>NW_028270167.1:52808562-53507728 GCF_037043375.1 Chiloscyllium plagiosum
GAGGAGAGAGGGATCAGAGAAGGAGAGAGGAGTGAAGGAGAGAGGGGGAAGGAAGGAGGAGGGAAGGAGAAGGAGAGAGGGAGAAGGAGTGGGGAGGAAGGGGAAGGCGGGAGAGGAAGGAGAGAGGGAATGGAAGAGGAAAGGAGAGAGAGGGGAGAAGGCGAGGGGGAAGGAGAGATGGGAGAAGGAGAGACATGAAGGAAGTGGGAAGGAGAGAGGGGAGAAGGAGAGGGGGAAGGAGAGAGGGGAGAAGGAGAGACGGGAAGGAAGGGGGAAGGGAGAGGAGAAGGAGTGAGGATGAAGAGAGGGGGGAAGGAGAGAGTGGTGTAGTAAAGAGGGGAAGTAAGGGGGAAGGAGAGAGAGGGGAGAAGGAGGGTGGGAGGAAGGGGGGAAGGAAATGGGAGGGAGAGAGGGGAGAAGGAGAGGGGTTAGGAGAGGGAGAAGGAGAGGGGGGAGAAGGCGGGGCGGGAAAAGGAAGTGGGAAGGAGACAGGGGAGAAGGGGGGAGTGGAAGGAAGGGTAAAGAAGGGAGGGGAAAGGAGAGAGGGGAAATAAGGGGGGAAGGAGAGAGGGGAGAAGGAGAGAGGGAAGAAGGAGAGAGAGGGGGGAATGAGAGTGGGGGAATGAAGGGGAAGGAGAGAGGGGAGAAGGAGAGAGGGGAAGGAATGGGGAAAGAGAGAGGGGAGAAGGAAGGTGGAAGGATAGGGGAAGGATTGGGCAAGGGGTAGAGGGGGAGAAGGAGAGAGTGGTGAATGAGAGGGGGAAGGAGAGGGAGAAGGAGAGGGGGAGAAGGGGAGAGGGGAGAAGGCGAGGGGAGAAGGAAGGCGAGGGGGAGAAGGAGAGTGGGGAGAAGGAGAGGGGGAGAGAAGAGGGTGAAGGAGAGAGGGGAAGGAAGGGGAAGAAGAGAGGGGAGAAGGAAGGGGAAGGAATGTGGAATGTGAGTGGAGAAGGAGAGTGGGGAGAAGGTGAGGGGGAGAGTGGAGGAAGGAGAGGGGGAAGGAAGGGGAAGGAGAGAGGGGAGAAGGAGAGAGGAGTGAAGGAGAGAGGGGGAAGGATGGGGGAAGGAGAGAGTGGAGAAGGAGAGGGGGGAAGGATGGGGGAAGGAGAGAGTGGAGGAGAGTGGGGAGAAGGAGAGAGGGGAACGAGAGGGGGGAAGGAAAGAGGAGAAGGATCAGGGAAGGAGAGAGGAGTGAAGGAGAGAGGGGAAGGAAGGGGGAAGGCGAGGGGGAGAAGGAGTGGGAGGAAGGAAGGGGGAAGGAGAGAGGGAATGGAAGAGGAAAGGAGAGAGGGGAGAAGGCGAGGGAAGGAGAGATGGGAGAAGGAGAGACGAGAAGGAAGTGGGAAGGAGAGAGGGGAGAAGGAGAGGGGGAAGGAGAGAGGGGAGAAGGAGAGACGGGAAGGAAGTGGGAAGGGAGAGGAGAAGGAGTGAGAATGAAGAGAGGGGGGAAGGAGAGTGTGGTGTAGTAAAGAGGGGAAGTAAGGGGGAAGGAGAGAGAGGGGAGAAGGAGGGTGGGAGGAAGGGGGAAGGAAATGGGAAGGAGAGAGGGGAGAAGGAGAGGGGGTAGGAGAGGGAGAAGGAGGGGGGAGAAGGCGAGGCGGGAAAAGGAAGGGGGAAGGAGACAGGGGAGAACGGGGGAGTGGAAGGAAGGGTAAAGAAGGGAGTGGAAAGGAGAGAGGGGAAATAAGGGGGAAGGAGAGAGGGGAGAAGGAGAGAGGGGAGAAGGAGAGAGTGGGGGGAAGGAGAGAGGGGGGAATGAGAGTGGGGGGAATGAAGGGGAAGGAGGGAGGGGAGAAGGAGAGAGGGGAAGGATGGGGAAGGAGAGAAGGGGAAGGAGAGAGTGGGGGGAGGAGGGGGAAGGAGAGAGGAGTGTAGGAGAGAGGGGAAGGTAGTGGGAAGGAGAGAGGAGTGAAGGAGAGAGGGGAAGGTAGGGGGAAGGCGAGGGGGAGAAGGAGTGGGAGGAAGGAAGGGGGAAGGAGAGAGGGAATGGAAGAGGAAAGGAGAGAGGGGAGAAGGAGAGAGGGGAAGGAGAGGGGGAAGTAGAGATGGGAGAAGGAGAGACGAGAAGGAAGGGTGAAGGAGAGAGGGGAGAAGGAGAGGGGGAAGGAGAGAGGGGAGAAGGAGAGACGGGAAGGAGAGAGGAGAAAGAGAGGGGAGGAAGAAAGGGGGGAAAGGAGAGAGTGGTGAAGTAAAGAGGGGAAGTAAGGGGGAAGGAGAGAGGGGGAGAAGGAGGGTGGGAGGAAGGGGGAAGGAGAGAGGGGAGAAGGAGAGGGGGTAGGAGAGGGAGAAGGAGAGGGGGAGAAGTCGGGGCGGGAAAAAGAAGGGGGAAGGAGACAGGGGAGAAGGGGGAGTGGAAGGAAGGGTAAAGAAGGGAGGGGAAAAGAGACAGGGGAAATAAGGGGGAAGGAGAGAGGGGAGGAGAGAGGGGAAAGAAGTGGGAAAGAGAGAGGGGAGAAGGAGAGAGGGAATGGAAGGGGGAAGGAGAGGGGAAGGATGGGGGAAGGAGAGAAGGGGAAGGAGAGAGTGGGTGGAAGGAGAGAGGGGAAGGAAGTGGTCGGAGAGGGGAAGGATGGGGAAGGAAAGAGGGGAGAAGGAGAGAGGAGAATGAAGGGGGACGGAGAGGGGAAGGATGGGGGAAGGAGAGAAGGGGGAAGTAGAGAATGGGGGGAAAGGAGAGAGGGGAAGGAAGGGGGAAGGAGAGGGGAAGGATGGGGGAAGGAGAGAGGGGAGAAGGAGAGGGGGAGGATGGGGGAAGGAGAGAGGGGAGAAGGAGAGAGTGGTGAAGGAGAGAGGGGACGGAGAGGGGGGAAGGACAGGGGGGGAAGGACGGGGGGGAAGGAGAGAGGGCAAGGAAGGGGGAAGGAGAGAGGGGATAAAGAGGGGGAAAGGAATGTGGAATGAGAGAATGGAGAAGGAGAGTGGGGAGAAAGAGGGGAAAGGAGAGGGGGAAGGAGAGAGGGGAAGGAAGGGGAGGGAGAGAGGGGAGGAGGAAGGCAGAAGACGGAAGAGGGGAGACAGAGAGGAGGGAAAGAAGGAGTAAGGAGAGACTGGAAGGAGAGAGAGAGGACGAGAGAGGGGAAGGAGAGAGGGGAGAAGGAGGGGGGAGGAGAGAGGGGAGAAGGAGAGAGGGGGAAGGAGAGTGTGGAAGGAAGGGGGAAGGAGAGAGGGGAGAAGGAGAGAGTGATGAAGGTGAGGGGGGAAGGAGAGACGGGGGAAGGAGGAGAAAGGAATTGGGAAGGAGAGTAGGGAGAAGGAGAGGGTGGATGTAGGGTGAAGGAGAGAGTGGAGAAGGAGTGAGGGGAAGGAAGGGGGAAGGAGAGAGTTGGGTGAAGGAGTGGGGGAAGGACGGGGGGAAGGAGAGGGTGAAGGAGAGAGGGGGAAGGAGGAGCAAGGAATGAGTAAGGAGAGTGGAGAAAAGGAGAGGGGGATGGTAGGGGTAAGGAGAGAGGGGAGAAGGAGAGGGGGGTGGTAGCAGGAAGGAGAGAGTGGAGAAGGAGAAGAGGAAGGAGAGAGGGGAGAAGGAAGGGGGATTGAGAGAGTGGAGAAGGAGAGTGACGAGAATGAGAGGGGGAGGAGAGGGGGAAGGAGAGAGTGGAGAAGGAGAGAGGGGAAGGAAGGGGGCAAGACAGAGGGGAGCAGGAGAGAGGGGAGAAGGAGAGGAGAGGAGAGGAGAGCCGGTGACCCTTCCTCAGAGTTGATCGTCGGCAAATATTGGTTTATATGCTGAAGGGTGTGGGGAGGAGGTAAGGTGTAAATGATCGGTAGGATAGAGTGAAAAGAAGATAAAAGAGTGGATAACAATGTTGTTGGGAGGGTGAATCACTGTTAAAGGAGACTTGGTGACTAACCAGAGGTAGTGTGTCATGGCAGGCTATGTGATAACAAAACCTGGTGTGTGGGGTAGAGGGCTAGGACATGGGGGAGTTCAGGCTTTAAACTATTGAACTTGGTATTGAGTCCGGAGAGCTGCACGGTTCCCAAATGGAAAACGAGGTGTTGTTCTTCCAACTTACGCTGATCTTTGCTGGAACACTGCAGAAAGTGTGAGAGAGTTATTGGCCAGTGAACAGGGTAGTGTGTTAAAGTGGCAGTTAACTAGAAGCTCGAGGTCTCTGGTTAAATGCAGAATATAGATTATCAGCCGGGATTTCTGCCAACTCCGAGATGCCACCATCAGACACGTTCCCCTCCCCTCCCTTGTCCACCTCCTGCAGCGACTGTTCCTTCTCGGTCACCATGGCCCACTCCTCCATCGTTCTCAACATCCCCCTCACCACCCCAGCCCTTTCCCTCTCAACATCCCCCTCCCCACCTCCCACTTTCTCCCTCAACATCCCCCCTCCCCCACCCCAGCACCTTCCCTCTAATCATCACCTTCACCAACCCAGCCCCTTCACTCGCAACATCCCCATTCCCACCCCAAAACTCCCCCCTCAACATTCGCCTCCCCACCCCAGCACCTTCCCCCTCAACATCCCCCTCCCCCACTCCAGCACCTTTCCCTTCAACATCCCCCTCCCCACCTCAGCACATTCCCCCTCAACATCCCCCTCCCTCACCCCAGCACCTTCCCTCTCAACATCCCCGTCCCCACCCCAGCACCTTCCCTCAACATCCCCCTCCCTCATCCCAGCACTTTCCATCTCAACAACCCGCTCCCCACCTCAGCACCGTCCCTCCAAACAACCCCTCCACAACCAAGCCCCTTCCCTCTCAACATCCCCTCCCCAATCCTGTCACCTTGCCCATCATCATCCCCCTCCCAACCACAACATCTTTCCTCCCAACATCCCCCTCCCCACCCCAGCACCTTTTCTCTCAACATCCCCCTCCTCACCTGAGCACCTTCTCTCTCTACATCCCCCTCCCCCAACCCAGCACCTTCCTCTCAACATCCCCCTCCCCACCCCAGCACTATTCCTCCCAACATCTCCCCTCCCCCACCCCAGCACCATCCCTCCAAACATCCCCCCTCCCCCACCCTAGCACCTTTCCTCTCAACATCCCCCTCCCTATCCCAGCATCTTCCCTCTCAACATCCCCCTCCCCACCCCAGCACCTTCCCTCTCAATATCCCCCTCCTCCACCCCAGCACCTTTCCTCTCAACATCCCCCTCCCCACCCCAGCACCTTCCCTCTCAACATCCCCCTCCCCACCCCAGCACCTTTCCTCTCAACATCCCCCTCCCCACATCAGCACCTTTCCTCTCAATATCCCCTCCCCACCCCAGCACCTTTCCTCACAACATTCCCCCACCCCAACACATTCCCTCTCAACATCCCCCTCCCCACGCCAGCACCTTTCCTCTCAACATTCACCTCCCCCACCCCAGCACATTCCCTCTGAACATCCCCCTCCATACCCCAGCAACTTTCCTCTCAACATCCCCCCTCCCCACCCCAGCACATTCCCTCTCAACAACCCCCTCCCCGACCCCAGCACCTTCCCTCTCAACGTCCCCCTCCACACCCCAGCACCTTTCCTCTCAACACCCCCCACCCCATCCCAGCACCTTCCCTCTCAACATCCCCCTTCTCACCCCAGCACCTTCCCTCTTAACCACTCCCTCCCCACCCCAGCACCTTTCCTCTCAACATCCCCCTCCCCACCCCAGCACCTTCCCTCTCAACATTCCCCTCCCCACCCCAGCGCCTTTCCTCTCAACATCCCCCTCCCCACCCCAGCACCTTTCCTCTCAATATCCCCCTCCCCACCCCAGCACCTTTCCTCTCAAAATCCCCCTCCCAACCCCAGCACCTTTCCTATCAACATCCCCTTCCCCACCCCAGCACCTTTCCTCTCAACATTCCCCCACCCCAGCACCTTTCCTCTCAACATTCCCCCACCCCAGCACCTTTCCTCTCAACATTCACCTCCCCCACACCAGCACATTCCCTCTCAACATCCCCCTCCATACCCCAGCACCTTTCCTCTCAACATCCTCCTCCCCACCCCAGCACATTCCGTCTCAACAACCCCCTCCACAGCCCAGCACTTTTCCTCTCAACATCCCCCACCCCACCCCAGCACCTTCCCTCTCAACATCCCCCTTCTCACCCCAGCACCTTCCCTCTTAACAACTCCCTCCCCACCCCAGCACCTTTCCTCTCAACATCCCCCTCCCCACCCCAGCACCTTCCCTCTCAACAACTCCCTACCCACCCCTGACCCTTCTCTCTCAGTATCCCCCTCCCCACCTCTGTACCTTTCCAGTTATTACTGTAAGAAGATAAGCACTGTGCACAGGAGAGGCAATGTAGCCCTTCGAACCAGCTCCACCATTCAATACCATGATGATTGAGCTCACCTCGGTCTCAGATGGATTTTCCCGCTTGCTCTCTCTCACCCTTCAACTCATTGCAAATTCAACATCTGTATCTCTTCATTACATTGACTCATTGACCTGGCATCCACCACATTTTGAATAAGCAATTCCACGGAATCACAACACACTGAGACACGTACATTCTTCTTCATGAGAATAGAATAGAGTCCCCATAGTGCAGAAACACCCATCGATTCCACTCCAACACTATGGTGAGCATCCCATTCAGACACACCTTCTCCCTGTAGTCCTGCATTTCCCGTGGCTAAGTGTCTAACCGGCACATGCATGAACACGATGGGCAATTTAGCATGGGCAATCCACCTAAACTGCACATCTTTGGACTGACTGAGGAAACTGGAGCACCCAGAGGAAACCCACGCAGACATGGGGAGAACGTGTAAACACCACACGGTCACCTGAGTCTGGAATCAAACCTGGGTCCCTGACTCTGTGAGGCAGCACTTCTAACCATTGAGACACCTCCTTACCCGTTATTAACCTCCTTAGCCCCCAATTGGCTGAATCTCTTTTCCTTACATCAGAAGTCGGTTTGTATAAGCGGATGTCTCAGTAAAACCCAGTGCCATCCCACATGTCCTGTGTGTCTGAGTGGGGACCTAAAACACAACACCCTCCACCCACAAATTTCATTCACTTTCTAGAGACAGGTCTCCAGGGGCTGCATGGGGACTACATCTCCCACAATCCCTGAGGCAGGGAACATGCGTGTGTGGGGAATCCCGGCACTGTACATGTACAAAGTGGGGGCGGGTGTTGGAACATGTGCTTTGGGGTAATTAGCAGAAAGCATTTCACACTGTGATTGTCTGGAGAAGGGACTGATCTGCTCATAGTATTGATCTCTTGGGGGGTCAAAGTGTCACCACACCCACACGGGACCACTTTCCATCCCCAACTGGAAAAACTGGAATAACACTGGAATCGACTAATGAGAAACAAAGAAGGAGCTAACCCATTCTCCCAGACTGAAGGTTCCTCTTCTGTCCAGGGTCTACCACCTCCCTGTCTGTTTCCTTTTGTTTCATTCTGCTGTTACACTATTGACTTGCAGCAATTGAAGGGAAAGGAAGTGAACCCAGAAAGGGTGCAGAGTCGAACCAGGGGCGGGAAGTGGTGGCATGGATCTGTTTATCAGTAACTTCATGAGAATAGGGGGTAGCAGAGTCAGAATGGTGGGAGAGAGTAAGTGGGCTGGACGGTTACAGCTTTGGGGGAAGAAAGGGGGAAAAAGATGTTCCAGAGAAACTAGAATTGTCTGCTCTGAATTTCTAACCTGTATATATTCCTTTACACAGGGTGCTAGATGGTGAAGATTGGCAGACTGAAATCTCAAAGTCACGTGCAGATTGTGATGAAGTTAACCAGCATTTGAAGAACCAAAGGTGAAGACTCACTAGCACACGAGCTTTCGGAGCGACGCTCCTTCATCTCGTGATTGTGGAGGGCTCGATCGTAACACAGAATTTATCGCAAGAATTTGCAGTGCGATGTAACTGAAATTATACATTGAAAAAATGATTGTCTATTAAACCTTTCATCTGTTAGAATACAGAGATAGTTTCACTTCTTTCATGTGTAAATCACAAAACCCTTTTTTTTAAAAGTTACATTCTCGGGTTAGCTGTTAACAATGGTGTTCATGTAGAACTCTGAGCTCAGAAACTGCATGAATTTATGTAAAACTCTGTTATCTCACTTTTTAGAATAGAATCAATCGAAGCATCAGGTCATAGACAGAGAACACAGGGGGCCAACACCTTCAACATATACTCTAGCTATCACCGGATGAAGGAGCGACGCTCCGAAAGCTAGTGTGCTTCCAATTAAACCTATTGGACTATAACCTGGTGTTATGTGATTTTTAACTTTGCACACCCCATTCCAACACCGGCATCTCCAAATAATGTTTATTCAGAGCTCCTTACTAGTGCATGATGGGAGAGGTTCCTCTCTGGAATTCTGTGGCTCCTCCAGACAAGTCCAGCATTTTGATGTGTTTCCTACATACGTTCCAGTAATATATCCCCCCTGATCCGATCTCCTGGGTTCGGGATGTCAGTTGGGAAGTTTCTGTACTCCGTTTCTCAGTTCTTGATTCTCTATCCTTCTGCAACTTCCCCTCTCAGCTCATGCTGTTGCTTTGCCATTTCTTTCACAAATTGGTTAACCCTATCCTTGCCATTGCACATCTCAGGCCCTCCCACTACCACACCCTCTGCAGTTGCATAGTCCATCCAGTCACTGATTCAAAGGGACAGCCCCGTCCCCTTTGCTGGGGTTGACCTCAGATTCATTCGGATGGTGGGGATGACGCCAACCCGTCCCTGCCTGTCTCTGTCACAGCCTTAGTCAGACTAGCTTTCAGTGTCTGCTTCATTCCTTCAACTGTCCCTGAGCTCTGTGGGTGGTATGGGGAATGGGATTTCTGTTCAGTACCAAACAGGGCACATAGCTGTTTAACTACGTTCCATGGAAGATATGTCCCTTTGTCAGAATTTTCAGGGGATTGCTTCCACTCACTGAGTAAACCTGTTTATTAAGACCCAGCAGGACTTCCTCCCCTGGGATTGGGATGGGTGTGTTTGTAAAATCCATCCTTAATTCTTCCCATGGGCCCCATGATCATCTGCTGCTGCCTCCATTTTATCCTGATTGCGTTGCCTCGCTCACATTGTGTACAGACTACACACCTTCAACAGTACCTTGCTGTATCTCTCCCTGTTCCAGGCCACCCCTGTAGTGAGTCATCTGATATTGCATTGTATGCTGCCAAATATGGGCTGACCCATGATATATTTTAATAGTGTTTGCCTTATACAGTGTAGTGGCACTGCTGGATCACCCAGACTCTGTCGTGTCCTATTACTGCCCACCCTTTTCCAATTCCTGTCTCTCCTGCTGTGGGGCTGCATCTGGGAAGGTCTTTAAATTTTCCTTACTCGCTTCTGCAGCTACTGCCACTGTCACTTCCCCAAATGTCTGCACTGTTTCAGTCAGTATTTTACTTGCCTTACCCACATACACACTGCCCCTTTGGTGTGGGTTTTGACTTTCCTGTGACTGCTAATCTTCTTTATTGCAGGTTCACTGGGAAAGTTAGCTGCTTCCACTAACTCTCTGACCTGTCCGTCATGTTCTATATGCCCCCCAGACAGGGTGATGTACCTTCACCAAGCCCAGTCATGAACAATACCAAAGGCATGCTGACGGTCTGTGTACATTTTTGCCTCCCTGACCCCTGGCTAATGTCTGTGCTTCTGTCAGGGCTCGTGATGGTTCTGTATTTCTGGATAATTCCCCACAAAATTCCACAATAATTAAACAATCCTAAAGTTTGCCTGACGCCTTTACGGTGTGCGGGTGGATAATTTTATAATCAAAGTTTTTGTTCCCGTTGGGACCGTCCCCTCTCCCTTCCTGATTTGATCTCCCCAATATGATGTCTCAGTTCCATCTCTCCCTATCTTCCCAGTTGCACTCTCTGTGCGTTAATATTAAGCCCGGCCTGGTTAACCTGACCCAATAGTCTGTTTAATATCTGGATATGTTCTTTCTCATCGACTGTGGTGATGAGGTGTTGGTAAGACCAATGTGACTAAATGCATCAGACACATATCAGTGGGATATACTGGAATATTGCTGGATCCCTGAGGTAATAGTATCCTGGTGGCCTGTTCTCCTCGGTCAGTAAACACCACTTTCTTCTGCCATTCAATGTCCACAGGTATGGACCCAGACTATTTCCAGCTTCTGTCAATCTGTCACTCTCACAATTACTGCCTCCTCAGCCCCAGCTTTGATGAGATCCTGTTTGTGTGGGGAATGAGAGGGCCCTCAATCTTTACAGGGTCGATAGATAACATCCCACTTTCCTGTTTGAGTTATGCACACTGCTGGGTGGGTCCAAGCTATAACCCACCAGATTTTCTGACTGTCCCAGTCTCCCTGCAATGTAGCTACTCCGGAGTGGTTGCCTCTCCTTTTCTTTCTGACCAAGTCCTGGCCGGAGCATCCCCATGTTCAAATTCGGGTGTTGATGTCAATAGTTTTAGAATAAGTAGGAGCAACTCCCAGAATGGTCCCGTCTTGAGTTTCACACCTCCATAGCTGAATACATTTTGTCATACTCCCAGTCTACATCGGGGCAGGTTTGCTTCATCCAACTTCCTAGGTTCCCTCTCCGACTGCTCTCATTTTAGTAATTGAAGGGGTGAGGGGTAAATCCTTATCAGGAACTGACAAAGATGCTCCGGTATTTGCATCATTGGCCCCTAAACAGCGCCTCAATAAATATTCATGGACTATGCATATAACTACGTGAACACAGGCCACACACAATGCGAACACATATCTCCCTCTCTCTGCCTACGTTCCTTGTCTATGTGCCCTTTCCTGCTTCCCTTGTAACATTGTGGGTCTGATTACCCTCCCTGTACTGCAGCTATTCCCCTATGTTTCTGAGGTTGCCTGAGCTCTCATGGTCCAATTCAGAATGTGGTCAGACTCCCACTAGGAGTCCCATGTTTATAATTACAGTTAAATGTGGTCCCATTTTAAATACATCAAACCGATTTCATCATCACAGGTTGGGGTTTGGTAATCCCCCGTGGTCGTTACACACCTCAGGCTTCCTCTCTGTATGATCCGCGATATTACACTTGGGTCCCTGAGTCACCAAGGTTATTTTAGCCCATTCAGCCAGTCCCCTCCCCAGTGTGTCCCTGTAATATCTGTAAATGCCTGGAGCCACTGATCGGCTGTGCACTGGGGGGAACCGGCTCACACCCCCATCCTCTCATTGCAGTAACAGGTTCTGCTGCATCTTGGCCTGAGGGAGGATATATACATCAACGTCAGTGAGAATGTGTATCTCAACTAATTCATCCATATTCACCCAACAAGGCCCATTATTATTACAATTTCTCTGTCAGGCTGGGTGTTAATTCACCAACATCTGCCATTCAGCGGGTGAACGGTTCAGGTTTCGTTTCTGTCAGTTCCCTTTGTTGCTCCATACTCTCTGTCCAAGTTGAGCTTTCATGCCGAGCAGTGCCATAGACACGGCCTTCTGGGCCTTACAGGGCAGTGGGTCATCTCACCCATTGCCGTCCCTCTGTCCATACGTGGGCGCTTCACCATCTAACCCGTTCCAGTCACTGTCACCATCCTCACTGCTTTCTGAGGAGAGCGGGGCACTAGGTACCTCCCCCACTGTCACTACTACCTGGCCCTTTGGTTGTAAGGCCTCACGTCTGAGAGCCACCACCTTCACTTGTTCCTGTTTCCCATAATAGTGTAACACATTCCGTCATTTCTGGAATAAAGCAGAACAGAATGTGAATTTGGTTTTATTTGAAATAAGAATAATTTAACATCCACTTCACATAACTGTAGAGGTGAAAATTCTACTGTGATTATTTAAGTGACTTTAACTTGATCATACACTGAAAATAACTCTGGAAATCAATGACAATGAATGAACTGAATGATATGGGATTATTTGTAGTATTTCTAGCATTGAAGAATCAACTTTATTTTAATGCTTGTCACCTATTGCACCAGGGGCATTGTTATTAGGGAAGAAAGTAATGGAAAGATCTGAAAAAACCTGTAGTTTTCATCCAATAATGAACGAAAGCAAGGTCTGGACAGATGGGAGAACTGGAAACTGTTTGATATATGGTGTCATCATTGATAGGAAACATGTTTTAGTTTGCAAGATGTTCTGCACTAAGAATAGTTTGAAGTGAACTGTGATTATGAATTGACCATTTAAAATATATTTTCAAGAGAATAATCATAAACATTTTTTTGGAGAAAATTAAGAAAGGAAATTAATATGTATACATCGGCATTAATAGTTTAAAAATGTTTAGCAGTTGACCGAATTATTTGAATGAGAGAGTCTGCACGATTATAAAGACTAATTCACCTTTTTCATTGCATTGTTGGTTTCCCTAGAACCTGTTGTGTTCTAAGCTCTTTTTATGTGCAATATCGCTAGTAACCTAATTTATCTGAGAGACCCCGACCAGGTTTCCTTTGTCTGTGAATCAGGCGGCCAATGAGGGACACACCTGCTTTTCTTTGTGGAAACAGAGATTATTTCCAAAGGAAATAAGTAGTAGATCACAGTGTAAATGATTTCCAGCACACACCATCAGCAGGGAACTGTTTTTTCTACACAGTTCCAATCTCTGTCTACAAATCTGTTGGTATCTGTGTTTGTCAGTTTGTGGAGGATTCAGCCCCTTTGTTCTGAGCTGTTTTTATACAAGCAGTTGGTTCATTAAGTCGTTGCCATGAATGTTGTTTACTTTCCCCTTTTCCTGTGATTCTGGGAGATTGCTTTCTGCAGATTCCAATACTCTGAAAATCAATAATCTTCACTAACTTAATGTTAAATGATTTTGACTCTAACAGAGCAATGGCCTTGTTTTCAGCTCATTATTCACTTTCCATTTCCTTGTTGTGTTGAATGTTGCAGAAGCAGGCTCTGGGCAATGTTTCCATTCACTTGTGTTGGAGTCACTGACAGCCACGTAGTCAGTCAGTTTCAGGCTGATGGATCAGTTTCGCTGTCCTATTAGATGGTGGTCACTTGCTCAGTTTCCGATGGCTCACCTCAGTGTCAGGCCGTCAGCTGCTGAAACCCTCCATCCAGCATTTGTTCCCTCTCACCATGACTACTCCAATACACTCCCAGTTTGTCTCCCACATTCTACCTCCATATACTCATGATCACCTCAGATTCTACTGTCTGTGTCCTTGCAGCAAGTCCCATAAGACATCCACCTCAGTCTTAACCTGATCAATATCATTTTAAAATTTGGTTCACTGCTTTTAAACCTACCTGTGCCTTCACCCTGTCCTCCCTGCGTAATTCCACACCTCCCTGGGGTATCTGCACTTATCCAATTCTAGCTGCATGACAGTTTCTTATTTTATTCTCCCCCCTGTTGGTGGCTTTAGATTCAGCTGCCTTGAACCTAAACTTGGTAATTCTCTTTCCCCATTCCCTTCAACTCTCCTCCATTCTATAGGCTCTCATTAAATTTTACCTGTTTGATCAAGGATTTGGTTTACACCCTTAAAACTCTCCCTTTGTAGTTCGGTAACAGCCTCATGGTACCATTGCTGAACTGTTAATCCAGAGACTCATCTATAATTATGAGTCTATTGATGAAATTATTCTCGATTGTCAGGAAAAACCCATCTGAGTCACTGATGTCCTTTAGGGAAGGAAGCTGCCATCTTGACCTAATCTGGCCGACATGTGACTCCTGACACACAGCAATGTGGTTGGCTCTTACCTGCCCTCTGGGTAATATTTCTGCCCATAGCCAGTGGCACCTACATCCAGTGAATGAATTTTAAACAAAGCCCTCAGTCCTGGGATCATGTGAGAAAGAAGCAGAAGGTGACCATTCGGCTCCACCTTTCAATAAGACCAGGCCCGATCTGTTTGTGATTTGTATTCCATCTCGCCCTAAAGTCCCTTAACAAGAATCTATCAATCTGTGTCTTAAAATACTCAGTGAGCCCACCTTCTGGGGCAGAGAGTTCCAAAGTTGCACTGCCCTCTGATTGGAATCAAATCTCCTCATATCTGTCCTGAAAGGGTGAACACAATTTTAAAGCAATTCCCTCTCGTTCAGGAATGACCCACAAGAGGAAACTTCCTTTCCACATCCTCCTCATCAAATCATTCAGGATCTTAGACACTTCAGTGATGTCACGACTCACTTTCCCAAACTCCAACTGAAACAAACCCATCCTGTCCAACCGATTTGCATTTTATTTCTGTCACGCCGGGTGTGAGTGGGGTTGAAATGTTGTGTTATGTTTAGAATGCAATGAATGTGTTGCTTCACACTACGGTGTCTAAAAGACAAGATGAGTCATGCTAGCTTTCCTGTCTCACTGTATAACATATATCTTACATTACTGTCGTGTTTCCACCTCCCTCCCTCACTCTAACCAAAAAAGGAGACAAATCGAGAAAATCTGTTAGAAAATTGGTTGTCGCCTAAATGAAACTTAGTCTGATTGTAGAGGTTGCATTGTAATTGAAGTAACCAGTTAATAAAAATTTACTGACAAGAGATTTTGATAGGGGCTGCTGTGTTAGTGGTGGCAGTGCTGCTGGTTGATATAAGTAAGGGCCGGGGTGAATACTGGGCTTTGCTGAGAAAGGGGGAACATGAGAAAGGTAAGGTGAGATTCTTTTGTCTTCCTCAATAAGAAGAGGGAAAGATGGCAGTTCGGACAGTCTGGAGCCGTTTTAATCTTGCAGGCATTCTTTTTTATAATATTCATTTTGTGTGATGTAGGTTTCACTGGCTTAGCCAGCATTGATAGCCCATCCCTCCGAATAGTTCCAGAGATGTAGAGGAAAGGATAGCAAAGATGATTCTCGATAGGAGTGAGAGAGGCAGTGTAGTTGTCATGGGGGACTTCAACTTTCCAAATATTAACTGGGAACACTATGGTACGACTACTATGGATGGATCAGTTTTTGTCCAGTGTGTGCAGGAGGGCATCAGGACACAGTATGTAGACAGGCCAATAAGGGCGAAGCCACATTAGATTTGGTACTGGGTAATGAGCCTGGCCAGGTGTTAGACTTGGAAGGAGGTAAGCACTTTGGTGATAGCGATCACAATTCTGTTATGTTTACTTTAGTGATAAAAAGGGATAGGTGAATACCACTGGATAAGAGTTATAACTGTGGGAAAGGCAATTTCGATGCGATTAGGTAAGATTTAGGAAGCATAGGATGGGGGAGGAAACTGCAGGGGATGGGTACATTAGAAATGTGGAGCTTATACAAGGAAAAGCGCCTGTGTGTCCTAGATAAGTATGCACCTGTCAGGCAGGGAGGAAGCTGTAGAGCGCGGGAGCCGTGGTTTACGAAGGAAATGGAATCTCTGGTCAAGCGGAAGAAAAAGGCTTATGTTAGGATGAGATGTGAAGGCTCAGTTAGGGCGCTTGAGGGTGACAAGGTAGTCAGGAAAGATCTAAAGAGAGAGCTCAGAAGAGCCAGGAGGAGACATGAGAAGTTGTTGGTGGATAGGATCAGGGTAAACCCGAAGGCTTTCTATAGGTATTTAAGGAATAAAAGAAAGACGAGAGTAAGATTAGGGACAATCAAAGATAGTAGTGGGAAATTGTGTGTGGAGTCAGAGGAGATAGGGGAAGCACTAAATGAATATTTTTCATCAGTATTCATTCTAGAAAACGATAATGTTGTCGAGGAGATTACTAAGATACAAGCTACAAGACTAGGTGTGATTGAGGTTCACAAGGAGAAGGTATTAGAAATCCTGCAGAGTGTGAAAATAGGTAAGTCCCCTGGGCCGGATGGGATTTATCCTAGGATCCTCTGGAAAGCCAGGGAGGAGATTGCCAAGCCTTTGGCTTGATCTTCAAATCGTCATTGTCTACAGGAATAGTGCCCAAAGACTGCAGGATGGGAAATGTGGTTCCCCTGTTCAAGAAGGGGAGTAAAGACAATCCTGGTAATTATAGACCAGTGAGGCTTACTTCAGTTGTTGGTAAAGTGTTGGAAAAGGTTATAAGAGATAGGATTTATAATCATCTCAAAAAGAATAATTTGATTACGGAAAATTAACATGGTTTTGTGAAGGGTAGGTTGTGCCTCACAAACCTTATTGAGTTCTTTGAGAAGGTGACCAAACAGGTAGATGAGAGGAAACCAGTTAATGTGGTGTATATGGATTTAAGCAAGGGGTACGATAAGGTTCCCCACAGTAGGCTATTGTACAAAATGCGGAGGAATGGGATTGTGGGAGATTTGGCAGTTTGGATCAGTAATTGGCTTGCTGAAAGAAGACAGAGGGTGGTAGTAATGGGAAATGTTCATCCTGGAGTCCAGTTCGTAGTGGTGTATCGCAAGGGTCGGTGTTGGGCCCACTGCTGTTCATCATTTTAATAAACAACTTGGATGAGTGTGTAGAAGGGTGGGTTAGTAAATTTGCAGACGACACCAAGGTCGGTGGAGTTGTGGATAGTGACGAAGGATGTTGTAGGTTACAGAGAGACATAGATAAGATGCAAAGCTGAGCTGAGAGGTGGCAAATGGAGTTTAATGCGGACAAGTGTGAGGTGATTCACTTTGGTCAGAGTAACTGGAATGCAAAGTGCTGGGTTCATGGTCAGATTCTTGGTTGTGTAGATGAGCAGAGAGATCTCGGTGTCCAGGTACACAGATCCTTGAAGGTTGCCACCCAGGTTGACAGGGTTGTTAAGAAGGCATGCAGTGTTTTAGCTTTTATTAATAGAGGGATCGAGTTCTGGAACCATGAGGTTATGCTACAGCTGTACAAAACTCTGGTGCGACCGCACTTGGAGTATTGTGTACAGTTCTGGTCACCGAATTATAAGAAAGATGTGGCAGCTTTAGAAAGGGTGCAGAGGAGATTTACTAGGATGTTGCCTGGTATGGAGGGAAGGTCTTACGATGAAAGTCTGAGGGACTTGAGGCTGTTTTCGTTAGAGAGCAGAAGGTTGAGAGGTGACTTAATGAAGACATATAAGATAATCAGTGGGTTAGAGAGCTTTTTTCCAAGTATGGTGACGGCAAGCACGAGGGGGCATAGTTTTAAATTGAGGGGTGATAGATATAGGACAGATGTCAGAGGTAGTTTCTTTACTCAGAGAGCAGTAAGGGTATAGAATGATTTGCCTGCAATGGTAGTAGATTCGCCAACTTTGAGTACATTTAAGTTGTCATTGGACAAACATATGGACGTACATGGAATAGTGTAGGTGGGATGGGCTTCAGATTGGTATGACAGGTCGGCTCAACATCGAGGGCCGAAGGACCTGTACTGCGCTGTAATGTTCTATGTTCTAATCCTTGGCACAACATCATAAGCTGAAGTGCCTGTTCTGTGCTATAATTTTCTATGTTCTGTAATTCTAGATGATCCTCTTAGACCACAGCACTCCCTCAGTACTGACTGTCTGACATTGCTGCGTTCCCTCAGTACTGACCCTCTGGAAGCATTGGTGCTTCCGTCAGTCCTAACCTCTGACAGTGCAGCGCTCCCTCAATACTGATCCTCTGACAATGGAGCGCACATTCAGTCCTGACCTTCTGACAGTGCAGCGCTCCAGCAGTCCTGACTCTCCAACAGTGAGGCACTCACTCATTACTGACACTCTCTCAGTACTGACTAATTCAAACAGTAGTGCTCACTGACCCACTGACAGTGCAGGACTCCCTCAGTGCTGACCCACTGACAGTGCAGCACTCCCTCATTACTGACCCTCTGACTGTGCAGCGCTCATTCAGTACTGACCCACTGACAGTGCAGCACTCCCTCAGTACTGACCCTCTGACACTGCAGCACTCCCTCAGTATTGACCCTCTGACAGTGCAGCATTCCCTCAGTACTAACCCTCTGACAGTGCAGCATTCCCTCAGTACTGACTCACTGACAGTGCAACTCTCCCTCAGTACTGACCCTCTGACAGTGCGGCACTCCCTCAGTACTGACCCACTGACAGGGTGGTACTCCCTCAGTACTGACCCTCTGACTGTGCAGCACTCCCTCAGTACTGACCCACTGATTGTGCAGCACTCCCTCAGTACTTACCCACTGACAGTGCGGAGCTCCGACACCCTCAGTAATAAATTGCTGACAGTGCAGCCCTCCCTCAGTAATGACCCTCTGATAGTGCAAAATTACCTTAGTCCTGTCCTTCTGACAGTGCGGACCTCCCTCAGAACTAAACTCTTGACAGTGCAGCCCTCCCTCATAACTAAACACCTGACAGTGTGGCCCGCCCTCAGAACTAAACTCCTGACAGTGCGGCCCTCCCTCAGAACTAAATTCCTGACAGTGCGGCCTTCCTCAGTATCTAACACCTGATAGTGCAGCCCTCCCTCAGAACTGAACTCCCGACAGTGCTGCCCTCCCTCAGAACTAAACTCCGGACAGTGCGGCCCTCCCTCAGCACTAAACTCCTGACAGTGCGGCCCTCCCTCAGACCTAAACTCCTGACAGTGCAGCCCTCCCTCATAACTAAACACCTGACAGTGTGGCCCGCCCGCAGAACTAAACTCCTGACAGTGCGGCCCTCCCTCAGAACTAAATTCCTGACAGTGCGGCCTTCCTCAGTATCTAACACCTGATAGTGCGGCCCTCCCTCAGAACTGAACTCCCGACAGTGCTGCCCTCCCTCAGAACTAAACTCCTGACAGTGCGGCCCTCCCTCAGAACTAAACTCCTGACAGTGCGGCCCTCCCTCAGCACTAAACTCCTGACAGTGCGGACCTCCCTCAGACCTAAACTCCTGACAGTGCGGCCCTCCCTCAGAACTGCGGGATGTGGGAAAAATAGTGTTACTTCTGCAATTCTATTTACTTTACA
The DNA here is from genome assembly GCF_037043375.1 of Chiloscyllium plagiosum. Lineage (NCBI taxonomy): Eukaryota > Metazoa > Chordata > Chondrichthyes > Orectolobiformes > Hemiscylliidae > Chiloscyllium > Chiloscyllium plagiosum. The sequence continues at coordinate 52,827,311 of NW_028270167.1, forward strand.
AAGTAAATGAACTCACACCAGCGAGTTATTATTTTAGCCAAGAGCTGAGTTAATAAGAATGGAAATTATGTGGAGAAAATACATAATTGTTTTTGTATTAGCTAAAATTGTATGCCAGAATGAAACGTGACTGCAAAACAATGGTAGATATTACAGGCGAATAGATAAGATGCTGTGAGGGGAGGAAGTTAAGCCAGACACGCCTTTACAAACATCTGTTTCCCACTTTTAAAGAAGCACAGGAACAAACCCCAATTAAAAGGGTCATAAGGATCAGGGGAAGGTACAGATGGAGGGAGTAGATAATGATGAAGAAATAATATGCCTCACAATGACCTACAGCGGGATGAGGTCAAACCGCCTTGTGAGGCCAGAATAAGCATTTTGTCACAGACAAGGCCGGATAAGGCAAGAGATAAATAGGAGTAATGTGGGCCAATTTTAGGGAAGTGGAAGATGTAAACAGGGGAGGAGCAATGAAAAACAAAAGAAAAATTATATAAATGTTGTGTATTAATTGAATTTGGGGTGTGTATGTCCCTTGCCTTAGAGACACTGGACATCGCACCCGCTTGCAAGTGTAAAATAAAGGACACTACTGATTCAGATTTTGCCTCGGACTGCAATTATTAAAGTGTGTGAGCTTTGTTTCTCACAATTAGGGGCTGTCCAGGATATTCTTCCATCGCGGGGGGGAGTGGCTGGCCTTGGACACTGGGAATACGCGTCCCGTTCCCAATTGAGGAGCGGTCTCGTGTCCTGGTTTGGTCTGCTCCCTTGGGCGACTGGTAAGGATCCCACAAGAGAGACATCTGAATCAGACAGTGATAGGAGCTCGATAGAAAATAAGTCGAAAAGGGGCCAGGCAACTCTGTGCACAGACCAAGGTAAGAAACCTAACTTTTAAGTATTGCCTTGGTGGCCGGGAAAAGGGGTATTTAATTGCCGAGGGACTGGCGAGGGCCCCGGGAAATGGGGGGTAGGCAGAGTAGCTCTCACGGAGTAAAGGAAGAAGAAAAAGTCCCTGGTAACATTGTTCCTGAAAGTCCATTGGGGAGTATGTTGCGGGAATGGACAAGCAATACTTGTACAAGGGCAAAAGATAAAAAGAAAATGATTAAATATTGTTGATTAGTATGGACCAAAGACCCAATCCTTCGTCCGGCTGTCTTCTGGCCAAAGTATGGTTCGAACGAGGATTAGGTCTGTCAGTATTTAGATTTGTATGTGAATAAAAAACAACCTTTTAGTCAAGAGGAGGCGGACTATGCGTCCTGTTGGAAGGGCAGTTTGGGAATGATGGTAGTAAAGATGAAGGATTCCCCCTCTGCCCCACCTAGTCCCTGGGATCCTCTTAACTGTTTGGCCCCACCCCCCGTACCATAAAATCAGGTTAGGTGAACATGGGGAGGAGGACAGACAGACAGACAGGGACAGGGAACAGATGATTCACAAGATGAGGACAAAGGGGCGGTGGACGGGGATGTTGTTGTTCCTGAACCTCAATCCTCAGCAAAAGAAAGGGAAGCTACAGTAGATGTAGAGGATCTAAATCAAAGCCTTAGGCGGGAAAAAGGGAAGAAAGTAACGACTTACCCCTTCGGGAGGTACCAATAGGAGACAAAGAAATTGGGTTTGTAAGTGCCCCCCCCACCAGTGGGGAGGACAGAACATTTAAAAAGGAAATGAAGGTCCAGGGTCAGACAATTCCGATGGGGTTGTCTGAACAAATTGATCAATTTTTGGGGCCCAGTCTGTATACCTAGGCTGAGTTAATGTCTATTTTTAATATACTATTTACTGGGGAAGAAAGGGAACTTATACGAGGAGCAGCCATTGAAATATGGGACAGGGAACACCTGATTGGAGATGGGGATGCTGGACAGGGAGAGGTAAACTTTCCCCTCAGAGATCCCCAGTGGGAAAATCAAAACCCGGAGCATAGAGAAGAAATGAGGGAACTGAAAGACCTTATTCCAAAAGAAATAAGAGAGGCAGTTCCGAAGTCACAGAATTTGACTAAAGCCTTTGAAGATGGACAGGAGAAAGATGAGACTCCCTCAGCTTTCTTGCAAAGATTAAGAGACTCAATGCGGAAATATTCTGGAATGAACCCTGAGGACCCAGTGGCACAGGGTCTTTTGAAAGTACATTTTGTGACAAAGGTATGGCCAGACATACAGAGAAAGATACAGAAGATAGAAGGATGGAGTGAAAAATCATTAGACGAATTGTTAAGAGGCACAGAAATTGTTTGTAAAGAGAGAGGATGGGAGACAAAAACAGAAGGTGAAAATGATGGTAGCTATGGTTGATGATGTAGTTAAGAGGAGAATGGAACCAATAGTGAGCAACCGGAGCGGTGGGTGGCAGCATGTAGGGCGGAGAGAAAAGGGGAGAGGGAGAGGACACGGGGGAGCATTTGATAGAGGTTTCGAGCGACAGGGGCAGAGATGGAGGTCTCCACAGGCAGGATGCTATTATTGCGGAAAGATAGGGCATTTTAAGCGGGAGTGCCCTGATCTACAAAGGGAAGAAAGGGCAATTCCGCTTCTGAATTTTGATGAGGAATAGGGGTGTCAGGGGTTCCTGCCCCTTGGGGCCCACCAGGATCCCTTGATAAACTTGAAGGTGGGACCCTATAAGGAAGAGGTAGTCTTCCGAGTAGATACGGGGGGCAGCACGGTCATCGCTGAATTTTAAACCAAAGAAAGTGGGAATGTCAACACGGTCAATTACTGTTTCCGGGGTAAAAGGGGAAGGATTTACTGTTCCAGTATTTAAACCTATGATGATAGAAGGTCCTAAGGATAGGGTCACAGGGGAACTGCTGTATATCCCTGATATAGGAAGTAACTTACTGGGGAGAGACGTAATTACCCTCTTAGGACTGGAGATTGGAATTCAGGAAAAAGAATTAGTTGTACAAATGGCAATGTTGACAGAGGACGTGGAGAGAGAGATAAATCCTATTGTATGGGCTCGAGAAGGGAATCGTGGAAAACTACAGATCCCTGCCCTTCTAATCAATTTAAAAAGGAAAGGAGACATTGTCTGTGAGCGACAATATGCTATTTCCATAGAAGATAAACGAGGACTGCAACCAGTAATTGAAGGACTGATTACAGATGGACTGTTGGAGCCATGTATGTCTCCTTATAATACCCCAATTCTACCAGTGTGGAAATCTGATGGAACTTATCGATTGGTGTAGGATTTGAGAACATTAAATCGAATAGTACAGATCAGGCACCCAGTAGTGCCAAATCCCTATACGTTATTAAGTAAGATCCCTCATGATTAGAGTGATAGATTTAAAGGATGCCCTTTCAGCTTGTCCCTTGGCAGAGGAAAGTAGGAATTTGTTTGCCTTTGAATGGGAAGACCCTAAGACAGGACGGAAACAGCAATACCGGTGGACTGTGCTCCCCCAGGGGTTTACGGAATCCCCGAATTTATTTGGACAGATGTTAGAACAAATATTAGAGAAATTTAGCAGCCCCAAGGGGACTACCCTTAGTAACAGGAAAAAGAAGAGAAAGAGTAGTAGAAGCCACTAATAAATTATTGAATTTCCTGCGTCAGCAGGGACTGCGAGTATCTAAAAACAAACTACAATATGTGGAGCAAGAAGTAAAATACTTGGGAAATTTAGTTAGTGAGGGAAAACGAAAGATAAGCCCGGAATGGATAGAGGGAATAGTGGGGATGCCGCTGCCCAGACCTAAACGGGAATTACGCAAATTTATGGGTCTAACGGGATATTGCAGATTGTGCATTGATTCCTATGCTCAGAAGACTAAGAAATTATATCTCAAACTATTAGAGGGGGAACCAAAATGTCTAAGTTGGGATGATCAGGAAAAAGAACTAGTTGAGGAACTCAAAAGAGATCTGATCCATGCCCCCGTGTTAGCCTTACCTTCCCTAGATAAACCTTTCCACCTATTTCCCACCATAGATAAGGGAGCGGCTTTGGGAGTATTAACCCAGAGGTGGGGAGGGATGAGACAGCCAGTAGCATATCTTTCGAAGCTATTGGATCCAGTATCCCGGGGGTGGCCTGAGTGTGTGCAGGCCGTGGCTGCCACTGCACTGTTGGTGGAGGAAAGCAGAAAGCTTACATTTGGGGGAGCCCTAATAGTAAGCACCCCACACCAAGTGAGAACGATCCTAAACCAAAAAGCTGGGCGATGGTTGACAGACTCGCGGATTCTGAATTATGAGGCGATATTAATAGAAAAGGATGATCTAGTGTTGGTCACGGACAATTGTTTAAATCCAGCTGCCTTTCTTTGGAAAGGGGAAGGAGACTCTCCTCAAAATCCAGGGCACGACTGCCTTGACATTATAGAATACCAAACTAAGGTCCGTATGGACCTGAGAGATGTTCCACTTCATGCAGGGGCTAGACTTTTTATAGACGGATCATCCCGGGTGACTGAAGGGAAAAGACATAATGGGTATGCAGTCGTAGACGGGACAAAAGGTAGTGTGGTGGAGGCAGGAAGGTTGCCAAATTGGTGATCAGCTCAGACCTGTGAACTCTATGCATTGGAAAGAGCCCTGAGGGCATTAGAAAATAAAGAGGGAACAGTATACATGACTCTAAATATGCATTTTGTGTTGTGCACACTTTCGGAAAGATATGGCAGGAAAGAGGACTGATCAATAGCCGAGGGAAGGAATTAGTACATGAAGAGTTGAGTAAACGGGTCTTACTCCCCCGAGAAATAGCCGTAGTGCACGTAAATGGTCATCAGAAAGGAAATGAACCAGAAGTTAGGGGAAATAGATTAGCCGATGAAGTGGCTAGGGAAGCCGCCCTGAACCCACAAGAAGTGGTGATTCATTCCCTAATACCTACTGTCCCAGATCCTCGGGAAGCTCCTATATTTACTGAAAGCGAAGAAAAAGAATTGAGAGATTTAGGGGCTGTAAAAACAACAGATGGGCATTGGAGGTTACCTGATGGAAGGGAAATGTTAAACAAAATGATGATGCGAGAAAGTATGGCCATCCTACACCAAGGCAGTCACTGGGGAGTACAAGCAATGTGTGATTTAGTTCTTAGGGAATATGGATGTAAAGGAATGTATACAATTGCTAAACAAATATGTGAGGGATGTGTAATATGCAGAAAGGTAAATAAGAAAGTCTTGATAAAACAGACCCCGGGAAGAAGAGACCCAGGATTGAGACCCTTCCAGAGTATACAAGTATACTGAACTACCCAGAATAGGAAAACTAAAATATATGTTGGTCATAGTAGATCATTTATCCGGTTGGGTTGAGGCATACCCCCTCGCTACTGCTACTGTGAGTGGGATGTCTAAAACAATATTGGAGCACATAATTCCATGATATGGGCTAGTGAACCGGATAGATTTCGACCAAGGAACTCATTTTACCTCTAAAGTATTACAGAGGGTAATGAAAGGGTTGGGAATTTCCTGGGAGTTCCATACTCCATGGCACCCGCCATCACCGGAAAGGGTTGAGAGAATGAACCAAACTCTTAAACGACAGCTCTCTAAATTGATAATAGAAACCAGACTCCCTTGGACCAAATGTTTACCTATAGCTCTCTTGCAAGTACGAACAGCCCCAAGGAAAGATTTGGGACTATCCCCCTATTAAATCTTATTTGGATTAACTTACCTGGGAACGAATGGAGAATTGCCAATTCCTGAAACTAAAGGTTTATTTTTAAAGAAGTATATACTGGGCCTGTCCTCCACTTTGTCTTTCCTCAGGAAACAGGGTTTATTGGCACAGACTCCACCCCTTGAATTTACCCTTCATCCCATCCGGCCGGGAGATTGGATCTTCGTAAAATCATGGACAGAGACTAAATTGCAGCCGGACTGGGAAGGGCTGTACCAGGCTCTTTTGACTACCGAAACGGCGACATGGACGGTGGAGAAAGGGTGTACTCATTACATTCGGATCAAAGGGCCTGTGGACCCTCCAAATGAGGAAAAAGTCTGGACAGCCGAATCAACGCAAGACCCGCTGAAACTCAGATGAAAGAGACTTTCAGTCATTGATTATACAGTGGCAACGCGAGCGTGGGATTATTTCTGTAAGATTGTATATTAAGTCTTTTTGTACTTCAGCATGATGTTTAGAATACTGGGAATGCTTATAGTTATGATGCTAGCCCTCTTAGTGTTGGGATTTTGTCAAATATCATTTTCATATGTGTTATTAACGGTTCCTGAGTCTGATAATCTACAAGTAATAAACGCTGATGCATGCAGCTTAGTAAATTGTGGGGATGTAGATAATCAGAGACAGTACCGCAGCTCTGAGATACATTTTAAGTCCTATGGGGATGGCCTCGGGGATGGTACTTGGTATAATGGTCTCGTCACAGTACACCGGGCCCCCTTCCGACCAGCACGCGATTGTCCCGATAAAAAGTGTACCTAACAATAAGGAAAACCACATGGCACGAAGCAATTCTGGCGGGGGGAGGCACCTATGAGATACAATTAAATGAAACATTTGGGATAGAAATGAAAGCAAATGGGAAGGATTTCTTGGGCTATTGTTTTCGAATTAGCGTTGGACAGAGAAAACGGGTAGAACTACTGGGTAAAAATTATAGCTGTAAAGGACTTGAAACAGACTATCGAAATAAAAACTGGGTACGGCGATGCAAATGCCTGGGTTGAATGGATAAAGTATACTGTAAAAAGTCTGAACAAAAGCAATTGCTATGCATGTGCCTCCGGTAGGCCAGTGGCCCAGGTGGTTCTCTTTCCGCTCGGGTGGAAGCGAGAAAGGAAGGGCATGAAATGTATGATAGCCCTGTACCAGGATGAGACTGCATGGAATGATAGGAATTGTACCTCCCTATCTCTGATGTTCCCTCCCTTGGAGAAGAAACATGCAAAAGTCCCCCACCACATTTTCCGCCGCAATTGGAAATCATGCGTCGTGTGTGTGTAGACGAGGTACAAGTCAGTCGTGAGATTTGGGGGAGCTGAAATTATGTACAGAGATTAAGAATGTTACCGAAACGGAGAAGGGAGGGAACTACTCAGCACTAAAGGTTCCCCGAGCAGATCTGTGGTGGTACTGTGGAGGCAAAATATTGAGACCCACGCTACCTCCGGATTGGAGAGGGATATGCGCAATTGTACAATTGGCAATTCCATTTACCCTGGCATTTGAGAAGGAAAAGATAGTAGGGAAAAAGGGAAGGGGTAAGAGATTACTGTTAGACACTTCTTTCAATGACAGGATTTCTCTTGATTCTGTAGGAGTCCCTATGTGTGTACCTGATGAATTCAAGGCTCGTAACCAGATTGCAGCAGGCTTTGAGTCAGCTCTCTTTTGGTGGGTAACAATTGATAAAAATGTAGATTGGATAAACTATATTTTCTATAATCAACAGCGATTTATAAATTATACAAGAGATGCGGTTAAAGGAATATCAGAACAGTTTGATGCGACAAGTAGGATGGCATGGGAAAACAGAATGGCCCTCGATATGATTTTAGCAGAAAAAGGGTGTGTGTATGTGATGTTAGGAGGAAGCTGTTGTATCTTTATTCCTAATAACACTGCACCTGATGGTTCAATTACTAGGGCCTTAAGGGGAATGACTACCTTAGCAGAGGAACTGGCTGAGAATTCAGGAATTGACACATCTCTCACGGGATGGCTTGAATCATGGTTTGGAAAATGGAAGGGGTGGTGGTTTCTATCCTTACTTCCCTGATAGTAGTAGCGGGGGTATTGGTGGCCTCTGGCTGTTGTATCATACCCTGTATTCGAGGGCTCACCCAAAGACTGATTGAAACAGTCTTGATGAAACAGATGCCTCTAAAAGGGAATCAGGCAGAGGAACTTTATCGACTAAATAATGAGGAGATGAGTGAGACCAAGACGGATGAAATCTCCGGAATGATGCTTGCGAATTTCGGGAGCGATGCTCAAAAGAAAAATTGAAGAAGATAACAAATGGTAATTAAAGAAAAAGGGGAAATTGTGGGATGTGCGATAAATAGTGTTGCTTCTGCAATTCCATTTACTTATACAAAGTAAATGAACTCACACCAGTGTGTAATTGTTTTAGCCAAGAGCTGAGTTAATTAAAATGGAAACTATGTGGAGGAAATACATAATTGTTTTTGTATTAGCTAAAATTGTATGCCAAATGAAACGTGACTGCAAAACAATGGTAGATATTACAGGCGAATAGATAAGATGCTGTGAGGGGAGGAAGTTAAGCTGGATATGCCTGTACAAACAGTAGGTATAAACATCTGTTTCCCACTTTTACAGGAACACAGGAACAAACCCCAATTAAAAGGGCCATAAGGATCAGGGGAAGGTCCACAATGAGGGAGTAGATAATGATGAAGAAATAATATGCCTAACAATGACCTACAGCGGGATGAGGTCGAACGGCCTTTTGAGGCCAGAAATAAGCATTTTGTCACAGACAAGGCCGGATAGGGCAAGAGATAAATAGGAGTAATGTGGGCCGGTCTTAGGGAAGTGGAAGATGTAAACAGGGGAGGAGCAATGAAAAACAAAAGAAACCAAATTATATAAATGTTGTGTATTAATTGAATTTGGGTGTATATGTCGCTTGCCGTATAGACACTGGACATCACTCCCTCTTGCAAGTATAAAATAAAGGACACGACTGATTCGGATTTTGTCTCGGATTGCAATTATTGAAGTGTGTGAGCTTTGTTTCTCACACTACTGACATTGGCAGCCTGAAACTGGCAGCCGCTCAATGCACTACCTTGCTCTTTCGAGTAGATCGATGTTGTCCGGGGTTGTTAGCATGATCGAAAATGTTTGGAGAGGAAGTAACAAAAGAAAAGCTGATATAAAGTTGGAAGTCAGGAAATATTCAATAAAAAGAATTGTGCAGAAAGGCACAGGGAGATGGACATCGAACAAGAAGTGTCACTGGTCCCGAGGTCTAAACTCTCTTTTGCTTTCCAATATACTCCCAGACCTGCTGAGATTTTACAGCAATGTCTTTTGTTGGTACATAAACAGAAGATGAGAGAGTGATCCTGGATCGATCCACTCACTCTGCCCTGTCGATATTTGATTTCCCTGTTCAACCAGATCACTTCTGTCCCGCAGTAAAACCTTACAATCCTGCCCCACCCCAACTCCCGTTACTGACAATAAACTGTTCATTACCTAAACCCACAGTGGCACCTTAACAAAATAATATTCCTTGTGAATTGGGAAACTTCTAGGAAGAGTTCCCTTCGCTTTCCATCAGGACATCCTGAATGAGTTAATTTTGGTTCAGGACCATCTGACATGGAACCCTCACTGTCAGTCCCCCCAATAAGTGGCCATTCCCATTCAGTGGTCTCTGAACACCTTTGGTGTTGTACGGCCGGAGTGGAACATCACGTTCGGAAAGGGTCACTGATAGACTTATCTCTGGCACTTCCAGTAAATTGGTAATAGATTTCACTCAGAAAGCGACATGTGATCAAAAACAGGGGAATCGACGTGGCAACATAAATAGCACTCTGTTGTCATACTGCAAGTGGAATGGAGAGCAAGGATTGTATTAACGAGGAAAAGCGCCCACCGTGGGGCATGACCCCGCGACCCTGTAGCCAACCTAGGGGCACAGTGGCTTAGTTTGCCATTTCATACAGAGCATAATTCACGTGGCACTGCAATTTGCTAGGATTCCTTCATTCCTCCCAATCACAAATAACATCATTCACACCTTTCACTTCTCACTGTTATTCCTTCAGAAAATTACAATTTGTTTAGCACTTGTAGCGGGATTTACTATTCAATATTGATACATTATTTTTTTTTACCCTCATGTGTAGGTCGGAGATGTGATTCCGTCACTCTGGCGGCAAATCAATCGGAAAATTACCTAAGGGCACGCAATCATTTCTGACTAGAATTGTCGGACACCCAGTCTGCCTGTCGAGACACAGTCCTCACAATCAATACTTTCTTTGTTCTTCCTGCCTACAACTTTTACCATTTGTCATTTCCTAGACAGAAGTTTTGATTAAAAACCTTTCCACGAACAGGGGCAAACTTCCAATTTTCTGAAGCTGTTTACAGACTAGACTGGATTGTTTGCTACTTTCACACGGGAAGACCCGTTGCTGAGGAAGGGGCTTCTCTGAGCTGTGTCCCAGGGCTGAGCACGAAGCCGCTGATTGAAGCTGTAGTGGCTGCTTTCTGCTGGCAGCGAAGGTTTGCAGATAGTGTTGTCGCATTCTGCTGCGAGTTCCCGTCTCACTCCACGCGGATTCGGGGTGAAGGTTTGGTGATTACAATGTCGGTACGTTATCGGTTTCAATGATTGATCTGAAATAACTGAAGCTCTGTGCCTGGGTGAGCTCGAGTCACCAACATTTCAGCCAAATGCGCTGACCATTTCAGACACAGAACGTGGCAGCAAACTCGGCCCTCTATGTATCCGAAAGCGGGCTGTTCGAATGGATTTGAGGAGGTTTTGGACAGGAGGAGCACTCACTGTTTTCACAGGCAGTCAATACGTTTCTCGCTTTTATCACCGAAAGCACCAGAGGCCTTCGGTACCACACACTGAAATGAACGGTATGAGTGCCTGTGTTTGCGGCTCCGAAGGCCTCTGGTCATTTCGGTGAGAAAAGCGAGAAAATTGCTGACGTGTATGTCATGAACCGCTCACATAAATGGCAGAGAGAAAATTCCAAACGGCGCTTCCAAACATCCTGGACATTTAGCGCATTGCCAACTCCCAGAACTTGCTCAAGTAACAGAAAACAAAACAAAACAACAATGAACCATGAAAAGTGAATATTTCCAAGACCATTCTTCATTAAATTCGGTCAACAATGGTGCCTCCATCTGATCGAGACAGTTAATCACCAGCCTCCCTCATCAATGCAGTAATGAAGAAAATTAGCGAAGTATAACAACATTTTATAACGCGATCGCCCACCGTTTCGCCACAGCAACAAAACACAGCGAGCAGATTCAACGCAGCATCTGGCTTCACAACAGCGGTGAAAGAACGATCTCCATTCACTTTCAAGCGAAACGGTCTACAACACAAATAGTCTGGAATATGAACACCCAGCACAGGCTGCTTGGGTCCCCTTAACTGCGGCTGCCGAGACTTCCATATGAAAAGAGTGTGTTTGTGGCTGTCCATATGACAGTGACCGGTGTTGCCCTCGCTCTAACTACCATCCTTGATAGTGTCGGGCTTGGTATCCTCACCTTTCACGCGGGAGTTGAGGGTGCAATTCTCTGCGGCAGAAAACCATAGAGTTTTGGAGCAGAAGGATGTGAAGCTCCGGTCCTCGGAGTTGTTGTTGGAATTTTCAGCGGAGCTGGGAAGAAGGTTTCCAGACTTTTCCTCCCCTTTCTCGATGACATTCTCAGCGCTGCTGAAGCTCATGTGAAACGCTGCGGTCCTGTGAGTGTTATGAACTGAATTAGTTTCAATCAATAGTTTCTGCTTCCGATTGTTGGGATTTGAGAACACAAGACCCAATACCCATTAAATGCAGGAGAAAGTATTGGACGAGTTTCCACCAAGGGACTGCACGAAACAATATATAGGAGAAAGAGGCTGACAACGTGCGAGCTGCATTCACAATGTTCATCTAGCCCGTAAATGCCACGGACAGCTGTTCCTCATATCGATATGCAGGACACTGAGTATCTCTGATCCCGGGAGTTGGAACTGGGATTATATGACCGTCTGCAGCACTGGTTACTTCCTTGTGTGAAATACCTCCTGATGGAACACATGTAAAAGTCTATTGCTCATTGAGAAATACATACAAAATAGTAGCCCAGAACAGTATTTCTGTTGTGTTTCTGGTGCTGCTCTTGACATGCCCTACGACACTGAACTTATTCTGTGCTTCCTGAAGATTAAGTGAGTGCTTCTATGATCGTATTGTGGGCAGTAATCTGCGTTTTAACTACAATAACGCGCCTGTGAAGCCCAGGTCCACCAATGTCTTTTTTGTCTTTCTCTTATCATGTGCAATTACAACACAGTAAAGAATCAATTAATATTGGAAAATGACATTCAGAGGCGTGCGAAAAGCCGAGATTTTAGTGATATTTATGCAATGCTTAGAGATTGCCTTGATTCAGGAAATAAGGATGTAAAATGTGTTTTGTGTCGAGATAAGGAACAGTGAGAAAAGAAGTCAGTAGCAGGTGTAGTTGACAAGCCCACTCGCAGTAACCAGAGTGAGAAATAAGACGTACAAGAAAAAGTACTGTGTGTGAGTGCTAAAAGATGGCAGTAATCATGGGTGATCTTAATTTCCCCTCTCCCACTCCCGGTGTTTTGTAAAGAATGTTTGGAGAACAATAATCAATAAAATATGTATGGCCCATAGAACCAGACAAGCCATATCTTGGTCATCGATTACTTTACAGGCGACTTAGTTTCCGTCTTTTCTTGGAAACCATCTGAACCACACTTTTATTGGGTTTCTTTCCATATTAATATTAGTCCGTCTTTTGATTATTCCTAACAAAGTGCATGACCTCACACTCACAACATGAAACTGCAAGATTTCTCCATTCACTCATACTATCGATATCTTTTTGCAGATTTGCACGTCCTCATCAAAATAAGCCCGCTCACTGGTTGCGTATCGGCAGCACAACTGGACACATTTCACTCTGCCACTTCCTTCAACTTATTAAGACAAATAAATCATTGAAGCCCGATGACTGACCATTCTGGATTTCACTAATTATATGTTTTCAACTTGAAAAATGTTCAATAATCCCGATTCGGTGTCTTTTTGTGAGTAGACAGTGGACAGTTAATGCTGATTTATTACCCAACACCGTGAACTCTCTCAGTATGCAATGATCTATTATATGGCTCCTAATTGAGTATTTGACAGATATTCGAAAGGACTATACCGAACAGCTCCCTTGATCAGCTCCGTTGGTTATGTTAGCAAAGAAATCTGGCAAATTGGCAAGTGTGACTTTCCTTTCAATAAATAATGTTGACTCAGTTTGAGTGCAAACATCTCTTCCAAACATTGTGTTTTACTCATTTTAAATGGTGTCTAGCATTTTCCAAATGACAGCAAAGACATTAGAGCAGAGAGGAGCAATTTAGTCCATCAAGTCAGCGACAGCTTTCAATGATATCTCGGCTTATTTGTATCATCCTCAACTCTACGTTTCAGCCTTATCTCCGTGGCCCTTGATTGCGGACTGACTAAATAACTGTCTATCTCAGCCTTGAACGTACCCATTCTTGACAGACCTCTGTTGGATGCATTTCCACAGACTTGCTATCCTCCGAAAGAGAGAATATTTTCCTCACGTCAGTTTTACATGTTTGACCCCATCCGCTGTGATAAGGCCCACTGGTCCCACATCTTCCCAGGTGTAAATCAGAGCAGAATAAACACCCGAAGGGCGGTCTTCACTATGCAGAACCAGCTGTGAGTATTTGAAACATTTTCATATCTTGACCTCAGATGACACAAACAGACATGAATTGCACATTAGATTTGCCAAAAGCGAATCTTCTTCAAGATCACATAGAATCATAGAGTCATAGAGATGCACAGCATGGAAACAGACACTTCAGTCCAACCCATCCATGCCGACCAGTATCCCAACCTAATCGAGTCACACCTGCCAGCATCCGGCCCACATCCCTCCAAACCCTTTCCATTCATTTGCCCATCAAAATACCTGTTAAATGTTGCTATTGTACCGGCCTCCACCACATTTTCTGGCAGCTCATTCCATACACGTAACATCCTCTGCGTGAAAACATTGCTCCATAGGTCTCTTTTATATCTTTTACCTCTAACACTAAACCTATGACCTCTAATTCTGGACTCCCCGACCCCAGGAAAAAGACTTTGTCTATTAATCCTATCCATGCCCCTCATCATTTTGTAAACCTCGAGAATGTCACCCCTCAGCCTCCAACGCAGCCGGGAAAATAGCCCCAGCCTGATCAGCCTCTCCCTGCAGCTCAGATCCTCCAACCCTGGTAACATCCTTGTAAATCGATTCGGAACCCTTTCTATATTCACAAAATCTTTCCGATAGGAAGGTGAACAAAATTGCACGCAATATTCCAACATTGTCTTAAACAATGTCCTTAATAGCCGCAACATGACCTCCCAACTCCTGTACTCAGTACTCTTACCAATAAAAGAAAGCAGACCAGACGCCGTGTTCACTATAGTACCGACCTGCGACTCCACTTTCAAGGAGCTACGAACCTGAATTTGAAGGTCTCCTTGTTCAGCAACACTTCCACGGATCTTACCATTAATGGCATAAGTCCTGCTAAGGTTTGTTTTCCCAAAATACAGCACCTCGCATTTATCTCAATTAAATTCCTGCTGCCACTTCTCAGCCAATTGACCCATCTGGTACAGATCCTGTTGTAATCTGAGGTAACCCTCAGTAACTCAGCTGGCGATGAAAGCACTGGACCAATACAACAACGTTTTTATTTTCTCGATCCATTGCTATGTTTATTAATCTCTCTGCACATGAAAATGGATCCTTCCCATCCACTTTAATGGATTAAATTCCCTCCAGTGTGGCCCCTCGGCCGCCCTACCAGTCCAAAATGACCCTCTGAAGAGTAACACACCCAGACTCATTTCCCCGTGAGTAATGCACCAAACAATATGGGCAATTTACCACGGTAAATTCACCTGACGAACACATGTTTGGACTGTGGAAGGAAACCCAGGCAGACAGGGGGGGAATGTGCAAACACCACACAGACAGTGGCCCGACGTTGGAAGCAAACCTGGGACCATGGTGATGCGAGGCAGCAGTGCTAACTGCTGAGTCACAATTATCTCTCATCAACGCGTGTAATTCAACTGGATCTCCCAGCATCCTACTCCGTTCTGAACCAAGAGAGGGGGACAGCGAATGCTGGGGTCAGGCTGCGGACAGAGCAAGCCAAATACTGGTGTTTCAGGTTGGAAACATTCATTTCATGAGATGTATTAAGCACAGGAGTTAAATGTGTAGACAGGTCCGAGTGGGAAATGTGATGGGTTAGATATCCATTGGGAATCCCCACGCAGTTTCGAATTCTGCCGACTACGTTTTCAATGATTTCCGAAAGGACGATTTCGCGCTCAAACTTGAAAAAAGAACAATCTCAACAAACCATGCCAGTTGTTCGATTTGATTTTGTAACCTCGAATTCTTAATCAGAACTGTACCACTATCAAAACCTTGACCGTTTCTCTTCCCACGGATACTGCTGGACATACCGAGTTTCTGCAGTATTCTCTGAATGTACTGTGCAAAAGTGCAACTTTACATTGGATTCCGTTAATCACAGTCCTTCATGTCCTGACCCTGGACGGTGGCAAGTTTTCTTCCTGTTCGCCAAAGCGCCCATTCCCATCGCTCCCTCCCACATCATTATAAACAAGCTCAGGAAATCTCTGGTTCACCTTCTTGGCTCCAAAGTGAAACTTACCAGCCTCTGGACTCTCTCCTCATAAAGGGAATTCTCATCCCCGGACATGGCGCAAGACAAAGGACAGTGAAGAGATTTTGGGGAAATATTGACATTTGAGAGCGGAACAATGTTAAGGAGGCAAAACATGGAAACCAGTCTCGAGCTTAGTGGATCATCAGAAACTTTTTGGGAAGTGGAATCGGAGAGCAATGAGCAAGGGTGAACTGTCGGACTGAGCAGAATCTGTCAAGACAGCTTCCCCCTCTTTAAGGGGACTGGAAATTAACTCTGATGTTCTCGGGACATGAACTGATCTGAGACATTGAAAGATTACACGTTTTTGTATATGAGGACTCCAGGACATTGAAAAAGCTCGGGCCAGACACTGAGAGGCTGGAATCCAGACAGTCCCGGTTGTGGGAGAGAGGCTTCCCAGTGACATGGGTACGCCTGCAGTGAGTGGGATCAGACTGTTCCTAGGTCTCCATAATGAGCGTCCCAGGCTTTATTTTGGAAAAGTACATCTGATAGAGGACAGTTGTCATTCTGGGAAGGGCAGACTGAAGTTGAGATTCAGTAACCGCCTGCTTTGGAGGATCGTGTGATGTGCTGGATTGCACGTGTCAGCGCATTAGTCTGCTGAATGAAAGATAGCTGATTCAAGAGCCCCCAGGGCGATAGTGATTGCTGTCCTTAATGCATCTGTTTGCTTTGCTGCACTGTTTCGGTTTCTAATGAGGTCAACAGGTATTCTCGAAATGGAAACACTATCGTGTGACTAATCACAATGACATTTCCGCATTGCTGTCAAGATTAATGTCAAGAACTGTGACTTGTGGGAATCTGAAACCAAAAAGAACCTGCTGCAGAAAAAAGCCAATTTGGGAGGACCTGTGGGAGAAAACATAGCGCTGATGACGTTCTGAAATATTGCCTCTTAATGTCTGTCCAGAAATGCTGCTAGACCTGCTGAGGTTTTCTTGCAAGTTCTGTTTTTATTTTAACTGAATGCCCATTTCATCCATCAGGATGATGCAGCCAGCCTCGCCACTTACCGAAATTTTACACGTTTGGAAGCTGCGGAATGATTGGATTCAAACAAACCCAATAATGATTTACTCTTCCTCAGCTCCACAAGGAAAGAGACCTGGGAAGTGAATTGCACAGTGTCGTCCTGTCGTCCTGGATGAGTGGTTAAGGCAATGGAATTTAAATTCATATGGCTTAAACCATGCAGCCTCGAATCCTACTGATGGTGATGGAGAAATGTCAATAATTGCGAAGGGAAATTGCTCCCTGACTTCGACTGGAAGAGTCAGCTTAAAAACAAAAACGGGCAAATTGGGCATGGTGGGAATCTGCAACCCACTGCCTGTCAGGGTGCAGCAAGCAGAAATTTCTAGAGAAATTTGAGACGCATTGAGGTGTACACTTCTACCACCAACTGCGTTTGAAGCTGTGAGCCAACTGTTGGAAAATGAGACGAGAACAGTCAGGGACTTGTGTTTGACTGGTGCAAACTTGTTCAGCTGAAGTGCATTTTCTGTGCTGCAGAAATCTTTGACATGCTGCGGTGAAGTGGTCGGAGAAACTGGCAGATGTGAAGCACGTTAAACTGGTCTTATCCTGACATCTCTCCTGCTCTCGGGGGATTTGTCTGTTTGTCCACCTGTGTGGATGAAAATGAGGATGATTTCCTCAGGGCGATTACCATACAGTGTGACCACGTCAAAGTTCAGTCCTATGATCGTGTCATTTAAAGCACAGGGAGTATCTCATTGAAATTTACCCTGGAAACATCAGAACCTGTAAGGTTAAGTGCCTCATGCTGGAAACTGGGACTAGAGTAGATGAATATCCGGTCTCCCGCACTGCAGATAGGCGGAAAGGCCTTTTCCACGCTGAAAGGAATGGAAGAAAGAACAAAATTGATGTGCAGCTAAAATGATCACAAAAGAAAAAAATAAAAGGGGATTCATTAAGGAAACATGCAGCGCCATATTTCAATTTCCCTGGACGTCTAGTGGTTCGGATTCAGTACTCTTACTGCTGTGGCAATGGGAGATTTCCTCTGACCGGTTATCTTGTTGACCGCCTTCCCAAAGCAGGGAATGTTGTATGGTGCTGGAAATTGATGGAGTTTTGTCACAAACACGATTCAGACTGGCGTAAAACAAATAAGTGCGAATCCTGGAAATCTGAATCAACAACAGGAATTGACAGACAAATTCAGCCGGCCTGACAGCACCCGTGGAGACAAAGAGATTTAATGTTTCATATCGACAGAATCAGGTTACTTGTGCATTTTATTGTTTTAATTCCTGGGTAATTGCCAGTTTCACTTCACGAATCAGCATACATATCAGAATCTCTCATTAGCTGACATGCATCATCTGTAAAATGAAAACTGTCATATCGGCTGTAATGCTGTTGCTGTTCTCCTGAGTTGCTGAAAGGCTGGCCTTACTCATTACCTTTATCTTGTCCTTTCTGTCCATGAGCAACAACGTTGAATGGAGAGCTTCTGTTTTCAGTGTCTACCTTCGTATGCTTATCTATTTGTCTCCCTTTGTCTCTCTGTACCATCTCACTCTCTTCTACATTCTCCCACTCTCTGTCTGTCAATATCACTCAATTTCTATTCCTACTCTTGGAAAAGTCTGAAATTCGGTGACAGTTTGAGAGTATACCTGTTTCGTGGCTTTCTCCACCTCCCCTACAACCCGCCCCACCCCCAACCCGCCCCGGCCAGAGTGTGTACAACTGGGCTCACAGTCTCCAGGTAATATCTCTGTCACTTAGGTCTGAGGTCAGGTGACATTTCTTCACTCAAAATATGACCATTTACAATTGTAATTAGAATTCCTAACCGACCAGAAGAAAAGCAGTTTCTCTCCAATTATAGGATTTCAATGACGTCATTGCAGTTTGCCTAAAATTAATGAATGGTGACAGCAGACAATGAGAGCTGTCATCTCGCAATGGATGCGTTATTCCCACAACATTTCCTGGCAAGTCTGCAGTGTCTCCTACTTCACTTCATTATTTAAAAAAAGACTTGCTGTGACAGCGAGAGACTAAAAGTAGAAGCGATGAAGAGATCATTGTTGAACAGAGTACAGAATCTCGCCGTTGGATGAGCAGGATAGAACATTGACTAATGGGTCCACAGCAGGCGGCAGGGCTTGGTCTCACCAAATAACAACGGGCTGAGCTCAAACACAAGAAGCATGCTGAGCCCTCACTGTCGCGATATTGGATCAACAACACCGCTTTTACAATACGTTTATGCAATGGACTTTCAATGTACGGAACACTTTAGAGCATTTGACACCATACTCGCCTGGTTATTACCAGATGCTTTAACTGACAAAGCCACATACGGTGTTCTTCAAATCCATATGTGCATCTAATTAACTATTTGATCAGAGTAACTCGGACTTCCTTGCAGTAATAAAGCTGCTCGATGAGAATATATATCAACCTGCGCTTATGCAGGAAAGAACAGGTCACAGCTGGTCTTCCTTCAGTGAAAATGCACCGAAAGGGGCAATCTCTTCTTGCTTTGCTTTCAAACTATTGCCTTCCCCTCTGTAATCTGACAGGGTAAAGGGGATGCGTTCATCCTCTCGGGGCCGATAAAACGCGTGAATATGCACAGAGGGAATCTCATACCAAACGATCAGGGTAATTGTGGTGAATTTATCAGGATTGGTGTGTGAGTCGTTGTTAACAGTGGGTAGTAAGGGCGAACCCATTAGCACTGACATTGAGCCTTGCACCAACAGCATCAAACTCAAGTCTTGTCTCACGTCTCCCAGTCATCATTGACTTTAAGTTTATCCTACTCCCCCTTCGAAACTTCTCACTTGTTCCCGAATACTTTCGGGTTTCCACTTCGAAATTGCAGCCGTTTGAAACGAATTTCTGGAGTATGCACGTCACTCTTTGGGATCAGCTTCACTGCCCATCCATAATTACACCAGAGCTTGAGATAGTAAGTTACTTTACAGAATCGTGGAAGTACTCAGCACAGAGATGCATCCATGATGTCGCTAGGGAGGGAGTTCCGAGAATTAAAACAAACGACATTGAAGGAACAGTGAGATAGTTTCAGCTGAGAAAGGCGAGATCCTTAGAGGCGATTTGCGGTGAGAGGTGTCTCCTGTATCTGCCGCAATTATCCTTCCAGTTGGATGCGATCAATCACTGGATTGATTCTGGCAGATCCGCGTCTGTGCTCTGTGTGGAAGCATGAAATAGTTTTCATTCAGATAAACCAAAAGAAGAGAAATAAATCTTTATTTCCTGAATGCGAATTGCGATTCAAACTCAGACTCTGAAGCAGGGACTCCACTGATGCTGACAATAACCCTTGACCTAACCTGTCCAAACTTTTGTGCCTATTTTCTTTCTCCCCACATTTTGAAGCACCAGTCCTTGCCATGAGTGGTGAAGGAGCTAACTCCTCCCTCGCAGAAACACAACTGGGGCCAGAGACCCATATATCTGTCCCACAGCGGGTATTGCTTTGCTCCGAACAGACCGGGTTTGCTGCGTGGGACTGAAACTGTGTTCGATCACACACAGATGCGGTGTATCCGCTGCCAGCAGATGTGGAAAAGGTTGGGGCGGATTCAGACCCATTCTGGGAAATAGACTGGATCCGGAATTCAGGGGAGCTTAGTGTCACAGACAGAAGGCTGGAGAATTGGGTTGGGAACAGAAGATGGGAGTGAGTTCCTGGATCAACCAGCTCTCTGTTCTGTGGGCGTTTGAATTCCCCGTTCGACCAGATCACATCATAGCCACGCGATAACCTCACTATCCTGCCCCACCCCACCCCTGTTACTGACAATAAACCGTAAACCCACGTGCACGCAACAGCATCATTTTCCGAGTGAATTGGGAAAAGTTTAGGGAGAGTTCCGTTCAGTTTCATTCAGAGCATTCTAAATCAGTTACTTTTGTTTCAGCACTATTTGACATGGAGCCGTCACTCTCAATCCCCCGATCATGTGGCCATTTGCATTCCACGGCCCTGGATATTTTGGTTGGTACATGGTTGGAATGGAACCTCACGCTTTGAAAGGGACATTGTTTATCGTATATTCGGCTGAACTGATAAACGTGTCTCTGGCACCTCCGGTGCAGTGGAAACAATTGTCACTCAGAAACCAACACATGATCAAAAACAGTGGTGACAATGTGTCAACGAAATCTGCAACAGCGAGCGAATGCGCTCTTGTGTGGGGTTGCAACATTGCAAATTGAATGGAGAGCTGTGAACCTATTAAGAGATAAAAGTGCCCCTACATGAAACTGCATTTGCCAAGACTTCTCCACTCACTCATACTATTGATACCTGTTTGCAAAATTCCACATCCTTATCACAATATGCTCACCCACCTATTGTGTATCGCAACATTTCACTCTGTCACTTCCTCCAAGTCATTCGGTCAGATAAAACATTAAATCCGATGACTGACCAGTCTGGAGTTCACTAAATATATCTTTCCAACTTGAAAACTGCTCATTAATCTTGATTCGGTGATTTCTGTTAAGTAGACAATGGACAGACAATGCTGCTTTATGACCCAACACCGAGAACTCCTTTATTGTGCAACGGACTTTTATATAGCCCCTTATTGATTGCTTGCTAAAATTCAAATGAACTTTACTGAGCATCGTCCTTCACCAAGTCTGCAGGTTATGCTACCAAAGAAATCTGTCAGATTGTCATCGTGTGTTTTTCCTTTCAAAAATGATGTTGACTCAGTTTGACGGTAATCATCTCTTCTAAACTTTCTGCTTTTCTTAATGTGCAATGGTGGTTCACATTTTCGAAATGACAACAAAGACATTAGAGCAGATGGAAGCAATTTAACCCATCAAGCCAGCAATAAGTTTCAATGAGATCACGGCTGATTTGGTTAATCCTCAAATCCCCTTTCGGCCTCATCTCTGTGGCCCTAGATTCCCGAAGTGACCAAATGTCTATCTTTCTCAGCCTTGCATGTATGCAGCATTGACAACCCTCTGTTGCAAACAATTTCATAGATTTGCTAACCTCTGAAAGAGAAAATATCCCCCACACCTTACATAATTGTCCCCTTCCGCTATGAGGAGGCCTTCTGGTGCCACATTATCCCAGGTGTATATCAGAGCAGAAAAAACCCTCAAGGTCGGTCTGCACTGTCCAGTGCCAGCTCTGACTGTTTGCAGCATTGTCTTTTTTGACTTTTGAATGAACAAACAAACCTGAACCTTCCTCAAAAACACCTCATTAGCTGTAATTTCGCTGGCAGTGTAGTGTGCTAGAACGTCGAGTGCTTGATCACAAATATATCACTCTCGAAATGTTATCTCTGTTTCTCTTTCCACAAGTACCGCTAGATCCGCCGGTTTTCTGCAGTATTCTCTGAATTTACTGTGTACAAGTGCTGCATTTCATTAAATTCCTTCAATCACAGTCCTCTGGACACTGACCCTGTTCAGTGACAATACTTCCTCCTGATCGTCAATGTGCCAATCCCCATCGCTCCCTCCCCCATCAAGATAAATAGCTGCAGAACATCTTCAGTTAACTCTCTTAGCTCCAAAGAAAACCTCGGGATCTCTCCAAATGCCAGGAAATCTCGACCCTGGACATGGTGCAAGGCAGAGGAGTGTTAAAGAGATTTTGGGAAAATATCAATTGGCAGGTGGAAAAAATGTAAAAGAGGCAAACCATATAACCCAGTCTCCAACATTGTGAATCTGCAGAAACTCTGTGAGAAGTGAAATCCAAGGAGAATGAAGAAGGGTGAACTGCCCGAATGAGCAGAGACAGTCAAGACCGCTTCACCTTCTTTAAGAGGACAGACCATTAACTTTGATGTTCTCGGGACATGAACTGATCTGAGACATTGAAATAATTCTCGTTCCCCTACATGACAAACACAAACCTTAAAGAGACTCCGGGACAATGAAAAAACTCGGAACCACACAAGGGACGAGGAGGTTTGAAGGGATGTGGTCCCAGTTGGAGGAGAGCTGGTGCTCAGCGACATGGGTGTGTCTGTCGTGGATGGGATAAGACTGTTCCCATGCCTCCATAATGAATGTTCCAGACTTTATTTTGGAAAAATAAAACTGATAAAAGGACACTTCGCGATCTGGGAAGGACAGATTGAAGTCCGTCACAGCCTGCTTTAGATGTTCGGGCAAGGTTTTAGGTTGGAAGTTTCAGCGTATTAGACCGTTAAATGAAAGGCTGGTGGTTCAAGATCTCTAAAGGCGACAGCGATCGTTGTTGTTAGAGCATCTGTTTTCTCTGCTGCAGGGTTTCTTGTTTCTAATTGGGGCAGGAAAATGTTCCTCAAACGGAAAACTTCCGAGTGAAGAACCACAAAGAACTTTCTGCAATGGTTTAAAGGTTAATGTAATGAACTGTGGACTCTGGGAATCTGAAACAAAATCAGAAACTGCTGACAAAACTATCTGGTTTGGCATTACCAGTGGGAGATTATTGAGTTCTGATGAAGTTGTTAAATATTGTCCACGATCCTCTCTGCATGGATGCTGCCAGACCTGCTGAGTTTTTTCGTGGAAAAAGTATAGATAATCACCAGGAGACGGAGAGTGTTCTTCAAGAAGTCTGTCTGTTATTTGCAAACGAAAAACCGTGACACCGAGAAAGCAGATTCTCGAATGCTCTCGAACGTCATTGTCCATGGTTTTTTATAAATTTTTCCCACGCTTTTTTGCTTATCAGCATGTCTAAATATATTAATCAAAGTACCTCACACTCGCTAGACAATAAACCAGTGATGTTAGTTCCCATCATCTCTTTAATTGTTCATTCTACTTAACGTTATTCTCATGTGACGGTTAGATATTTAATGTCAGCTTTCGCAACAATGGGCTTTCATTCCAGACCCGACTTCATATTTTCCCGATGTCATAAATAGTTATTTATTGTCAATAATCTCAATCAGGCTGACTCTGTTAACTATTAATTTGATACTTAATGTCATGTCCCAAATATTTATGTTCCCAATCGAGTAATAATGATACTTAACAGGAAACCTAACTTTACTAACTGTAATCTAATCTCACCAACGAGACTTTTCAGCGTCAACCTTTCTTTGCTAATTGGTGTGAGAGAATTCCACTATTCTTATCTCATCCTGCATTCTACAGAGCCTTGCAACAGATCGCCAGTGGTGTTCATGCTTTAAGCCTTCCCTTGCTTTCATGCTTTAAACCTTCCCTTACTTTCATGCTCTTTATTTTCCATAATAACATTTTGTCATTCTGACCAATGGCAGTCATTCCTGGCACTGGATATACTGACGGTGAAGAGTCAGTGATCAGAGTGGACTGTCCCTGTAGTTCTGTTCCCGACTCTCCACCTCCCGCTCTGTTAGTAACTTCTCAGTATCCTGGGAATTGCATTGTTCCCAATTTTGCCGGATTCCAGGCCTTTAACCTTGGTTGAGCAGACAGTCGATGGTCTGAGGAATATCGTTCCCAAACGTCTCATGTCCGAGGTAATAACAATTAATAACGATGTCTGTGTATCCTCCTCTAATCTGTGAAAATTATTGTTGCGGACTGTAGGAACATTTATTGACCGAAATCGAGGAGGTTTTGAACCAGATCAAACTCCTCTGAGTTAAGAAGATGGTCGAGATCCCTTTTGCTTTTCTCCTGAAGGCAAATGTACGGCAATGCAATTCAATTGGTGAAACTTCCAGGCTTGAACCGAAACACAATTTACTTTCACTATCGTTGTAACACAAACAAAAAACAAAGTGTGGACTAACCCAACTCTATTGGAAAACTGAACGAAATGAAACATCATTTAACTATGAAACAGTCAATGTTCGAATATAGTAACATTGCATAAACCACACAAATCTGGTCTTCCTGCTACCGGAATGATATTGTGAAACTTGAACGGATGAGGAAAAGGTATAATATGATGTTTGTTATTCTTAAGCTTCCAAATGGTTTTGAGGTGCGAATGTATTTTAACCTTGAAGAAATTTGACGCATTTAAACCTCCTTCCTGTCCATGATAGAAGCTGTTGGATTTGTTCCGAATTTCCAGCGGCTTCTGTAACTATTTAAGTTTCTGTGATCCTGACAAATCCGTTTCGCCACAGAATGCAACGTTGGTGCTCAAGACTTTTCCTTGCAAAACCACAGGCAAAGCCACGACATTACGACGGCGGGGAATCGAACCCAGGTCAACTGCTTGGAAGGAAGTTATGCTCGCCATTACACCACCACCGCAGTAACAGCTGTGCTGTCTCTTTTCCCAAACACACATAACAAGGCCGTGATAGTCACCAACTGAACTGGTGCTGAAAGCAAAACAGGAAATTGCTTGTAAAAGGTCACCAGGTCTGAAAACACCAGAATCAGAAGCCGTCAGCCCTTAAGAACAGCCCTTAAGATCCAAAAGGTTCACTCCCCCCAAATGCTCCCGGACCTGCTGAGTTTCCCAGCAAGTTTTGTGCTGTCTCTCAGATCTGTAACATCTGCAGTTCTTTGTCAGATAGAAAACAAACGTTGACTCATTGAAGGGGATATTTGATCAGGTGATAGTCCACTTTACCACAGAGATAGATGGGATGGAGTATAGGATCATAAAATTCTTACAGTGTAGAAACAGGCTATTCGGCTCATCATGCATCCCACCAAGTCTCACCCTCTACGCTATTCCTGTAACACCGCATTTCTCATGGCTAACCATATAACCGACACTCACCTGGGCACTATTGACTATTGAGTGTTGCAAATCCACCCTAACCTGCGCATCTTTGGACTGTGCGAGGAAACTGGAGCACCCAGAGGAAACTCACGCAGACACGGGGAGAATGTGCAAAATCCACACAGACAGTCTTCAATCAGACAGGGATCTGGGTAATTGGAGAGGTTTCAAGAGGGAGTGCAGACTGGTTTGTGAATGATGGGCGTCTGGGGTACATCTGCAGGGGTGTCTGGGGTACATCTGCAGACGGTAGTCTTAACCAAGGATGCTAAGTTGAGCATGACATGTGACCCATGGCCGTTTAGTAACCAGAACGACTATAAAAGGGACAATAAATATTTATGCAAGGATCCTTATGGTCCCAGTGACTGGCACTCAGTAGAAGCAACCACGGCTGCAGGGACACCTGACATGGGATATAAGTATTATATTATCAAGGAAAGAGGTGCCATGGCACGGGTAATAATAACCAAGACTCAGAAGAGGGATGAGGAAGCCTGGTGGTGTGGAATAGACAGACCCTTCTCCGATATATGTGGTGAATATAGTGGTACAGCCCTCTCCCCCCGCGAAATACATTCCACGAAATAGTAGCACCAGGGCATGGCAACTATCCAAACCAAATAATGACCAAACAACAAGCAGAGCAGAGAAGAGCGTATTATTGTCACGCCAGAACCTGGAGGGAGTTGGTCGGGGTTCAGGAGCGAGTTTAACTCGGTATGGAATTGGCGCTTCATGAGATAAATGGCGTAAATGCGATGCCAGTAGGTTGGGAGGTGTGAAGGGCTATTGCTAGATGTGAAAGGAACAGAACATGTGCCTTGGCCCTAATACAACACCGGAGTTAAGAGGTTGGCTACCATTGTTGGATATGTTTGCACACAGCCCGACGTGGACTGCCGAACAAATGACAGCGAGATTGGCAAGAAATGCTTGCTGCCTGCTTCCACGGGCAGCGACTTTCCTGATCCTGATAGGGGGAGCAATTAGGGCAAATCCCGCGCCACTACCTGAACTTAAGGCTAACTGCACTCACAATGCTGACACCCTTCCAACCACAACCTTCAATAGAGTGGAAGGCAAGGGAGAAACCTACATTTGCACACATCAGGGGAGACTACATTTGGGGATCTCCCAGTGTTATAGACGCTGTTCTTGAACAATGACTCTTGCTCCGCAACCTACGCAAGGGGTACGATTTTACACATTACTTGATCCTTTATCAATAATCAGACCATGATGGCGGGTAGAATATGGGCCTGTGCAGAGAAAGGACACCACCAACGCCTGGGATGGAAGTGGTGCTGGTACTGGAACGAAAGTGTTCGTCCCAAATGCCAAGAGCGGCCGAAAAGAAGTGACATCCCGCGGAATTGGAATGCGTACACACTCGCAGACCCCTGGACTACACTAGGATCGAATATTGGGTGGTCTATTCTTTTGCGAGCAGGTGCAACGGTGGCAATAAACTTGACGAATGGTCTCGCATACAGTGCATTACTGCCAACAAATGAGACGGAGGAAGGTCTGACGCTCATTAGTACTGAGTTAACGGCCGTAAGCGAAACAATGATACTAAATCGATTTGTACTAGGTATACTGACGGCCGAGACAGGGGGCAAGTGTAAAATGTTCGATACCTCAAGCTGTTTTCATATTCCTGTCAGCGCGTTCCGTCTTCAGAATGCAGTTACTGAAACCGCAATTATCATGTACCAGTTTTACTTTAACAAAATACAGGCTGAGACTTCGATTGGGCAGAGATGAGGACAGTCGGATGCCAGAAACTGCAAACTCATCCATGTCACCAGGAAACAATTTTGTGTGTGGAGACACACAACGTAATTCTGCAGCCTGGACAATAACAGAAAAATGGGAATGGAATCCAGCCCAAGTTTGTTTTTTACCTCATGCAGATTGTTTTGTTTCTCGTTGTCTCTGTCTTGAATCCACGCTGTGATGTACAGACTCGAATCAGTCTCCCAAGAGACAAGTTTAGTGCTGAACCTTTGAAGCAGGAGGGGAAAGGCCAAGTTGAGCAGAGTTGAGACAATGAATTGAAGAAGGTCGGAATGATGGGATCAGAGAAAAAAGGGGGCCTGCGGGGTGATGGCGATAGATGGGAGCGGAGAGTGGAGCTGATTGATGTGAAGGAAGATAGACAGGTAGGACAGTCAAGAGGGTGGTGCCGGGTTGGAGGGTTTAATCTGCGAAGGGAGGATATGGAGGGGAAATGAGGAAGTTGATGAAGTTAACGTTGATGCCGAGTGTTCGGAGGACCCAATAGAGGAAGATGAGGTGTTCTTCCTCCCCTCATCGAATAGCTTGTATTTGATGGTGGGCGATGCCCAGCACTTGCATGCACTTGGAGTGGGAAGGGGAGATGAAGTAGTCAGCACAACACGGTGGAATTGCTTGGTGCTTTTTTCCCAGAGATGTCCTCCGCAACGCTCTGCGTTTTCCCATCCTTTTTCTCAAGGAGACCGCGTCGAGAACAACAGACACGGTAAATGAGGTGGTTCCATGAGCGTGAAAATCTCGACTGGATATGTAAAGATCGTTTGGGGCGGTGGAACGAGGTGAGGTCGTTGTTGAAGTTGAATTTCTTTCAACTCTTGCGGTGGCAAGGGTAGACCTGGTTTAAGACTTCTATTCTCCAAGGAGAACTGACCTAATTTTCCAATGTAACTTTCCAGCTGACATTGTACATACGCTGCACCATTCACATTACCCTGTTCAGCGCTGTATCAAATAACAAGGCAGTGATCATCACCAACTGCATTTGGGCTGAAAGCAAACCAAGGAATTGGTAGTAAAACTCACCAGAGATGGAAATGTGTTGCTGGAAAAGCGCAGCAGGTCAGGCAGCATCTAGGGAACAGGAGAATCGACGTTTCGGGCATTAGCCCTTATTCTGAGTGAAACGTACCGAGAGAGGGCTAATGCCCGAAACGTCGATTCTCCTGTTCCCTAGATGCTGCCTGACCTGCTGCGCTTTTCCAGCAACACATTTCCATCTCTGATCTCCAGCATCTGCAGACCTCACTTTCTCCAGTAAAACTCACCAGGTCTGAAAGCTGCAGAATCAGAAGCCTTCAGCTCTTAAGAACAATCACTGGATCCAAAAGGTTCACTCCCCACAAATGCTGCCGGACCTGCTGCGTTTTCCAGCAATTTCTGTGCTGTCTCTCAGATCTGCAACATCTGCATTCTTTGTCAAATAGAAAACAAACGTTGACCCATTGAAGGGGATATTTGATCAGGTGACAGTTCACTTCATCCAGATAGAAAGATGGGATGGAGCATAGGATCATAAAATTCTTACAGTTCAGAAACAGGCCATTTGGCACATCATGCATCCCACCAATACTACCCTCTACGCTATTCCTGTAATCCAGCATTTCTCATGGCTAACCAACCTAACCAACACTCACCTGGACACTTATGACTATTGAGCATTGCAAATCCACCCTAACCTGCGCATCTTTGGACTGTGTGAGGAAACTGGAGCATCCGGAGGAAACTCACGCAGACACGGGGAGAACGTACAAACTGCACACAGACCGTCTTCAATCCGACAGGAATCTGGGTAATTGGATAGGTTTCAAGTGGGAGTACAGATTGACGAGTGACAGATGGGCCGAAACACTGATGTCAGTGTTGTAAAGGCTCTACAGTAACATGATTCCCTACATCCTGCATTCAACACAGTTTGCATTTTGTTTTAATCCGTCCTGTTATTGACATTATTCTGAGTGAAATGTACCGAGAGAGGTTGGTTGTGCATTCACTCAGATCTGTGTTTTGATGGGTCAGGAGCATCCTATAAAATAACAACTGTCGGAGGGAGAATTGAATTCCCCATGCGAATCTGCCGAGACATGTAGGACAAGGAACTTCTCTATCACCACTCACTCATCACCCAACGCCTTGAGGAAAAACGCCTGATCTTCCGCCTCTGGAACCTCCAAACCCAGGGAATCAATGTGGCTTTACTATTTGCCTGATTGCCGCCTCCGACCACCTTATCCCAGTTCCCGCCTGTCCACTCCACCGTCTACTCCGACCAATCACCTTTACCCCCACCTCCATACATCTATTGCGCTCTCAGCTAACTTGTCCGTAGCCACACTCCCTCCCATTTACCTGTCTACGCTGGACGCTCCCCGCCTCATTCCTGATTACTGTCTTTTGCCCGAAATTGTTGATTCTCCTGTTCCTCGGATGCTACCTGACCTCCTTTGCTTTTCCTGTATTACTCTAATCTTGGCTCTGATCTTAAGCATCTGCAGTCATCAATTTCACCTTGCATGACTGAAGTCCTGCCCCTTACAGATCGAATTGCGTCTCGTGTTTTCATCATTAATTTCATTATGTTTAAGATATTTTATTTTTAAAATCATCGCAATGTATTGATGCAATTCTGAGCATGTTATGAATTTGGACAGAACAATGCCGCCTTTCTCTGTGAACAAACAGAATATCAAGGGTCGAATTGAAGAATGTTTCCACTCACAGAAACAGGAAAAAGGGGATGTAATTCTCGATGAAGTAAGCACAGGCCATTCAGAGGAATCTGATAAGGTCATGCAACATCTGCCGAGAGAAGGAAAAGGTTAGCTCATGTGTTATGAGAGTCGGCGAATTCAGCAGAGCGGTAGGAAGTTAGAAAAGTAAAAATTACTGAACAATTGGAATGGGGATAACGCTGAAGAAAGAATGAGGGGTCTTTACAGCCTGTTTAACATGTTCAGTCTGTTATAGTAGTCAATCCAATCAAAGCTATAATTAGATTTCATATCCAGTTGCCTGTCTAATCCACATATAGTGTGACGCCCTGAGACACCAGCAATCTGCGTCTTCCAATCTGAAATTCACTCAGTGAGGGTGCATCAGCAATCGGCAGGGAGAGAGAATATTAAAGTCTCAGAGGCGATACAGTTAATTGCGCTTTCATCATCTCATTCCCAAATAACCTGCCCCTTGCAATGAGAGTGTGGCAATAATAACTAAAAGATCTGCAAATGGTGTAACGTTAATACTGACTTCTCTTCACAGATGCTGCCAGACCTGCAGAGCTTTTCTGCAACTCCTGAGACTGTGTTATAGTGTTTCAGATACCCAGACCCACAGGATCAATTTCTCACCATCTAACCTTTGAAGCCTGTTCAGAATTTGAAACATTCAAATGAAATCATATTTCAATTTTCTGGAATATGGCACAACTTATTCAAAAGATAAGGACGGGAGCAAATGGGTTCCAAATAGTGAACTTGATTTTGTGATTCATTAATGCGTTTGGCTCATTGCCTCTGGGTTACCACGTACTACTCAGATATAATTGTTCTGGCGAAGTTCACGATGAGTTATCCTCTTGAACTGCTGCCATTCATTTTGTCCGTATAAATCCATAATGATGTAAGGGAGGGAGTTCCAAGATTTCCAACCAATGGCACTTGTGGAACTGAGACGTTTCTCCGAGCCAGGGTGGCGAGTGGCTTGATGTGGAATTGTCAACTGGTGTCCCTTGTCTCTGCTGTGCTCAGTGTTCCACGCGCTAATGCCGTGGTTCTGGAAGTTGCTCTGTGAGGAACTTTGGTGAATTTCTACAGTGCATCTTGTCTGTGGTACACTCCACTGCTACTGAGTGTGGGTGGTGCAGACAGATAATGTTTGTGACTGTGGTGCTGAACAAGCTGCACTGCAAGTTAATTCAACTTAATTTGGCGAACATAACTACTTGCCATCATCATCAATCCATTTCGCAGCTGCGCATCCAGTGATTTCACAGATGTGGTGTACAAGTCTGTCAGTTGCTCAAATGACCATGAACTTTTAACTAGATTCACCTTTTCACGGATATTAATCGCGACTGTTCCACTTTCTCATCAACATTCCATCTGTAAAAACTGGGAACCAGCTGATGGGCACAGATTGTGCTACAGATGGTTAGACACAGCACAGTGTCAGTTACTGCACACTGATTCTGTTTGGATTTATGCATGTGCTTCTCTGAATGTGTGTGTGCATTATCGTGTGTTCCTGTCTCTGTGATTCTGTGTGTGTCTACCCATCTATCTCTGTCTGACTATCTGTGCCTATGTGAGTGTGTTTGTGTCTCATTGTGTGTGTTAGTGTGTGTCTCCATGTTTATGTATCACTGTGTCTGTACTCTGTGCAAGGGGCTCTCGGTTGTCTTCGGGATTGTAGCAATTGAAGTGGGGTTTAAAACCCAATCTATCTGTACCTCTATGTGTGAGTGTGTGTGTGTGTTATGTCCCTGTCTCTCTGTGTGTGACAGACGGAAATCCATACAATCACACATGCAGAGACACCTTCAGACAGAAGCACACATATCGACTTAGAGAGACACACGTGCACGTGCAGTCACACAGACATGCTCACACAAGCACACAGATTTAGATGAAGGTAGCAAAAGTGATACCAGTAGAATTTCCTAAACGTAAATGAGAAATTAATAGATTTTTGGATTGTTTGACTTTACAGGAAATTTGACCATAACTTTAGCTGGACAGCTGTACCTTTAACTAGTTTTTGAACGAAATAAGAGAAAGGTGGTTTACTTATCAGAGTGCGAAGTTAATGTTGAAAGGATGAAAGCAATTTGAATCGGTGAACCTATTTTGGCCATCCCTGTGTTTTCCAGTCTTTTCAAAATGGCCGCTGATGCTTCTGAATGGGTCGAAGTGCTTTCTTATTCCAGGATGATGAATTAGGAATTGAGAACCTGGAGGATATTTCTATTAGAATCAATGCCAATCATTGGAAAAGTCCTCTTCCATAGGAAAGGGGACTTTGGGATTGCTGTTAGATCTTCAGCACTTCGAAGACCACACAACAAAAATGAAATACAAAATTACACAGATTGTAATCCACTGACCTTCTTTAAAAGTTTCAAATTAACAATGCAAGATACTTCGATGGTGTCGTTTGTTGTAACCGTTTTATTATACACATCACTAGAAAACGTATTGTGAATTCAGACGTATTGCCCTAAAATAGAAATGGTGAATATGTAAAAGCTGTAAGAAATGCAAAGCTGGCATAACTTTGCAAGAGGGAAAAATAATAAGTAGACTGCACTTTTAAAAAAAATTGTGCATCATGTATTTTGCAAGAAAATGCGTTTTTGAAATGGCATTTTAGAATACATATAAAAAAAATTCTTTAAAATAATTGAATTTAATTGTGGACTAAAATGTGAAAAGAGCGATCTAACAAACAGATCGTGAGTGGAGGATGGCTGCAAGGTTTGACAGCAATTCACCTGAGAGTGACACAATAATTGAAGTGTGATTGGAGATGAACGGAGTTATATACAGATGCAACTTTGGTTTGTAAAAGGAACTCATTGATGATTGGTAACTAATTCACCAATGACAAAGGCGGTCTGCTGCCAGCAACGATGTGATTGTTTCTCAGGCAACTAAACAGCTTGGTACTCTGAACAAGATACAGAGAAGTCTTCACGTGCTCAGTTCTCGGCAGTGATAGGTGCTTTAATCCTGAAGAAACCTGGTCTATTTTTGTTTCAGCTATTCCTATAGGCTCTCCTTTTAATCAGTGGTAGAGACTGTTGTAAGTATTAACCAGTTCTTCTGCATGGTATATATCAATGACAGCCTCCAAGATGCACTGTACAACTTTACCAAGGCTCTAAAGAAAGTACATTCCAAAGACATGACAACGAAGAAGTGGAAGGGAAGGGGAAGCAGATGACTGGGAGGGTGATGATTTGGAGCCAGTGATCAAACCTGGTTAAATGAAGAGTGCAGGAGTTTCATTCATAAAGTCAGGAAGTATGGGCTACAGTGAGATTTGGTGATCTGGATTCAGAATTGGCTGGCTGACAGAAGGCTGAGTGTGGTTGCAGATGGAAAGTATTCTCCCCGGTGGTCAGTGTTGAATGGGGTCCCGCAGGGCTCAGTTATTGGGCCTCTGCTCTTTATAGTGCTTATAAATAACTTAGATGAGGAGGTTGAAGCGTGGGTTAGTAAATTTGCAGATGGCAGTAAGGTTGCAGGTGTCGTCGACAGTATAGACGGCGACTGCAGGCTGCAGCGCAACATAGATAGCATGCAGAGCTGGGCGAGGAAATGGCAGATGGAGTTCAACCTGGATAAACGTGAAGTGATGCATTTTTGAAGGTGGAACACGTATACTGAATATAGGATTAAAGACAGGATCCTTGGCATTGTGGAAGAACAGAGGGATCTGGGTGTGCAAGTACACAGATCCCTCAAAGTTGCCACCCAAGGGGATAGCGTTATTAAGAAAGCATATGATGTTTTGGTTTTCATTAATGGGGGATCGAGTTCAAGAGCTGCGAGGATTTGCTGCAGCTCTACAAGTCCCTGATGAAACCACACTTGGAATCTTGCGTCCAGTTCTCGCTGCCCTACTATAGGAAAGATACAGAAGCTTTGGAGAAAACGCAAAGAAGGTTTACCAGGAATCTGCCTCGATTGGAGGGCCTGCCTTATGAAGAAAGTTTGAGTAAGCCAGAGTTTCGATTTTGTGGAAGCACGAGGAAGAATCTGGGAAACAGATTTATAACTTTGAGGTTAACAGAAAGGAAACATTTTTGACACGAACTGGTTTCCCTGGCAAAATCCCTGTTCTATATTTGGCAGAGCTGAATGTTGCGCATTTTTTTCTAATTGATTATAAAGAGAGCATTTGCTGATGGGAAAATTAAACAAGGCACTATACTGAGATCTGAAAGAGCCCCGCGTTTCATCAGCAACTGAACGCTACCTATCAATGTGTCAATTTGACAAGTTTACTAACATTAGCATTATTGATTCCCGATGTGGGTAAATGGGCCATTCGGCTTAAAATGTCCACACCAATTTACTGCACAGCATTCATACGAGAGTCACCCCTCTCCCCGCCAACAGCGCACTTTCCATGACCAGTCAATATAAAACTGAACACTGTGGGCAATCCACTTCACCAGCACACATTTGAACTGTAGGAGGAAATATGCACACTCAAGTGGAGATTGTGAAAATTCCACACAGACTATCAACCAAGGCCGAGGTTGAACCCAGATCATTGGCGTTTTGAGGCAGCAGTGCAAACCACCGTGACAGCCTATTGGTATAAAATTGCAATAGTACATAGAAACTGAGTTGGTGTTCAAGTGAACAGACTGTGGAAAGATTAAGAGTCAGTTACGCAGCCATAAATTCACTTGCTTCCAAAATTTGTATGTTTTCCCTGAAACCAATTCTGTGATTGTTTGATG
Source organism: Chiloscyllium plagiosum (assembly GCF_037043375.1). Taxonomy (NCBI): domain Eukaryota; kingdom Metazoa; phylum Chordata; class Chondrichthyes; order Orectolobiformes; family Hemiscylliidae; genus Chiloscyllium; species Chiloscyllium plagiosum. Next base: position 52,861,814 of record NW_028270167.1, read on the forward strand.
TTTGCAAAGACCAGCCTGCCTCAGCAGCGAATTGATTCAAATATAAGGAAATTTCTCACCGTTATCCAGGGCATCCTTCTTTCAGTTAGGGTAAGGATCGTGGATGTTACTGATAGAGAGGTCGGAGTAAACTCATATTATTTTCGGGTGTGCGCCATCACTATCATTCTCACTTTCCTCCTCTTAGGTCTCACAGTAAAATCTATGACCGCTGTCTGTTAATACATTCCCGTTTTTCATGGGAACACTTTGATTTTTCACATAGTACTAATTCTCATTAATGTTCTCTGCCTCCAGAGATTCAATATTAGTTGGACAGGGACATGGGAGAGGTCGTGAGCTCCTCTCTGACAATGGTGGATAGATCTCCACCATTCCTTGAAATCCCCAATTTTGTCTGTTCTCTGCCCTGATCACCTGTGATCGCACACATAAGTACTCCATTCTCACATCCGGGGGGCAAATTAGATACGAATCCAATCCGTTCGTTGATATGGATCAGTTTCTTTTGATTCATGTAACATTTGGCCGTTCTAATTCAGTGATTGATTCACTTATTGGTGTCAGGACATGAGCAGAAGCTGTCACATGTAAAGTGCCCCCGCTCAGTCAACTTTAAACCACATCGACAAACGTGTCTCTCATTCAATCCTAATTGTCACTTTGTACCAGCAACAAATGCATTAATATTCAGAACAGCAGATGAACTCGCTTCGAATGTGTTTACACTGACAATGGAACGAAAAGTCAATGTTCAGCTCAGAAAACAGATATTCAATGGAAGATTATGCAATGGGGGTGTCAAACTTATGACCTGATATTTAAAATTGCTTATTTCCCTAACATTGGCAAGTGGACAACACTGACAAGCTACAATCATATCTCTTATCAAGGCCAGGTAACTGTTTAAAAGCCATTCACTGAATTAAATTAACCATCAGAGACCAGCGACATTAATGCTTCCTCATTAAAAAGTCAGTGGAATCTTTACGATATTTGAAAAGGAAACAGTAAACATTGGAGGAACTTTATAACATGAGTTGACCTTTGAGCCCTTCGATGCCATTCCAACATTTAAAGAAACCATGGCTGATCGGAGGCCAAAATCCATTTTCCGACCTTTTGCCTATTGTGGTTGGAAGTGCTTCTGAACATGCACCTTGAATGGTCTGGCACTAATTTTAGATTATGAGCTCGTTCAACACAGAACTATTTTTGTGAACAGCCGAACATGCTGACTACATGCAAAATAGAGTCTGAGGTATACAAAAAATGTCGGATTCCGAAAAATATTCCTTCACACTGTCAGGGTTCGCAGGGGCAGGAGCCCACATAGCCTACACAAGTATTCAGATGTGAACTTTTGATGTAAAGGCAAAAATAATGCTGGAAAATGGGATGAGGATCGGCAAGCCGTTGATTCTGACAAGAGCACGGAGAGGTGATTGATGGCTGATGACAAAACAGTTCGGATTTTGCACTTTTACGACCGCGTCCCGTCTTCGATTCCCTGCCAGTGAATGAGAACTTTATTGTCCCTGACAACAGCAACAGCAAACGCACAGCATCTGTGACGGGATTCCTGGGAAAGCCTCGGATCAATTAACCACTCCGAGAACATCAGAGTCAATGTACTGGCCTCAGATAGAAGGGGCAGATGCCTGGATAATCCGTCGGTCAGGTCAGCCATAATTCTCCTCAGATTCTGCTTCCCAGTTAATTTCTGAGGATTTTAAATCCTAAGATTGGGTATTCGTTTCGTTTCATTGCCATTCCCTGCAGCCACAGTATTTGGATGGCTGGGATTGGGAAGTTGTGCGTGAGCAGCGTTTGGGACTAATCCAGTCAGTGGTTATGCAACAGTGGGGAGAGGGGGTGGCCTGCTGTGTGATGTTACGATCTTAATCGTTCAGGTAAGTGATTGGAATGTGATAATGGCAGAACAATGGCGTAATGGTGAAACCACACCCACTCCTTCCCTTTCCTTTAGATTTAACTGGTACATTCTCTCTCACCATGACTTCGCCATTCTCCCACTCCAGTGGGACTGACTGTTATCTCCTATTTGGCAAGTTCACTCACTACTGTTCTGTATTTGGTGGAATTCTGTACAGCATAGGCTGTCGGGTCTAGCTCATTAAATATATTCAGTCGAAGAGAGACAAAGTTGTAAAATTATGAAGAGTTATGAAGAAAGTTATCAAATCAGACATGAGCTCAGTTCATGGTGGAACAGACTTGGCTTGAATGGTCTCTTTCTGCTTCTAAAAATAGCTATGTTAATATGAATCTGCAAAGAAGATCTGAGTAAAGTTCGCCAAGTTAAAAATGTGTGGATCCACTTGGGGCACTGAACCGATGTGAGACCTGCAAAGGTCAACACACAAAGAAGAGTCAATTGGGTGATTGATCCGGAGTGGTCACTACACCAGGATAAACAGAAAAACTAACCTTCAGAGCACACATTGATCCTGGCTCCAGTTAGTCTATAATCGTTCTAACAAACCACCATCGGTCTTCCTTATTCCGATGGCCTCCTCTATTCTTGTTTTGAGCCGAATGCACGTCTGGCAATAGCAGCTGACATTACGGATGTGGATCTGTGACATGGAGTGAAATGATTCTGACTGTTTCACGCATAATTCTGCTTCTAAAGTTCAGTCAGCATTTCCTATTAATTACTATAATTGGTAACACTTAACAGACCATGACATTGGAATTCTTGAAACCTCATGACCGACTACCATGGAAGAACTCTGTTTTTCCCATCCTCAACACTGTGTGTTTTAGCATTGCATTCTGCTATCTTTTCGTACATGCTCCCTTCGGCTCTCTCTGGGTTGTGTTACACTGACTTCCTACATGTTACACAGGCTATCAGTGCATCTATTAGTTTGCAGGTTCTCTCTCACAAGGCAATGCATTGGTTCTGTAGCTCAGTGGCTAGAACGTTGGCCTTGTAAAGTAAAAATTCACATGAAATATCCGATTCCTCTTTGTCGTTTCAGGAATTTGAGGAAGACCATTTGGAAGGATAGTAAGATGCTGACTTAAGCAATATTCCAGTGAGGCAGGAAGAGCCAGTCGAGGCCGCATAAACTGCAGAGTTACATGGAATTGTTGTGGGATGTGCACTGACAGGGAGTGACCGTTTGCTTCCTTCACTACGGTAAACAGGGTCTGGTGTTGAAGTCTGACATGGGACGATTTAAGCCAAGTGGATGAAATCCTGTTTTTTGGGGGTTCGTCTCTCACCTTACATCTGTCACTCTCGGTTGAATGGATTTTCATGTTTCGCTCTGTGGGTCAAAATGAGGTTCAATTCCTCAAGGTAATGTTAACAAAATTGACCCATCTCAAACTTCACCCCATTATTTGGGTCGCTTAGTTGAAAATGGTAGGGAGAAAACATCATTAACATGAAACTTGGGAACGTCAGTGCACATAAGGCGTTAGTCCAGATTTGAAAAATGGGATGATGTGCTTGTTTACTTGCAGATTACCCTCGAGGACTCAATCATTTTGGAGGAGAAACTTATCTCCAGTGAAATAAAGCCAAAAACTGTGTCATTAAGAAACGATGCAACGATGTCTGTTGTCATCCCTGGTGATGCATTGGCGGTGATCCAGCACTTTCAGCGCCGCAGTCCGAGCTCAATTGCTACTCAAAACCATGACCGAAATTTGATCCTGACATGCAGTAGGTATAACGAAAACATGTATCAATGATCGGGTGGTTGAATCGGGAACTCATTGTCAGGGTTCGCAGGGGCAGTAACGCACATAACCTACAAAAATATTCAGATGTTAACATTTGATGTAAAGGCGAAAATAGTGCTGGAAAATCGGATGAGGATCGGCAAGCCATTGTTTCTGACAAGAGCACGGAGAGGTGATTGATGGCTGAGGACCAAACGTACATCCCCGTTCTACAGGCATCCTTGGTGGTCTATTGGTTCGATTTTACACTTTTACCACCGCGTCCCGTCTTCGATTCCCTGCCAGTGAATGTGAACTTTATTGTTCCTGACAACGGGAACAGCAAACGCACAGCATCTGTGACAGGATTCCTTGCAAAGCCTTGGATCAATTAACCACCCCGAGAACATCAGAGTCAATGTACTGGCCTCTTACAGAAGGGGCGGATGTCTGGATAATCTTGCTCCGTCGGTCAGGTCAACCATAATTCTCCTCAGATTCCGCTTCCCAGTGAATTTCTGAGGATTTTAAAACCTGAGATTGGGTATTCTTTTCGTTTCATTGCCATTCCCTGCAGCCACAGCAATTGGGTGGCTGATACTGGAAAGTTGTGCGTGAGCAGCGTTTGGGACTAATCCAGCTTCCTCCTCTGTGATGACCCTGGGACATTGAATCGGATATCCTCAGGGACTTTTATGGAAAGGATGTTTGCTTTTGCCTATCTAGAATTGAATTCTTATCTCAGCTTCACAACAACACTTCATAAGTTTGTGAGAGCCGAAAGCCCTTGCTGCTGAGACCAGTAGTATTCGAACATGCAATTGCCCAATCTGTAGATAGGCACATTACCCATTGCGCCACTGGAAATGGCTTGGAAAAAAGCCTACACGCCTTGCTGTTAATTCGTAGTCAGGCGCGTTACCCATTGCGCCACTGGCCCCGAGCAGACTTTGGGCGTGCATGCTGCAAATTAGTGTTGTCAACACGGGTATGAACAAGAGCATTCATGTTCACAAGTTAAACAACTAGCAAAGATAATCACCGTCAATGCTTCACGCCAATGTCCTCAACTTTTTCAAGCAGCGAGTTTCGCAAAGAAAACACATCTGTCCTGATGTTGCTGGCATTCACTCTATGTCAGATCAAACATTCAATGGGATCACTGCTGATCTGATAAATTTAAACTCCAGTTTCCTCCGTTTCGTCGTTAACTCAAGATAAACTCGAGTGTAATCACAACAATGGATGTTCCCCTTAATTTTCGGAGCTTTCAAGCACTTTAACGACCTGTGCGTTTTCGCAGGAAATTGACTAATATGAAACGAGCTAAAAATCACTTCTTTAGCACAGTGCAGAGTCAGCCATATGAGAAAGGCCACAGGGAGAAAACATTGCCTCCGTTTCTCTCTGCAAAGATTAGATTTCCTACAGAGTGGAAATAGGCATTTGGCCTAACAAGTGCCCACCGACAGTTCAAAGAGTAACCCAGAAGACTCAACATCCTCTGACTAATACACCTAACAGTATCAGCAATTTTTGCATGGCCAATACAACTGACAATATTTGAATAGAGATAGAAAATCATAGAACCCGGAGGAAACCCACGCATATTCAACGAGTATGCTCAAACTTCACAAAGACAGTCGTTCGGTGCTGGAATCAAACCCGATCCATGCCTCTGGTAGGGTGCAGTGACAACCATTGAACACTTCCACAAGTTGAAACTTGGCAGTATTTCTCTTTACAACAGATACATATACCTTGGGAAACATATTCCCTCAATCTTCAAAGATGTGCACTGCTAAGATCTATTTCACTTCATCTCAGAATGCTCCCTGCTCCATGTTACCAGGAGCTGTACCCGGTGCGGTTCGACCTCACAGCCTGTTGTCCCAATGTTCCCTTCTCAATGTCAATAGAAACTGCTGCAGGTGAGGTTGGAGCTCCCAGCCTGATATTACAATAATCCCTGCTGCTTCATGTCAAAAGAAATTGCTCCACGTGAGGCTCAAACCCCCAGCCACGTGTCACTATGCTCCCTGCTCCACAACAATAGAAGCTGCTCCAGGTGACGTTAGAGCTTCCAGCCTCGGCATTTCACGCACCTCTGTACCGTCATAGATGGACCTCGCCCTCATCAATTTCATCACTGTTGCCACAGGTGCGTGCTTTTCCCCATCACAATTTCCATTTGGATCTTCGGGACTGTATCACTCAGTTTCTCTGATTCTGGGCCTGTGAACTGGGATTACATGATATTTCGCAGCAGTGTTTACGTGATTTTGTGAGCAAATTGGAGAAGAAAACCGATGTTAAACTACATTCCTATTGGGAAATACATTTCAGCAATACCCTGCAGTATCCCCTAAGCCTTTGAAGTTTTGTAGAAATCCATCACTCTCAGCATTCAACAACACCAAGTTAAAAATTCACCCCACCCCGAGTACCCACATCTCAGACACTGTTTGGCAACTATTTCTGTTGTGCCTGTTAAGCTGTTCCTGATATATCCTCTGTCACTATCCTTACTGTTTTTGAATAGTATTTTTACATGTGGCACGGGAAACGTGCTTTGCCTTGTGGCTACCGCAAGTTCAGCGCCAGTCTGAGTTATGGCAAAATACATCTTTCACGTTGTATGCTACGTAATGCCTGATGTCCCAATGATCCATTCTCAATGTCAGTAAAAACTGCTGTAGGTGAGTTTGGCGCTCCCAGCTTGATATTGCAATAATTCCTGCTGCTCCGTGCTTAGCAAACGGGGGGGAGGAATCAGTAACATATGCCATGAAAATACGCTTCGAGGCGATGATTTCGCGCCTTCAAACACCCGCTTTCTGCCATCTCAGAGTTTCAGATATCAGGATTCAAACCCATCCTTCCTCGGAGATTTCTCTCCCTCAACAATCACTAACCAACCTTTACGCTGCTTCTGCGATTTCACTGATGCATTCCACAATCTAATACTTACATTACACCCTGCAGTCTGTGTTGCTGGGGTGCTGCAGCTGGGTGAACATGCCTCTAACCAGCATCGGGACCTTCAAACCAGTCGATATATTCAGCTTCCGCGATTGTGAGATTAATCATCATATAGCAGCATTTACTGACGTAGACCAGAAATTATTGGAGCATCAGGCTCAGCAAGATGATGCAGCGCAGTATTGAGCAAAAGAGAATTTATTGCAAAAGAACATATTGTGTAGCTTTCTGCGTCATTTATTCCATTTGTTCATTCTGCTGTCGTCTGAGTATTGTCTGCATTTCTGCAATTCACATTAAATCAGGGATAATGTAGCACTGGGAACGGTGCAGAAGAGATTCAACAGGATATTGGCTGATTGAAGATTTTGAGTTGTGAAGAGAGAATGGACTGACTGGGTTTATTTTTCTTACAGAAGAGTAGATTTTGTAAAGGCATGATTGAGATACAAAATAATGAGGGGCATGCGTGGGGTAGACTGAAAGAAATGTTTACTTTTGATCGATCACCGCGGGAGATAGAAATGAGGCAAAAGGCGGAAAGAGTTGTAGAGATATGCAGTAAAACCTAAACAGCCAACGATTATTTCAATCTGGATCTCACTCTGTGTAAGGGTCAGAGAAGCAGACACCCGCATAACCTTCACCGGTATTTCGATGTGATTTTGTGATGCTGATCCATACAAGGCCTAGTCATGGAAAGTCAGATGAGGATAATCAAGTTGTTGTTTCTGACAAAAGCGCTTACAAGGGGCTTGACAGTTCTCACGCCAACCATGTGTTTTATTCTTGAAGTTATATTTGCTGGGCAGTATGTAATGGGCAGGATTCAGTGCTTTCACCGCTTTGGTCGGGTTTCGATTCCTAGCCAGGGAGACCGGAATTTTTTTTACTCCCAGCAGCACCAACAACAAAAGTGGAGCATCTGTTATGTTAGTCCGTTCAATGCCTCGGATGAATTAATGTCCTCGAAAACATCAGAGACAATCTTTCATCCTGTTTAAGAAGGGGAAGCTGCCTCGGAAATCCCTGATCAATCCGACAGTTCATTCTTCATTTTGCATTGAAACCGCTTCACAAGGTGTTTCTAAAGATTCTCAAAACTGCAACTTGGCTACTCATTTTATTTCCTTGCCATTTCAAGGAGGCGCAGTGTTTCGGTCAGTGCGTTATGGAAATAGAAAATTACCCATGAACAGTGTGTTTAACTATTTCTGCTTCCACTCCTCTGATGATGTTGAGGCATTGAATGAAGATTTCTGCAGATCAGGAATTCAAAGGGCACGATTGGTTTGTCAGTTTAATGAAAACCTGCATTGCTCTCGAGACAGGTACGAGTCGAACCGACACTCTTCTGATACGTGATCAGGCGCGTTATCCATTGCTGGTTGAGACATGAATGGCAAGACGATCAGCATGTGGGAGACAGTATCACCACACAGACACATTTCCTCAATGTTAGGACATGTGTAACTGATTATGAATAGTCTCAGAGAGATTCACGTGGCATAGATTCGCCAAGGACTGGATGGACTGTCCGGCTTCTGTCTGCGTGGGAATTACGCCACGTGTTCAAGCCGTCCCTCGCCCTATCGCTGGGACAGAGGATAAAACAATGGCTCATTTTTAACTCTATATTCTGCGTTGGGCTGTCAGCAGCAGCGCAGCTCCGGGCCGTTTTGATGGCTGTCAGTGAGTGAACATTTCTCTTGGATCATCTTCATCTGCGACAGTGGTGGCTCAGAAATCGCAGCAAAGAAACGGACGCCCGTTTTGCATTGGACATTCGGCAGGATTGCTGCGAGAAGAATTCTGAACACCACACAGACTGTACTCAAGAGAACTCATATTATTTACCAGAAGGAAGAATCTCCAGTGTCCATTTATCCCTTTCCCGCCAGCTCAGCATCTTTCTATTTCTCGGATAAGAGACATTTGGAGAAAAACCACAAATCCATTTGCAAACTTCCTGTCGTGTATTTGACTCCTTCCGTCGCAATTGATTGACACTGAGCAGAAGAGCGAATGGACTCTGCCCTCACCCAGCACAGCTTACACATAGAAACAAAGTTGTCCACCAGTGGCGACAGCTCGGTTCCTTTTTATGAGACAAACAGCAGCATCAGGGAGCAGGGAGACAGAATGGGAAGCAGATACTCTTAAAACACTTTGATGTTTGGAATTCTGGAGCAATGTGGAATGGAATGTAAACTGAGAAAAAGTCAGCTTCTGGCAGAGTGGGCAGTGCAACCAGGCTGTGGCTCATTGCTCAATGGATGCATTTTTCTTTCGAGTTTTCAGTGGTTAAGATATACCGTTCAAATTCTGGAAGGATCCATGTGTCCTGTCTGCACTTCCGCAAAAATGTTCGCTCGATAATCTCAAAAAGTAGATTATCTAAAGGACGTCGGAAAGCCTGAAGTCAGGATGGTCAAGATCGAGCATTGGAGTAAATGCGACAAAGGGAAGCACATTGAAAGTTGAAACATGTGTTTCGGATTGTTCGTTGTATCGATCCGACTCTAAATGAATCTTTCAGCTGCATTATTGTTCAGTTCTGCACTTGAAACTTCAGTTAGTGGGGAAGTGAAGTGATTGGCGACAGCGCTGAACAGATTGATGTGAATGGTGTAGTGTATGTGCAACGTCAGCTGTGAAGGTAGATTGGAAAATTGGGTCAGGTCCTGGAGAACAGAAAGCTGAAAGCAGGGCTTCCCTTACCACGGAAAGAGGTAAAAAAACCTGGATCTTCACCAACTCCCTCACCTCCGTGCATCGCCCCATAGATACCTTCCACATCCAGCAGAGTTTACTGCATATGCCAACCTCTCTTCTACTTGTCCGTTGTTCTCGTCGTGGTCTCCTTGACTTTGGGGAGACACGATGCTATTATGCAGAGCTTTGCAGAGATATCTCTGGAAATCACGCACCAAACAGTCCACCGTACTGTAGTCGACTATTTCATCTTCCGCTCCCATTCTGTCAGGGCATGCAAGTCGTGGGCCTCCTCCACCATCAAATACAAGTTGCACGATGAGTGGAGGAAGAGCACCTCAACTATCTCTTTGGGACCATCCAACAACTTGGCATCAACATTAACTTCTCCAGTTTCTTCATCTCCACTCTCCCCATCGCAGGTCAAAACCTCCAACTCGGCACCGCCCTCTTGAACTGACCTACCTGTCCATCTTCCTTCCCCCACCTATCGTTTCTACAATCTGCTCTGACCTATCACTGTCTCCCCTCAACCTGCATCTACTGATTGACTTCCCAGTTCCTTGGTCCCAACTTCACTCTTGCTCTAAGCCCACGCACCTTCCAATTTGTCTCTCAATCCCGTTCCACCCCCACCCGCTCCTTTCCTGATGAAGGGCTAATGTCTGAAATGTCGATTTTCCTGATCCCGACGTTGCCTGACGAGCTGTGGTACTCCAGCCCTCCACTATTTTAATCTGCTTGACCTTTTCTATGTCAAGAATGCTCTCGACAGAGAAAATAATGACGTCAAAATTCTCCAATGCTAGAAACGATCCAGACCGACTTGGCAGAAATGGAAAGTCACGAGGAAAATAATTATAAATGACACGAGGAAAAATGTGTTCGCAAAGGGAGTGGTGCATGTCCGTAACTCACTGTCTGAGATTGACAAGGAGTGAGACTCCATGGATGCAAAATGGAATTCAATGTTAACCTCAAAAGGAACAATGTTCAGAGTTACATGGAGAGAGCAATAATAAGACAGCAAATACAAGGTTGGCTGCCCAGCCTCCTTCTGCGCTGTGACACATTTTGCGATTCTGAATGGAATCGCATTTGGTACTACAGAATGTGGGACATTTGACAACGCATATATTCTGCCCAAAAGCAATGAAGGAATTATGACTACATTCTCAAAGTTACATGCTACATGAAGATGGAAAACTGAGTATTTCTCTGAATGACTGAGTGCTTTCTTTGCAGTTATTAAGCTCAGGTGAGCGGAGTGGCGCATTTGGAGCTTAAAGGTGTGCAACCCCGCGGCCAGTGTAACAAAGCTGTCTCCTCCTGTGTGGCAATTCCGCGAGCAATACAATTTGCTGTGCTTCCAGTAAGTAGGTGAGATGTGCACAGGGGAGGTGACACGCCTGTGAATGCCTTAATACCATTCTTTTGTTCTCCTTTGGTCTGCTATGATCTAAATTATGTAACCTCTCTTCACTGAGATGGGAATAATGTCGTGAAATTGTAAAAGTAAAATCAGTTGTGATGTGTTTCACGCCCTGCTGTAATTTCCCACTCTGTTTCACACAGCAACGTCTTCCCAGCCGATTAAATTTAACAAATATAAGACTGAACCAAATCAATGTCTGCAATTGGATTTTGCCAACACAGTGTGACATTCAGTCTCACCGTTAATATGGAGAAATCCTTTTTGGATGTAGATTTGCTCGCTGATCTGGAAGGCTCATTTCCAGACATTTCGTTAACTTACTAGGTAACATCTTCAGTGAACCTCATACGAAGAAATGCAGAAAATTCCTGCTTTCTATTTATAAGTTTTGGGCATCTTTGGGAGAAAGCCGTCAGACTACTGACCCTTCTGTTGAATAAAGATCACTTTTACTGTTCCCAGTGAGTGGAAATATTTGCTGTTGCTGGGACACATTGCTTTCTGAAACATAAAATTGGGTGTCCATAAATTATGTAATAAAATATCAGTATATAAAACTAAACACTATACTGTCACCAACTGAACGAAGCGAGGCGGTTGTGTGTTTATACACCACACTGAGCAGTTTTTTTTTAATTCTCACACTGGCTGAAGTGAGCATTCACCAAAACGATGGGCATTCCAACTCCCCGAAATAGTATTCACAAATAAAACTGACAGCAACACTTCTCGTGTGATCCAAAGGATCTGGAAAGAACATTTTGACCAATGAATATCCGCACACAGCACGTTTGTTCACATGGAAAACTCGGAGGGAAACATCCGCAACACACCACGAGCCTGATGTGATTTGAACACGCAGCTTTCCGATCTGCAGTCAGATGTGGCACAAGCCCACAGCCACACACTTATTACTGCGCTCCACAAAGTAACGCTATTTTGCTGCGACAATTTTACGTTATGACTAGCAATACAGGCCAAAGATTAATGCCTTTACTGTCTCGCTCGACCTGTACTCCTCTGCCTCTGGAAACAACGGCTCCTTCTGTCTGTCTGTTCTTTTCACTCTCACACTCACATATATCACCCCTTCTGCAATTCATTGTTTCAACCTCTCTTTCCTCGGTCATGCCCCTCCGGCCTCATTGATTCGGCTCTAAACTTTTCTCTGGGGAGACTGATTCGAGTCTGTACATCACAGGGTGGATTCAGGGCAGAGACAACAAGCGAGACAACGAGAGACAAAGAATGTGTGAGAGGTAAAATAGATGCGGACTAGGTTTCATTAACATTTTCCTGATATCGACCAGTACATTCGGCCATTTATGTGCAAAAGTTCTTGAAATTCACCAAGAAAATTCATCATATATATCAGGAATAAAAATATCCCATCAGAACAGTTGATGAACCGCAAGCCAGTCCCGGAATCACGTATGAGTGACATGTACAACTGTAAATTCCTGTCGTTGGAAAAACATTCCATTGAATGGTCCAGTACCACGTGACCCGTGACCAAACATATTCATGTCCCAGGGGCCAGCTCATGCCCTATGAGATCACGTTGAAGCTGGAAGCCCTGGGGACAGTTTATGAAATAAACTTCCCTGAGGTTCAGACAGGCCTGCAACGGGAAGCATTGATTGTTCAGCTCACATCGGGACATATCTCTACATTAAACAGATTGCAGGCAAACCTGCGCTCCTTTTACTTAAAATGGAAAACCCATCACCCGACATCCCTCAGGAAGGTTTGGGAACATTTATTCTAAATGTTGGTTAATGATTTCTGTGGACACTTGCGTAAAGTTTAACATGGTGAGAAACAATGCTGGCAAGATGGATGCCCATTGGAAGTTTAGCCCAGAGCCTGAAATGCTAGACCAATACAGAAAGCAGTGTTTTAAATCTAGCCTGATTACAGTAGAGAAATACTCCATAAAGCGAGGTTTGTCCGTGTTTCTAATAAAGACAGATGTTTGATGACAATTGAAACGAAGGAAATGACAGACAGATTGCAGAATTGCTTTGAATGAAATAACAGAAAAGGTCGTTTTCTGGTGACATGGATGAGTTTGCTGGGACTGGGATTAAGCTGTCGCCATCTCTCCACGATGGAAGTCTCAGGCTGTATTTTGGTCCAGTAAAGTTGATAGAGGAGAATTGCTACTTCAGGAACTGCATTCTGAAGCTGAAAATTGCTGACATCCAGGCTTCAGAATCTTACATAACATTTTTACACCTCAGACTCTATGGTGCATTTCGTCAGCACATTAAGATGTACACTAAAGTATTAGTGACTTAATATGATTCGCTATCTAAGAATTAGGATTAGACCACTGAAGGTGCATGTTCAGAATGACTTCAACACATTGAGTTTGTCAGATGTTTGGAGCTCTTTTGGACATTCAGCAGTGTAAAGTGAATGATTTGTTATCTTTAAATCTGAGATAGACAGTTTTTATTGCAGAGGAGACAGTCACACTCCGTAGATTAACTATTTCAAATCAGTCAGTGGTCAGGGTCAGAAGGGTGTGACTGTGAGTGAGGCTGATATAGCAAACCAGTGGGTAGTACTGAAGGTGTCTCAGCCCTTCAGCTTAACAGGATTGAGGTACTTGCTCCCTGTGTGATTAACATAGCAAATGGAACAGTACAGTGCAGAACAAGCCCTTCGGCCCTCAATGTTGCTCCGACTTGTGAACTGATCCATGCTCATCCGCCTACACTATCCCAGCATCGTCGATATGCTTATCCAAGGATTGCCTAAATGCCCCTAATGTGGCTGAGTTGACTACATTAGCGGGCAGGTCATTCCACGCACTTACAATTCTCTGAGTAATGAACTTGCGGCTGACAAGTGCCTGAAGTCTCTCACTGGTCAATTTGCAACTGTGCACTCTCGTAGTAGCTGACGTCATCATCCTCGTTAAAAAGTTTATCACTTTCTTTCCTACTTAATCCTCAGATTATCTTATATGCCTCTAACAAATTCCCTCTGAGACTTCTTCCCTCCAGTGAGAACACCATTAAGTCTCTCAGCCTTTCCCCATAAGATCTTCCCTCCAGATCAGGCAACATCCTGGGAAATCTCCTCTGCACATTTTCCAATGCTTCCACATCCTTCCTGTAATGCGGGTTCAGAAGTAAATACAATATTCTAAGTGTGGCCGCATTAGCGTTTTGTAGAGTTGCAGAATGACATTATGGCTCCAGAACTCAATCCTTCTACCAATAAAACCTAACACATTATATGCCTTCTTATCAGGACTATCGACCTGCATGCCAAGTTTCAGGGATCTATGTATATCGACCCCAAAATTACTCTGTCCACGAACACTATCAAGAATATTTTCATTAACCCAATATTCTGCCTTCCTGTTATTCTTCCCAAAGTGGGTCACTCAGATTTAACTGCATTGAACTCCATTTGCCACCCTTCAGTCCAAACCTGCAGTTTATCCAAGCCCCCCTGCAACCTGCATCATTCTTCCACACTGTACACAATTCCACTGACATTCGTGTCATCGAACATAAAACACAATGCAGCACAGAACACGCGCTTTGGTCCTCAATGTTGCGCTGACCTTTGAACTAATCTAACCTCAGCCCCCTGCACAATCTCATCATCATCCATGTGCTTACCCAAGGATTATTTAAATTTCCGTAATGTGGCTGAGTTAACTACCGTGGCAGGCAGGGCATTCCAAGTCCTTCACTCTCTGAGTTAAGAGCCTGCGTCTGACATCTGTCTTACATCTATCAACTCTCAGTTTGCCGTTATTCACCCTCATGCAGTCTGACGTCATAATCCCAGGAAAACTACTTTCACTGTCTACCCTACATCATCCTCAGATCATCTTTTATGTCTCTATCAAATCCATTTTAGTTTCTTCTTTCCCATGAGAACAGAACGCAATCTCTCAGCTTTTCCTCATGATACCTTCCCTTCAAACCTCGCAACACCCTGGTAAACTTTCTGTGCACATTTTCCATTGCTTCCATATGCTTCTGGAAATGGGGCGAACAGAATTGTCCACGATGTTCCAAGTGCAGCTGCACTAGCGTTTTGTATAGTTGTAGCACGACATTATAGCTCTGGAACTCAATCCCTCTAGTAATAAAACCGTACACAATATATGCCATCTTAACATTACTATCAACCTGGGTTGCAACTTTCAGGAATCTATGTACATGGACTCCAAGATCACTGTACCCGTTCACACTCCCAAGAATATTTCTATTGATCCAGTTTTCAGCCTTCTTCTTAGTTGTCCCAAAGTGAATAACCTTAAATTTAGCTGTATTGAACTCGAATTGCACCTCTCAGATCAATTCCACAGTTTATCCAAGTTCCCCTGCAACTTGCAAACATCTTCCACTGACTTTACCGTCATCTGCAATCATTCTAACCCATCTACTTATGCCTGCGTCAAAGTCATTATAGAAATGACACAACACTAGTCCCAAAAGCGATTCTGTATTTACTCCAGCAGCCTACAATGTGGAGCGTTATCAAAAGCTTTACTGAAGTTCATGTACACTACTTCAACTGCTCTACCCTCATCCACATGCTTCGTCACATTCTCCAAATTCTCCATGAGTTTTGTGAGAAATGACTTACCCTTGCCAATACCATGTTGACTATCTGAAATCAACTTATTGCATTGCTTGCAAGATGATTATAAATCCCATCTCTTACAAACCTTACCAAACTTTTTTCCTCCAACAGTTGTAAGGCTCACTAGTTTATAATTACCTGGGTCATCTCTACTGCCTTTTTGAACAAGAGCACAATTTTAGCAATTCTCCACTAATCTCGTACTAAAAATATAAACAATGACTGCTCAAAGAGCAATGCTAAAGTCTATAACGTCTCCCCCAGCTTCTCTCAGAATCCTCAGATCAATCCCATCTGGCCCAGGGGACTTGTCTATTTCCACTACTTCTAGAATTGATAACACCCTGCTCCTTACTCAATTCGATCCTTTCCAGTCTAATATCCCACATCACACTTTTCTCCACTACAATATTCTCATTTTTCCTGAGTGAAAACAGTTGGGGAATATTCGTTTAGCACGTCTCCAGTCTCCAAAGTGTACTCACAAAACTTCTTAATTCTGTCTTTGACTGGCCCTATCCCTACCCTAGTCATCATTTTATTCCTCAAATACCTATAGAAAGCTTTCGGGATCTCCTTTTTTGTACCTGGCTCACCTGATCGCATAGTTACTCTTATGTCTGTCTTTAAATACTTAAAAGCCAATCAGCACACTCCATCGCCTCATATGAACCATCTCGTCTCAATGTCATATAAGCCTCCTTCTTCCGCTGAACAAGACATGTAATTGATTTAGTAAGTAACGGTTCCCATACATTATCACTTTCTCCATGCCTTATAGGGGCATAACTACCAAGGACACACAATATATGTTTCTTGAACCAGCGCAACATTTCAATTGCCCCATTCCCTTAAGTTTGATACCCCATTCTATGCATCCGAAGTTGTACCTAATCGAATTATAGTTGCCCTTCCCTCATCTATTACTCTCCCTGTGGTATGTTTCCAATTGCTTTCTATTGCTAAACTAACCGCAATTGAATTATGGTCACTTTCTCCAAAGTGCTCGTCTGACACTAACTCAAACATCTAGTCTGATACCTTATTAAGCACCAGATCCAGTGTAGCCGACCCTCTTGTCTGTTCTTCGACATACTGTGTCACGAAACCCTCCTCCACACATGAGACGAATACCGATCCATCCAACGTACCAGAGATATAGCGTTTCCATTACATCTGAGGACGTTAGAGTCCCAGAATGACCAAACTGTTCCTTTCACTCCTACCCAGAATCGTTTGGCCGAACCTCTCCTCCGCATCCCTGAAAGTCTGTGGAGGTCTAAAGAAAACTTCCAGTGGTGTGGCCTCGACTGTCCTGTTCCTTACCTTATCCCCATACCACCGCAGTAGACTTATTCTTGACAAGATTACTTTCAGCTACCGTTATGCTGTCCTTGACTTAACAAAGCCACACCTCCTCATATTTAAACACCTCCCCTGTTCTCAATGAAGATTCCAAATCCTGGAAACTGTAATTCCGATTCCTGACCCTGTCTATCCATGTCCCCGAAATGGCCACATCATCGAAGTCCCGGTTACCTATCCATGCTGCAAGTTTACACACCTGATTTCGGTTTGTTCTGGCTTTGAAGCAGGCACACTTTTAACCAGCTTGCTGTAAGTCAGCACATTATAATCACCGTGAATTCCTCTCCATGCCCTGCCTACTCTCATCCTCGTTTGCACTCGAACGACACCTCAGGAGCCCATTCCCCTGCTGAGCTCGTTTATCCACCAGCAAATTTCCCACCAAGGACAATCATACCCCTCAGGTTCAAGTGATGTCCGTCCTGAAAGCGGAGTTCCCACCTTCCGCAGAATGATCCCCAATTATCCGTGTTCCTGAAGCATTCTCTGCTGCACCATCCCTTTAGCAACGTTTTCAATTTATATGTCTCCCTATTCCTTCCCTCACGATCACGTGGCGTGGAAAAGAATCCAAAGATAACAACACTGTTTGTTCTAGCTCTGAGCTTCAAATCAAGCTCCCTGAAATTCTGCATTAGATTCATATCCCTCTTTCAACCTATGTCTTTCGTACTTACATGGAACCGATTTGGAGCTGGTCACTCTCACCCCTGAGGACCGCAAAGACACGATCTGAGACAACATGGACCATTGCACCAGACGCAACACACAAAGCATAAGTCTCGTTCCTCCCAAACAAACCTTCTCACTGGCCCGCTCACTATTGTGTCCCCAATTACTAAAACTCTACTCCTTTCCCACCTTCGTTTCTATACAATTGGGACAGACACTGTGCCAGAGTCCTGCGACTTACTACATACCACTGATAATTCGTCCCCGAACACTAACCAAAACGGTATTCTTGTTTTTGTTTTCAGCGGAAAGACCACAGGAGATCAATGCGCTGACTGTTTCCCGCCCTCCGAACAGTTACCCAGCCTTCTTCATGGCTGTGAGAACGTTGGCTGTAGGGATGATGAACAAACTGAGGGCACAAATGTGGTAGAGTGGACGATTCAAGAGGATGGATTGAAGGAAAATGTCGGTATAATGGAGGATAGCAGATTCCAGGAAACAAAGACTCTTTCCCATTGCCTAAATCAAATGTCTCGATGGCTGTGTTGCCTGTCTGAAGCCCGGTTTCAGGATATTCTTCTGGGCTGCAGAGGAACTTGGTTTGGGAGAGGAACGATACCGTTGTTGACATTGGTAGAAAGAGTAACGAGTTTCTGCTGATGGAATTTAGTTTGTGCTAAATTAGAAAACAGATACAAATCGGTATAACCTCGGGATCCATAAATAAATAAGCACAAGGTCAGCAAGATTAGCGACGTAATTATGTGATTGAAAGACTGGTGTGGGAGAAATACATGTTATTTCTTTAGATATTGGGGTCAGAACTGACGACGGATGCATCTGTTGGGATGGGACAGTTTCCAACTGCATGATGTTGCGACCAAAGAACTTGAGAATGTGATAACTGGGATCGGTTTATAGCCCTGTAAAGTGAACTATGGGTGTTGGTTTCAATTGCATCGAAAATTATGTGAAAAACTTCAAGAAGTGGAGGGCTTTGCACGGGTTAAGGTTTCCACAACAAGTAATAGGACAGAAAATATGGAAAGGGTAAGGAATCTATTTCCAGAACAGCAATTCAGGGTACAATTCTGAGAAGAGGAGCAGTCACGGCATGCGTGAGGGTGTTGTACCTAAACAGACACAGTATACGAAAAAAGGTAAACGAGTTTGAAGCACAGTTTGAAATTGGCATGTATGTTATTATTGTGTGTATCACAGAAACGTGGTTGCAAGGGGATCATCTAGGAGAAAGTGAGGACTGCAGATGCTGGAGATGTTGCAAGGGGATCACTCCTGGGAGACCACTACCAGTGCAACGGATCGAGTAGATAACATTTGTTGATCACGATGTGGCCTCCCCGACATCGGCAAACAGAACACCAAATTGTGGATCGTTACAGGAAAAACTCTGGGTCACCTGCACCAACCACACCACCCTGTTACTGATCAATTCAAATCCCCTTTCCACTCCACCAGGACATGAAGAGTCTGGGCCTAATCCATCGTCAAACACTAACTACCTGATACTTGGACGAAAGAAGCCTCGACTTCCGCTGCTCCATCCTGCAACCCTACGGGATTAATGTAGATTTCACCTGTTTTCTCAATTTCATTCCCTGCACTTATCCCATGCCTCCAAATCGACACCGCCGTTTTCACCTGTTCATCATCTTCACATCTATTTGCTCCACCCTCCTCTCAACCCATCACTTTCTCCCGCACCTTCATCTACCTTCTGCATTTTCAGCTATCTTTCTCACAGCCCCACTCGTCTCCCAATTATCTCTCAGCTCCCCTGCCCACAAGTATTATTCTGATGAAGGGCTTATGACTGAAAAGTCGACTCTCCTGATATTCGGATGCTGCCTGACCTGCTGTACCTTTTCAGAGCCACACTTTTGATTTTGATCTCTCGGATCTGCAGTCCTCACTTTCCTCCTAAGATTTGCAAAGTGCAACACACAATGGACAGTCATTGTAGCTGATCTATTCGGAGAGATGAGTGTACCAATTTAAACAGGAAAACCCGTCTTCAGCAGCAACATTGAGCTTGGCTCCACTTGGTCACCGTCATCTCTGACAAACGGCCAATGACTTTCCCTTTTCCTGATGTCTGCTCTGTTCTTGTCTCAAGCCGATTGCACATCAGGTAATTGTAGCTGACACTGATCATGTTGGACTTTAAATGCAGGGAAGTCATTCCGATGCTTTCTTTTAATGGTCAGGGCAGTAAGTATAGAATAAATAGATTATCTTGCAGCAGTGCAGTGAGCATAGAGTAAAGTGGTCGTTTTGCGGCAGTACAGGACGTAAGTTTGACTGCATTGTAACATTGTGTGCAACTCCAGTCTGACTCCTGTAGAAATGATGAGCAAACGTTGAAAGAGTTCCAAAAAGATTTGGAAGGATGTGGCCAGTGTTGAATAGTTTGAGCTATAGGGAGAGGATGACTATGCTGTGGCTGCTTTTCCTGGAGAGTCAGAGGCTGAGGGATGCACTTGCAGATATTCATAAAATCATGAAGTGCATGGACTGGATAAGTAGATAAGTTCTTATCCCTGGGGTAGGGCTAATCGGGAATTAGACGCCAGAGATTTAGGGAAACATTTAAAAGGGATCTAAGGGGCAACATTTTCACACAGAGAGTGGTAATTATATGGGACTAGCGGTCAGAGTAAATTGTGGAGTCTGGTACAATTACTCCAAACAAAAAAAAACGCATCTCAATAGTTACATGAGGAGGAAGGGTTTGGCGAAATATGGGTCAAGTGCTGGGAAATGAGACGAGATTAAGTTAGGATATCTGGTCGGCATTGACAAGTTGATTAGAAGGATACCTTTCTGTTGTGTAAATATCTATGACTCTGTGACTAATCCACTGCGTCATTCTGCTTCAAAATATCAGGCAGTATTTCACAATGATTACTGTAATTCTTAGCCATTAACATTCCATGGCACAGATACCGCTAAATCTTAATTATTAGATAACCAGGGAAGTTCTCTGTTGATATCAGATTGGGAAATATCTGATTCAATATTGCATTCCCTCATCTTTCAGTACATGATTCATTCATCTCTGTTACAGCTTGTATGAAATACACAGACAATTCAGTCATCTATGAGACTGCAGTATTTATGCCATGAGACCCCACCTTATAGCCATGCTGCTGTATCACAATGATTGATTCATTGCTTTTGTAAGCCTGTGGTTGTGAGTTTGTACCTCCCTGAGCCACGTGTGAAATTTGACAAACCTGCCGCATCTAACATCCAAAGGAGCACTTTGCAGCAAACGGATTCTGCTGTTCAAGCCTGAAAAGGGACAAGTATGCCAAGCCGGTCAAATCCTACTTCCTGGATTTGGTCAGTTCTGAGGCCGATGTGACTCTTGGTGGGATGTCACTGCATGATTCTCTCTGTCGGTGAAAATGAGCCTCAGTTCACAAGGGAGCAAGAACACATTTTATCAATCTCAGGCAAAAGCAGACGTTGCTGAAAGACCTGGTTCGGAGGAATTGCCACCGAATCCGTAACTTTATCTCTGATTTTACCTCACAGATACTACCAGAACTGGTGAGCTTTTTCAGCAATTCTACTTTGGTTTCCCATCTCAAATTTCAGTCCTAATTGTTGTGCCGTTGAAGTGCAAAATATTCCAGTGCAAATATCATTGAGATGACCAGTCGAAACTTCAGTGCAAATCAGGTGAAAGGCCAAGTGCTGAAAACTGGGATGATGGGCCCCTAATGGTGAAGTAAAATACTCGTTGACTCCATAAGACTATAAGAGAAAGTTGTATCCAAAGACCAAAAACAACGACTAAAGCTGTTTTGAAACAAATGAGAAACGTGCTCTTGCTTATATCCCTGGTGGCAGAGAGAGTAGGAATCGGTGCTTCCACCACTTTTGCTCGGCTTCCGGTTCCTAATCTGAAAATTCGAATTTATTGTTGCAGACTGTTGCAACAGCAAAATCAGAACAAGTATGACGGAAATCAATCAATGCCGTCGAGAACATCAGAGCTCTTTCTGAAAGAAGGGGACATTACCAGACTGTCTCTGCTCAGTTGGACAGTTCACTCTTCATTCTCCTGATTCCGCTTCGGAAAGAGTTCTGAAAGGTTCACAAAGTTGAAATCTGAGATTTCAGATGGCGAAAAGGTCCGCTGCTCGCGCAGTGAGCTATGCCACCAGGTTATCACTCATTACCCATCGAGTGTCATGGCATTCAAGGGATTAGTTCCGTGGTTCAAATCCCGGACAGGGCATATGTCCTGTCTACACTTACACGAAAATATTCGATCTAGTTTCTCAAGAAAATAGTCTGTGTAAATGACGTTGAACAGCCGGAAGTCGAGATGGAGAAGAGCTGCTATTGCAGCAAACACAAAAAGGGAAATTATTTGTCAAAGTGAAAACCTGTGTTTCAGATTGTTCACTCAGTCAATCCGACTCTGAATGAAACTGCCAGCTGCATTATTTGTAAATTCAGCTCGGGAAACTTCAGGAATTGGGGAAATTACGTGATTCGAGAAAGCAATGAACAGGATGATGTGAATGGTGCAGCGTATGTGCAATTTCAGATGTAAAGGTAGAATGGAAAGTTGGGGCAGTTTTCCTTAGAGAACAAAACTCTGAAAGCTGGTCTTCCCTTGCCACTACAACGGGTGAAAAATCTGCGCCCTCAGCACTCACCTCACCTCTGTCTGTCGCACGGAAGGATCCTTCCATATCCGGCAGAGATTTTCTTGCAAATGCAAACACCTTATCTACAGTGTCCGTTGTTCTTGATGTGGTCTCCTTGACATTGGTGAGACAGGACACTAATACCTAGAGCCTTGCAGAGAACATCTCTGGGATACACGCACTAAACAATCCCATAGTATTGTTGCTGACTACTTCATCTTCCCCTCCCAAAGACATGCAAGTCCTTGGCCTCCTCCACCTTCAAATACAAGCTTATCGATGAGTGTGGGAAGAACACCTTGTCTTCCTGCATGGGACCGTCCAACCACTCGGCATCAACGTTAGCTTCACCAGTTTCCTCATCTGCCCTCCATAAACCCTCATCGCAGGTCTAACGTCCCAACTCGATATCTACCCTTTGACTGTCCTATCTGCCCATCTTCTAGCCCACCAGCAGCTCCATACTCCGCTCTATCACCATTAACCTGCAGCCTGCATCGACTGATTAACTTCCCAGCTCCAGTCCCACTCCTGTCCCCCACACACCTATTTATCTCTCAGCACTTTAAACCTCCCCTCGTTCCTAATGAAGAGCGAACGTCTGCAACGTAGATTTTCCTGCTCCTGATGTTGCCTTACCAGCTATGCTTTTCCAGACCCAAACTTTTGGCATCTGCTTGACCTTTCCAAAGTCATGAAGATTCTAGTCAGGAGAAATAAGGGAGTGAAAATGCTCAAGCGCATGAATGTAACTAGAATGACTTGTCAGAGACTGAAGGTCATCAGGAAAAGAATACAACTGACATGAGGAATAATACGTTTGCACAGGAAGTGACACATGTCCGCAATTGACTGTCTGACAGTGACAAAGATCCTGATTAGAGGGACAAAAAGGGGAAATCGATGTTTACATGAAAAGAAACAATGTTCAGAATTACATGGAGAGAGCAAAAGAGTGGCACTGGAGAGCCAGCAGAGAAAAGGTGGGCTCTCTGGCCTCCAACTGCACTATGACACACGTTGTGATTCTCAGTGAAATCGGCTTTAGTACAACAGAATGTGGGAGATTTGACAATGTGTATATTTGCCCAACAGCACATTACACAACAGCAATGAAGGAGTTATAACATCATTATCAACGTTACATGCTACATGCCAGATGGAAAACTGAGTATTTCTCTCCATCATTGAGATTCGTATTTACAGATATTGACCTCAGGTGTGTGGCATGGCGCATTCGGAGCTAAAGGTGTGAAACCCAGTGATCATTGAATCAACGCCGTCTCCTCCTGTGTGGTAGTTTCACGAGCACTGTAATTTGCTGTGCTTTCAGTAATAGATACAAACATATATTGCGTAAAACATTGGTGAAGTTGTCACAGAGGAGTTGATACGCTTGTGAAGGTCTGAATGTCCTTATCCTGTTCTCAGTCGGTCTTCTATGATCTACATCATACCGTCTCTCTTCTGTGAGATGGGAATAAGCTCGTGAATTTGTAAAAAAAAAAGATCAGTTGTGATGTGTTTCATGCACAGCACTCCGCACAATAATTCCCCATGCTGTTTCACACAGCCACGTCCTGGCGGCCAATTCAATTTAACACATTGCGGACTGAACTAAGTAAATGTCTGTAATTGGATTTTACCAACACCGCGTAAATTTCAGAATCACCGTTAATGTGGAGAGGGTCCGTTAGACTTTGGTTTTCGCTCCTGTTGTTGAGATAAACATCACTTTAACTGTGCCCAGTGAGAGGAAAGAATTGCTGTTGCTGCGAAACATTTCTTTGCGAAACTTCTGTCACTCTGCTGTAACGGGAGGAGGTGGAATTTCCTGATGGATTGAAGCATAAAATTGGGTATATTAAGTAACAAAATATCATTACATGTTATTAACGCCATGCTGTCGCCAACTGAAAGAGGCTGCTGCCCAGAGGGATGTGTCTGCGTGTTACCCAATGACGAATACTTTGTGCTTTCCATATCACACTGGGGGAACTGAGCATTTAGCCAAACAATGACTAATACACTTCCCTGAACCATTGTTCACAGATACAAATGCCAGGAAAACAGCTCGTCTGATTGAAAGGAGCTAGAAACAAAAAACACTTTGCCCAGTGAATATCGCATACACCAAAATCTGTTGCCAGGTAAAACTCACGGAGGTATATCCTCAAAACGCACTGCGAGCCTGAGGTGATTTGAACACGCAACTTTCTGTTCTGGAGTCAGACGCGCCACAAGCCAACACCTACACTCTTGCTATTGCGTTCGATTAAGGGAAGTTATTGTACTATGATAATTTTGCATTATGACCAGCAGTAGAGGGCAAAAACGAATGCCTGTTCTATATCATTCGCGCTCCGTCTCTTTGTCTCTCGAATCACCGTACCCCTCTGCCTGTCTGTTTCTTTTTTACACTGCGTCCCCCATTCCTCCCTTCTACAATTCATTGTCTCAACTCCGCTCAACTTGGCCATTCCCCTCCTGCTTCATAGATTCGGCTCTAAACTTGTCTCTGGGAGCCTGATTCGAGTCTGTACGTCACAGGGTGTATTCAGGACAGAGACAACGAGAGACAAAGAATCTGCGTGGGGTTCAAAAAAAACATGGACTGGGTTCCATTCTGATTTTCCTGTTATTGTCCAGGCTGCAGAATTATGTTTTGTGTATCCACATGCAAAATCGTTTCCTGGTGACATGGATGAATTTGCAGTGACTTGGATTAGGCTGTCCTCGTCTCTGCACAATGAAAGTCTAAGCTTGTATTTTGGTAAAGTAAAACTGGTCATGGACAATTGCGGTTTCAGAAACTGCAGTCTGAAGGTAGAATTCGCTGACACCCAGGTTTCAGAACCTTACCGATTTCTTTACACCTCAGACTCTGTGGTGCATTAACTCAGCACGTTCGGCTGTTCACCAAAATATTAGAGAGTTACAATGGCTCATTCTCGAAGCATTCAAGGTCCATCTTCCAAAGCATGCAGCACACTGTGTTTGTCAGAAGTTTGGAACACACTTGTGCAAGCAGAAGCGGATACAGGATTATTTGTTAATTATAAATCTGAGACAGCCATTTTGGTATTGTAGAGGAGACAGTCACACTCCTTAGATTAACTACCTCATATCAGTCAATGATCAGTGACAGAAGGGTGTGACTGGGAATGAGGCAGGTAGAGAGAAACAGAGGGTAGTACTGAAGGACACTCAGCCCTTCAGCCACTCCAACAGGTTTGAGTTACTTCCTCCCTCTGTGGATGAAAATGCTGGCTGTAGGGAGGATGAGCAACGAGAGGACAGAAATGTGGTTGAGGTGGTAATTCAAGAGGAGGGAGAAAAAAGAAATATCGGTATAATCGGGGACAGTAACTGCCAGGAAATAGAGACTGTTCCCTATGGCCCGACTCAAGAGTCCTGAAAGCTCTATTGTCTGCTTGATGCGCATTTTCAGGTTACTCATTTGGGCTGTAGAAGAACTTGGAGTGGGAGAGGAATGATCCAGAGGTTGATGTAGGTGGAAAGAGGAAAGAATTTCTGTTGATGGAATTTTGGTTGGTGCTAAATTCGAAAACATGCACAAATAGTAATAATCTCTTGATTACTTCCTGGTCCATAAGCAAATCGGCACAAGATCAGCAAAAATAAGGAGGTAACTGTGTGGTTGAAAGACTGGTGTGGGAGAAATGCATGCTATTTCATTGGATTTTGGGGTCAGAACTGGCGAAGGATTGAACTGGCCCGTGGGACAGTCTCCACCTGAATGATGCTGGAGCCAAAGTCCTTGTAAAAGCTGAAAGCTTTGGACTGTCGGTAGAACTTTAAAGTAAATAATGTGTGTTTGTTTTAGTTGCATAGAAAATTGTGGAAAATGTCAAAGAAATAGAAAGCTCTGCA
This sequence comes from Chiloscyllium plagiosum, assembly GCF_037043375.1. NCBI lineage: Eukaryota > Metazoa > Chordata > Chondrichthyes > Orectolobiformes > Hemiscylliidae > Chiloscyllium > Chiloscyllium plagiosum. The sequence goes on from NW_028270167.1 coordinate 52,887,887, forward strand.
CAGTTTAAAATGTCCGCAACAAGTAATTGAACAGAACGTATGTAAAGGAAAAGGAATTTACTTCAGACACAGCAAGCAAGGGGACATCTCTGAGAAGAGGTAAAGTCTCTGCAGGAGTGAGAGAGTTGCAACTAAATAGAAGCAGTATATGAAAAAAGGTAAACGAGCTTGAAATTGGCAGGTACGTTATTGTGGGTATCACGGAGACGTGCCTGCAACTGGATCAGGGTTTGGAGACCACAATCGATCCAACGGATGCTGTGATTATATTTGTCCACCCTTTGCACCTTTGCAAAAGTCATCCACAGTGTCCGTTGCATCTGATGATGTTTCCTCCATATCGGCAGACAGGAGGCCAACTTGTGAATCATTTGAGGGAAAATACCTGGGCCACCAAACCAATCCCACTGCCGGTTAGCTGAACACTTTAAGTCCCCTATATACTCCAATGTAGATTCTGGGTCCTCCTCCGCCAAACCCTAGCCGGCTGAATCCTGGAGGAGTGAAGCCTCATCATCCGCCTTGCCACCTGCAAACCAACGGGATTAACGTGGATTTCCCATTTGAGCAAAACTCCCTTGACCCACCTCATGCCAGAACCAAGCCTCAAGTGTAGACCACCCTCTTTCCCTGCTCAAAATTTTTCGCATCTATCAGCTCAACCCTCCTCTCCAATCTAACACCTTCTCCCCTCTTTTATCTACCTATTGTATTCTCAGCAACCTTGCCCCCAGCCCCAAACTGCCTGCTATTTATCTCTCACCTCCCCAGCCCACCAGCCTAATTTCTGATGAAGGGCTTACGTCTGAAATATCAATGCTCCTGCTCCTCGGATGTTGCCTGGCTTGCTGTGATTTTCTAGCGCCAGACTCTTGACTCTGATCTCCAGGATCTGTGATCCTCACTTTCCCCTGAGGTTTGAAAACGTCAACACAGAATAGGCAGTCATTGTGGTTGATACATCTGGAGTGATGTGTGTACCAAAATAAACAGGAAGGCACGTCTTCAGCACCAACATGGAGTCTGGCACCAATGGGCTCACCGTCATCTCTCACAAACAGTGAATGTCTTTCTTGTTCCCTGATGTCCCACCTGTTCTTGTTTCACCCTAACTTCACATCAGGAAATTGCATCTGACACTGCTGATGTGGGACTTGAACAAACAGGGAAGACACTCTGATGCTTTCATTTATTGGTCACACCATTGAGTATCGGATTTGGGAGGGAATGTTGCGGCTGTGCAGGAAATAGGTTAAGTCTGTTGTTGGAATATTGTGTGCAATTCTGGTCTCCCTCGTCTGGAATGGATGTTGTAAAACAGGAAAATGATCAGAAAAGATTAACAAGGATGTTGACAGAATTAGAGGATTCGAGCTGCCGGTGAGACCGAAGAGAAAGTCACTGTTTTCCCTGGAACGTCAGGGGCTGAGGGATGAAATTATAGATGTTCATAAAGTCATGAGGAGCGTGGATAGGGTAAATAGATCGGTTCTTATCCCTGGGTTGGAGCTAGTCCAGAACTAGAGGACACAGATTTACAACACTCGCTGTCGCTGAAAATAAGGATCAGTTCTCCGCGGGCGTATGACCCTTTTTTTTCGATATCAGACAAAAGCAGATGTTGATGGACGACCTGGTTCTGAGGAAGGGCCACCGAACCCATAACGTTAGCTCTGATTTCTCCACACAAATGCAGCCAGAACTAGTGAGTTTTTCATCAACTTCTGCTTTGTTTCCCAACTCAAAGTTCAGTCCAATTTGTTGTGTCATGTCAGTTTAAAATGTTCCAGGGAAAATAGTATTCAAATTACCACTTGGAACTGCAGAGCACTCAAGTATACAGGCCAAGCGCTGGAAACCGGGATGATGGGTTGCTGTCAGTATTTTATAACATCGATGACACTAAAACGTTGGAGGAGAAACATGTCATCATTGAATATAATACAAGTTTAACGCTGTTTCCTTATCTAACGATGGAGGCTGTTTTGCCTCCATCCCTGGTCATACAGTCCGTAGGATTCGGCGCTTCTACCACGACTTCCCGGGTTCCGAATTATTTATTGTTCCTGACTTTCACAACTGCAAAATCCGAGTAGGTCTGACGGGAATCAATATCTGGGAACAATATCAATATCAGCTACAAGGAGATGCACAAGAGGCTGTGACTGTTTTCCCTGGAGCAGCGGAGACTGAGGGATGAACTTCTAGATGTTTATAAAGTCATGAGGATCGTGGATGGGGTAAATAGATCAGTACTTATCCCTGGGGTGGACCTAGTCCAGAACTAGAGGCCACAGATCCATAACGTGAAGGGAATAAAATAAAAAGGATCGAAGTGGCAATATTTCACGCGGAGGGTAGTGTGTGTGTCCAATGAGTTGTTAAAGGAAATGGTGCTGGCAGGTACAAGAACTCCATTTAAAAAGTTACAAATCGCACAACACCAGGTTATAGTTCAACATGTCCATTGGATGCATTAGCGTTTGGAGCGCTGCGCCTTCATCAGGTGGTTGTGGAAAGTAAAATTGTAAGGCGCAGCTCGTGAATCCAAATACAACTGTTGCACTATAACCTGCTATTGTATGGTTTTGAACTTTGTACACTCCAGTTCAACACTGGCATCTCCAAACCATTTAATAAGTCATCTGAATGGGTATATGAACAGGAAATGTTCATAGGAATATGGGCCAAGTGTTGGCAAATGGGACGAGATTAGTTGAGGATATCTGCTTGGCATGGGCAATTACGTCCGAAGGATACGTTTCTGTTGTGCAAAACGTATGATTGATACACTGCTGCATTCTGCTTCTAAAGATCAGATAGTATGTCATATTGATTACTGTAAGTCGTAACCATTAACAGATTATGTCACTAAATCATAATGATTAAACAACCAGGGAAGTTCTCTGTTGATATCACACTGGCCATGACCTGACTCAGCATGGCATTCGTCCATCTTTATATCCATAATTCCTTCAGCTGTGTTACAATCTATTTCAAATACATAGGCTATTCGCTGCAGTATATAATTCATGACAACCCCACCTTACAGGTGTCCTGCTGTGGCACAGTCGTTACAATATTGCTCTTGTAAGCGTGGGATTGTGCATTTGCGCCTCCCTGAGTCACGTGAGAATTTCTGTGCAACTGCCGCATCCAACATCCAAAGGTGAACTTTGCTGCAAACAGATTAGACTGTTGCAGCTTGAAATGGGACCAAAAAAGCCAAGCAGGTGAAATACTACTTTCTGAATTTGATCACCCCTGAGGCCTCTGTCACTCACGGGGGACGTGTTTGAATGACTCTCTATTTCAGTAAAAATAAGGCTCAGTTTCCCGAGGGCGCATGAGCACTTTTATTTTTCAATCTCAGACAACAGCAGATGTTGATGGATGACCAGGTTCTGAAGAAGGGTCACCGAAACCATAACGTAAGCTTTGATTTCTCCTCACAGATGCAGCCAGAACTGCTGAACTTGTCAGCAAATTCTGCTTTGTTTCCCAACTCAAAGTTGAGTCCAACTTGTTGTGTCGTTTGAATATAAAATGTTCCAAGAAGATATTATTGAGATGACCATTCGGAACTGCAGAGCACTCAAGTATACAGGCCAAGTGCTGGATACGGGAATGATGGGTTGCTGTCAGTATTTTATAACCTCGATGACTCTAAAATATTGGAGGAGAAACTTATTGCCATTAAATATTATAAAAGCCTAACGCTGTTTCCTCATCTATCGATGAAGGCTGTCTTGCCTCCGTCCCTGGACATACACTGTGTAGGATTCGGCGCTTTTACCACCACTTTCCTGGTTACGAATCCAGATGCGAAAATTCATATTTATTATTCCTGACTGTTGCAACTGCAAAATCTGAGTAGATCTGACGGGAATCAATATCTCAGAACAGTTAATGTCGATATGAGAACATCAGAGCGCCTCCGGAAAAAGGAGCAAGTTTGCAAATTGTCTTTAATCAATGGCAGGAAACATTGCTGTTTGGTGGAACATGAACACTACATTTTCCTGTTTGAAGACATTTCTGAAAAGGAAACTCTTTCTCGGAGCAGTTTTCCACTTTTCCTCATGATGCCATCAGTTTTGGATTAAATCGGCCAGGCTCCCACTAATGACTCTTCTTTGCATCCCCTCTGCTCAAGTGCCGTGTACTGTCCTTCAGAGTAAACAATTACCAGTTGTCTCTCTCCAATAACAGTCCAGAATTAAGATGGTGACTTTACCGTTAAATATATGGCTCACTGTCAGACTTTGTGATATCACAGCCCTGGAGCGCACAAGGGACATTTTATTCTCTATTACATGCATTATATAGATCCATTATGCTGGTTGGACGTAAACAGAAAGATTCGTCGTATGTATAATACCAAATAACTTGAGTACCTAAATTGGCGGCCTCGTAACCCATCACAGCGACTCAGTGAGTATCACTAAATAAAATTCACAGAGTAAATGAAGAGTCCGCAGGGCTTCATCAAATCTGGTAGAATACTTTGAGGAGTCGAAGAGCAAGTGAGACAAAGCAGAGCCAGTGGATGTGACTTTTTTGCATTTCCAAATGGCATTTGACAATGTGCATTTTGGGGAGGTGTTAAATAAGAATGCGTTGTGTTACGGGCAAGGTACTGGCATGGATTGAAGAGTGGCTGAGTGGCAGAAAACGTGGAGTTGGGATAGCGGGTTTTTTTCAGGATTGCAGGCGGTGACGCGTGGAGTCCATCAGGTGTTTGTGTTGAAACCATAATTTTTCACGTTATGCATGAATGATCTTTTGAAAGGGATAGAGGGCGTTATTATTACGGTTTCAGATGAGACAGTGATAGGGAGACAGGTGAGTCGCATTTTCAGCGGGGAGGCTGCAGAATGACTTACACAATCTCGGAGTGTGTATAAAGATTTGGCAGATGGAATACTGCATGAAACAATGTGTAATCAGAAGTATTGGGCAGAAGAGTAGAGATATAACCTATCTTCTGAAAGGGAAAAGGCTTCTGAAATGAGAAGTGCAAAAACATTTGCGAGATCTCGTTCAGTATTCTCTTAATGTTGACATGTAGGTTATTTCAGACTTGATGTGAGATACATTTGCTCAATCGCGATAATCGAAAGAGATTCTACAAGGGCATTACAAGCAAAAGAATAATTAGTGCCTTTTAGAGATGAAAATATTTATCTTTCTGTCGAATCTCAATAGATGAGAGAGATACTACATGACAGTCTCGCAGGTTTTACTGTCAATGTTTGAGAACTCAAATTGATGTTTTAAAAACAGTTCACAATTCTAAAGAGGAAGTGTTGGAGATCTTTGAAAATAAATTTTGGATATATTTCTGGGATCAGATTTAGTGTATCCCACGACTCTGCAGTTGGCTCTGAGGAAAATATGGGCCCCTTTCAGTAATAATTTTATTATCTATAACCACAGGTGAAGTGCCAAATACCCGAGGATTACCGAATGTTGTGCATTTATTTCAGAAATGATGCACCGAGAAACCTGTGAACTTTTGGACTGTGAGTCTGGCTTTGGTGGTGGGTAAGTTATTTGAAGCGATCCTAAAAGATAGGACATGTATGCATTCTGAGTTAAAGAATAATTAGTTATATCCAGCATAGTTTTGAGTGAGGGAAATTGTGTCTCACAAACATGATTGTATTTATGAGAATATACCTGAGAAGATTGATGAGGGCAGAGCAGTAGACAGTGTTCACTTGGACATTGGTAATTCCTTTAACAAGGTTCCACATGGTCGATTTATTCTTCCAGTTAGGTCACATGTGAATCAGGGTGAACTTTCCATTTGGATATATAATTTTTCTGATAGTATGAGACAGGCACAGAATGTTCCGGTTGCTTCTTTTTCAGAACGAAGGACTGTTCGCAACAGTCTATGACAGGGATCGGTGCTGGGTCCACTTCTGTTTCTCATTTTCATATAAGCTATTTAAATGAAAAGATGCAAAGCATGGGAAGTAAATTTGTAGGTGCCAGCAAAATTGGTGGCAGAGTCGATTGTGAAGAAAGTTATCTCAGATTACAAAGATCAAAATGTGACTCGACGAAGGATTAGCAGGCTGTGTTTAATTAGGATAAATGAGAGGATCAATACTTCGACAATTTAGTGTGCGTTTGGGTGATGTTGTAGAATAGAAGACCAAAGAGTTCCGGCGCATAATTATTTGAAGTTTGCATGGAATGTAGATCGGGTGGTAAAGGAAATGTTAATGATGCTCATTTCGTTCAGTTTAGGAGTTGGGACGTCATCTTTTGGGAGCACATGACGTTGGTAAGGCATTGCCAGGAGTCGTGTGCACAGTCGTGATTTAGGAAGACTACTGTTAAACTGGGGAAGATGTAGTAAAGATATGTCAGGCGTTTGTTAGGAATCGAGGTTTTGTATTTGATGGAGAAGCTGGGAGTCTGTGGCTCGTTTTCAGTGGAATGTAAGAGATGAAGCGGTGACCTTTTGGCAGGTTATAAAGTTTTAAATGATATACATAACGTGAATGGCAGGTTCATTTTTACCTTGGATGAGGGATTTCAAAATTAGTGAACAGACTTTTAAGGTGAGAGGAGGAAGATTTAAAAAGACATAAGAGAATTTTTAAAAATGACTACTTTATAAAGAGAGTGTTTCGTGTGTGGAATGAACTTCCTGAGGGATTGGTGGATGCGAGTACAGTTACAGCATTTGACAATTGGTTGAGCAATAGAAAAAGCTTTCACATGGCCTTTGTTAAGGTACATGAATAAGACTTTTTCGTAGTGATAAGGACAAAGCAAAGACAGATGGGACTTGTTCAATTTTCGATTCTGGTTGGCATAGACTAGTTGGGTGGAATGTTTCAATGTTACATAACTGCATAGCTCTATCTGAGCCTGCCTGCAATGAAACAGATTATTTGAAGACTCTGCACTCCTGCGCAGAAAATTGGCAATGATAAAATTGGCTGAATTACTTCTTTCTGTGCCATGCTGATTTTAAGCCTGGTTTCTGCAATCTCTGTTCGCCATAGTGAAAGTCAATGACTGTGATTGTTGGGAAAGTCTCTCCGCGAATATTTGTACATCTGAGTTGGCTGTCAGTGTGAAATAAACTGAGAGAATGGAGCAGGAATAGAGCTGAGAAAGATGGGGTGTTGGGTTTGGAAATTGATTTTGTTCTTCACACACCAACACACTCCAAACCTCAGCTCATTGTTTTTCTCATTGCTCATCTTCACACACTTGTTCCATCCTATCCCAACCACCTTTGCCTTACAACATTTCCAAAGATGTTTACTTATTTCCGACTTACTACGTTTATTTCTAAGAATATTCAATAGTTTGAGAACTGAATCGAAAACAAGAGACAGAGCAGTCAGTCCAAAAGCTTTAAAAATGAGTCTGCATGTTCTTGACCCATCATGAAGTGATGCAGTCCATGTGGTGAAGCTTATCACAGATTGCCATTCATTAAGGAGTTATAGGATTTTCATCCAATGATATCTGATATCTGTGCTGATACATGTGTCAACTATTTTTGAATATCACATTTAAAGGTAGATAAACATAGAAAATTGAAACAGGAGGAGATGATTATTGTGTTGATCCTGCTGCAATGTTCACTGTAATCAAGTCTGGTCATTGCATTCAGTAGTCTGTTATTACTGTAGACCCGTCGTGTTTGATCCATTTAGAAACAGAAATATATTTTCTTCATGGAAACATACCGTGGTTTGACTTATACACCATCCTGTGGCAGAACATTCCACAGGATCACCCACCTGAGGGAACTAAATGGCCTTCCCGATATCTTAAAACTGTGAACCCCACAACTCTGGGTCTGGACTCCGTGGTCATGAGGGAATCCTTCCTATATTTAACATGCCAATCATGTTAGAATTATATTAGCTGCTGTGACGTCCTACTTATTTCTTCGAAACATCAGTGGATTTCATTCGAACCAACTCGAATTGTTCCCAAAGTTCAGTCCTGCCATCTGAAGAATCGCTTTGTTATATATTTGTTGTACAGTCTCCACAAGCCAAACGTGAAAATAACACTCCACGTATGGCCTCACCAAGACACTGTACAATTTCAACAAGACATCCCTGTTCCTGCACTCAAATCCTCTTGCTACTAAGGTCAACATGCCATTTGTCTCCTTTACCTCCTGCTGCACCTGCATGCTTACTTCCAGTAATTTGCGTTTTTCATTTCCCTTCCGTAAATCCATGCTGACTGACTGTCCAATCCGTTGATTGGTTTCCAGTTTTAGGCTAACTGCACTTTCATGCCATGTTTCATACTTACCTTTTATTTTAAAAAAAAATTTGTAGTCACATCGGCAATCTTCCAATCCATTGGAAATTGTTCCAGATTCTACAGAATCTTGAAACTTCAGATTACTCTATTTAGGTTCAAGCTCCTTGTTTCATATTAAATCCACTAACTCTTGGGCCACTTTGTTAAGTATGCTTCGTGAGAGTAGCATTCCTGAGCTTCCTTTGCTTTTAATCGTATAAACTTCCCCTTACACCGGTCCCCAACAAATACTGATGTTTTGTTTCAGTTCTCCCTCTAATGTGCTCCACAGCAATTTAGAGATATTATTTGACATCCTTTGTGATGACGGAAGCAAAATACAGTATATAGTTAATTGATCTGCTATGACTCGAACCCACATTATAACTTCCCCTGTTTCTGATTGTAAGGGATTTGTTTCCATTAATCTTTTATTTTTTGTCTTCATCTAATGTCAGGAGAATCTACAATTAGCTTGTATTTCACTGGCTTTCTTATATACGTTATTTCCCCTCTTAATCACTCCCTTAATCGTGCTGAAATCTGAACTTCACTCAATCTTCAGGTATTTTGTTCTTTTTAGACACTTTCTAAGCCTCTCCCTTGGATCAAGTACAATCCCTTCTTCGACATGGTAGAGTCGCCTTTCCCGTTATATTTTGTAACAGATAGGAAAGACGAACTGCTGCAATTCCTCCAAGGGATCATAGATGTTTGTCATGCAGTTAAATTATGTTCCCCAATTTATTTTAACCTTCTCCTCCTTGTACCACGTGATTTCCTGTATTCAGATTTTATCGCCTCGACTCAGAATCAACTCTGTCCATCTCCATCTTAATGAATATTTCGATCATTGCATTTTTCAAGCTCCCACAAGGGAGCTCATACAGCTAGATTGCCAATTACTCCCTTCTCATTACACAAATAAAATTATGTAATTAAAGTTGGCGTAGCCCCAGAGACTATAGGACCACTCCCTCACTTTTAAGAGAGAGAAACGACTGATGGTGCTTTACCCAAAGCTCACTGAGCCTCAAGCAAGGGACCAGGTTAAGAAGGTGAGAACTTGAGGGCGACATTAGCTGAGACGGGGACAGAATGCGTGGTGTTCATGGTATTGTGAATCAGAAATCAACCGTCCACAATGAGCTAACTCATTTCCAAGCAATATGCATTACTGCGCGGAGGAGGCTGTTGGGAAGCAGGAAGTACCGTAAGTTAAGAGATGCTGAAATGCTAGTCATGACAGATTTGGCGTGCTTCTTTTGTGGGGTGGAGTGGCAAAGCGGTCTGTGGTGATGAATTTAAGCGCCAGTCTCTATCGAGTTGCTGCTGCCGATATCACAACTCCACTACTGTCAGCACTTTTATACGAAAGGGCTATGCGTGTTCTGACGGTTTTGATTTGAGTATTTGCGACTGTTGATCTCTGGGTCGTGGACATGAGTGCTTTCATTTTCTTACTGGGTCCCAGCTCTCCATTCCACTTCCATTATGGGCAGCCTCACTCTTTCATTGATGCGTCTGTTTCCGAGGGAAAAGTCTCTTCACTTCATTGCAAGTAGCTGAGACAAGTCGATCAGTGTAGGCGAATGTACGATGCATGATGTCCCTTTCAAAGGTGCAGGTTCCACTCCAACCGTGCGTTAAAATGGCCACTTTCTGAGGGATACTGTAAGGGACGGTTCCATTCCAAATGTTGCTGAACCGAAATTGACTGATTCAGAAGGTTCTGATGGAAACCTGAGGGAAATCTCCCTGAATGTCTAACAATTCAGATGGATAATGATCTTCTTGTGTGTCCATCCAACAAACAGCTTATTCTCGGCAACTGGCATGGGGGTAGGGTTGGGCAGGGTTGTGAGTTTTCAGTGCTGGATGAAAGTGATCTGTGGGAATGAGGCAGTCAATCATTCCAAGACCAGTTAGAGCTGATTAGCCGAAGATAACTTTCCGATGTTCTGTTTCAGAAACAAAAATAGAATTTGCCTGAAAATATCAGCAGGTCCGGCAGAATCTTGAAAATGGAAAGCAGATTTAACATTGCAGGGCCAATGACGCTTCTTTTTTCATGTCCATCTCCCTCTGCCTTTCCGCACCCTCCCTGTCAATTGACTATGTCCTGAAGTCCACCTTTATCCTGAGCTTCTGTTTTATTATTTATTCTCCGGCCATTTTGACAGTCACAAAATTTGTTTCAGCCATATCACATCTTAACATTTTTTTCAGCTCAGACGGAAGGTCCTCGAACTGAATAAAGAACTCTGTTTCTGGGTTAGTGGTGCTGGAAGAGCACAGCAGTTCAGGCAGCATCCAACGAGCAGCAAACTCGACGTTTCGGGCAAAAGCCCTTCATCAGGAATAAAGGCAGTGAGCCTGAAGCGTGGAGAGATAAGCTAGAGGAGGGTGGGGTGGGGAGAAAGTAGCATGGAGTACATTAGGTGAGTGGGGGAGGGGATGAAGGTGATAGGTCAGGGAGGAGAGGGTGGAGTGGATAGGTGGAAAAGGAGATAGGCAGGCCGGACAAGTCCGGACAAGTCATGGGGACAGTGCTGAGCAGGAAGTTTGAAACTAGGATGAGGTGGGGGAAGGGGAAATGAGGAAACTGTTGAAGTCCACATTAATGCCCTGGGGTTGAAGTGTTCAGAGGCGGAAGATGAGGCGTTCTTCCTCCAGGCATCTGGTGGTGAGGGAGCGGAGGTGAAGGAGGCCCAGGACCTCCATGTCTTCGACAGAGTGGGAGGGGAGTTGAAATGTTGGGCCACGGGGTGGTGTGGTTGATTGGTGCGGGTGTCCCGGAGATGTTTCCTAAAGCTCTCTGCTAGGAGGCACCCAGTCTCCCCAATGTAGAGGAGACTGCATCGGGAGTAACGGATACAATAAATTATATTAGTGGATGTGCAGGTAAAACTTTGATGGATGTGGAAGGCTCCGTTAGGGCCTTTGATAAAGGTGAGCGAGGAGGTGTGGGTGCAGGTTTTACAGTCCCTTCGGTGGCAGGGGAAAGTGCCAGGATGGAAGGGTGGGTTGCAGGGGGGCGTGGACCTGACCAGGTAGTCACGGAGGGAACGGTCTTTACGGAAGGCGGAAAGGGATGAGGAGGGCAATAAATCCCTGTTGGTAGGGTCTTTTTGGAGGTGGCGGAAATGTCGGCGGATGATTTGGTTTATGCGAAGGTTGGTATGGTGGAAGTTGAGCACCAGGGGCGTTCTGTCGTTGTTACGGTTGAGGGGGTGGGGCCTGAGGGCGGAGGTGCGGGATGTGGACGAGATGTGTTGGAGAGCATCTTTAACCACGTGGGAAGGGAAATTGCGGTCTCTAAAGAAGGAGGCCATTTGGTGTGCTCTGTGGTGGAACTGATCCTCCTCAGAGCAGATACGGCTGATGCGAAGGAATTTGGAATAGGGTATGGCATTTTTGCAAGACGTATGGTGAGAAGATGTGTAATCCAGGTAGTTGTGGGAGTCGGTGGGTTTGTAAAGAATGTCAGTGTCAAGTCGATCGACATTAATGGAGATGGAGAGGTCCAGTAAGGGAAGGGAGGTGTCAGAGATGGTCCAGGTAAACTTAAGGTCGGGTGGAAAGTGTTGGTGAAGTTGATGAATTGCTCAACCTCCTCGTGGGAGCACGAGGTGGCGCCAATGCAGTCATCAATGTAGCGGAGGAAGAGGTGGGGAGTGGTGCAGGTGTAATTACGGAAGATCAACTGCTCTACGTAGCCAACAAAGAGACAGGCATACCTGGGGCCCATACGTGTGCCCATGGCTACCCTTTTGGTCTGGAGGAAGTGGGGGGATTCAAAAGAGAAATTGTTAAGGGTGAGGACTAGTTCGCGCAAACGAATGAGAGTGTCGGTGGAAGGGTACTGTTGGGGACGTCTGGAGAGGAACAAACAGAGGGCTTGGAGGCCCTGGTCATGGCGGATGGAGTTGTAGAGGGATTCGATATCCATGGTGAAGATGAAGCGATGGAGGCCGGGGAAACGGAAGTCATGGAGGAGGTGGAGAGCGTGGGTGGTTTCTCGAACGTATGTGGTGAGTTGCAGGACTAGTGGGGATAGGACAGTGTCGAGGTAGTTGGAGATGAGTTCAGTGGAGCAGGAGCATGATGAGACTATGGGTCAGCCAGGTTGGTCAGGCTTGTGGATCTTGGGAAGGAGGTAGAAGCAGGCATTGTGGGATTCCCGGACTATGACGTTTGAAGCTATGGGTGGGAGATCTCCTGAGGTGATGAGGTTCTGTATGGTCTGGGAGATGATGGTTTGGTGATGGGGTGGGGTCTTAGTCGAGGGGGCAGTAGGAAGAGCTGTCCTTGAGTTGGCGTTTGGCTTCAGCAGTGTAGAGGTCAGTGCGCCAGACTAACATTGCACCCCCTTTATCCGCTGGCTTGATGGTGAGGTTGGGATTGGAGCAGAGGGATTAGAGGGCTGCGCGTTGTGAGGGTGAGAGGTTGTCTCTTTACGTTACTGATGGCCAGAGACCTTTCAGCCCATCTAGTATGCTCCGCCATGTGATCATGGCAGATGTTGGTCTCAACACCATTCTCCAGCATTCTTCATGCAATGCTTACTCTATCTGATTTTAGGATCCAGTGTGTTTTCCAACGTGGGTCTGAACCCGGCCCCCTCCGTGAATATTGGCAGCTTGTTGCAATGTTTCTGTGTGTGCCCTAATTTGATATGATGCCAGTGTGGCAAACACTATCTCCCGTGAGCAAGGCCATCACCACATGTGTTGGGGTTAGGTGGGGGGGTGGGGTCAAGTCACTGGTCCCGCTGTGTTTCTGTGGGGGAGCGGATATCACGTTCACCTCCAACATGAAGTATCCCTGCTTCCAATTGTCCTGCGCAAAGAATGATAGGCTTGTTTCTGAACATGGGTCGATCTTATTGTTTGCTGGTCTTGCAAGTAAACTTTCCTTTTATCGTCCCAGCCCATTCCTGCCGCTGTCATGAAAGGAAATACACGTCCAATTAATTGTTGTGTACGATTTTCTTCGTCATCTATTCTTCCTTGTTCTGAATATGCACAAATGTTTCCACCACGGACGGGAACTATTTTTAAAAGAGCAGTCGGCGAGCCCTGATTCTTTCTGTAGAGAAGAAGTATCAGCTTCTGCGAAAGTTCCCGTGTTCAGACACGGGCAGAAACATTGTTGTTCCTTCCTTATGGGCGATAGGCTTCCGGATTGTGGTGGATGGGGATTTATTGCAGTCTCTTTAGCAAACCTCGAATTGAATTTATCGCCCATCATTACTTTAATAGCGAAAAGGAACACAATTGCAAATAATTGCTGCATGAATTACTTTTTTTCAAATTTTTCTCTGCAGCGATCCTGAATATGCACTGATGTCTGCAGTACTTGTGGCTATCCTGCTTAAGAGGGAAGGTACGAGCTCCATTTCGCCTCAGTGCTCCAGAGAAAATTTTCGCAGCCGAAATTCGCATCAGATACGGGACATCCCCGGTTCAGAACGAGGCAGAAACATCCATGTTCCATTTTTACACATAGTAGCCTTTTGGGTTGACGTGAACAGAGCATCCGTGTTTGATATTCTCATCAGTAAAACTGTCTTGGAATTTGCACGCTCATATCTGCTGCCGTGGTGCAAAGGAATATAATTAATTCGGATTAATGACTGTGTGAAACTTTGTTATGTTTTATTCTCCTCGGGGAAAGAGGATTGGAGATGATGAAGGGCTTCAGCCAGAATCGTCGATTCTCCTGCTGCTCCGACCTGCTGTGCTTTTCCAAAATCACTTTCTCTGCTAATTTTCTGTCCTCCCTGTTCCTAAATAAAAGTCAAATTGTACACCTTGGATGGCCGTGTTGTGTAAGGCCAATTACCGGGCATTGATCACTTCTGCACCAGGCATACCGTATTTGTTTTACATGCGAAGGTGGCCTGGTTCAGTGTCAGGGGGAAATCTCATTTGCTGGAGTCACAACGAACATTGGATTCTGATGTATGTTCTCTGTCAACTGTATCCAAATCTAGAGTGGGAAATGCCTGATATGGACGTTGTCTGCCGTTTCTCAACCTTTGTGAAACAAAACCAGAAATCCTGAATCATGATTGGCAGCAATTCACATTTTCGCGATTTTAAGCACAGGGCACATTTACCATTTATTCGGTCAGCAACATGAATGAAAATATTTACTTCCACAGATGAACTGCTTGACTCACGCTCTCATGTGGTCGCTCTGAAATCTAAGCCATGTTGGAACTGAAACTGAGGAAATGCTAGTCTTTCTTACGAATGACTACGTATCAATTTTGTTTCGTTCATCTCAGAAACGTCTAAACAGGGAGGAATAGGAAACGGAGGGACATGCAGTTCCGGTGAAACACCTCTTTGATTCAATCATCAACAAGTGGCGTTAAAACGACTCAGGAGAGAGAGAGCCAAGAACAATAAAAAAACACGTTTTGTCACCTCTAACAAAGACACGTATAAATACAAAGCAGGAATCAGCAGCAGTGCTTCTCCCGAAGGCCCACTGAAGATGTTAATAGATTGACGAAACGAATGGAAATGAACATTCCAAATCAGCGAGCAAGCCTACGTCCAGATAAATAGTGGGGGTGGGTGAGGCTATAGTGAGTCGTGCAACACCGAAGGTCCAGGTGGAAATGGGGATGGAAGAAGCCAACAGTGATGTTCTTCTCTGGCGGTACAGAGGTGCGTGAAATGCCGCAACTGGGACATCCAAACTCACCCGGAACACCTTCTATTGTTGTGGAGCAGGGAGCAAGTTGACATTAGGTTGGGGGTTTGAGCCTCAGGTGGACCAACTTGTTTTGACATGGAGCAGCAGGATTTATGGGTATATTAGGCTGGGAGCTCCAACCTCACTTGCTGCCGTTTTTACTGACATTGAGAAGGAAGCACTGGGACGTCAGGCTGTAAGGTCCAACCTCACCAGCTGTAGTTCTTATTTCCATAGTGCAAGGAACATTTGAACATCATGCTTGTAGATTGAAACACACCATAAACAACTTCTATTGACATTTAGAAGGGAACATTGGAACATCTGAGGGAAAGGATGCTCAGCAATTTTAATCTGAAGTGAAATAGTTTTTAGCAGGCCCCATATTTGAGGATTGAGGGAATATGTTTCCCAAGGTAAATGTCTCAATTATAAAGAGAAATCCTGCAAAGGTTCAACTCGTGGAGGAGTTCAGTGGTTATCTCTGCAACCTCGAAGCGCCATTGATCGGGTTCGATTCCAGCATTGGACGACTGTCTCTGTGGAGTTTGAACATTCTCCATGAATATGTGCGGGCTTTTTCCGGATTCTCTGTTCACCTCTCACAATATAAAAATGGTCAGTTGCATTGACTATGCAAAACTGTCAATACTGGTAGGTGCATTACTCATATGGGAATGGATCTTGTGGGTTACTCTTTGAACGGTCAGTGTGCAGTTGTTTGACAAAATTGTCTGTTTCCCGTTTGTAGGGAAGCTAATCTGTGCAGAGAGAAACAGAAGCAATTTGTACGCTCTGTGAACTGCGGTGTTACTGAACACTGCATTTCGACAATACCATGCACTATCGCCTGTACATTTAATCTTTTGTAGGAACGTATCGGATTCAGTCTTCAAAATTCTCAATGATGGAAGCTCCACAGTCTGTGAGGACATCGAAGAAGAAGATTCAACCCAATCTCAATCCAGTATGTGGCAACTTTTCTTGTTGTGCATGTGCTGCTTTTCCTCATCTATCTATGCCATTGCATTTTTTGCTTTTTACATCGTGCCATTTCACGAGATCATATCGTGGTTCGTACTCTGCTTTGTGGCCGCAACAAATTCCGCTCATTTCCGAGTCATGGCAATGCACATTTGTTCCATTTTATGCCACATCACCTGATGTGAACCAAAGACCGAAAAGAATCATCCCATTTTTAACGGGAAAGTACTTTCAGTCTGCTCTCTGACATCATTGCGTGTCATTTGTCAGGATTCAAATTCACCCAATATCGGAGATTTCTCTCCCTTTCACAATCACTATACCCCATTTCCGTCACTCCTCCTATGTTACAGATGCATTGCACTGTTTAACACTCACTTTCACGTTGACCCCATTAAGTCTGTGCTGCAGCTCTCACTGTTGCTCGGTGAACGTGCCCCAATAGCACCATCAGGTTCTTCAAACACTCAATGCAATCAGATAAGGTGGCTGCATGACTAATCCTCCTGTATGGTTTTGTATTTGCATGGACCAGAGATTATTGGAGCATCAGGTTCACGAAAAACGCACTGAACAGTATCGAAGGGAAGAGATTTATTGGAAAAGACCAATTTCGGTGGTTTCTACACATTTGTTTCATATCATCATTCGGCTCTCGCGAAGGTATGGTATGCAATTCTGCAATTCACATTATAGAAGCGATATGACAGTAATCAAAACGGTGCAGAAGTGATTTGTCAATATGTTGTCTGGATTGAAGAAGTGCAGCTATTAAAGAGTTTCGACAGACTGGAGTTGTTTTCTTGAGAGCAGGGAAGATTGAGAGGAAACATGATTGAGAAGTCGAAAAAAATGAGGGGTTTGAATTTGGCAGATTGAAGGAAACGTTTCCCTTTGATGGAGGCGTCAATCACCAGGGAACCGTATATTTAAGTTAAGAGGCAAGAATGTTTGAGTGGATGCAAATGAAAACTTCATCAGACAGCGAGTGTTTGGAATCTGGAACTCATGCCTCCCAGTGTCGAAGTAGCAGAAACCCTAATAACCTTCTGAGATGTTCATGTGTGAATTTGTAATGCTTACAGCATACAAGGCCAAAGGATGGAAAATGGGATGAGGAGAGTCAAGCAGTTATTTTTAACAAGAACACGCACAAAGACGTGGGAGCTTGGGAGCTCTCACCTCCTCTGTCGTGTGTTACTTGTTATCTTCACATGTCACTTAGGATTCCAGAGTTCATTTCCTTGCTGGCGCAGCCCGGCCTGATTTGGAGTTTCAAGTTTTGTTTAAAGATTTGTAATTCAAGTGCAGGTTGTGGTTTTGGGGACTTTTGGTGGTTTTGGGCAGTTGGTTTGCAGCCGTTTCCTCCGCATTCTCGGCGACATCTTCAGGGCTGCTGAGAGTCCTGTGAAGCATGGCTGTCCTGTGGTGTTTGGAATTGATTTGAGTTCATTCCCACTGCTTCCGTTTTTCAGTACTGGTAGTTCTTTGCAGGTCCCGGTATGTTGGGTTTAGCTCAACGAGCTTGTTGATGGAGTCCATGGATGGATGTTTTTCTTCTAGAAATTTTCTGGCCGCCCTCGATTTGGCTTGTCCTATTATTTTTGTGTTGCCCCAGTCGAACTTGTTTTTCTCGTCGACTGTGTGTATTGCGACAAGGGAATCTAGCTGTGTTGTTCACTGGCTACTCCAGAAAGGCTTTGCCAACAAAAGATATTCCCGCAATACCCTTGCAGACAAACAACGCTCGGGGAACACGCCATGAACCGACACACTAAGCACTCTACCTTATATATGAAAAAAATCTCAGAACTGACAGCCACTCTCTTCTGACCATTCAGATTTATGAGAGAGCATAAATCCAAAGCCAGTTTCAGCCAACAACTCACCAGAACAAATGACCACTACCCTGCATGTGCAGTGCACATGTCGACAAACAATGCTCCAAGCAAGGAGTGCAGAAAACATTGTAAAGGACCCAGAGGCAGGCAAATCGAGAGCCGCACTCATGAAGAACAACTTGCCCCTAAACGCCAACGCTTGGTATCCCCAGTAGGTGTACTCAGGGCACTGAGTTTCTCTGATTCTGCGCCTGGGAGCTCGGATTATATGACAGTCTGTGGCAGTGGAGAGTTTGTTGCTGGAAAAGGACAGCATATAAGGCAGGATGCAAGAAGCAGGAGAATCGACGTTTCGGGCATGAATACTTCACCAGGCTTATACCCCAAACCTCGATTCTCCTGCTCCTCGGATACTGCCTGACCAGCTATTCTTTCCAGTACCACACTTACTTCTCTGATCTCCAGCACATAGGGTCCTCACTTTCTCCTCCGTCTGCAGCAGTAGTTAGTTCTTTGTTTGAAGGAACTGCTGATGTCACCAGTGTAAACTTCGATTGCTGATTGAGAAATACAGCCTGGTCTATTGCCAAAAAGAGCATTTCTGTTGTTTTTCAGGTTCTTTGCCTCGCACGGCTTCTGGCAGTGTACTTATATGGAGTTTCCTGGCGATTCGGTATGTGCGTTTGTGATCGTACAGTTGTCACTACTCTGAGATGTGGCTGCAGTCATCTGCGTTCGCAACCCAGTGTCGATTGCTGCTGTTTTGCGTTGCTCTTCATGTGTGCATTACTAACACAATGATCAATCAATTGACATTGTAAGAAGGCAGACAGACGTGGGAAATGTCGAGGTTTTAGTTACATTTGTACAACGTTTAGCGGTTACCTAGAAGCAGTAGATCAGAACGTTGAATTCTTTTGGGGAGTGACGAAGAACAGTGAGGGAAATACGTCACCTGAGTTTACTCATAGGGACCACAATGCGAAATAAAACTTACTAAAAGTGAGGAAGACAGATAAATGTTGGCAGTAATCATGGATCTCCTGACGTTCACTCCCGAACTCCCACCATTCCAACTCCCGAGTCGACTGTAAACAAACTTTACAGAACAATAAACATCAAGGTTGTCCAATAGAACGGCACAGTCTTTTCTTGGTCTTAGTTTTATAGTTTCGACTTATAGTTCCTTTTTCGGGAAACCATCTCTTTAATTGCAAGCTTTCGGAAAGGAGGCGATACGGTTGGTCAGAAAAAAAAGACACAAAACTTTGTTTGTGTTAGGCACAAGAACTCCCAGATTCCTCTGTCCTACACGTTTTTCTACTTTCCCTCTATTTTCATATGCTCTGCGTTTTGACTCTTCCAACCTGACACTCCCGACATGCAACTTAATCTGCAAAGTTTTCCCCCAATTCACTCAAACTATATATATATATGCCTTCGCAGATTCCCACGTCCTCATCACAACATGCTCTCCCATTATTGTCTATCGGCAGCAAACTTGGACATATTCACAATGTCACATTCTGCATGCTATGAATAGAGAGATAAAGAACTGAAGACTTGACTATACCCGGCCTTGGCAGATCTCTCTGCTTTAAATAAGTACACGTATTTGCTACCCTCAGGATGTGAGAACAGCCTCCTCATCTCTGTCTTAATTGGTTAAAGCCTTCTCCTGATATTTGGACCACCAGTCCGATACTATTCCGGATAGCAATCAGAACTGAACAAACGCCAAAAGGCATAAACTCATTGGCGTCTCCCAACTCAAAATCATCGTTATGTTCCTCCAATATCAGACCTGTGGGGTTTATTTGGAATTCACAAAGTTTATTCAGAATTCACAAAGTTTATTCAACACAAATGCTGTTTTCCATTAAATGTCCTCAATTCCAGTCCTCTGGGGAGTTGCACTGGTCCGAGGCAAAATTTCCTCCTGATCATCAACCCTCCCATCCCCACTGCTCCCTCCAACATCATTGTAAATTTCCCCAGGAAATCTCCCGTTAACCTTATTTGCTTCGAAGAGAACGTTCCCAGAGTCGGGAATTTATCCACAAAAGATTATTTCCGCACCTCTGGACCTGGTGCAAAGCAAAAGATTGTGAAAAAGACGCTAGGAAAATGTTGCTCGGCAAAAATTATCAAGAAGCAAAACAGAAATTCCAGTCTCCAGATTTGTGAATCTTTAGACATTACTCGGGAAGTGGATTCAGAGGAGAATGAAGGGTGAACTGTCCAACTGAGCAGAGACAGGCCCGACACCTTCCCATGCTTTTAGATGCTGATACGTTGAGTCTGATATTCTTGGGAAAAGAAACAATGTGAAACATTGAAAGGACTCCCGTTCTTGCACGTCAGAAATTCAAACCTCATCTCAGCTCCGGCGCAATGAGAAAACATGGGAACAGAAAACGCACTGAAATTTTCTAAGGGAGTCATTCCCAGTTGTAGTAGAGCTGGTTCACAGTGACATGGAGGTGCCTGCAGAAGTTGGGATCAGACTGTTCTCTAGTTTCCACAATGAATGTTCCAGACTTTAGAATGGATAAGTAAAACTGATAAACGGCATTTATTATTCTGTGAAGGCTATGCAACAGCTTGGATCCACTAACCGCATGCTTTATGAGATGCTATACGAAGATTGTTCCCCACTCTCAGTGCTTTGGGTCAGCGCGGTCGGCTATTAATCGAGAGGGTGGGGGGGTCGCATCCACTCATGGTTGGAGTGGTCGCTGTACTTTGTTTCCTTTGCTGCATAGTTTTGGGTTTTTAATCAGATCAGGGATATATTCCCCAAACGGAAACCTTACCCTGTGAGGAACCATAACAGCGTTTCTGTATTGCTTTTGTGATAACAAGGGGCTGTGGATGCCGTAAATCAGAAATAAAAACAGAAACTGCTGCAGAAACTCAGCAGATTTTCAATATCTGTGGGGAAAACAAAGTTCTAACAAACTTCTGAAGAAGCTCTGAATCGTTGTCTCTGTTTCTCTTTCCGCAGATGCGGCCAGACGTGTTTAGTTTCTCCTGATATATCTGTTTTTGATTTTTACTGAGTATCCATTCCAACTATCTGGATTGATCACACAGACCATACATTCCCCGACGTTTAACAGTGTCGAAGCTGTAGTGATTGAATTGAAACAAAGCTAAGAATGATCCTCGGTTTGTCAGCTCCACAGGGAGAGAGGACTGGCAAACCCCAGTTCTGCTTCTGCAGTTGCTGCCAAGTGGAGAAGGTGATGGGCTTTAAATCCACTACATTTTTGTCGTGCAGTTTCACATCTTGCTGACTGTAATTGAGAGCCGAGAGTAAACTGGAAAATAGCTTGTTCTCTGCTTTCTTGTTTAGGATTCAAATCACTGAATAGGGAAAAACGCACATAACCCAGATTAGGAATGTTGGGAATCTGGAATCCATCACAGGTCAGGGTTAAACAAGCAGAAACCTCTAGAAGAGGTGAGACCCATTTAATTTACACATCCATTACTGACTTCATTTGCACCTCTGAGCCAAGTGCTGCAAAATGAGATAAGAACATTTAGGGGATTACCTGAAACTGGTGCAGACCTGGTGGGCCAAAGTGCATTTTCTGTGCTAGTGATCTACATGACCAGCGGTGGGGAGCTCAGTTTGTGAAGTAACAGGAAATATTTAGCAAAATGTCCCAGGGTTTGAATTACTCTCTCCTGAACTGTCTGTCAGTCACGGCATCCATTGGGAAATTTCAATAGTGAATAACTGGTGTGGTGCACATTCCTGGAATCAGTCCACAGGATAATCAGGAAGATAATATCGTGCTGTCACATTACCCAGCCGTGTGTAAGTCCTTGTGTGTAACATTTCCTGGCTCTACTTTCGAAATAAAGATTGTCTGCATTATCTGTCTCTGTTGGTATCAAGGCGCTCATTGACCACGGAGTTGGATGTTCAGAGGAAGCTGGAAGTGTGACAGGGACAGAAACAGAAAGAGACGAGACTTGAAACTGCTTCGAGTTTGCGTGTGTCGGTTGTTTTTAGTCGTGAATGTCTGCTGACCGCTATCCTGACCGATCACAGGAGTCGCAGAGACTGTTTGAGTGGAATTTGTAAATTTAAAGTTACACACGAGCAGCGTGTTGGACTATTTCAACTCAGTTTCCATTTCATACCCCAGCTCACCGCAACGGTTGCTATTTTCTGGAGAATTGGCTAGTGTTCTGCGTGAAGCTTCCTTTTTCCAGAGAAACTTGCCGACGTGAAGCACATAATGCTGAGGCCTCAGTCATTGTCCGGGGATGTGCTGGTGTGTCTGCCTTTGTGAGTGAACATGAGAATAAGTTTCCTCAACGGGATTACAACGTAGTATGACCATGTAAAATTTTAGTCCCATTGATATGTCATTTAAAATTACAGAGAGATTATCATTGACATTTGCCCTGGAAACATCAAAACACGTTAGCTTATGGGCCAAATGCTGCAAACTGGGACTAGAATACGTGGACGTCTGATGACCTGCGCTGCACGGTGAACGAATGAAACTGACCTGACGAGAAAACCTATTTACAATCTGACATAACCTTTTGTACTGTCCACTCTACTACAAATCTTGATGTCATCTGCAAACTCACTGAACATGCTTTCAATATTTTAATCTAAATCATTTGTATGAATGAAAAACGAAAGTGGGCTCAGCATTGATCCCTGTGGAACATAGCTGGTAACAGTCCTCCAGTCTGAAAACTACCCTCCACCACCGTTCCCAGCCTCCGACCATTAAACTAATTTTGTATCTAATTGGAAAGCTCACCTTGAATTCTATGTGATATAACTTTAAAAAATAATCGGCCAAGTGGAAACTTTTGAAAGGATTAATTAAAGTCCAAGTGAACAATGCCGACCACTTAGTCCTCATCAATATTCTTGGTTACGTCCTCAAAAAACCCAACCATGTTTGTGAGACACAAATGACGTCGCACAAAACCATACTGATAATCCCGATTCATTACACCTCTCTCAAAATGCTTATAATCCTATCGTTCAGAATTGCTTCCAACAAATTACCCACGACCTTAGCCAGCCTCACAGGTCTATGGTTTTTAATTTTCTCCATTCATCCCTTCCTCAACAAAACCACCCCCATTTATTTGGCACATCACTCGAAGTAATAGATGGTGCATATATTTCTACCAAGGGCCCAAAATTTTACTTCCCTAATTTCCCATGAAGCCCTGGGTGCACGAGATCATTTACCAGAGAAATATCTAACTTTATATTTTCCAATTCCTCTGTAACTTGCACTATTCAATGTGAACTACGTTCAAAACATCAATGTTTCGAACCGCCATTTCGTTCTCCACGGTATAAACTAATGCGAAATGAACATTTAGTATCTCTCCCATCCTCTGAGGTTCAAGACAAATGTGAGTTCTTACATCTTTCAGGGATCCTATTTGGTGTCTAGCTCTGAATGTACTTATAAAATCTCTTTAGATTATCCTTAACTTTATGTGCTAAGGCTATCCAATATGCTCGCTTTGTTTCATGATTTCCTTTGAAGAATGCCCCTCCACGCCTTGTATTGATCAGGAGATTGACTTGAGACCGCATGTTTACATAAAAACTGTGATTTTTAAAAAATAAATTCTAAGACGACGAGTCCTTCACCCCTGCGATCAACGTGTTCTAGTAGAATCCCGACAAAGTGGGAACAGGCAATTCCGCCCAAGAAGAACCCATGAAACATGAGAAGATCATTGCACTCAAACTCATACCTCTACTCGATTCCAGTAACTCTGCATTTCCCATGGCCAAATGACGTCAACTACATATCTTTCCACTGTGGAGGAAACCCAGGCAGACACGGAAAGAATGTGCAAAGTTCAGACAGTCGCCCGAGAAGAAATTGAACCAGCGTCGCTGAGGCTGTAAGACAGCAGTGCTCTCCACTGAGTCAGCTATTTTAAACCTCCTATCCACCACTCATAACATATCTTCCCTTAGACATGTGGCCAAAAGTTATTCCCGATGATACAAGCACTCAACCCGGCCATGTAATTCTGCAGCCTGCCCGCTTCCTCAATACGATCTGTCCTTCCACCTGTCATTGTGTTTCTGCAACTGCAGCAACAACACTTTCAGTTCCATTGACCCGATCATTCATGCATAACGGGAATAGTTGTGGTGCCAAAACTGACTCCTGCTGAACTCCACACATCACGCGCTGCCATCCTGGAAAATACCCCATTCACCCAACTGTCTGCTTTCCGTCAGTCAGCCAGAACTCAAGCCATACCAGTACTTTGTCCCGAAAACCATAGCCTATCATTTTGCAGCTTCCGATACAGCACCTTGACAAATGCCTGCTGGAAATTCAAGCTGACCACATTCTCAAAATAGACTTTTTCTCATTTCCTCATTACCTCCTCATAGCATTCTAACACATTTGTCCTTGAGAAACTGTGCTGAAGCTTCAAGTAATACGTAATCCCATTCTTACACTGACCTCTCATACGGTATTTAATACAAAATTGATTTGTTTGACATTTATTTAAAATATTAAAACTTTGCTTTCAGTCCTGAATGTCATGAACAACAAAGTCCAATCGCAGTTGAAATATGTAAAATCTGCGCTGTCTCATCAGGCTCAATGAGTGAGTGAATTTCTTCCCCCAATGGATCTCTCTGCTGTCTCAGCAGAGTCGATGAGTGAGCTAACTGTTTTTTTCAAATGAAGCAGGTAAATACGTTCTGCCCACTGCAAACTCGCTGGTGTACTGAGAATTGAGATGATCGCCTGAACCTAGTCCCACAATGAAAACAATTGAAATGTCTCTCATTTTGTGAAAATGTCGATGGAACATCAGTCCTGCAGAAACTGGAGAGCACATCCCACACACTCGATATTTGACAGGTCTCTCTTCAATGTGAAGGCGTTCATGATAAAACGATCACAAGGAACTTATGTAGTGATTCCCACAGTCTGAGCATTTAGAAGGTATCTTCTTTGTGAACACATTGATGCCATATCAGTCCACAGGCACATTCGCAGCACTTCCATCGGTCTGGGCGTTGAAAAGACGTGTTCATAATTTTGTTGGGACTTTATGTCGCTCGGACATTTGCAGCACGTCCGGCAGTTGTGCAATTGAAGATGTCTGTCCTCCGGGTGAGCACGTGGATCGGACGTCAGGTCTCCAAAGGTTTTAAGGGACTCTCATTCGTGTGAGCACATTTTCCATGCATCAACTACACAGTGGTATGATAACATTTTCCAAAGTCTGCACAGATAAAAGGTTTCTCATTAGTATGAGCATAGTGTTAGATAATCCAATCATTGGACGTTTTAAAGCATTTTCCGCATTCCAGAGATTGAAATGATTTCTCCTCATTATGATTGAGCAGGTTTCACGGAAAGTCCGAGAAGGCGTGTATACCTTCCCACATACTGAGCTTGTTCCAGGTGTCATTGCTTTCATGGGGTTCCAGCTCTGATGGAGAAATGAATCCTCACATGTCTACAGTCTCACCTAAGTATGACTACAATTGTAGTTTGTGAGTTCTGATGATAGCAGAAGCCGTGTCCATACACACAAGGGAATTATTCTCTCCCAGTATAAACGGAACCTTTTCCTTCCATGTTCAAAATCTGATCAAGTTCAATTTGGGATAAAATGCGCGACTTCATTTGATCACGGTGGAGTGACTTTGTTAAAAATCTTTCCCTTCTAATATTCTGCGAAATTGATGTTATATATTTTTAAAAAGCAGGAGAATGATAAAGAGTCTATCACAGACTCAGGATTGTGCCTGAAGATAGGGATTGAAGTTGAGGGATTTAGACACCAACAATTTGACCGGACGTTTGCAAGAATCTTTCATACAGACAGCCTGCACGACTGAGAAGGAGCAGGTCAACAGGTTGATGTTAACACCATCAACTCCCTGTTCGCTCGAGGTCAAACAACGTTCGGACTTGTCTGACATCCTGTCCTGTTGGAGCAGACATTTCCTCCAATTGAATCATGCAAAACTGAGGTCTCTGCCTTCAGTCCCCAACACAAATCCACTGCCTCGCCACTGAGTAGAGAATGTTGTCTTGGAAAAGCACAGCAGGACAGCCAGCATCCGAGGAGCAGGAGAATCGAGGTTTCAGGCAAGAGCCCTTCATTTGGAATGAGGCTTGTGAGCCGAGGCGGTAGAGAGACAAATAGGAAGAGGCAAGATATCTGTGAGTGTGATAAGTGGGATGAGGTGGGGGTGATGGTGATAGGTCGGAGAGCAGGTGGAGCGGATCGGTGAGAAGGAAGATGGACAGATCGGAAAGTTCAGAAGAGCAGTGCTAACTTGGAACGATCGAACTGGGATAAGATGGCGGAGGGGAAATGAGAAATATATTGAAGTCCACATTGATGCCGTGTGGTTAGATGGTCCCAAGAGAAAGATGAGGCCCTCTTCCTCCTGGCGTCGGGTGGTAAATGTATAGCGATGTCGGATGCCCAGGACCTGCATGTATTTGGCTGAGTGGGAGGGAGAGTTGAAGTGCTCGTCCACAGGGCAGTGATGTCGTTTGGTGTGGGTGTCCTGGAGATGTTCTCTGAAGCGCTCTACAATTAGACAGCCTGTCTCTCAAATGCAAAGGAGACTGCATTGGGAGCAACGGATAGAGTAAATCTCATGTGTGGAAATGCAGGTGAAACTATGATGGATGTGGAAGAATCCTTTGAGTCTTTAGACGGATTTGAAGGCGAAGGTGTGAGTGGATTTTGAAACCCTGTGTTGGAATGGGAAGGTGCCTGGAGGGGAGGGTGGTTTGGTGGGTGGCGTGGACCTGACAAGAGAGTCACGGAGGGAATGATCTTCAAAGAAAGGGGATAGTGGTGGGGAGGGAAATACACGTCTGCTGGTGGCGTCCGTTTGCACGTGGCAGAAATGGCGGAGGATGATATGATGTCAACGGAGGTTAGTGGAGTGGAAGGTGATGACAAGGGGAATTCTGCCTTCGTCATAGTTGTAGGGGTGCGTCTTGAATGCGGAGTTACTGGAATTGGATGAGATGCGCTGGAAGGCAGCATTGGCCACGTTGGTGGAGAAATTGCCTCACCACTGACTCAATTTCTCCTTAACAGTGGTCTGAGTCTGAACCAGTCACGTCATAACCATGGTGAGATACTTCACCAAGTCTGCACACTTCCACCTCATTAACATCATACGTCAGTTCGACGTATCTGCTCTTCTGCAGCTCAACCTCTCTTCCATTCCTTTGGACTAAACTATCCGAATACACTTCCATCCGTCCTCTCATATTTCCTCTCGTCCTCCGCCTCCCTGCATGCGTGTACGTGATCTCCGTACAGTGTATTATTGTGAGTTATTTGAATGACGTTTTTAGCACCGTCTATTTTCCCAACCGTGCGCTGCTGCCTTCGAAGCTTTATCTTCCCACACGAGCTCCCACATGGTGGAAGGGAAGGAGTTGTGGATTGTTCACCCATTGATGCAATCCTGAGGTCTTCGAACAACTATGATGCACGTAGGAGTATTCACAACAGTGGTTGTTCACCCATAACAGCTCAGCGAATTCTCAAAGTTTGCATCATTTCATTCAAATATTTTCTCTGTCTCCGCTCCATCTATCGTTGTAATGTCCTACAGCCCACTCAAGAACAATTAGAAATGGTCACTAAATGACAACCCAGCCAGCCAATCCGACATCCAAGATTTTTTTTTATAAATAAAGCTGTCTCAGATACCTGCATTCCCTCGAATTCCAACATTTTGATCATGCTCGATTTTAAATGTTTTTTGTCTGGCGCCCGAAATTTCATGCATCAAGGCCATAAAGCATGAGATCTATTCATTAAGAAGATCTTATAATGCCGTTAGGAAAGGGGTTACTCACTAAGTGATGAAGAAAATTTGTGATACGTGTTCAAATCAACGCCTGTAAATTGTATCAATATTGCATCATGCCTTTCATATAGTGGAAACATCAACGCTTTTCCTCTGAAGAGAGTTCAAGGAAATTTTGATCATCGTCGCATGACGAGATATTGGGAAGCTGACAAAGTGTTATATGAAACAAGTGATCAAAAAAGTAGGTTTCAAGTAGTATTTTAAACCACAAAACTCAGGTTGCATCACAAACCTCGGTTGATGAAGTTTGTTCTGCTAGAGGTCATCATTGTTATGTCAGTATAATAGCACCGCTTTCGCTCATGGCTCCGCAGCTCAGTGATCAGAGCTCTAGCCTTATTTGGCAGTGGCCTTGAGCTCGAGTCCCACTGGGGCTTTGCTGCGTTTTCTCACATATACTGCAGCAAACATCCGAACGTGCTTTCTCACTGTAGTTCGGAATTCTTTCTGATAGAACATAGAACATAGAAGAATACAGCGCAGTACAGGCCCTTTGGCCCTCGATGTTGCGCCGATCCAAGCCCACCTAACCTATACTAACCCACTATCCTCCATATACCTATCCAATGCCCGCTTAAATGCCCATAAAGAGGGACAGTCCACCATTGCTACTGGCAGGGCATTCCATGAACTTACGACTCGCTGAGTGAAGAACCTACCCCTAACTTCAGTCCTATATCTACCCCCCCTTAATTTAAAGCTATGCCCCCTTGTAATACCCGACTCCATACGCGGGAAAAGGTTCACACTGTCAACCCTATCTAACTCCCTAATCATCTTGTACACCTCAATCAAGTCACCCCTAAACCTTCTTTTCTCTAATGAAAACAGCCCCAAGTGTCTCAGTCTTTCCTCATACGATCTTCCTTCCATACCAGGCAACATCCTGGTAAACCTCCTCTGCACCCGTTCCAGTGTTTCCACATCCTTCCTATAGTATGGCGACCAAAACTGCACACAATATTCCAGATGCGGCCGCACCAGAGTCTTATTCAACTGCATCATGACCTCAGGACTCCGGAACTCAATTCCTCTACCAATAAAAGCCAGTACGCCATATGCCTTCCTCACCGCACTATTTACCTGGGTGGCAACTTTCAGAGATCTGTGTACATGGACACCAAGATCCCTCTGCTCATCCACACTACCAAGTATCCGACCATTAGCCCAGTACCCCATCTTTTTGTTATTCTTCCCAAAGTGAATCACCTCACACTTAGCTACATTGAATTCCATTTGCCACCTTTCTGCCCAGCTCTGCAGCGTATCTATATCTCGCTGTAACCTGCCACATCCTTCCTCACTGTCAACAACTCCTCTGACTTTCGTATCATCCGCAAACTTGCTCACCCAAACTTGCTCACCCACCCTCTTCCAGGTCATTTATAAAAATGACAAACAGCAATGGTCCCAAAACAGATCCTTGCGGAACACCGCTAGTAACGGCACTCCATGAAGAAACTTTGCCATCAACTACTACCCTCTGTCTTCTTCCATCCAGCCAATTCCTAATCCAAACCTCCAACTCACCCTCAATGCCATATCTCCGTATTTTCTGCAGTAGCCTACCATGGGGAACCTTATCAAACGCCTTACTAAAATCCATATATACCACATCTACCGCTTTCCCCTCATAAACCTCCTTCGTCACCTTTTCAAAGAATTCAATAAGGTTTGTGAGGCACGACCTGCCCTTCACAAAACCATGCTGACTATCCTTGATCACATTATTCCTATCCAGATGTGCATAAATCCTATCCCTTACAATTCTCTCTAAGACTTTGCCCACAACAGAAGTGAGACTCACCGGCCTATAGTTACTAGGGTTATCCCTACTCCCCTTTTTGAACAAGGGAACCACATTTGCTATCCTCCAGTCTTCTGGCACTACTCCTGTAGACAAAGAGGACATAAAAATCAAGGCCAATGGCTCTGCAATCTCCTCCCTTGCTTCCCAGAGAATCCTATGATAAATGCCATCAGGCCCAGGGGACTTATCTATTTTCACCTTTTCCAGGATTTCCAACACCTCTTCTCTACATACCTCAAAGCCATCCATTATACTTATTTGTGACTCAGTATTCACATCGACGACAATGCCCTGTTCCTGAGTAAATACTGAAGAAAAGTATACATCAATTTCGTGTACTCTAATATGTTGTATCTGAGTATTCTTCTCGACAGCATTGTCTTTTTTCATTTATGACACAGATGAAAATTATTCATTCAGCGCCTTTCCTTTCCTCGGACTCCACGGAAAACTTCCCTCGACGGTTCTTGACAGGTTCTAATCATATCCTAGTAATTCATTTATTCCTGAAATGCCAATAAAAAGCTTCAGGGTTTTCCTTCATCCTGCCAGGCAAAGACTTCTCATGTCCCCTTTTTGCTCGACGTAGCTCTCTATTTCGGCCCTTCCTGGCTAGTTTTTAATTCTCAAGCACACGACCTGAGCCTGAACATCTCATCTTTACATAAGCCTCCTTCTCCCTCTTGACCATAGATTCAAGTTCTTCAGAGCCATGAGGTCATATTGTACTCCAGAAATTCTCTGGTGTGGCCGCACTTGTGGAGTTGCGTACCGTTCTGGTCGCCATATCATAGGACGGATGTGCAAGCATTGGAAAGGGTGCAGAGCAAATTTACTACGATGCTGTCTTGTGTGGAGGGAACTTCTTACGAGGAAAGACTGAGGGACTTGACGCTGTTTATGTCAGAGATAGGAAGTTTGAGAGATGATTTAATCGAGGCATGCAAGATGATCAGATGTTTTGTTAAGCTGGACAATGAAGGTCATTTTTTTCAAATAGTGATGGTTGGCACAAGGGCACACAGCTTTAAACTGAGGCTGATAGATGCCGAGGTAGGTTCGATTCTCAGTGAGTAGGAAAGGTAAAGAACGCCTGCCATTCATCAGTCGTAGACTCACCAACCTTCAGGGCTTTTAAATGATCGGGGATAATCTTTTGAGTTATAATGTTAAAAAATCGTTAAGGTGGACATCTGATTAGTATCGCTTTGGGTGCAACATGAAGGGCCAAATAGCCTTTATTGCACAGTAATATTCGGTCCTCAAACAGATCTTCGGCCTGATGTTGCAATCATCCTGGTCTCTATCAGTGAAATGAGCACCTGGCGAGGATCAATCTCGCAACTTCGCCAGCTCACACACTTCTAATCTGTTCTAGAATCACGGCAAGATGATCAAGTGTCCCAAGGGAGCTGGCATCAGAGGAAGTCCAATGGCTCCTGTTCTTGCCACTGAGGCCCGGATTGCAATTACTCAATTTTTTTGCTGTGGATCTGAAATGAAACCTAGCTCAGAGTTGATTGTACTGATAATGGATCATCCATAATGTCGCATCAGATTCAGGAAAGGACAGAGAAAGCCTGGCGAAAAACAGACGTTACTGAATATAAGTTTACCGTGGCTTCCTGCGTTGATCACTGGAAATTTTAGGTCGCCACTCCACTGGGATGTTCCTTCCATCAGTTTCAATTCGTCACCGAATTCGATTCACTGACACTTCACCAAGTTCCTTTGGAAAGTTCATACGACACGATGACCCACATTGCATACAACGTCAACAATCTTCAGC
This sequence comes from Chiloscyllium plagiosum, assembly GCF_037043375.1. NCBI lineage: Eukaryota > Metazoa > Chordata > Chondrichthyes > Orectolobiformes > Hemiscylliidae > Chiloscyllium > Chiloscyllium plagiosum. Next base: position 52,919,221 of record NW_028270167.1, read on the forward strand.
ATTACGAAATCCAAGAACACGTGGCATGGTTTGTATAAAGAGTATACATAGAGCAATGTTATGCAAGGGCAAATTGAATTTCAGTTTAGATTGGATTACATTCCCTCCAGCGTGGAAACAGGCATTTGGGCCCAACCAGTCCACACTTCAAGACTAACCTACCCAGACCCATTTGCCTTTGTCAGATACACCGAACACTGTGGGAGATTTAGCACGAACATCTTTGGATTGAGGGAGGTAACCGGACTACATAGAGCAAACCCACGCAGTCACAGGGAGAACGTGAAAACTGCACACAGACTGGAATCGAAACGGGGGCCCTGGTGCTGTGAGGTAGGAGTGCTAATCACTGAGCCACCGTGCCACCCGTGAGCCACGAAGCAAAGTAGCAAGAATCCACAGTAATATTCAAAATGTCAGAAATTCACATTCATTACCTTGGCCAGAACTCCAGCCTTGCAAAGGGCAAATCTGCCCTGAATCCCCAGAATCCACGTGGACACTTGTTCCATTGGTCCACTTGGAAGCCTATGTGTAGAATCCTGACAGAGCACTTGTGAGAAATCTCCACTTTCTGATCTAAAGCTGCGCTAGGAGCTGTCTAATCCAGCTGGCAGGGCAGCGAGGTCGAGATGAGAACTTAAGATTCGTTCATGTAAATTCACATTGTCGTCATTATGTTAATGTTTAAAAATCTGAGCCAGAAGCAGCTCAATTAGGAAGGAACATGAGGAGGGCATTCTTCCCACCGCTCCTGCCCCGCTCTGCCATTCGATATCATCATGGCTGAGCCAGAATTTTTTTTTCAGCCTATCAACATCATCTTGTTGCCTACTAGCTAACACATATTTGTCGAGCTCGATCTTCAATAGACATCGAAATTGTTCATTTGTGAGAAAAAGAAGTTCCATTTCAAGACAGTTGGGTATCTGCACCAATACTGCAGGTTTGACAGAAGAGCAGCAGAGTCTGGTCTGGTCACATATCAAACCATGAACTAAAACACGACTCTGGTGGGACTCGAATCGATGATCTGGGAATAACAACTTCAGAAAACATGGAGAAATCCAACAGGTTTTCTATTGCGTCACAGAGCCGCGCACGCAGGCCTTTTCCATCACACAGGGTTGCCTTTTCCTCGGGACTCTCATCTCACCTATGTCTGCTATCGTCACACTTTCCAGTACCAGGTGCTTATCCAAGTGTGCTCTAGCTATTCAAGTGTTTGACTATATACTGCTGAAATAATCTGCTAACACTTAGTTATACCACACTTTCAGATAGTGAATTCCAGACAAACAACACTGTCTGGGTGAAAACATTTATCCTAACTCTCTGCTTGATCCCTTGTCTCTTGCTTTTAATCTGTGCCACTGGGTATTATTACATCCAAAAACATATTTATTTCTGTCACACATAGCTCTCCTCTTCATAATATGTGCACGTTAATCAGTTTCTCACACAGCCTTTTCTGCGCTTAGATGAACAGCCCCAAGCTGGCTCGTCTACCTTCACAGCAGGAATGTTCTAGCCTTTGTCATTCTTATCATCTCCTCTGAACACCTTCTCCTGGAATCAGACGCTTCCTGCAGCCTACAATGGGAAAACGTTCTCTGAAGAAAAGACAAAATATCTGAACAAAATCATTAGCTCTTGTACATCTGTGGAGAGAAAGGAGATTTAATGCTTCGAGTCCATTGATCCGTCACTGGAACTAATGGGACGTGTGGGTGGGCAAATAATGTGGAAGATAGCGGACGGGTTCTGAAATGATTGAACTCGATGCTGGGTCCTGAAGACTGCATAGTCTGTCAGTACAAAATGAGGTGCCGTTTTCTCGCTTGTACTGTGCCTTGAAGGAGCACTGCAGCAGACCGGAGTCTGAAATGGTGCCTTAGGAGCACAGCGAAATATTGAAGTCACAAGAGACTGGAAGATCAAGATAACTTTTGTTGGTTCCATGCAGAACGTTGGTGGTCTCAGCTTTGTCACTGACTCTGTTTTTGTCTCCCCATTGTGGAGCGATAAAATTCTGAGGAGGAAATACAGTTGCGTGGATTGAATGAAGTGCTGACAAGTCACTGAAAGATGTGTCTGGAAAGTTACAGTGAGGAGAGATATGGCAACCCAGCAGGGCTTATACCTTAGAACATAGAACGTTACAGTGCAGTGCAGACCCTTTGGCCCTCGATCTTGCACTGACCTTTGAAAAACATGTGATGCCCATCGAAACCTCACCGTTACATTATTATCCATATATATGTCCAATGTACATTGAAATACCCTTATACTCAGCGAGTCTCCGACTGTTGCAGGCAGGCTGATGCACGCCCGTACTACTCTCTGAGTGAAGACATTAACACTGTCATCTGTCCGAAATCAATCGTTTTTCAATTTAATGCTTTAGCTCCTCGTGTAGGCCTTCGCCGTCTGAGGAAAGATGTTCTCACTCTCCACTCTATCTAACCTTCTGATAGTCATATAAATCTTGATTAAGTCACCTGTCACCTTTCTTCTCTCCGACGAAAACAACCTCACTCTCCTCAGACTTTGCTCGTAAGACCTTCGATCCACACCAATAAACATCCTAGTAAACCTTCTTTGAACTCTTTCCAGACTTTCACAGCTTTCCAAAATTCAGTAACCAGAACTGCATGCAATACTTCAGGTGGAGCTCGACCAGGTGGTAAAGCCGCAACTTCTGTATGTTATGGAATGGTGCTGTATGGACAGTTTCTGGAATGCAAGGAATACTGGACCGGGGGTCTCGAGAGAAAATGTCCTGCAAGTTGTGGAGTTCAGTGGGATTGGATATTGGTGAATGTGGAAAATAACGTAAACCTTCCACCGCTTCCTGGTTCCAGTAAGCATTTCAATTCGGAACATATGTATCAAATGGCTTGCATTCCAACAAGGGCACAGCGTACGGCTTACAGAACAAACGTGCTTGCACTTTCACTGACACTGTGTCTCCCCTGGAGCTGCGGTCCTTCCCCACGCTGACTCAGACAGCACCATCCTTCCTGAAACATGTCCCATCGATAATGGAAGCAGATGCTTAAATAACCCATGCTTGTGACTGAAATGGACAATTTACAATTCCTAAACTTGTTTTTGTTTTGGCTATAGCTAGAATCTTGTGTGAAGATCTGCAAGACACATTTTTGGAGGTGTGGTAAAAGGGGATTAAAAAAAACTGTACAAATGACAAAACCTCAGAGGGACAGTAGTGATAGAATCGCAACATAGAACATAGAACATAGAACATAGAACATAGAACATAGAACATAGAAGAATACAGCGCAGTACAGGCCCTTGGGCCCTCGATGTTGCGCCGATCCAAGCCCACCTAAACTACACTAACCCACTATCCTCCATATACCTATCCAATGCCCTCTTAAATGCCCATAAAGAGGGAGAGTCCACCACTGTTACTGGCAGGGCATTCCATGAACTAACGACTCGCTGAGTGAAGAACCTACCCCTAACATCAGTCCTATATCTACCCCCCCTTAATTTAAAGCTATGCCCCCTTGTAATACCCGACTCAATACGCGGGAAAAGGTTCATACTGTCGACCCTATCTAACCCCCTAATCATCTTGTACACCTCAATCAAGTCACCCCTAAACCTTCTTTTCTCTAGTGAAAACAGCCCCAAGTGCCTCAGTCTTTCCTCATACGATTTTCCTTCCATACCAGGCAACATCCTGGTAAACCTCCTCTGCACCCGTTCCAATGCCTCCACATCCTTCCTATAGTATGGCGACCAAAACTGCACACAATATTCCAGATGCGGCCGTACCAGAGTCTTATACAACTGCATCATGACCTCAGGACTCCGGAACTCAATTCCTCTACCAATAAAAGCCAGTACGCCATATGCCTTCCTCACCGCACTATTTACCTGGGTGGCAACTTTCAGAGATCTGTGTACATGGACACCAAGATCCCTCTGCTCATCCACACTACCAAGTATCCGACCATTAGCCCAGTACCCCATCTTTTTGTTATTCTTCCCAAAGTGAATCACCTCGCACTTAGCTACATTGAATTCCATCTGCCACCTTTCTGCCCAGCTCTGCAGCTTCTCTATATCCTGCTGTAACCTGCCACATGCTTCCTCACTGTCAACAACTCCTCCGACTTTCGTATCATCCGCAAACTTGCTCACCCAACCTTCTAACCCCTCTTCCAGGTCATGTATAAAAATGACAAACAGCAATGGTCCCAAAACAGATCCTTGCGGAACACCGCTAGTGACGGCACTCCATGAAGAAACTTTGCCATCAACTACTACCCTCTGTCTTCTTCCATCCAGCCAATTTCTAATCCAAACCTCCAACTCACCCTCAATGCCATATCTCCGTATTTTCTGCAGTAGCCTACCATGGGGAACCTTATCAAACGCCTTACTAAAATCCATATATACCACATCTACCGCTTTCCCCTCATCAACCTCCTTCGTCACCTTTTCAAAGAATTCAATAAGGTTTGTGAGGCACGACTTGCCCTTCACAAAACCATGCTGACTATCCTTGATCACATTATTCCTATCCAGATGTGCATAAATCCTATCCCTTACAATTCTCTCTAAGACTTTGCCCACAACAGAAGTGAGACTCACCGGCCTATAGTTACTAGGGCTATCCCTACTCCCCTTTTTGAACAAGGGAACCACATTTGCTATCCTCCAGTCTTCTGGGACTACTCCTGTAGACAAAGAGGACATAAAAATCAAGGCCAATGGCTCTGCAATCTCCTCCCTTGCTTCCCAGAGAATCCTAGGATAAATGCCATCAGGCCCAGGGGACTTATCTATTTTCACCTTTTCCAGGATTTCCAACACCTCTTCTCTACATACCTCAAAGCCATCCATTCTACTTATTTGTGCCTCAGTATTCTCATCGACAACAATGCCCTGTTCCTGAGTGAATACTGAAGAAAAGTATTCATTCAGTGTCTCCCCAATCTCTTCCGCCTCCACACGCAACTTCCCCCTACTATCCTTGACTGGACCTATTCCTACCCTAGTCATTCTTTTATTCCTAACATACCTATAGAAAGCCTTAGGGTTTTCCCTAATCCTATCTACTAAGGACCTTTCATGTCCCCTCCTTGCTGCTTTTAGCTCTAAAACATTGCAGACAAAGAACGTTAGGCCCATTCCATCTGCACAATGAATCCGAAGAGCTTCACACTCCCCCACCCTTTCTTGCCAAACCCACAAATACAAAAATAGAATTTACTCGAAATGCTCAGCCGATCTGACAGCATCAGTGGAGACAAATCAGAATCAACGCATCAGTCAAGAACTGTTCTGAGGAAGGTTCACTCGAGTCGAAATGTTAACTCCGAATTCTCTTATGCTTTACTCCCTATTTTTGTCTCTGACTTATAGTACTTTCATCTCTTTCGCGTTTTATTTCCCATCTCCCTAACATGCTCATCACTGGACACTTTGAAGTAACCTAACCAGCCAAAGGAAACCTATGCAGAAGAATGTGCAAACTCCTCATTGTCAATCACTCCAGGTTGAATTAAAAACTCGTTTCCTGGCGCAGAGAGACAATAGCGTTAACCACAGAGTTGCCTGAAATGGCAAGCACTTTTCTCGATGGGTAACTGAACCTCGGATTGATGCGGTGACAGGCAGATGTAATACCCAGGGCTACTGTGGAAAAAAAAGAAGCCCATCAGCCTCTATGCCAGGACTGGACATGACAACTATTTCACTATCCAACTTCCTTTAAAACCACCACATAGCTATGTGATGGCATCAAAAATTCACATCTGAGTAGTTCTTCAAGTGATGAGTGTTTCTGACCCTTACTGTGAGTTCAAGATTCCGCCGTATAACCGACGGCTGAGAAGGTAGTTTTTTTTTCCAAAACACATACTCAAACCTTTCTGCCTCTTAAATCTCTGCCTCCCTGGTGATTGATTTCTTCATCAAGCGGAAACGTTTCTTCTAGTTTACCCTTTCCATATCCCCCATTACTTCTACATCTCAATCGTGTCTCCTTTCAATTCCCTCTGCTTTCAGAAAAATATCAGACCAAACTCTCTTTATAACTGAAACTCCTCAGCCCAGACAATATCCTGAAAAATCTCTTCTAAACCGTTTCCAGTGCTATCACATCTCCTTTGTAAAGTGACTTGCAGACTGCACACAATAGTCCATTTGGAGCCGAATGAGCAAATTAAATAAATGATCAAAAAGTCACAACACTTTTCCAACAAGCTCTATTTTGCTCAGTACTATCCTGTGTCCTTCTCATAGAACCATGGAACGCCTGCAATGTGGAAATTGGCCGTTTAGTTCAACAAGTCCACACTGACCCTATGAAGAATAACACAACTTAGACTTCTTCTCCTAACCTCTTATTTTGTATTTACCCCTAACTCATGCGCCTAACTGACACATCCCTGAACACGACGCGAAATTTAGCATGCCAAATTCACCTAACTCTTCTCATTTCCTAATACTGGTGCTCCAAGAAGCTCTGGTTCATGTCAGTTAAAATTGCTACGTGAGCATTGATCACACAACCGTGTCATCGAACACGATCGATTGGTTTGAAGTTGGAAATGCTGAGATTGGAGCACGTGCACCCAGCAACAATGACTGCAGCTGCACATATTGAATGGGGTCAATTTGAGAGTAAGTGTTAGATTGCGCAGTGCCTGAGGGAACTTGGAGAGCAGATCGAGGGGATGGTCAGTAAGTGCGGGAGAAAGACAAAAATATTCGACAATGGGTGGTTTCGTATCCTTATATATAAAACACGCTGAAATGTGGGAGAGCAGTTCTAAAGGAAGAAGATCATCACCTTGGAGAATATTTTCACGTGAAAGCAACTGATTCCATGCTGTGTTGACTTCGTACATGTCACACCGCGTAAAATGGGGAAAATATTACGCACCATGACTCAAATTCTAAACGTACTGATGCAGCCATAAAGCAACGTATTGACCACTGAATACTAACGCGGCATCAAGCAAACCAATGCACCAATACACCAATACAGCGGCAGAGTATATGTCAGAAACAGCAACGCAAACAGAAGAAGACCACTTGGCGAAGTCTGGAATGAGATGTAGGAACTCAGAATGGGTTTAAACTTTAACTTCAATATTTCTAGAGGCTGTGTAGTTTCCATCACTGGGTATGTTGACGACTGAGATGAACTGTTTTCCACAGAATATCAAAGAGTGAGAGGATAGTCTGGGGTATTGTTGAAATGCATGTTTCAATAGTCATGTGGTTTAACATCATTTACTTCACCAGTTACCTCACATGTGGAAGGAACCACTGCTGACAACGATCACATATTCTCACTTACCATTCAGAGAAACTGAGTGGTATGTCCGCGAAACTCCCAAATTAATAAGAATACATGACTTTTTATTCAGCTCAAGTTTATCTCGAGCTGTCGAGGAAAAGCACGGAAGTAGAGATAATTTTTTATCAAATCAGCGATAATCCCATTGAATGGCTGCGCAGACACAGGGGGAATGAAAGCTTCATGAGAACAAGTGTGTTTTCTTTGCGAAATTGTCCACTTGACAATGTGGGGTCTATTGGAGTGACGTGGTGAAGTCGATTATATTTACTAGTTGTTCACCCTGTGAACGGTTACAATTGTTTCTCCTGTCCCTGATGTCATCACAGAACTGCAGCAAGCGCACTTGAATCAGTGGCTTAATGATTTGCTTGTTTGCAATTCAGGGGGTTGTTCATTCGACTCTTCACTGTCTCTAAAACGCTGCCGATTTTTATTACACTTACAAACTCATTGTCCCAAAGCCGAGATGTGCTTTGAATTCCTTATCTGCAGGAAGAAGAATCTTTGAAATGCTGGGATGTATGAACTATTGATGTGAGGGCATGCCCAACTTCAATCTATTGTCCACATATCAGTATTGTCGATTACACCACAATTCTTTGTTTGACAGATTCGTTTTTAAACAGTAGTTCGGTGTGGTAATAGAAAGTACAAAAATGATCAACACAATTCCACCGAATCGTTCAAATGAATTGACGTCTTCATTAGAAGCATCTTGCAACGCAAGTTGTTTATCTTCTTAACCTTGGTTTTCCTAAATACCCCTCAAAAATGAGCAGTGTCTGAGTACTTTGTAGCCAGAACATTTGAAAGAATTTCATTCTATTTGGAATTATTTGTGGCAATTCTTAATATACCAATTAATGTCTCCGATCGATGAATGCAAATGAGAACATCAGAGTCAACCACACAGCACTGTCAGAGGAGGGGAAGATAGCATCACCTCGCACGCTGCTCTTGTGCACATGAGCAGTTTCAAACCAACGCAATACCTCCAACCCGTGGGAGTGCAAAGGAAACAATTAAAGAGAGCCCCGCTTCAACTCTGTGAATCTTTAGAAACTCTGTGTGAGGGGAATGAAGGGTGAACTGACCGTCAGAGCAGAGACTGTCAAGGTACCTTCCCCTTCTTGAAGGAGCAGGGACATGAACTCTGATGTTCTCGTTGCACGAGCTGATCTGAGATGTTGAAAGCATTCCCATCAGAGCTGCTCCACTCTCGCTGTTGTCACTGTCACTGACCAGGCACCAAACTCTGGCCGTGGTAAAGAAAACACAGACTCTTAACCATTACACCCCCGGTGCTGCCTCCCAAACTGTTGGACTGCTTCGGAATGCCAAAACATATGGCGTTTATTTATCGGGACATACGTTTGTGCAAGTCATCGACTGTTTACAGAATGGAAAGAAACCCATCATCCAAGCTTTCAGCACTTGGCCTGCCCCCTTGTATTCTCAAATATTTCAAGGACTCGTCGCAATGCTATTATCCAATCACGTTTTACAATATATGTGTCTGAGGTTTAAGATGGATAACCTGTGTTCACATCCCCACGGTGATCTGAACCCCATTTCATTTAGAGAGGCAAACACACAGACACGTTCTGGTGAAATGACTGAGGCCTCAGGAGAGATTAGCCAGAAAGTAGGATTTCACTTAATTGGCTTATTTTGTCTCATTTCAGATTTCAACACCAGAGTCTGGTTTCAGCAAAGAAAGGAAGCATTCAGCCATTCCCCTGTCTGTGTTACTCCCCTATCTCAGCATTGACCTACGGAGGCAGTGTGCTCTGAGAGAAAGATTCTCACTCTTTAAAAACTGCAACATAATAGATAATTGGATAGCCTGTGTATTAGAAACCAGTCGTAACAAAAGCAAGACAGAACTGAAGGCATCATGTTCAGAAGGATGGGAGACTGTCATGCCGCATCAGACAGTGTCCAGGGTGAGAGAAACAGAGTCTGTCCCTGGAAGTCTAGTAATTTGGATTCCGTACTCTCACAGCCATGGCCTGCATATCGTTAGGATTTATTGTCTCCGATATGAAATGCTGCCTTCTCCTTAAAAGTTGAATTCTGTCCGGGACATAGACATATAAATTGTGAAATTGATATAAATTGATGTATATTTTTATTTCGTATTTGAGCAGAAAGAGTGACATGTAAACAGTTAGATTATCATTAAAATCCAATTTTAAAGCCAGATAGTGTTTTCACAAAACAAAAAACCAGAGGAAAGCTGGGAGTTGCATGACTGAAGGAGGTGACTGCTCCTGCTTTCGACCCAGAACGTTTCATCCCTTTCTTGCCAAGAACAAGTGCAGAAGCAAAATACTGGCAATCTGATATATATTAAAAAAAAAGAAAACGCTGGAAGTATTCAGCTTGTCTGGCAGCTTCTGAAAATGTGGTAGATATCAACGCCATCACAAACTGATTGTCTTTACTCATTCAGACACATTTTCTCATGTTTAAAAGGTATGCACGCTTTCAGTTCACTGATAAACGTTTTGTCAATTCATTTTGTACTGACAGGATAACCGTTTAAAGCTGTATGCAACATGTTGCAAACGGTCATATCAGACAAAATGAGGTGTCACGTGAAGAAATATGTGTTTTATTCAGGAAAGCTAAAATAGAATTGTTCATAGAAAATTGTGGGGAACTGACTGCCGATTATTTTGATGAGGTAAGAAGAAGTCTTCGTGATGCTAATCCAAAACGATCAGATAAATGTAGATTGGCAAAACAAAAGACAAATGTTCTTTGAGACCGCTGTGTATGAAACCTGGGCATGAAGGAATATAAGGGATAGTAGCAATATTGATCATAAATTGGCTGCATGAAAGGTTACTGATGAAGGGTGCCTGCCTGAAACTTCGATTTTCATGCTCTTCGGATGCTGCGTGACCTGCTGTGTTTTTTGAGAACCACTCTAATGCTGACTCTGATCTCCAGCATTTGCAGTCCTCACTTTCGCCTGCGGGAAAGGGAACAGAGTTATCATTAACAATTGTGTTTTGAATTGGAAGAATTTTTCAAGCGAATTTTGGGTGAGGACGTTCTGGATAGATTAGTTTAGCCCAACTGCATTCTCTGATTTATCAGATCCCCCAGCGCGCCCATGAGTTTCTATGATTGGTTGGAGGACCAATGCCTCCAGCTTGGTCCTGTCAGTCCCCCTCTTCTTCGCTGTAGGACATTATACGTCATCAGTTGGGATGGGTCCTGCAGCATGCATGGCGTTCACATGAACTGTGAGCATGCTTGCATGAGCGATCATTGGAACGAAATGTTGTTTTCTCCAATCAACAGTCGATGAGTGAGGGCTAAAGGGGAGCCAAGCACCAGGTGCTACAGCCCAGTTAGAAGTTTCATGTTTGGTCATTATATGAATCTGGACCCAAACGTAGTATGTCTGGGGCCGCGAATTAAGCCACAGAGAGCGTGGGTCTTATTCCCAGAAGCAGGCCCCAGTCAGCGATCGCTATTCCTGGTTCAGTTTTATTTTGTTTTTTTTTTAATTTATCAGGCCACTGTTGGTTTATCTATCTTTAGTGTGAATAGAGCTGAAAATAAATGATATCGTTTGAAATCATTGCTGTGGTGCATGAGGATATGATGTTGTTGGGAGATGCTTGGGTGTATATTAGTTACTGGGATTGATGGGAAAGTGTACCCCATGAACACCTCTGTCCCTTACCTTACTGTAACTGTGTCAGAGACGGAAAGAATGGAGCAGGAAGTGGAGGGACAGGAATCCTGAGCACGATAGCGGGTCGCGTGAGTTTTGGAATTTGGGGTCATTTGTTGCCAATCCATCAATAAAAATCCGACCCATTGTTTTTCTCACTGCTTCCCTTCCCCACCCTTTCCCACTACTCCCTCCACCCAGTATCAACAACATTTTAAAGACGTTTACTTATTTCATGCATACTATGTCGCTTTTGTTAGAGCATTCAGTAATCTGAGAACTGGAATGAAATTGAGATAGAGAACAGCCAGTGTACGAACCTCAAAAATTACATTGCACCTCCTCGAACTGCTGAAGTTCGTATGCCAAAATTGCTCCCCGATTGCTGTTTGGTAAGTATTTACAGGATTATTTTAAAATTCTATATAATGTGTTACTGATATTTGTGTCAAATAAAAACAATTGGTTTTTATATCCCACCTTTAACAGAATGGAGGGATGAAAACTTAGAACAGGACTGGCTTGTTGTGATGTTTGATCCTTCTCCCTAATTCAGTCTGATCTTGGCTGATCATTCCACACAGTAACCTGCTAACCCTTTAGGCCTACACCTTTTGATCCCTCTTGCCCTCAAAACTATAGATATCTTCATCTTGTCAACATTCCAAGTTCTGGATTTAATTACTTTCTGTGGCATCAAATTTCACTGAGTAACCAGTCTTCGATGAAAAAAATAAAATCCTCATCTCTGTCTTAAATGGACTACCCCATGTTATTAGGAGTGACGCCACCTCCCCACCCTCTATGGTTTGGACGCCCTGGTCATTGAAAGCATCCTTCTTCCATTTACCTTATTCGTACCTTTTAGAATTTTATTCGTTTCTGTGACATCCTACTTCATCATTCTAAACTTGAGTGATTTTCCTCCTAACGAATCCTCATTCGTGAGTCCTGCCATCCCATGAATCAGTCTGGTAAATCTTTGTTGTGCATTCTCCGTATGGAGAATATTCTTCATCAGATAAGTGCACACAACACTCTAGGTTGTGGTGTCAAGAAGACCCTGTACAATTTCAGCTTGTCTTCACTGCTCCTGTGTTCAAATCCTCTCAGTACAAAAGCTAACACACCGTTTGTCTTCCTCGCCTGCTGCTGCGCCTGTGTGCTTACGTTCAGTGATTTGTGTACAAGAAGACGAGATCTCCTTTCCTAGTTTACTTTCGTAAATTTATGCTGCTTCTGTCCAATCCAGTTCCTGTTTTCTAGTGTTAGGATAACTTTTCTGTCATTCCATGTTTTCTGGCGACTTCCTCTTCTAAATATTGGGGTCACATTAACTGACCTCCAATCCACAGATATCGTTTCAGATTCGAAGGAATATTGAAATATGACAATTAATTTACTCTAGTTAGACTCCACACTCTAGTTACAGAAAGCAATCACTGCATTTAGGGTACACAGGTGTTTGATTCGCAGCTGGTGGAATTTATTGTCTTTTAATTTCATCAATTTTCACAACACCAACTCCCTGATAATACTGTTTTCCTTCAGTTCCTCCCTCTCCTTTTCTTCCCAGCATTTTAGGAATATTACTTGTGTCATCATTTGTGTTGACATAATTAATATACATATTTATTTGTTATGCAATTTATTTATCACACATTATAACATCCTCTGTTTCTCATTGGAAGGAATTTGTTTTCAATAATCGTTTTTTTTTTCTCCCTTCAAATACCTTCAGGAGCTTTAACAATTCATTATATGCTTCTCTCAAGCTTACTGTTAAACGAAATTTTCGGTCTGCATTAATTCTTGCTTCATCTTGTGCTGATATCTGAACGGCTCCCAGTCTTAATGTCTGCTGCTATTTTCAGCCAATTTGTAAGCCTCTTCCTTGAGTGCAATACAATGCCCTCATATCCCTTGTTAGCCATAACATGGCCATGTTTCCCGTTTTCTTTGTGTCAGACAGGAGTGAGAAGTAGTTGCAGTTCCTGCAAATGCTTTTTAAGTGCTCGTCTTCCCTTTAAGTTCTGTTCCCTAATTCGTTGTACCCTGCTCACGCTTCATATCAGTGTCATTTCTTCTATTTAGATTTCGGCTCATAATCTCAGTCAGCTCAATCACTCTCCACCGTAACGAAGAGTTCTGTCACTGACTTCTTCACTCTTCCATTCGGGACAGCATAGAGATAGATTGTCAATTATTCCTTGTCATATATACAAATAAACCTTTGAAATCAAAGTTGACATATTCTCAGGCCTGCTGTCTCATTAGAGAGTGAAAGAGAGATCGCATGAATTGACTGATGGTGCTTTAACTTGAGAGTCGTTGTGCCTCAGGCAAGGCGCAGGATTGAGAATGTGGGGACTTCATGAGGCCAGTAAAACAACTGTGTACGTGCTGGTGCTGTCATTCTTCATCGTAATCTCGTCGACCAGCCAAATAAATTAACCCACTAACGGCCAGTAAACAGTACGTAATCGAGGGTGTTCTGTACTCCATTTGTGTCCTTAATATAGCGACTCAGAAAACCATCTCATACATACACCAGGTACGTCTCCTCCATAGTATTGTTACTGATCTGACTTGCTCAGTCTATGGGCAGATTGAAGTCACACGCAACAGCGAGAAGGCCACCAGATAAAGGAGCAGAATTAGGCCATTCAACCCATCGAGACCTCTCCATTATTTGGTCATGGTTGATATGTTTCTCAACCTCATTCTTCTGCTTTTTTGCCATCTCCTGTAACTGTTGATCCCCTTATCAATCAGGGGCCTATCTATGTCTATCTTGAATATTCGCAATGACTTGGCAAAGAGTTCCAAAGAATGACTACCCTCTTGCTGAAGAAACTCCTCCGCATCTCACTTCAAATGGTCACCCTTTCTCTCTGAGACTGTGCAGTCGGCTCCTGTGCAGTCTCTCGTGCTAGTTGAAAAACTTCTTCACAGCCACTTTACTTACACTTCTCCGTATTGTCTAAGTTGCAATTAGATCCTCCTCAAACTTCTAAACTGCATCAAGTACAGCCCCCGAGTTTTGAACATTTTATGACAAGCATTTCCTCCCCCCAGGATCATTCTTTTAAATCTTCTTCGGACCTTCTCCAATGTCAACACATCTTCTGGAGTATTGTGTACAGTTCTGGTTTTCGTTATGAGAAGGATTTTATTAAATTGGAGAGGGTTCAGAAAGTATTTACCAGGATGATGTCATGAATGGAAGTCTTCTGTTATTAAAATAGGCTGCGGTTTTTTTCACTGGAGCAGAGGATTTCGACGTATGGCCTTATAGAGATTTGTAAAATCACGAGGAGCATAAATAAGATTACTATCAAAGGTGAGGGAGTTCGAATCAAGGGGCATATTTTTAAAGTACGCGAAGGAAGATTTATAAAGGACATGATGGGCAGCTTTTGTTTTCCGAACTTTGGTCACTGTGTGCATTAAACCTCGAGAGGAAGTGATGGATGCAGGTACAGTTAAATTATTTAAAAGTCATTTGGATAAGTAACTGATTAGGAATATATTGGAGCTATATGGGCCAAATGCAGGCAGGCGGAGCTATTTTAATTTGGCAATATGTACCACATGGTATATATGGAGTGAATGGTCTGTTAAACTGCTGCATGACTCTGACTCTACCCGTCGATATCGGGCCTAACTTCTTGCAATATTCCATATGCGGTTTGCCACAACTATATAAATCCCCAACTGGACATCTCTGTTCTGGCATTCGAGGCCCCTTGATATAAATTATAAAATTGAATTTTCCTTCCTTAATTCCAACTGAACCTGCCTGATCTAGGGCTCCCAAATCACATTGCGCTTCGGATTTCTAAAGGCTTTCATGAACAGAAATTAGTCGAAGCCTGCCTTCTTCCTCTCATATTGCATAACCTGTCACATCCCATGTTTCCCTCCCCTCCCCTATCTCCAAACGGACCCCACCACCAAGGATATATTTCCCTCCCCTCCCCTATCAGCATTCCGTAAAGACCACTCCCTCCGTGACTCCCTCGTCAGATCCACACCCCCCAACAACCCAACCTCCACTCCCGGCACCTTCCCCTGCAACCGCAGGAGGTGCAAGACTTGCGCCCACACCTCCCCCCTCACCTCCCTCCAAGGCCCCAAAGGAAACTTCCATATCTGATTCTCCTCAAACATCCCATGTTGTATTCCATTTGCCAATTCTTTGACCACTCTCTGCGTCTTCCCAGGTCCTTATGAAGTCTCCCAGCTTTCTTGACACGACTTGTCTCTCCAACTTCGTTTGTGTCAACTGCAATTGCAGCGACAATGCACTCTGCTCCTTTGTCCAGATGTTTAATGTATAACGTGAACAGTTACGCTCTCAACACCGATCGCTGTGTACATCTTAGAAGTCAGTGGCTGCCATCCTGTAAAGGACCCCTCTGTTCCCACTCAGCCTATCAGCCAATCCCCTCCTTGTCATTAACAGCACGCTCTTATCTTATTTAGCAGTATGCTGTATGGCACCTTACCACAGGACTTATGAGTATTTAATTAGATCACGTCCACTGGCTCTGCTTTGTCTTACTTGATTTGTACTTCCTCAAAGAGATCTAGCATAGCTGTCAGACATGACGTCCAATTGATGAAGACATGCAGACTTTGCTCTATTTTGCCATCCATTTCCAAGTACTGTGCAACACTGTCGTTCGCATGGCTGACAGTAGTCTGTGTCTGCCTCTCCTCTTTCTTTCAGCAGGGGTGTTGCATTTAAAAATTTCCAGTCATCTGGGACCCACTCTGCCGCCAGTGACTTCTGATTGATCAAGACCATTGCCTCGACAATCTCCTCAGCAATCTCCTTCAGAAATCGGGTATGCAGTCCGTCTGGTCTCAATGATTTAATTCCTTCAGACCTTGCAGCTTCCCCGGCATCTTCTCGTCAGTGTTGGCATTTCATTCACTTCTTCCCTACGCGCCTCTTAATTCACGTATTTTGTTGTTGTCTTCCACTGTGAAAACTGATGCAATGTACGTGCTCACCTGCACCATTTCGTTGTTCCCCATTACGTCTTCTCCTGTGCTCCAATTTGTACCCTTCTCTCTGTTATATCTACACTCTTCAGGCGCTCTGCCTGTATTCCTGATGAAGGGCTTTTGCCCGAAACATCGCATTTTCCTGCTATTGGATGCTGCCTGAACTGCTGTCCATTTCCAGCACCACACTACTCGAGAATCTGGTTTCCAGCATCTGCAGTCATTGTTTTTACCTTACTATTCTCTCTGTAAACTTTTAAATATGTGAACAAACTCTTGCAACATTCTTTATATTTCAGGTTCACTCACTTACGTACTAAATCTTAATAACTCATCTTGCCATTTCAGCTGTTCTGTGCTCGTTATTAAAGTCTTCCCAATGCTCCAGGTTTCACTAATCTACATCAGATGTTTTTTTTTTTTTTGCTTTTGTTTCTGTGCTCTCCCTGACTTCTCTTATCAGTCATGTTTGCTTTATCCTCTCTTAAGCATGTTTAGGTGGCGTGAGCATTGGATCCGGTGTTATTAAGCGCTGACGGAGTGCCATTTGGACTTGGGATAACGTCTGCCAACTTTACAGGATAGCAGAGTCCATGGGACAAGACTTTGACCAGGACACAATGACTGGTAGAGATGGGTTTACGAAACTGCATTTAGAGTGAGGTCAGAGGAGAGCATTGGCACACACCAAACCCAAACCAAGGTATATTTGTTGAGAAAGTGAGGACTGCAGATGCTGGAGATCAGAGCTGAAAATGTGTTGCTGGAAACGCGCAGCAGGTCAGGCAGCATCCATGGAGCAGGAGAATCGACGTTTCCGAAACGTCGATTCTCCTACTCCTTGGATGCTGCCTGACCTGCTGCGCTTTTCCAGCAACACATTTTCAGCAAGGTATATTTGTGTTTTCTGAATTTCTCAACTGGATTGACAGTGTTGAATTTTATACACCCCTTTTTGTTATTTTACCATAAGTCTTGTCGACTGTGTCTTTATGAGTTTTCCACCAATTACCATCCCTGGAGCCTGTGACTGTCACAACTCAACTCCATTTCCCTTCTGCTTCTCAGATCGTAAGGATCAAGAAAATCTGCTTCATTTTTATTTCCTAATATCTGTCTGCACACGCTAAATCATTTATCTTCCTTCTTTCCCTGCACATACAAACCGACCAACTAATTTAATCCAGCATATCCTGTTTTTTTAAAAAAAATTTCAGCTGCTGCAGTATTTTGCTATTATTTTCTTGCAGGTGTTTCTCGCAACACTGAGTCTGAAAGTACAGATGCTCCAACGATTAGCTGCTTTCTCACTGAGTGGTGGATACAGAAACAGATCAATGGACTAAAGTATAAGTATTTGTTTCTTTAATTTTAGTCACAATTACCGAATGATTACAACAGAATGTAATTTGGTGCATCGTGCCCATGCTAGTTCCCTGAGCAGATTAGTTCACCCCACTTTCCAGCGCTTTCTTGAGCAAGACTGGCAGATATTGTCAATCTCCAATTGCCGGTGTAGAATTCGATGAATGATCTTCTTGAACTGCTGCAGTGCAGTAGTGCACGTGGTCCCTGATCATTAGCACGTGAGGAGTTACAGGTTAAACACCTGGAAATGATGAAAGAATTGCAATGGATATCCAAAACAACAACGTCAGATTGTCACTCTATCCCGTCTTCCATCTATCAAAATGTACAAGATGATTCACAGGAATGTGAAAAGGCAACACTTGACACTGAGCCACATAAAGAGTTGTTTAGGCACTTGACCGAGCATGTTTGAATGGGTTCTCTCACAATTATATGCTTCAAATCAATTTTACACTGTATTAGAAGGATTGATTTGCAATATGCAAATTTGGATCAAAGATCACAGCAGAGTCTGACGGAGTCACATCATTTATCCTAACCTGAATAATATGGAATTCTGAACAGAAAGGTACAAACTTCGTTCAAAGTCAGGATAAACAGAGCACGTGTGTGTGGGCGAGGCTTCAGGAGATCATCTGGCTTGGCAAGACGAAAAGTGAATCAGCACAGTGAGAAACTTTACAAATGTCAGGATTGTGGAAAAGGAGAAAGTGAGGATTGCAAATGCTTGCAATCAGTGTCGAAGAATGTGGGAATGTGGTACTGGAAAAACACAGCCCGTCAGGAAACATCCAATCATGAGCCCTTCATTAGGAGATTAAATATCCCAAAATATGAAACAAGGGGCAAGAAAAGAACAGGAAAGAGGTCGTACTTCAAAAGTTAACTGGACTAAACTTTGAGTCAAATAGATCAAACAGGCTTCGTCCCAGAATTTTGAAGAAAGAGGAAGACAATGAGAGAATGTGGATGCGTTGGGAGTCATCTTTCAAGTTATGTGATCTCTGCAAAGTCTCCTGTGGAGTGGAATTCACGTTGGAACTCCACTGTTTTTCTTGCTCAGGAGGCGTTTTATCAGGTCCCACACAACATCACGAAATACAATTTGATTGTTGAAAACGTACTAGCATTCATTAAGGATTGTTTAAGGATGGAGGGAGCCTTCAAGAGAAGTTTGACAGGCTCACGAATGGATCAGGACATGGCGGTTTATCCATAGTACACGATAGCTCCACAAAGAACTTCAATAATCTGTTTGAATCTGACTACACTTTCGGAAAGTATCTTGAATTTGCATCATACCCTTGATTTTATTTCTCTAATTGCCTTGCTCAACAACCCCTTAATAAAAGAATATTGAGAAGCTTTCCTGTGACAGATGTTCAGCTAACTGCCTGGCATTTCCTTCTTGACTACCCTTCTGTTCTGACTAAATAAAACTCACTGATCTGCATTGGATCCCAGGATGCCTCTCCACCGATTTTGTAATTCTCAGATTTGCTGTCAAATCCATCCATGGTCTTACACCCCATTAATCCACCACTGCTTCCAGCCCAACATTCCTCTGTGCTCTTCCCACTCCTCTACTTCTGTTCTCTGTATTCGAACGTTCCTTACTCCCCCACTGCCAGATATGGATTTTACGCTGAATGAACGTGTCTGAAGCAGGGTTGTAGTTCGACCACATCACCATGTCATGTAAAAAAAAATCAATTCATTCTCATGTAGATTCCTGCAAAATACTTGACTACTTTCTGTGTGCTGGCTAGTACAGTATCTTTCTCTATCCCCTGTTTCATTTTGACTGTGACAAGGGACAGTTTACTGCTGGGAATGTGTTGCTGGAAAAGCGTAGCAGGTCAGGCAGCATCCAAGGAGCAGGAGAATCGACGTTTCGGGCATGAGCCCTTCTTCAGGAATAGCTCATGCCCGAAACGTCGATTCTCCTGCTCCTTGGATGCTGCCTGACCTGCTGCGCTTTTCCAGTAACACATTTTCAGCTCTGATCTCCAGCATCTGCAGTCCTCACTTTCTCTACATTTAACTGCTCCCTCATTCACTTATAACTGTCCTTTATTTGACGTCTTTATTTCTAGTTTTGTGTGTGGTGGGCCAGTGACAGCCTGATGTGGAATTCCAGATTGTTATGAAGTTGAAAGTGTATACTGTACCTTAAAGAGAGGTAGGATGTTTTTCTGCACTGAGAGCTTATGAGAGCAGTGTCAGAGTTTACTGGAATATTGAAAATATATAACATTTGGCTGTGTAATAGGTACCTGAAATGGTTGCTATTTTGACAACAATTCAAATTTAACCAACGAGTTTCAATTACGTCTCAGTAAACTAAAAGCCAATCGATTTCGAATTGATTATTCTACCAACATCGAACCAATGAGATAATCCAGTTTTTCGGGTATACGAAAGGCAGGCATTTTGAACGTCAGACAAAGTTACTGTCATCGAGGGAGAACTATAGGAGAAAAAGACAAGCCAAAAACAAAAAAGACAGATTGTGAAATGAAGTGGAATGACGCTGGCATTTTGTGCAGCTAACACCAAATAAATGTTAACATGAAAGCTGCTGGGTTGCGCTGTTGAATCTTATCATTACCTCGAACACATGTGCCCCACACGCTGACAATTGATAACTCGGCCGAATCTCAGTTCATCTGCTGCTAAAGCTCTCACTTTTTCCCCTTTTGATATCACTGGAGGAGACTTTAAATGAAAAGTCTGGCGATTTTGGTCGAATGACAAATTGTAGTTCTTGAGGAATGATGCTTTAAAATGAACATCAAACGCGACTGTAAAAATTCAGCGAAGGAACAAAAAATGCAGTGACACTGCTGGAAGAGTGCCACAGAGCCCCGAACAACCTCGTGGTACAGTGAAGCTAACGGCAGTTAATCTCTCAATAATGATCAAATAAAAGGGTAGGAATAATGGGTTTTTTTTCACAACTACACTGTAGTGTGTCATTGGAATGCGAAATGACTTTTGAAGTGATTTCAAGAGCACTGTTTTGATCAGTCATGGCAAGACAAACAAGAGCAGCACAATAGGAGGAATGGCGTCGGGAGAGCATCTTGGTAGTAGAGATCACAAACCAGTCAGCTTAACATCAGACTGAAAGCCACCTAGCACAAGAATTAGACTAGTATGGTTGACAAAGTGTGTGTTTATTTTACAATGGCAATCTGATTAAAAGATAAACGTCTGTGGCATTAATGGAAACGTAGCAAGTGAGGTGCCATGCTGGCTCAGTGGCAGGAAATCAAGACGAATTGTTAACAGGTAATCTCTGGTCCATGCCAGTAACGGCTCCGATATGATGATTGATTTCATAACCACCCGGATTGAAATGGATCGACTGGTTTCAAGTTCCCGATGATGGGATGGGACACGTTTACCCATCAAGAGTGACAGCAGCAGCACAGACAAAATGGTGCCGATGTGTGCATTTGGTTATGGAATACTTCAGTGAAATGGGAGGAGCGATGTAAAGGAGGGTTAGTCACCATGGAAGAGAGGGAAATCTCTGAAGGTGCGTGGGTTTGACTTCTGATTTATGAAACGGAGAATTGTGATATTCCGCATAAGTAACCAGTGTTGCGGAATATCATATAATCTCATGTTCCCAGGGCTGAACTAAGCGAGACTGAGTGGCGCAGCAGCGAAGATCAAATTGGAAATGGGCATGAGGATGAGCCCGCTGTGACGGTATAAAGGTGCATGAAATGCCGGGGCTGTGACTCCGCACTCACCTGTAGTACATTCTGTTGACATGGAGCAAGGAGCAGTGTGATATCAGATTGGGACCTCCAACTTATATAGAGCATCTTCTGTTGGCATAAAGCAGGGGGCATTGTGTCAGCAGGCTGGACGTTCCAACCTCACCTGGAGCAGATTGTATTGATAAGGAGCACGGAGCAATGAGACATCAAGTTGGGGGAAAGGATACTCAGTTATTTTAATCTGAATTAAAGTAGTATTTAGCAGGACCCATGTTTATAGATTGAGTGAATATCTGTCCCAGGGAAATCGCGCAAAAATAAGGAAAAATGTGGCAAAGATTCAGCTCGTGGAGGAGAATCTGTGCAGAATGAAACGCAGGTAATATTTTCTTTTTCTGCCTTTTATCATAAGACTGACTGCGTATTTGGTTAAATTGCAGCAAGCGATTTTCAGCTCGTGTCATGTTATTAAATTTCCTGAAAACCCACGCAAGTCATTAAAGCAAACTAAACTTCCAAAAATTAACGGTATATTACTAGATCAAAGGGAGATGACAGAGGATGGTGCTGGACGGTTGTTTTTCAGACTGGAATCCCGTGACCAGTTGGGTGCTACAAGGATCGGTGCTGGGTCCTCTACCTTTTGTCATTTAATTGGAGGTGTAGTGGACAGCGAAGAGAGTTACCACAGATTAGAACAGGATCTTGACCAGTTCGACTCATTGGCGGAGAAGTGGCAGATGGAGTTTAATTCAGATAAATGTGAGGTGCTGCATTTTGGGAAAGCAAATCATAACAGGACTTCCGTACTTAATTGTAATGTCCGAGGGAGTGTTGCTGAACAAAGAGACCTTGGAGTGCAGATTCATAGAATTCTGATATTTGAAATTTCACTTAACAGTGGAGTCGCAGGTAGATAGGATAGTGAAGAATGCGTTTGGTATGCTTTCCTTTTTTGGTCAGAGTATTGAGTACATGAGTTGGGAGGTCATGTTGCGGCTGTACAAGACATTGGTTAGGCCACTGTTGGAACATTGCGTGCATATCTGGTCTCCTTCATATCGGAAAGAAGTTACGAAATTTGAAAGGGTTCAGAAAAAAAAATGAGGATTTTGCCAGGGTTGGAGAATTTGTGATATAGGGAGAGGCTGAACAGACTGGGGCTGTTCTCCCTGGAGCGTCGGAGGCTGAGGCGTGTCTGTTTAGAGGTTTTCAAAATTATGAGGGTCAAAGATATGGTAAATAGAAAAAGTCTTTTCCCTGCAGTCTGTGAGTCCAAAATTAGAGGGCATAGTTTTAGGGTGAAAGGGGAAAGATATACATGAGACCGACTGGGCAACGTTTTCACACAGAGAGTGATAAGTGTATGGAATGTCCTGCCAGAGGAAGTGGTGGAGGCTGGTACAATTGCAACATTTAAGAGGCATTTGGATGGATATACGAATAGAAAGGGTTTGGAGGAATATAGACGGGGTGATGGCAGGTTGGACTAGATTGGGTTGGGATATCTGGTCAGCATGAACAAGTAGGACCAAAGGGTCTGTTTCCATGCCGTGCATCTCTCTGACTCTATGACTCTATTTGATGTTGGCATTATGCTCGAGTTTATCTTGATTTATGGAGGAAAAGCAGGAAACTAATGTTGAAATTTATAGGATCAACGATGATACCATTCAATGGCTGAACATACAAGATGCTGAATGGAAGCTTCATCATGACAGATATGTTTTCATTACGAATCGCGCTGAAACACAAAGTGGGGAGGATTGGACTGAAGCAGTGGTGGTGATATTCTTTCCTTGTTAAATTTTTGAATATGACTGCTATTTCTCCTGTCCATGTTAACATCACAACTTTGAACCATGAAAGTATGAAGAACATGTGGGGCAAGTGGCGCAAAGTCTAACGTGCCTGACTCCAGATCAGAACATTGCAGGTTTCACTCCTCTCTAGCTCGAGGTTAACGCACGTACATATTACACTTACAACCTAATTTTCCTCATTGTTCTGAAGCCGAGATGAAGTTTGAGCTCCTGATATGCAGACACGACAATCTCTTTCATTACACGTCCCGGAGAACATCACAGTCAATGTCGCAGCGTCATCACAAGTGAGAAAGACCAAATAGTCCTACACACTGTGAATCGGCACTTTTCAATTTCACAGAGCCATCGACTCAATCGCTGCGGTTCCTCGAAATGGCAAGGAAACTAAATAAATATCTTTGTCTAATGTTGGTTCATGGAGTGCCGAGGCACCTTCTCCTTGTTTAAGAGGCTGGGACATTGAATCTGATGTTCGTGGAGACATTGATTGATGCGAAGCATTGAAGGGAATCCTATCACAGAAGCCCTCGCTGTTGATGCTGAACAAAACAGCCTTTAGTAGGAATTGAACCCGTGCCGCAGTGGTAAAAGTGCCAATTCAGAACCACGACATGACCAGGGACAAGTACAGCGGTCAGACGTACGTAGAGTGACAGCCCTCAAATGCGTTGGACGCGTTCTTGGCAGAAACAACCACTTGACTATCCTCATTCTATTTTCCATCCCTTTACCTTGTATGCCTTAGCATCACAAATACAGATTCAATACCTCTGAAGGTTGTGTTGATTTCATCACAATGAGTTGCAGATTTATCCACCACCACTGGTAGATAAAGTTTTTACTGCTTATCTCCTGAAAACGTTCTGCCTCTTACATTTAGTCTACACCACTTGGCGTTTGACCGACTGGAACCATTTCTTTCAGCCGAACATGCCTTTATCTCTCATTGTTTTGCACATTTCAGCCATGTTTCCTCACAATCTCCTCTTCCCCATTGAAATTAGAACAGAGAAACTGATCGTTTCCAAAAAAAAACACCCTTTGCTGAATATGCATTGTGTCATTTTCCTGAGCCGGATGTTCCAGTGATCTCCGGAACATGTCAGCAAAAATTGCTACATGAGCACTGATCTCACAACAGCAGTATGTCAATGGATCGACTAGTTTTAAGGTCCTAATTGTGGGATTGAGTCACGTTCGCCCAACAAAATTAACTGCAGCTGCACAGACTGAACAATGTCAATGCGAGTGCTTGATAGCCAAATGCCTCAGGGAAATTGGAGGAGGAACCTAAAGCAGGGTTACTGATCGTGGGATGGGGAGAAATCTCCGTGAATTGGTGGGTTTGAATCAAGATACATAGACAGCAGAGATGTGAAAGGGCGAGGGGTTGAAGGAGCAAAATCATCACCTCGACGAATATTTTCATGTCAAAAAAGATTGATTCGCTCCTGCTTTTGTTAAGCATGACTTACTCTGCATAAAACGGTAACAAGTGACAATACTGGAAGTCAAATTGCAGATGATCTTTCTGCTGCCACAACGCAAACAGCCAACCACTGCACGATACCGGCACTGCATGGAATAGCATGATGCAAAAAGCAGTAAAGATAGTGGCAGAGGATATATTAGGATCAGGTCTCCATGAACAGTAGGAATACTGGACAAATAGTGACTGAGACATGCAAACTCATGGTTGGCTGAATGGTTTACTTCGGTATCTCTCGAGCCGATGGATATTTAATCACTTAGTTTGTTGAAGGCGAAGATTGATATAGTCCTCCAGAAAATGAAAGCGTCAGGGAATAGTGCAGGGAATTGCTGGAATGTATTTCTGCAAAAGAAATGTAGTTTACCATCGGCTACTTTACCAATTTCGTCATACAAGGAAGTGACAACTGCTGTGGAATATCATATAGTGCCAGGTTTCAGGCCTGGAACACGAGAAACTGTGGTGCAGCAGCGAAGATCAAACTGGAAATGCGGATGAGGCTGAGCCAGCGGATATGAGTTCAATAATGAAATCATTGAGTGTGAAGTATTTCACTGAAAGTACAGAGTGAATTGAGATGCCGGGGACTGGGAGTTCCAACATTGCGTGGAGCAGTTTCTATTGACGTAGTAGACGTCGCATCAGGCTGGGAGCTCCAACCTCAACTGCAGCAGCTTCCATTGACACGAGCAGGGAGTATTGGGATATCAAGCTGGAAGGTCCAACTGTATCTGGAGCAGTTTCTATTGACATCTGTACTGAGAGAAACGGAGGTAATATTTTCGCTCTCTGAGCTATCTCATATGGCTAACTCTGCTCTGGGCAGAAAGGGAATTTGTTTGCTAATTTCATTTTATTCAATTTCTTGTAAACTCGCACAAGTCGTTAAAATACTTTCAGACTTCGAAAATTAGCTTGAATACGATGTTGTGATTAGGCATTAGTTTATCAAAAGTGATGGAGCAAAATCAGTGAAGTGAATTTGAAATTCATCAGATGAGCGGAGATCCCATTGAGTGGCTGAGAAGACACAAAGTGAATGGAAGCTTCATGAGGATGAATGTCTTTTCGTTACAAAACCTCCCGCTGCACAAACAGTGGATCATTGAAATGAAGCTGTAATGGTTATCTTTCCTGGTTATTCAACTTGTGAACATGAGTACGATTGGTCATGTCCGTGTTTAGATCACAACTCTGCAGAATACCAACCTCAAGCACGCGCAAGCGCAGTGTCACAATGGATAATGCGCATGGTTATGGTCCAGAGATTGTAGTGAAGGTTTCGACTTGGTTCAAGAGCAAGACTGGCAGGCTTCAAATTCACATAGAAGCTAATCTCCCACACAATATAGGACATACAACGGGCCAGTGGTACAATGGATAACATGCCTAACGACAGATCTGCTGTGTGGAGTTTCGATTCCAACCTGGCTTGCGGGCAGTGCTGACTTTATTGCACTTAAAACTGACTGTTCTGAAGCCGAATTGAGGTTTGCACCTTGAACTGCAGGGACAAGAGTCCCTTCATTAAATGTCCCTGCGAACGTCAGAGGCAATATCCCAGAGTCATCACTGGAGGGGAAGCTGAATTCTTCACTCACGCTGCCCTTTACACATGTCAACTTTCCGAAATTCACTGTGGCATCTATGACTGTGAAAGAAACAAGACACAGAGCCAAGTCTCAGCTTTGGCAATCTTGGGAAAACCTTTAGGAATCAGAATCAGAGGAGAATGGAGAGTGAACTGTCTGATTGAGCAGAGACTGCCGAGTGACCGTCCCCCTTCTTTAAGAGGCTGCGACATCGTCTCTCATTTCTCGACGTCATTAATTGATCCGAGATACTAAAAGCACTCCCCTTGCAGGTGGTCTGCTTTTGCTGATGTCGCTGTCAGGATCAAAACAAACCCCAACTCCCGGATTGAGAATCAAAGCCGGGTCACAGCGAAGAAAGCGAAAAAAATTGAACTGCTAGCCCACCATGGACAGCTACACGAATACCACGAATGTGTAGAATGACAGCCCTCAAGGTCGTTGTACATGCTTTCGTCAGATGCAATCGCTTGACTATCTTCATTCATTTTCATCACTTGGCCTTGCATGCATTAAGAACTCAAGTTCAGATCCGTGTATTGCTGAAGGTTATGTGAGTTCGCCTCTCCGCATCCCTTCAGACAGTGAATCCAGATTCAACCATCCGCTTGCTGATGAGATTTTTCTGCATATCTCCTCAACCCTTTCCACCTCTTAGCTTCAGTCTATGCCCCTGTTGATCGGTCAAGAGGAAACATTTCTTTTAGTCTGCATTGTTCATGTCGCTCATTCCTTAGTGCACATGAAACACGTATCCTCACAGTGTCCTCTGCCTTAAGAAAACAACCACAGTCAAAACAATTTGTCTTCATAACCTAAACTTTTCAAATTGGTAAATGTCTGCACGGTTTCCAGTGCGATCACATGACTACTGTAATGTGAATTGCAGAACTGCGTGCAATATTTCGGGGGAACCGAATGAACAAATGAAATAAATGACTGGAGAAAGCCACAGAAACTTGTCGTTTCCAATAAAACATCATTTGCTCAATCCTGCGCTGTGCACTTATCCTGAGCCCGATGCTCCAGTAATCTCTTGTCCGTGTCAGTAAAAGCTGCTCCATGAGGATTAATTACAGAACAGCTGCATCTAAATGGATTGAATTGCTTGAAGATGCCGACCATGGGTTTGAGCACTTTCACCCAAAACAGTGACCGCAGCAGTACAGAATGAACAGTGTAAATGTGAGTATTATATTGCACAATACCTCAGTGAAATGGGAGGGTGGACGTTTAGGCAAGTTAGTTCTTGTGAGAGGGAGAGATTTCTCCGATAATGGGTGGTTATAATATGTGAAACGCAAAGATGTGAGACAGTGGGTGTTTGAAGAAGGAAACTTATCACCACGTAGAGTATTTTATGTAAAACAAAGATTAATTTTCTCAGCGTTTGCTAAGCACATATTACATGGAGTAAAACGGGAAAAATGCCGATTGCTGTGACAGTGATTCGAGCAGAACTTGCTGTGTTGACAATGCCAAGGAAGAACCATTTCATGATCCTGGCGCCACATGGAAAAGCACGAGGCAAAAAAGCAACAAGGATCGTGGCAGAGGTTATGGCAGGAACAGAACCACACGCACAAAGGAATATTTGTCAAACAGTGACTGAGATGTGGGAACTCAGATTCGGTTGAAGCTTTAACTTCTATGTCCCGAGAGACTGTAGAGTTTGCAACACTGAGGTTGTAGGATATTACGTTTGCGAGATAGCTACAAAACTTCAAAGGGTCATGGGATACTGCAGGGTATTGCTGAAATGTGTTTCTCAACACCACTGTATTTTAACATCGGTTACTTTACCAATTTCCTCACTCATTGACGTAATCATATAATGGCATGTCATATAATCCCAGTTCAAGGGCGTGGAATCAGAGAAATTGAGTAGCACTGCATCGAAAACTAATTGGAAATGGTGATGGCGTTCAGCACGAGCATGTGACTGCGAAAATGCAATCGGTGAGCGGAATGCCATTCTCCGATGATACAGAGGCGCGTGAAATATCGAGGCTAAAAGCTCTCGCCTTAATGACAGCGACTTCAATTCCCACGCATCAAGAAGCAATGGGACATCAGGCTGGGAACTCCAATTTCACCTGCAGGAACTTGTATTGACATGGAGCAGGGAACATTGGGACATCAGCTGGGCGAAAAGATAGTCACCTATTTTAATCTGAAGTGAAGTAGTTTTCAGCAGGGCACTTGTTTGTGGATTGAGAGAATATCTGCAAATGGGACAGTCTAAATTACAAAGAAGAATTCTGCAAAGTGTCAATTCTTGGAGAAGCATCTGTGCACAGAGATGCAGAGGAATGTTTACGTCATCTGCCCGTCCTTATATGGTTGACTTTGAACTGGATTAATTCCCATGAAGGGATCTTTTGCTTGGTTCACAGTATTCACTTTCCTGCATACTCGCAAAAGTCGTTACTGTACTCGAAACGTCTGAAAGTTAACTGGTATATACGATGTGGTGATTAGGCTCACGTTCACTTCAGTTATCCTGAAGAAGTGGATTCGAAATGTATCAGATCAGCAGTGATTCCATTGAATGACTGAGCAGACAGAGTGTGACTGAAAGCTTCATGAGGACATATGTGGTATTTTTTTGGAAAATTTGCTGCTTTGCAAGGTGATGAAGATTGGACTGAAGCAATGACAGTGATTATCTTTATCGCTTGTTCAACTGGTAAAGATGACAGCTATTAACCATGTTCGTGTTCACATCATGGCTCTTAAAACCGCGCTTGCGCATCGGGCCAGTGGAGCAATGGATAACCCGCTTGACTACAGATCCGGAGACTATAGCTTCGAATCCTACCTGGCTCGAAGTCAGTGCACATTTTAATTACGCATAAATACTGATTTTTCTAAAGCCGAAATAAGGTATGAGCTCCTCATCTGCGGGAACGAGAATGCCTTCATTAAATGTCCCTGAGAACATGAGAGTCAATGTTTCAGCGTCATCACAGGGGGGAAGCCGAATACTCACGCGTGTTACTCATGGGCACCTTTCCATTTCATAAAGCCACCGATCGAATAACTGTTGCTCGCGGGGATTAACTGCTTTGAGCATTTTTCGAAACTCTTTGGCCGGTAGAATCAGAGAAGAATGAAGTGTTAACTGTCCAACTGATCTTTATGGAGAGTGAGTTCCAGGGTCTACCACCCGCTGACTGATATAATTTTCCTACCAGTCGATTCAAAGCTTTCTGCATCTTATCTGAAATCTACAAACCCTGGTGATCGATCAAGAGCAAATGTGTCCTTCAATCTGTCATTCCATGCTCCTCATTATTTCTGCTCTGAGAAAAACAACCCCCGTTTTGCCGAGGCCACGCCACTCAAAACATTGTTATGCAGGCAATTCAGAGCGTAACGTCGTTATTTGTTTAGGTGAATATATAGTAAAATTTACTCGGAATACTTTAGCTGGGTTGACTTCCAGTTTTAAAAACAGAGCGAAAATTATTCACAATATAAAGGGATGAAACACAGTGAACAGAATATAGAATATCCACAGAACTGAGGTATCCAAAATAGACTTAATTATGCATTCCCAAAAATACAGAAGTCCTGATAATTAAACTGCATAAACGCAGAGTAAAAATGAATCATGTTTACATTTCGAAATTAGGGGGGCAGAAGAAGAGAGACACGCACATCACTGGAATCTATAGGCACCTTGAAAGCCTTCGTGTAATTAAGTGTGGCTGATACTTTGGCAATGGTTAACAAAGTATTTAGGCTGTCAAATACATTTTGAAAGTCTTGTGTTCACTGAAATTTCGTGCCTGTTTTTAACAGAATGGTATCAGTGCCATTTTTAATCCTCACTGCATCCGTCTAATTTCCCATTCTGCCTATTCCTCTGTCTCCTGTAGGTACTCAGAAAGGTTCAGACTCGATTAACTTCCCAGCTGCTGGGTGTCTCGTCCACCATCATATTGAAGATGGTCGGTCAGCCAGAGAGACAAAGGACAGGGAGATCTACAGCCTTCAATAAATCCTGCAGTGAGGTAAGATCACTCACAGTGCACAGAGCAGAGAGCAATGAGAGGGCTCCAAACATCGGCTAACAAGACATGACACAGGTACAGTGCTGGAGTGGGAGCACAGTTTACACGCACCCCAGGCCCAATCACCACTCCTAATGTAAGTTCTGTTGTACTAAGACTCACTACTCTGCAACACTGTATCTATGGCATTTATTGTGCACCAGTGTCTTCAATAACTTGTAACTACTATAACAGTTCCTATCCCTGTAATGTCCTCCTATCCCAAGAGTCCCTCCACATATTTGAAATGTACTGCATTCCAGACTACCATCCCTATCACTGTAACTTGCTTCAGTGTCCACAACATGCCTTATCTCGTTAATCTCCTCCTCCAATAACTGGAGACAGAGTCATGCAGCACGGAAACTGTTCCTTCAATCCAACTAGTTCATGCTGACCAGTGTCCATGAACGAGTCACGTTTCCCTGCATTTGACCGGTATCCATAAAAACCTTCTCCTCCCCATGTACCTACCCAAATGTCTTTTACATGTTGTTATTGTACTTCTCTCTACCACTTCCCCTGGAAGCTCATTCCATAACTGCACCATCCTCTGTGTAGAAAAGTTTCTCCTAAAATCTCTTTTAAGTCTTTCCTCTCCCATCTCATATTTATGCCCACTGGAACACAGTACATGACAGCGCAATACAGGCCCTTCGGACTTCGATTTTGCTCCAACGTGTGGAACCAATCTGCAGCCCACCGAACCAACACTATTCCAATTCGTGTCCAGATGCCTATCCAATGACCGTTTAAATGTCCTGAAAGTTGGTGGGTCGACCACTGTTGCAGGCAATGCATTCCATGTCCCGACTATTCTGAGTAAAGAACCTACCTCTGGCATCTGTCCCATATCTATTTATTAATATTAATATCTACCTCAATTTAAAGCTATCTCCCCTTGTGGTAGGCATCGCCATCCCAGAGAAAAGGCTCTCATTGTCCAACCCATCTCACCTGCTGATTATCTTATTTATCTCAATTAATTGACCTCAAACACATTCTCTTGAAAAAAAAAAACAGCTTAAAGTCACTCAGCCTTTCCTCATAAGACCTTCCCTCCATACCAGGTAACTTCCTAGTAAATCTCCTCTGAATTCTTTCCAAAGCTTATACATTCTTCCTGAACAAATGTGGCCACACCCAGAGTTTTGTACTGCTGCAGCATGATGTAATGGTTCTGAAAATCAATCCCTCTACCAATACAAGCTCACACACTGAATGGCTTCTTAAAAAAAACCCATAAACCCGGGTGGCAACTTTGAAGGATCTATGTACATGGACATAGAGATTTCTCTGTTCATCTGCACTACTAACAATCTCACCATTATCCCAGTATTCTGTGTTCCTGTTACTCCCTCCAGAGTGAATCGCCTCACACCTTTCCACATTAAACTCCATTTGCGAACTTTCAGTCCAGCTGTCTATCCATACCTTTCTGTAACCGACAACATTCTTCGTTACTATCCACAACTCTACCAACCTTAGTGTCTTCTGCAAATTTACTAACCCATCCTTCAATGCCCTCATCCAGGTCATTTATATAAATGACAGCAACAGTGGACCCAAACACATCCTGGCAGTACCCACTAGTAACTGAACTCCAGGATCGATATTTCCCATCAACCACTACCCTCTGCCTTCTTTCAGTGAGCCAATTTCTGATCCAAACTGCTAAATCACCCACAAACCCATGCCTCCGTATTATCGGCAATAGCCTACCAGGGGAATCTTAACAAACGCCTTATTGAAATACATATACACCACATCAACTGCTTTACCCTCATCCATCTCTTTGATCACCTTCTGAAAGAGCTCAATAAGTTTTGTGAGGCAGAACCTACCCTTCACAAAATCGTGTTGGCTATCCCTAATCAACTTACTCATCTTCATATGATTATAAATCCGATCCCTGACAAGCCTTTCCAACACTTTACCCAGAATCAAAGTACGGCTCACAGGTCTATAACTACCAGGATTTTCTCCACTGCCCTGCTTGGGTTGGCATTGCTGCCTCACAGCGTCAGAGACCCGGCTTCAATTCCTGCCTCAGCCAACCGTCTGTGTGGAGTTTGCACATTCTCTCTGTGTCTGTGTGGGTTTCCTCCCACAGTCCAAAAGGTGCAGGTTAGCTGAATTGGCCATGGTAAATTGCCCATAGTGTTAGGTGAAGGGGTAAATGTAGGGGAATGGGTCTTGGTGGGTTGCTCATCAGAGGGTCGGTGTGGACTTGTTGGGCCAAAGGGCCTGTTTCCACACTGTAAGTAATCTAATCTAAGGGGATAACATTTGCTCTCCTCCTACCTTCTGGCACTATTCCTGTAAACAATCACGACATAAACCTCAAAGCCAACGGCTTGCCAATCTCCTTCCTGGATTCCCAGAGAATCCGAGGGTAAATCCCATTTGGTCTCGGGGACTTATCTATTTTTGGACTTTGCAGAATTGCTAACACCTCCTCCTTCTGCACTTCAATTCAATCTAGTTATGGACTTCACTATCCTGGGTTAAAGACGTTGGCTAATCACCTTACCTGTATCCCTCGTGGTTTTAATCATCGTCCTGCGATTTGTATCATCGAAGGACAATGACGCAAATAGTTCTGCTCGGGTCCATGCCACTACTTTGCCACAATGTTCTGGGATACACTTGTTCAGGACCTAGGGCTTTCTCTACCTTTATGTTTGAAGACCTCCAGCACCACCTCTTCTGTAATGGGGACTCTTTACAAACCATCACTGTTTCTTTAACTGACTTGTCCGCAGTAAGTTCTGACATAAAATGTTCATTTAGGGTCTCACTCATCTCCTGTGGTTCCACACATGGATGGCCTTATTGATCTTTGCTGGGCCCTATTGCCTCTCTGGTTGCTTTTCCTATGTGTGTGCTGTAGAATTTCCGTTCATTCTCCTTAACCTTACCAGCCAAAGCTATCTCATTCCCCGATGTTGCTTTCCAGCTTATCCAGCTTCTCCATTTCTCTCAAATCCTTTAGTATCAGTAACATCTTCGTCAATCCTTTCTCCATTTACAGTTTCAGGAAATTCTTCCTAAAGCAGGAGGATGAGAATTCTATGCAGTACTCCAACTGGGGACCCAGCAATATCTTGTACAGCCGTATCATGATGTACCAGATCATGTCCTTAATGCTCTGACCCATGACGGTAAGTGTGCCTAATGTCACTTTCCCCAGCCTGTCCACCTGCGATGCCACTTCCAAGGAACAATGTAACTGTACCCCTTGGTCTCTCTCTGTTCGACAACACTGCCCAAGGCCCGACAATTAACTGATAGTCCTCCCTAGTTTGCCTTAACAAAATCCATCACCTTAATCCAACTCCTTCTTTCATTCCTTGGCCCTCTGGCTCAGTTGTTCGCGATCCCCTTCGATAACTGTATTCCCAGCCCACTATAACCCGTGTTATATACGGACCTTTATCAACAAACTTACTAACAATGACTCCTATGCTCTTACAGAAATATTTTCTGTAAATGATGCATAACAGTGGATGTAGCACTGTTCCTTATGGCACACCGCTAGTCATAGGCCCCCATTCTGCACAACAACCCTCTCCCACCACTGTTTCCTACTGTCAAGCCAATCTTGTATCCAGTTGGCTATCTCTCCCTGATCCCATATGATCTAATCTTACTAACCAGTGTTCCATGCTAAACCCTGTCCAAGGCCTTGCTGTGGTCAGTATCGACACAGTCTCCTGTTCTGTCTTCTTCTATCGTCTTAGTCACGTCTTCAACAAACTCAGGCAACTTTGTGAGACACTACTTGTGTACTTTGCGTTAACTGTCCCTAATCAACCCTTGCCTTTCAAAATGCGCGTAACTCCTGTCCCTCAGAGCCCCCTCCAACACCGTACGCACCACTAACATCAAGCCAATTGGTCTTTTGGTGCCTGGCTTTCCCTCACAGCAGTTTTAAACACTGGCACAACATTAAACACCCTGCAGGCTTCCAGCTCATCACCCGTGGCTGTCACTGATATAAATACCTCTTTAAGGGGCAATTCTTCCTGAGTTTCCCCCACTGTCCTCGGATATACATGATTAGCTCGAGGGATTTGTCTTTTTTTAATTCGTTTTTAAAACACCAGCTCCTTACGTTCTGTTATGCTGAGTCTTTTGAAGACTTTATTTCCCTGACTTCCCCAGTTTTTAAGTACTGATGCGAAATTTTCGTCAAGGATCTCACCCATCTTCTGTGGTTCCACACATGAATTATCCCATTGATCGTTAATGGGGCACATTATGTCTCTAGTTAATCTTCTGTCGTTAGTATTCATGTAGAATTCCTTTGGATCTTACTCAGCATT
Source organism: Chiloscyllium plagiosum (assembly GCF_037043375.1). Classification (NCBI taxonomy): domain Eukaryota; kingdom Metazoa; phylum Chordata; class Chondrichthyes; order Orectolobiformes; family Hemiscylliidae; genus Chiloscyllium; species Chiloscyllium plagiosum. The sequence continues at coordinate 52,953,680 of NW_028270167.1, forward strand.
ATCAGCCAAAGTTTTCCCAGGTCTCCTGTTTGCCCTACTGCTTTCCCTCTTCAGTGTATTACTGTACCCACAATGTTCTTCGAGGAATCCAGCTGGCCATATATGACATGGACTGCCTTTTTCTTGACCAGAACCTCAATATCCCCAGTCATCCAGAATTTTCTACTTGTAATCAGCATTGTCCTTCACACGAACTGAAATATTATCAACCTGAACTCTCATTTTATCGCTCTTTTGAAAGCTTCGCAACTGCCTGAGGTCCCTTTACCTGCAAATAGTCTCCACAAACAACTGTTAAAAGCTCTTGACCGATACCTTCTGGATTGGGGCAGAACAATGTTGATGGTTCACTTGTGGACCAGGCCTGTCTTTTTCCATAACTGTTTTCAACCTAATACAGTTGTGTCACTTTGTCAAAACTATCCCCAACTAATACCTCAGTCCCTTTCCCTACCTTTTTCCCCAAGGGGAGGTCAGGTTTTGCCCCTTTCTCCAGGGGGAGGGTGAACAACCAGTGGTAATTGTGCACATCAGTACCCATGACATAGATACAGTTGGATGGGTTCTGGTCAAGTGAGTATCGGGAGTTAGGTAAGAAGGTAAAAAGCAGGGCTACAAGGGTAGTGAGCCCCAGATTACTCCCAGTGCTGCTCACCAGTGAATATTGAAATAGAAAGATAAGTCGGATGGATGAGTGCCTGAGGAGCTGGTGGAGGGGGAAGGGTTTTTATGTCTTGTATCAATGGGATATCTTCTGAGGTAGAGGTGACCTGGACAAGGGGGACGTGTTGGACTTGAACCAGAGGGGCACTAGCAACCTGGGGGTGAAGATTTACTATTGTTACCTGGGAGGGCTTAATCTAGTTTGCCAGGGGATTGGGATTCTGAAAAAGAGAGAGACCATCGGCCACTCAGAGGAAAATACACCAGCCACCGAGAACAAGTTTCCTATTCAGGATATCCAGGGGCACAGTCAAAAGACTTCTGGTTAAAGGGCATTTATTTCATGAGGCCTGCCTCGTAAGGCAGACGAGGTCAGAACATGGATTGGCTCTGGGGACTGGGATATTACAGCCATAACAGAAACTTGGCTGAGAGAAGGGCAGGACTGGCAGCTCAATGTTCCCAGATACAGAGGGTGCAGGCGTGACAGAAAGACAGTGAGGAGGGGGAGTTGCGCTTTTGATAAGGGAGAACATAACAACAGTGCTCAGAGAGGATACTCCTAAAGAGTCATTTAATGAGGCCATATGGTTAGGAGTTAGAAAGAAGAAGGGGGTGGTCACTTTGTTGGGACTGTATTACAGACTCGCAAATAGCCAGCGGGTATGAGAAGAGCAGATGTGTAGAGAGATTGTAGACAGCTGTAGGAATAAGAGAATAGTATTGATTGGAGATTTTAATTTCCCCTGGATTGACTGGACCACTCAGAGAATAAAAGGCCCATATGGGTTGGAATTTGTCAAATGTTACCAAGAAAGTTTCCTTGATCAATATGTAGACGGTCCTACTCTACACAGGTGGCCCAACATTGGATCTTCCCTGAGAAAACAAAGGTCAGAAAGTGACTGAAGTGTCAGTCGGAGAGCACTTTGGGTCCAGTGACCGCAACTGTCTTAGTTTTAACGTAACTATGGAAAACGATAGGAGAGGTCCACAGGTTAAGGAGCTATGCTGGAACACAGCCAGTTTTGGGGCGATGAAACATGATCCAGCAGAGGTTGAGCGGGTGAGTCTGTTTGAAGGAAAAGAAACGACTGGAAAATGGGAGGCTTTTAAAAGTGTGAGACTGAAAATCCAGTGTCAGTATGTAACTGTTAGGCTGAAAGGAAAATGGCAGGTTTAGGGATCCCTGGCTGATGAGGGATATTGAGGCTCTGGTCTGGCAAATGAAGATGGTATACATTGGGTTTAAGATTTCCCTATCTACCGAACCTCTTCCAACCCTAAAGACGCAATCAATCTGTGGAGACCCTATAATCTTCTCACTGTCCCGATCCAGTTCCTAAAAGAACTGCGATCTGTGTAGCATGCTCCATCACTACCACCCACCCTGCCAATGTAAGCTCTTCCAGTATTCCCACCTATCTACTCATCTGCATAAACTTTTCCAGCCCTTACACCCCTATCTGTGTGAACATCACCGTCCCCTACAACACTTCCCCACTGTTAAGACGGACCCGAGGGTCCCGTCTTTGCGTGTTCTTTTGGAAGGAGAGACTCACACTGGCAACTATGATTAGACGCAGACAGCAGTTTATTCACAGAATCCTAACTGATACAACGAATCAACAGGCATGCATTTGTTGGAGAAGACGTTCTGCCTTCCCGTTCAAAGTTGACACAATTATACTTCGCGCTGCCTAAAGTCCCCGGTCAGTTCGCCTTCCCCATTGGTCCATTCATCTGCGCGCGCTGGGGATCCGTCCTCCTATTGGCTGCATCGAAGTGCCTGTCCAGCTCCTGCTGTGCTTGACAATGGCTCAGCCATCCCTGGGAGCGGTTCCGATCCCGTATTCAATAGTCCATTGTGTCAAGGAATTACTATGCGTCTGACAGGCTAGCCATTTTCAATAGTTTTAGTTTAACTAAATTGTCAATTACACTTATCAACTTTAGACTTAAATAGAGCCTTTCACACTCACTAGTTACAGGTTCCGATAGAGCAATTCACACTTGTCTAACAGTTACAGATTCCGATCAGTTTCTTTATTAATCCCAAGTTTCGATGGGGCAATTGATACTGGCTGGTATTTACAGGCTCCAAGATTTAATTAACATTATGCATATCCCTTACAAGCTCCAGCAGTCATGCAATCGCCTGCAGCAGCTCGCTTGGCTGTTGTTAACCATTTCAGGGCTGGAAGTGTCACCCTCCCTAGCCCTACATTAAACACCGCAGTGAAATCTCCCCAACATTCCCTCCCTTGGCCTCTACTGAGGCGACACCAACCCATGTAAACAGTAACGAATGTAAGAGTGCCGGAAGGGGGAAAGTAAGCCACATAGGGTGCCACGTCTGCTGTCCAAGAAAAGAAGTGCAAATGCCCATCCGCTACGGTGGTGTGTGGTTTGTCTCGTGTTTCCTTGTACAACAAACGAGAAGGTGTAAGGGCATACTGCCCGCAGTCAGGTATACGCCAGCGACCGGAAACCCAATGGAACAGTGTCCTGTGCCCCGGCCTTCCTGCCGGCCAGAATGGTTCACAGGCCTGCAGGCCCGTCCGGGCGTCTGATGTATGTACTGCAGGCCATGTGGTCGGAGGCAATCTCCTCCCAGTGCACAGCGCAATTGCACCTGTGCCAGGCTGACCCGTGCCCGAGGAGAGTCTTCCGCCACTGGACAACCTCCAGTCAGTAACGGACAGCAACCTCCATCCAGGTGCCGCTGAGGACAGAGCCGGGCAGTGGCAACCCGATCAAAACCCACGTAGAACCTCCGATTGCAGTGTAGTAGTCACTGGCGCGATCAGCAGGTGAATCCCGGGGCATACAGTACTTCCCGGCCCCTGACTGCAGCGTACAGTATAAGTCAAAGTGCTGCCAATGTAGGCGGGCAAGACTAACATGGAAGGGGCTTATTATATTTTTTGAACAGCAGATGCTACATTGAGGGAGAAGGAATAGTATTGGGTAGAAGTAGGGGAAAACAAAAACATAAGCACACCTATTGGAACCCCGTACCCTACGGAAATAGATGATCCTCAAATAGACCTGTCACCGTGAGCAGTGTGAATTGCCGTACATTAATGATAATCCCCCGTCTACCGGGAACGGACATGCACGCAAACTGCAGCATCTGTATCTATCCAAGAGAAAAATAATCATTATAAACCGCAAGCATCAGTAGACAAACAATTACCCCCACGCAGAGGCAATCCGGCTGTCAGCTGGGTAAACTTTCTAGGATTTAAGTACTCGAATCAGCAGGAGTTCCCCCCCAGCCCGCCAGCTGTGTAAACATATTAAAGGCACTTGAAAAGTGATTACCTAGAGCTCTAGCAATTTCACCACAGGCCGTTGGCTGTGTAAACAGCAAGGACCCTTTGAGGTAAAAGCTGGGTGAGTTTCCGATTTAAACGGACAGATGACACAGCGCTGGGTCTGTGGAAGACAGCACCCACATCCGGATGAAAGTGAGGGAATCGGGCACTAGGGTTAACTGTACATCTGAGCGGCTGGAGGCACCAGCTCTCGCGCGGCGGTCTTTGCCCCCACCTGCTCTAGAATCTTCCCAAACTCTTCTAAGATATGTGTAGCCGTCTTGGAGGCCTGCCCTTCGACTTTCATCTTTAGGGAACCAGTTCTTAACCCGCCCCAGCTTGAGACTATTCTCTAGGTTACGGACCTTTCGTTTAGCCTCCATAGCAGTATTATTCTCCCGTAACTGGGTCCTGATCTCCGCCAATTTCTCCCCTGTCAGTGGCCGCGAGTCGGGGGTTTTCGGGACTGGGGTGGACTCGTCAGTGTATGCATCAGCGGGTAAAGTAACAGTCGCGGTTAAATAGTCTAGCTCCCGGGTAAGACCGTCCGAAACAGTTGGGCCATTAGGGGAACAAACCGGTCTGTATCGCCACTGCGGGGTAAAGGTCACAACCATTTTTGTTTTCCATTCCCGGGAGCTATCAGTGCTCGGGGGAGCCCACCCAGCGGGGGGCTTGCCTAGCACAATTGTTTGGAGAGCCGAATAATGTGGCGACCTGGAGAGACCGTCCAGAATCTTGATCATTAATGTGGGATTTTTAAATGTTTCTCTCAATCTTGTCAGGATAATTCCCTTTTGTTCTGGTGCTTGGGCAATCACCAGGTCCAACCTTTCCTTATGCAGGGCTACGCTATCCAGTAGTAACTGACTGTGAATAGGCATGTCCCCACCGTCCCCGCAGTGCCACCAGGGCACTCCGGGACATGCTGTCCTGAGGTAAGTCAACTTAGGTGGTCTGAAATTCAGGTCCCCCATGTCGGATCTCCCCTGAAGGGAACCGCTTCAAAAACAGTACGTCTTTCAAAACCTGACCTTCGCGTGGCAGACCTCTGCTCTTAACAACCGGTCTAAGGCAGACGTCTGTACGGTTACACCCTCTTCATAAGAAGAGCTCCGACCTCTGTCACCCCGGGTATGTTCGGTGGTCACAACAAATATACAAACCAAAAGTCCGTCAGGTTTAAGTGCTCAGTAACATGGATCCAGGAAGTCGAATATGGTCAGGGCTCAGGTAGGAAACGTCAGGTAATCGTCAGGCAGAACTATCTGCAAAATCGGGCAAAACAGATATGCGCTCCGGCTCCGAAAGCTGCGCTAGTGATTCAGGTAAAAATATATATATGCGCTCTGGCTCCGAAAGCCACGCTAGAGATTCAGGGGAAAAAACACATGCGCTCCGGCTCCGAAAGCCACGCTAGAGATTCAGGGGAAAAAACACATGCGCTCCGGCTCCGAAAGCCACGCTAGTGATTCAGGGGAAAAAACACATGCGCTCCGGCTCCGAAAGCCACGCTAGTGATTCAGGGGAAAAAACACATGCGCTCCGGCTCCGAAAGCCACGCTAGTGATTCAGGGGAAAAAACACATGCGCTCCGGCTCCGAAAGCCACGCCAGTGATTCAGGTAAAAAAAAATATATATATGCGCTCCGGCTCCGAAAGCCACGCTAGAGATTCAGGGGAAAAAAACACATGCGCTCCGGCTCCAAAAGCCACGCTAGTGATTCAGGTAAATATATATATATGCGCTCCGGCTCCGAAAGCCACGCTAGTGATTCAGGTAAAAAATATATATGCGCTCCGGCTCCGAAAGCCACGCTAGAGATTCAGGGGAAAAAACACATGCGCTCCGGCTCCGAAAGCCACGCTAGTGATTCAGGTAAATATATATATATATACGCTCCGGCTCCGAAAGCCACGCTAGAGATTCAGGGGAAAAAACACATGCGCGCCGGCTCCGAAAGCCACGCTAGAGATTCAGGGGAAAAAACACATGCGCTCCGGCTCCGAAAGCCACGCTAGTGATTCAGGTAAAATTATATATATGCGCTCCGGCTCCGAAAGCCACGCTAGAGATTCAGGGGAAAAAAACACATGCGCTCCGGCTCCGAAAGCCACGCTAGAGATTCAGGGGAAAAAACACATGCGCTCCGGCTCCGAAAGCCACGCTAGAGATTCAGGGGAAAAAACACATGCGCTCCGGCTCCGAAAGCCACGCTAGTGATTCAGGTAAATATATATATATATGCGCTCCGGCTCCGAAAGCCACGCTAGAAATTCAGGGGAAAAAACACATGCGCTCCGGCTCCGAAAGCCACGCTAGTGATTCAGGTAAAAATATATATATGCGCTCCGGCTCCGAAAGCCACGCTAGAGATTCAGGGGAAAAACACATGCGCTCCGGCTCCGAAAGCCACGCTAGTGATTCAGGTAAAATATATATATATGCGCTCCGGCTCCGAAAGCCACGCTAGAGATTCAGGGGAAAAAACACATGCGCTCCGGCTCCGAAAGCCACGCCAGTGATTCAGGTAAAAAAATATATATATATGCGCTCCGGCTCCGAAAGCCACGACAGAGATTCAGGGGAAAAATCACATGCGCTCCGGCTCCGAAAGCCACGCTAGTGATTCAGGTAAAAATATATATATGCGCTCCGGCTCCGAAAGCCACGCTAGAGATTCAGGGGGAAAAAACACATGCGCTCTGGCTCCGAAAGCCACGCCAGTGATTCAGGTAAAAATATATATATATATGCGCTCCGGCTCCGAAAGCCACGCCAGAGATTCAGGGGAAAAATCACATGCGCTCCGGCTCCGAAAGCCACGCTAGTGATTCAGGTAAAATTATATATATGCGCTCCGGCTCCGAAAGCCACGCTAGAGATTCAGGGGAAAAAACACATGCGCTCCGGCTCCGAAAGCCACGCTAGTGATTCAGGTAAAAAATATATATATGCGCTCCGGCTCCGAAAGCCACGCTAGAGATTCAGGGGAAAAAACACATGCGCTCCGGCTCCGAAAGCCACGCTAGTGATTCACACTCTGGGTACGTCAAAAGGTTAGTAAAAGCTTACCAGTCAGGACTCTGCGATGCTGCTGTCAAATTGATCAGGTTTTTTGGGTTGGTGAGGGTCGGAGAGCAGACAAGAAACTAACTGAGAGTAAATCTAACTACTGGAAGCCTTGGATTTAACAGGCGCTTCCCCACCTTTAGAAAACTTCGGCCAAAGGTTGTCTGCTCCCTGATCCGCCAACGTTGCCAACTTGCCGTTGTCTCTTTCCCTTCCCGCGTCGGGGTCACCAAATGTTAAGACGGACCCGGAGGGTCCCGTCTTTGCGTGTTCTTTTGGAAGGAGAGACTCACACTGGCAACTATGATTAGATGCAGACAGCAGGTTATTCACAGAATCCTGACTGATACAACGAATCAACAGGCATGCATTCGTTTGAGAAGGCGTTCTGCCTTCCCGTTCAAAGTTGACACAATTATACTTCGCGCTGCCTGGAGTCCCCGGTCAGTTCGCCTTCCCCATTGGTCCATTCATCTGCGCGCGCTGGGGATCCGTCCTCCTATTGGCCGCATCGAAGTGCCTGTCCAGCTCCTGCTGTGCTTGACAATGGCTCAGCCATCCCCGGGAGCGGTTCCGATCCCGTATTCAATAGTCCATTGTGTCAAGGAATTACTATGCGTCTGACAGGCTAGCCATTTTCAATAGTTTTAGTTTAACTAAATTGTCAATTACACTTATCAACTTTAGACTTAAATAGAGCCATTCACACTCACTAGTTACAGGTTCCGATAGAGCAATTCACACTTGTCTAACAGTTACAGATTCCGATCAGTTTCTTTATTAATCCCGAGTTTCGATGGGGCAATTGATACTGGCTGGTATTTACAGGCTCCAAGATTTAATTAACATTATGCATATCCCTTACAAGCTCCAGCAGTCATGCAATCGCCTGCAGCAGCTCGCTTGGCTGTTGTTAACCATTTCAGGGCTGGAAGTGTCACCCTCCCTAGCCCTACATTAAACACCGCAGTGAAATCTCCCCAACAGGGGTTGATACATTGTATCTACCAAAGCTACACCCTGTATTGTCCTTCTTTTTCCCACAGCTCAGACACTCACCCCATAACCTTTTCAACCACTCATCCTTCAAAATGTGATATGGTTTCACAAATATTTCCAGGACAGTTCGGGAAGATTTCAGCAGGTGTAAAAAAAAAGCAGGAGAGAGCAATTCAATCAAAACATTGAGGAAGTAGAGAGACAGACATTGACTTTTCAGCAAGAGAAAGTTGAGCAGATTTAGAGGTGTATAGGGGCAGAAAGAGAGAGAGAGATAGAGGGAGAGAGGAGTGAAAGACGGAGAGGTGATTGTGCCAGTTACCGTTTTGTTATGAATATTTCGTGTAGAAACAGCATCAATTTCAGGCAGATTGTACACGGGGTCTATGCGCAATGAATGGGAAATGGCGGAGGTATTGGTGTTGATTTATTTCTTCTTCTCGTCTGCTGTGTCGGAGACCCACCTGGAAAGGACAGGTTAAATGTAGCGTGTGTGTATGTGTGTGAGTGAGAGAGACAGAGAAAGAAAGAGAGATGAAGAGAGCGTGAGGGATGGATGGAGCGACCTAGACTCTGCGGAGAGACTCCTCTAAATTGAGTCACCGTGTGGTTTCTCAGAAAATAAACTAGTGTTCAGTCATAAAACATTTGCTTCTTGATCTCAGTTGAAATCTGTACCGATTCTGTTGTTTTGAAATCAGTGGAAATTCCTGACAATTTGGGGACATTTTTGAAACAGCTTCCTGTTTCCAATTACCTGGGTTCAATAACAGGCGTAATGCTGGGGGAGATGTTCAGTGCCAAATTGTGGTAGTTCAGGTGGCAGTGGGATGTTGCTATACGAGAGACATGGGTGAATTGTCAGTCAATGGAAATTCAAGGCCAGCAATTGTGTATTGTTGTCCTGGAAGGGTAACGTGTCAGATTGTGGACGGCAGCGCGGACTGCAATCTTGCTGTGCTCTTTGTGCTGGATTTTTAAAATATCAAATTTCCTATCTCTCTGACTTTCTATTTCTCGTAGCCCGAGGGAATTTTATTTGAGAGCTGAAACTCCTGTGATGCAGAGACATAAAAAATCAAATTACTCTGCCATGAGGGTTCCACGTACAATAGCTGCAACCAGAGATAGGGGGAACTAGAGAATTATGATAAACCAATCTGCATTCATTGACACACCCATAAGCTCAACAGTGCCGACATTCCGGGGGCTCACGCAGTCTCTAGTAATTGTGCCACAGGGGGATGAGCTCTGGTCTGCAGATGGGTGAGGCAAGAGAGGAAAACACGTTCTCTTGCACAGTCCGATCGCACAGATTCCACTGCGTCCCTCTCTCCCTGCCTCCATATTCCCAGCTGCGTGTCCATCAACGCCAGAAATCTCCATCTTCCCCAGAATCTTGACATTCTCGCCAGTTTTTTTCAGGAACTGTTCCATCGTTCGGTCTTGCGCATCTCCGAGCTCCACAGTTCAGCTTTCTGCACACCTTTCTCTCTCACTATCCTAAGAGAACGTGACGTTCCTGCCTAAATGCAAGTCTATCCATAATCCCCCGGCCATCATTAGGGATCGATGTTATCTCAATTAAACTTCCTCGATTCCTGTCTGTCCTCCTTTATCTCCAACGCTCTCTATCTGTCCTTGCTCGCTGTCTCCCTAAGTTTACTTTCCCTCTCTTCTCTCTCTGTAGTTTTCTTGTTTTCATTGGGACCCCTCTTTGCTCCTCTCTGTCTATCCTTCAGTTTCTTCCTGTGGTATTTTTGTTTCGTTAATTGCTCTCTCTCACATTACACCACATCCTCGAAGCCAACAGCCCCCAGTTTCTCATTCTTTCTTTGTCCAAGGATCTTTCGGTCTCTATTGTTCCTCGTTCACTCTGCCTAACTGTTTCACTCTCTCTCTTTCAATATTTTTCTCTGTATCTATCTGCCCGCCCTCTCCTCATTCCAGGTTTCACATTATCCTTGTTTCTTTCTCTCTTCCTCTCAGTCTCATTCTCCATCTCAGTCCCTCACTTCCTCTTTCCATCTGTAATACAGAGGCATCTTACTGTTCCCCACACCCTGAGTGTTATCCCCACCCTCGCACGTTCTAACTTGAAACGGGAGTGGTGTGTTAAATAAAATACATTTCTCTTTTGGGGACAGTTTGTCTTCCTGAGGAATGGGTACGTGCGATGCAGCAAGGCGGTCAGTGAAAAGACCTTTGAGTCTCTGGTCATACTCTCTGTGACGTCCAGATCCCTGAGTGAGTGCAGCAGCTCATGGAGGGGGCGAGGGTCTGGGAGGTATTGTACACCCAAGCGGATTTATAAACAGTGGTGGGAAGGCGTCAGGGATGAAATCGGAGTTGGGAGGTGGTGGCTGCACGGGGTGGAATTAGAAAGTAAGAGTTTGAAACAATTTATGACGGGCAACATGCTTGTGCGGTAAAATTCGAGGTGAATAACATTTAAAGGGGGCGCACAAGATTGTGGGGAGGAAACTATTTGAGGGGATATAAAATGGGAGCTCGAAAAATTGTAATGGCCGGTAAACTATTGGGACAATATTTACTGGAGAAATGCAATACCTGGGTGAACAATAGTTTCATGGGTGGGAGTGCAATATATAAGTTGGAGCAGTATTGCATTGGGGGCACAAGGTTTGGGGATGCTGTAAAGTAACGTGAGAATGCGTCACCGCTGGACTAACCAACCGTGTTGTTTATATCGATTACCTGGTGATTTTTAGTCACAAATGGAAGAAACAATTACAACATCTATCAGACTTGTTTGATCAATTTCAGCCGGCCGGCTTGGTGATATACCTGGCGTAAAGTGAATTATCCTTAGCCCAAGTCAACTTCTTTGGCCATGCTGTTGGACACGGACAAATGGCCCCATATGCTGCAAAAAATAATTTTAACTGGGAATTTGCCCACACCAACAACAAAAACAGCTCATTACTAAAATTTCTGGGATTGAGTCGATTTTATCTAAAATATTTAACAAATTTTAGCAGTGTGGCTGCTCCACTCAGTGAATTGCTAAAGAGCCGCAAAAATGTTATGTGGACAGTGAGCTAGCAGAAAGCATTTGACACCCTGACATCTGTGTTAACCGCTGCTCCAGTATTTACCATGGCCGAAGTCCGCAAAGTCATTAAAGTCGGCTATTGATACAAGTGATGTGGGTGTGAGTGCTGTGCTCTTGCAAGAAGAAAGCGAGAAGATAGAAAGATCTATTGCGATTTCTTCAGGAAATTGAACATTCGTCAGCAGAAACACTAGACGGTTGAGAAAGACTTTCAGCTTGGTGTTGGGATTATAACATTTCAGTGTTTATGCTACTAGTAACTTTTCAAAGAAAGTCATATGCAGAGATCGTAAACGATAGAAATTTATGGAGAAATTTAAAGACAAAATTTCAGACGGCTTAGATTGAGCATGTAGGTAAAACCATTAAATTTGAAAATTATGCATGTGGCAGGACGAGAAAACGTGATTGTTGACGTATCGTTGAGACTCGAACGAGAAAAGGAAGCTTTCGGTAGCGGGAGTACAACAAACTGAAACGGAATGTAGTTGTGTATGTTTGCACGTTCATAGTCAGTGTAATTTGTATGCGTATTTTCGAGTACTAACCATTCTTAAGGGGTTTTAATATGAAACCAACTTTGGATATTGATAGTTCAATTTATATTGGGGGGACGGTGTTTCATGAAGTTCTTCTTCAGCAAGGTTATGTAGTCCTTGTTTTTTTTTACAGAGAAGTCGTAAATGACAGCAACCCTGAAAGTCAGTTGGTTGAAGGGTAGGCCTCATTTGATTTTTGCTGACACATACTACGTCATGAAGAAGGTTTTCAAGTTTAAAAAAATACACTTGCCCTTTGGAAGGGGAGGGGCCAGTTCTCGAAGCTCAGTTTTCCGGTTTTGTTTTGTTTATTTCAGCTGTAGTATGAAATGGCATATGGATCCGGAAGCAGGCTCAGGCTGGTACTCTCCCTCTGACTTCTATCCTGTAAGAACTTGTTTGATATTGCCTCTTGTGCCAAGGAGTGATTTTGGGATTGTTGTAAGTATCAGGAACAGCATCATTAAGTTGGGAGAGGTCTGTTGGGTTTTGGGATAGGGCAAGTTATTCCGTATTCTCTTTTTTTCTGTTCTGTGTGTTTCATTCAGTAATGTTGGAAAAAAAATTGGTTTTGTTTAAAACTAAGTGGTCTGATCAGCTGGTTGTCTTCTGGAATGTCCACTTTGCACCTTCTTACAACAATTATCAAAGATATCGTCTGTTCTAATGTCTTCAAATGTTCTGAGGGGTTTGGCTTCATCCAGAGCACCTTCCAGTCACCTGAACTGCACGGGATGCTAGATTGCTGAGTTAGTTAAAGCGCAAATTATGAAGCCATTGACAAAAAAAAAATCCACACCTCTCAGAAGACAGGATTCATCTTGGTAGTTGGAGGATGGCAAATGTGAAACTACAATACAAGTGTGAGAAAGGCTAATCTAGAAAATTACAAACCTGTCAGCTTGACAGCATTGGAGGGAAAACTGATGGAGGCCACAACACACAAAAACATAAATATTCATTGAGAGAAAAGCAAGTTCATATTAGACAGTTAACATGTTATAATTGACAAATTTAATCGAGTTCTTTGAGGACGAGATGCAGGCGCTAGATTCGAGTTGTTTTGAAGACATTGTGTACTTTGACATTCAGAGTGTACGTGATAAGTTGGCAGCAACTTCGAAATAAGTGAGGTTGATCAGTGCTTGGCAACACGAATTAGAGATTGACTAAATGGTAGTAAATAGGCATTAGATGTGCATTTGTCAGATTGGAGATGAGATGAATTTTGGCAAAGGTGAGGATTGCAGGTGCTCGAAACCAGAGTTTTCATCAGAGTGGTGTTGGAAAAGCATAACAGGTCAGCCATCATCCGAGAAGAAGGAAAATCGAGGTTTGGGCAAAAAGCCTTCACCAGGCATAGCGGCAGACGCCAGCAGGGTGGAGAATTAAACGGGGAGGGGCTGGCAACAACGTAGCAAAGAGTACAATTGTTCAATGGGGGTGGGGATAGAGGTGATAGGTCTGAGGTAAGGGTGGAGTGATAGGTGGGAAGGGAGATTAGCAGGTAGGACCGTTCGGGTGGACAGTGCTAAGCCAGAACGTTGTAACTGAGGTAAGTTGGGGGGAGGCGAAATGAAGAAACTGGTGAAGTGTACACTGATGCACTGGGGTTGAAGTGTTCCAAGGCTGAAAATGAGGCGTTCTTCATCCAAGCGTCGGGTAGTGAGGGGGTAGCGGTAGAGGAGTCCCAAGACCGGCATGTCCTCGCCGAGTGTGAGGGGAGGATGACATGTTTTGCAACAGGGCAGTCGGGTTGATTGGTGAGGATGTCCTGAAGAAATTCCTGGAAGAGCTCTGCGAGGAGGTGTGCAATCTCCCCAATGTAGAGGAGACTCCATCGGGGGCAACGGATACAATAAATGACATTGGTGGATGTACTGCTGAAACATGGATGAATGTGCAAGGCTCTTTTGGGGCCTTGGATGGAGGTGAGGGAGGAGGTGTGGGCGCAGGTATTGCTATTCCTGCGGTGGCAGGGGAGGGTGACAGGACGGGAGGGTGGATTGTTGGGGCAGCGTGGACCCGACCAGGTAGTCATGGAGTGAAAGGTTTTTGCGGAAAGCGTAAAGGGGAGGGGAGGGAAATATTCCTCCGATGGTGGGGTCTGTTTGAAGGTGCCGGAAATGTCGGGGGCATGTTACGGTTAATGCGACGTTTGTTCGGGTGGAAAGTGAGGACCAGGTGGGTTCTGTTCTTGTTACGGTTAGAGGGGTGGGGTTTGACGGCAGACGTGCGAGATGTGGATGAGATGCGTTGGATGGGCATCTTCAACCACGTGGAGAGGGAATTTGTGATCTCGAAAGAAGGAGGCCACCTGCTGTGTTCTGTGGAGGAACTGGTCCTCCTGGAAGCAGATAGAGCAGCGGCGGAGGAATTCGGAATATGGGATGGTAGTTTTACAGGAGGGACGGTGGGAAGAGATGTTATCCAGGTAGCTTTTGTAGTCAGTTTGTTTGTGAAATAATGTCAGAGTCAATTCATTCGTCATTAATGAAGATGGCGAGGTCCAGGAAGGAGATGGAAGTGTCAGAGATGGACCAGGTGAATTGAAGGTCGGGGTTGAATGCACTGGGAAAGTTGAAGAACTGTTCAAACTCCTCGCAGGTGCGTGAGGTGACGCCGATGCAGTCATCAATTTAGTGGCGGAAGAGGTGGGGAGTGGTGCTGTTGTAACTACGAAAGATGGACTGTCCTACATAACCAACAAAGACACTGGCATATCTGGGGCCCATACTAGTGCCCATGGCTACCCCTTTGGTTTGGATGAAGTGAGAGGATTCGAATGAGAAAATGTTAAGGGTGAGGACCAGTTCAGCCAAACGAATGAGAGTGTCAGTGGAAGGGTACTGTTGGGGATGTCTGGAGAGGAAGAAACGGAGTGCTTGAAGGCTCTGGTCGTGGCGAATGGAGGTGTAGAGGGACCCGTTCCACCACAGAACACAGCATGTGGCCTCCTTCTTGAGAGATCGCAATTTTCCTTGCCATGTGGTTGAAGATGACCTCCAACGCATCTCATCTCCATCCCGCATGTCTGTCCTCAAACCCCAGCCCTCCAACTGTAACAAGTACAGAACTCCGCGTTCCTCAATTTCCATCCTGCCAACCTTCGCATTAACCACGTCATCCAACGACATATCTGCCACCTCCGAACATACCCTACCACCAGAGATATATTTCCTGCCCACCTCTTTACGCTTTCCACAAATACCGTTCCCTCAATGACTACCTGGTCATGTTCACACCCCCTCAACAACCCACCCTCCTGTCCTGGCAACATCCCCTGCCACCGCAGGAATTGCAAAACCTGTGCCTACACCTCCTCCCTCAAATACATCCAAGGCCCCAAAGGAGCCTTCCACGTCCATCAAAGTTTCAACTGCACATCCACCAATGTCAATTATTGCGACTGTTGCTTCCGCCACAGTCTCCACCACATTGGGGAGACTGGACACCACCTCGCAGAGTGCTTCAGGGAACATCACCGGAACACCCGCACCACACTACCCCAATGCCCCGTGGCCCAACATTTCAACTGCCCCTCCCACTCTGCTGAGGACATGCAGGTCCTGGGCCTCATCCACCACTGCTACCTCACCAACCGATGCCTGGAGAAAGAACGCCTCATCTTATGCCTCGGACCACTTCAACACGTGGGCATCAATGTGGACTTCACCAATTTCCTCAATTCCCCTTCCCCAACCTTACATCAGTTTTAACCTTCCAGCTCGGCAATGTCCTCATGACCTATCCTACCTGCCAATCTCCCTCCCCACCTACCGCTCCACCCTCCCTTCTGACCAAAACTTCCCAATGCCACATTCAACTACTGTTCTCTTTGCTACTTTCCCCACCTTCCTCTCTGACCTATTACCTCCGTCCCCATGCCTATTTACGTGTTGTACACTTTGCTACCTTCTCTCTAGCACCACACACCCCACTTATCCCTCCACAATGGAGGCTCCCTGCCTCAATTCCTGATGGAGGCCTTTTGCCTGAAACATTGATGTTCCTGCGCCTCGGATGCTGCCTGACCTGTTGTGCTTTTCCAGCACCACACTGATGTAAACTCTAGTTTCCAGCATCTGCAATTCTTACTTTTGTATAGCCATCTATATGGCGAATCCAGTCAGATTTATTCTATAGAAATCCTCAGAATGTTGATATCAAAGGGTAACGGTAATCCTCGACCTCTTGACTCAATGTTTCGGATTGCACGTGCACTATTTCTGGACGTGCTTGAGATTTGCATTGAATTACTTGACATCTATATTAGTAACAACACCTTTACTGATCAGCGTCGATCATTCTAGCCACCTATCCCATTCCCGAATATTGTACATGTTTTCCTTGAATTCTTAACCTTTGGCAATAGCAGGATTTTCAATTCAATACAGTCACGGTTGCAGTATCTTGATAAACCCAAATTTATTCAATGAACACTGGAGGATGCCAGCCAGATTGTTAGGAATCAAATAATGGTGAGTTTTCTGGATGTATTGGCACTATCACCGATCTTTCCCTTTCCTCCGTTTTACACAGAAACCTAGGCGACGGGAGCAGTAGAGGTGATTCGGCTCTCCGAGCCTGCTCCGCCATTCATCACGACCATGGCTGATCAACCACCTCAGTCCTCTTTGTCACCCTTAAATCTTGCCGTCCACTGTTCCAATTGTAATGTCCAGCCATCACTTGAATAAATTCAATGCTTTGGCAACAACTATTTCGTGACTTAATGAATTACATATACTCATATTTTTCTGGATGACAAAAAATTTGCTCAACTTCGTCCGAAATGGTTCTGTCTGAATCCTCAAAGTATGACCCCTGGTTCTGGACACGCACATCACTGGGAACATCACCCTGCATCTCCCCTGTCTAGTCATGTGGAAATACATTAGACTTCATGATATTTCCTACACATTCCACATTCCACTGAACTCCAGCGAATAAAACCACTAACCTCGTCAATCTCTGTGTATGCATCTGCCTCATATGCCCCAGAATCAGCCTTGCAAAATTTCATGACATTCCTTCGAAAGCGAGAGTATCTTCTTCAGAAACGGTTGAAAAACACCTTCAAACAATATTCTGGATGTTGTCTCGCCAATATCCAACTGCAACAACATAAGCCGGCTCCAAGACACAAAATTTCTAGCTAAAGGCCAACATACTCTTTACCTTCTGTACCATCTGCTGCACCTGCATGCTGACATTCAACGATTTCTGCACGGGAACCCTGTCCCCCTGCACATTCCCCAATTGCAATCTACAGCCGTTCAAATCATAGTATGCGTTTTTCTTTTTGTTTTTGCTTCCAAAGTGTATAACCTCACATTATACAATTAATACTGCATCTGCTAAGTATTTACACAATTGCCCTACTTATCCCGATTTTACTGAATGACCTCTTCATCCTCATTACTATTCACTTTCTCACCACAGTAGTATCATCAGCAAACATTTTGTTCCCATATTCAAAACAACCCATTAATTCTTCCACTTTATTTCCTCTCAGTCAACCTATTTTCTATCTATGTCAATACACTTACTCCAATCGCATGTTCTTTAATCTTGTAGAATAATCTCTTATGAGAGACACTGTCAAACGATTTCCTCAAATCCAAATACACCACAACGAATGGCTCACCCTGGTGAACTTGACTCGAACAAAAAACAAATAAATTACAGAACAGGAGCAGGCCCTGATCACCTCAAAGCCTGCGCCGGTTTACGTATTCTATCTCAATCTGTACCGGATTTGCAAAGGATTTGTCTACCTCTGTTCCCTGCCCAGTCATGTACCTCTCTAAATGTATCTTAGATGACGTTGTAGTGCCCGCCTCTAACACCTCCGCTGGCAACGCGTTTCAATCAGCCAACGCCCTCTGCATAAAACATTTTTCATGCATACTTTTCAACTTTCTGCTTGAACTCGTGACCCCTTGTAACTGAGCTTCCCCAGTCTGGGAAAATGCTTATTGATGTCCAGTCTGTCGGTACCTCTCCTGATGTTGCCGACATCAATTGTCTCCCCTTTCAACCTCCATTTTTCTAAAGAAAATAATTCTAACCTCGTCAACGTCTCTTCAAAGTTAGCGCCCTCCATACGCAGCAACATCCTAATGAAGCTATCTGCGTCCTTTCCAAAGCATCCACATCATTTTGGTATTGGGGCGACAAGAACTTTCTGCAATACCCTAAATGTGGCCAGATTGAACTTCTATATAACTGTAACACGACCTGCTAACTCTTGTACTCATGCGCCGTCTGATGAATGAAAAAATGTTGAATGCTTTCATGACGTCTCCGTCTTGTAACCGTTGTGGTACAATGGACGTTAACACCCAGATCACTCTGTGCACTAATTTGTGCAAGGACTTTTCCATCCACGATATAGTTCACTCTTTGTCTGGGTCTTCCAAAACGTGTCACTTCACATTTGTCTGCATTGAAATCATTCTGCGTTTCCTCAGTTAACCCTGCAAACTGCTTATATTCGGCGGAATTATCTGACAATCCACTTCACTATCTGCTATTCCACCAATCTTTCTGTTACCTGCAAACTTGCTATTCAGACCACCTCTACCTTCAACCAGATCATTTATGTATATCAAAAGCAACAGTTGTCCCAACACGCATCCCTGTGGAAACCCACTGGTCAATATTCTCAATTTTGAGAAATTCCTGTCCACTCATCCTTGCTGTCTCCTGCTTCCAAGCCAGTTCTATACTGATCTTGCTTATGCTCCCCGGACCCCACGTGAATTCACATTCTCCATCAGCCTAGCATTTGGAAACTTTCCAAACGCCTTACTGAAGTCCAGGTATAACATATGTGCAGCCCTTCCCTCGTCAATCAATTTTCCCCAAATGAATTCAATTAGTTTGGTAAGTCATGAACTTCCTTGCACAAAATCTTCTTGCCTAAGAATGACAAACCCGTACTCTTTCAAAGGTAAATTAAACTGATCCTTCTATATCATTTCCTGGAGCTTCCCTCCGACTGACGTCAGGTTCACCTGTCTCTAATTACCCTGGATTATTCCTGCTATGCTTCTGAAACTAGTGGATAATATTAGCAATTCACCAGTACTCTGGCAGCCCACCCGTGTTCAAGAATGGTGTAAAGATATCTGTTAAATCCACTGCTTTCTCCTCTCTCTTTCCACACTAACCTGTGCTGGATCCCATTTATACCTGAGGTATTGTCCACCTAATGCCTTTCAGAATACCCAACACTTCCTCCCCATTTATGCTAATTTGACCACGAGTAACCAAACATCTTTCAATAACCTCAACAACCATTATGTCGGTGTCCTTGGTAAATACCGATGCCAAGTACTGCTTAAGCATCTCTATGACTCCACACATAACTTCACTCCTTTGTCCTTGAGTGAATCAAACATTTCTCGAGTTACCCTCTTGATCCTTAAGCACAAATAAAATGGTTTGGATTTTCCCAAACCTTGTTTGATAAAGATTTTTCCTGACCTACTTTGGCCGTCTTAATTCATTGTTTCAGATTGATCTCACTTTCACGATATTCTTCCAAACGTAGTTTGCTCTCAGTCGCCTAGATCTTACTTGTGCTTCATTTCCCTTCTTAATAAGTCTCAAAATGACATTTGTCAACTGTTACATATTCATAGAATTCCAATAGATTTGGCAAGCATGATTGCCCATTGATGCATCCACGCTTTCAGGGGCCAGTTCTTGAAGTTAGCTGGGATTTAAGTTTTCAGCATCTGGGGATTTAGCCTCCTTCAATTCACTTTAATGTTACCAACACGATAATTGTACCAGTATTGATCTCACTCAGTTCTTCCCTCTCACGTAATCTTGCGTTCACCGATATTCCCGTTACCTGATCTGTGTCATATTTTGTGTATTTGCATATTTGTTTGCTTATTTGACTGTTCTTTGGAAAGTCACGGCAATGTTTCTAAGAAAAAAGTTTATTATTTTCATTCTATGAGTAGTATCCAATTCAAAACAAAAAAGCCTTCTCCTATGTCAGGTTTGGTAAAAGAAACGTCCTGAAGACATTAGAAAATATAATGCTTTTTAAAATTGACAATCAGGCGTATTCTACATTTTTATAATCCCTTCATGCGACATCAGTGTCACTGGTGGATGAGCATTTCAAATTAATCCCAATTACGCTCGAGAAGGTGGTAGTAAGTGTTTTTGAACCGTTGCAGCCTCTGTGCTGTTGGTAAATTCATAATTTTGCCAGGGAGGGACTTCCATGATTTTGAACAGGCGATGATAATTGCACGATAAAATATTTCCAAGTCAGAATAGTGTGCAACTTGGAGGTTATATTTTTGGTCCTCGTGTCACCGTATATATGATCCCAATGTCCTTCTATATGGTGTCATTCAAGCGAGCCGATTTTTTTCTGAACTGGTTCAACGTGCTTTGACTATTGTTGGAACTGAACTCATCTGGGCAGATGTGTTGTATCCAATCGCACTATTGAGTTAAGGTGGGAAGTCGTGCGAGTCTGGAGGTGATTCGCATGTTTTATTGTACCTAGCCTCTGCTTCACTCTTATAGCTATTATTTTTATGTGATTAATTCACTTTACTTTCTGGTCAATGGTAATTTCCTGAAAATTGATCGGTACATATGGTGCTGCACAGTTTAATCCTTGTGTAATTCATGTTTGACGATTTTGGAATATCCAATTAACACTATGTCTGTGCAATACGTTTCACAATTACCATGTTGCTCGGTCGATAGCAGACAATGTATACACATCCCTGTCGGACCACCTCACAATGGTGAGTTTTCTGAACAAACAAACATCATAGATTCAAAGGACGTTGTGAAATCACCCATTTAGGCCGCCGAATACATACAGACCCTCGGAAGAGCATCCTAGCCATATACAAACGCTACTTTATGTCTCCTTGCATTTCCCATGATTCATCCACCTACCCGGCATGTCACTGGCCACTATCGGAAATTAAACCTGGCCAATCCACATTATCTGCATTTCTTTAGCCAATAATAGGAAACCGGAGAACATGAAGAAGAATTTGACAACTGCAATCATACAGTTTCCCGTGGGTGGCATTGAACCTGGATCACTGGCACGCTGAAGCAGCAGCCTGAAACACTGTTCTACTCTCAACACGAGTAGCTCTTTTTCACTCCTATCACACATTTGCATATGCCAGTCAATGAGCCCTGCGGATAATTTAATCAATACTTCTGATATAAACAGCCACGTGCTTTCACTCTGTTTGCAATCGCTAATGACAAGAAACAAAATATTCTCTTCTTATTGATCATTGCCAAAATTGGTGACATTCCCTGGACTGAAGAATGAACAATTTTCATCTCTCTCCTCGTGAATCTCAGATGGATTCTTTTTAAATTCATTGACACTTTCATGGGAAGTGGGTGTCGCGAGTGTTCCAGATATTATTGCCTCCCATAACAGCGACAAATCATGTGCTGTGTGTCTATCGATCATGCTGTTCAGAGAAAATAATTGAGTTAAAATTAGCAATAGTGATTGAATGACTATACACATTGAATGCAGTTCTTGGCTTGGAAATAATTTTGCATAAATGACTGTAACCATTGTTCAAGTTAACAATGGTCATGGGTGCGTAAAAATCTATCTCAGAATTGTTGTTCAAATTTGGCATTGCATCTTGTGCATAATGTGCACTGCTGACTTTCAGCGTTTACTTTGGAGAGATTGCTTGTTTATGAATGTGCCAATCAAGTGAGCTCATTTGTTCTGGATGGCCCCAAAGTTCTTTTCAATATTCTTGGATCTGCATCTTTAACGCAACACTTCTGACTTGTTACTTGAAGGTGGAACGCAGGATTTGAAATGTCCGGTGCCGAGTCAGTCGCTACAGGATTCCCCGTCTCCGACCTGCTGTTGTTGTCATTTTACACCTAACAAAACAGCTAACAATCCGCATACATGAACATCAACTAGCCACGAAACGACACGACCAGCTATCCTTAGTAGACACACACGCATACAACAAGCAACATGAATTCGATTGGGACAACACTACTATCATAGGGCAAGCCAGACAGAGAACAGCCAGGGACTTCCTGGAGGCATGGCATTCATCCACAAACTCCATCAACAAACACATCGACCTGGACCC
Source organism: Chiloscyllium plagiosum (assembly GCF_037043375.1). Lineage (NCBI taxonomy): Eukaryota > Metazoa > Chordata > Chondrichthyes > Orectolobiformes > Hemiscylliidae > Chiloscyllium > Chiloscyllium plagiosum. Next base: position 52,975,495 of record NW_028270167.1, read on the forward strand.
AAAATACCAACCACTACAGCGGACAGCTGAAACTGACAACCGGAAGCGGCAGGGACAGACCACTATAAAACCAGAGGAAACATCAAAGAAGCGCTTCGCAGGAGGCTCCCAAGCACTGATGATTTCGCCTAGCCAGGGGACGAAACGTTTGCAACAAAAACTTCCAGCTCGGCGAACAGAATCACAACAACGAGCACCCGAGCTACAAATCTTCGCACAAACTTTGAATATTTATTTCATACCGCTCTTTAACACTTACAAACCGAATGGTATGATTATTTAGTTACATACCTTTCCAATTAAGCTGGTCACATCAATCTATGGAACTCTAAGTGCAAGGCTGTCGTCAATCCCCTGCACCTGGTGAGACTCATAATGCTTTCCAACCTCTCTGACCTCTCGACTTGGAGTTTTCAAGATGGACACAATAGTCAAGTTCACACTATCCCAGACATTTGCCAGTAGAAACCATGTTTATTTTCCAGCCAATCCTAACTTTATCCTTGTGTGTACAACAATGGATTCAGTCATACCACATTCCATTATCGACGAGTTTGTGTATAAGTGGTTTATGACTCCTGTAATGATATGGGGAATTTATTTAATGTTTGAGGTTGATCTGCCCTCATCATCATGTTTGAAACGTTTAGTGGAATGGCTGTCGTGACATTTTGTATACAGGTTAACTTTTAATAAACGGTTAGACATTAACCATCGCAGGGTTTTATTTAAAACCTATAATTAACAATTGATGTGACATTCACGAATTAAACGTGTTGTGGATTGTTCTGATCTGTACCTTCAGCATTAATAACTGCAGCTGCATAACGTATCATAATTGTGCTACTTTGGATCTACTATTTGGAGCCACAATAGTTGCACTTCTTAACAGCACAGTAATCAAATGTTTTCTGAGGCGTTTCCAGGCTTTGGCACACGATGGATGGGAGGCCATTTTATGACGCACAGTCATGGGCATCCCGAAAAATCCCTTCCTTTGGGAAAGTTCTGACAATCAAAAGTCCTAAAAATGAACTTTGGTGTCAATTCTTTGTTCGGTATTTCTTGCCACATCGTACGGGCAAGTCGTGTGGTTTGAGGAATCCCTTTCAATGAAACGAAATTGATATTTTGGACTGAGTCCTTTTCGCATTTTTAGTTGTTCCTTTATCAGGTTCCATACTTTGCTGTTAAATCTATATCGTTGATGTGACATTCAAGTCATCACCCTCAATGATACGACCAATAGTCCCTGACCTTCTACGACCGTATGACATACTGTCCTGATCTAGTGTCGTATAGTAACGTGTATTCCACAGTTCCATACTTACTCCCACCACATTTCTTTCTGAATTTCTCACGTCTGTCTTCTCCAAGAAGTTCGGTTTCATTGTAGCTCATGGTGCAATTGTACCACTTATCTTCTGTCCTGAAATATTCACTTAAATGCAGAATAGGGACCGTGCCCACTTCTTTAATATCCATACATTTATCACTAAGCGTATCACATAATGTAACGACTTCCCAGATTCCTTGTTGGATGTGTATAATCGGAACTTGGCCAATTGTAATTGACATGCAGACAGCGAAGAAAAGTCAGGAAATGGAATAGAATAATTTAAGCTTCCATGTCCATATGCCATTTCGTTCGAAGGTATGCAATACTCTCCTCTTCCACCGCTATCCTGAGTGATTAAAGTATTTGGTTACTTGGGCGATTTCCAGCACGCTCCTTTCAGTACGGCCAAATTCACATATATCGAGGTTTCCAAGTTAGATTTGGTATAGATGTGTGATAGTCCTTCGACTTTGTTTTCATTACAAAAGAAATGACGCCATAGAGTGATGTAATTCAGTATACATTTACGTATTCAGAGTTAGTATTGGGGAAAGTAATTTCTTTGGAAAACACATCATTCACAGTGTGATAATGAGCGTATTAGACTGTCGCTGGATTTATTACAGGCATCATGAGAACCGACCTTCCACTTGTGAGGTTAAAAGCCTGACTGGAAGCATGGTCTGACTACTGGATAGAGCGACCTTCTTTCGTACCTCTAATGTGCAATCATCGTATGACCTGTACAAACGAATCAATTATGCTAATTAAGTAAAAAAGACCCAATCACGTAACTCCCGACTCGTTATTTGATTCAAGTTGTGCATTTTCTTGCGGATCATCCGCAATCCATAGGCATGGCATGGTTGATTTTGTTGAGGATTTCAAGACTCTTCTTGTTCTCTCTCAATTAATTGATTAATTGTAGATGAAAGTACTTCAATGATGGCTATTCCATCTAACTGCATCTTCGTTGTCTTCCTCTGTAGCCGTACTTATTGCATTTGAATTTCATCATAGAACATAGAACATAGAACATAGAACATAGAACATAGAACAATACAGCACAGAACAGGCCCTTCGGCCCACGATGTTGTGCCGAACTTCTAACCTAGATTAAGTACCCATCCATGTACCTATCCAAATGCCGCTTAAAGGTCGCCAATGGTTCCGACTCTACCACTCCCACGGGCAGCGCATTCCATGCCCCCACCACTCTCCGGGTAAAGAACCCACCCCTGACATCTCCCCTATACCTTCCACCCTTCACCTTAAATTTATGTCCCCTTGTAACACTCTGTTGTACCAGGGGAAAAAGTTTCTGACTGTCTACTCTATCTATTCCTCTGATCATCTTATAAACCTCTATCAAGTCACCCCTCATCCTTCGCCGTTCCAACGAGAAAAGGCCGAGAACTCTCAACCTATCCTCGTACGACTTCCTCTCCATTCCAGGCAACATCCTGGTAAATCTTCTCTGCACCCTCTCCAAAGCTTCCACATCTTTCCTAAAGTGAGGCGACCAGTACTCCAACTGTGGCCTAACCAAAGTCCTGTACAGCTGCAACATCACTTCACGACTCTTGAATTCAATCCCTCTGTTAATGAACGATAATACTCCAGAGGCCTTCTTACAAACTCTATCCACCTGAGTGGCAACCTTCAAAGATCTATGTACATAGACCCCAAGATCCCTCTGTTCCTCCACCTGACTAAGAACCCTACCATTAACCCTGTATTCTGCATTTTTATTTGTTCTTCCAAAATGGACAACCTCACACTTGGCAGGGTTGAACTCCATCTTCTACTCCTCAGCCCAGCTCTGCATCATATCTAAGTCCCTCTGCAGCCGACAACAGCCCTCCTCACTGTCCACAACTCCATCTATCTTCGTATCATCTGCAAATTTACTGACCCACCCTTCGACTCCCTCATCTAAGTCATTAATAAAAATTACAAACAGCAGAGGACCCAGAACTGATCCCTGCGGAACTCCACTTGTAACTGGGCTCCAGGCTGAATATTTACCATCTACCACCACTCTCTGCCTTCGACCGGTTAGCCAGTTTTCTATCCAATTGGCCAAATTTCCCTCTATCCCATGCCTCCTGACTTTCCGCATAAGCCTACCAGGGGGAACCTTATCAAATGCCTTACTAAAATCCATGTACACTACATCCACTGTTCTACCCTCATCCACATGCTTGGTCACCTCCTCGAAGAATTCAATAAGACTTGTAAGGCAAGACCTACCCTTCACAAATCCGTGCTGGCTGTCCCTAATCAAGCAATGTCTTTCCAGATACTCATAAATCCTATCCCTCAGTACCCTTTCCATTACTTTGCCTACCACAGAAGTAAGACTAACAGGCCTGTAATTCCCGGGGTTATCCCTATTCCCTTTTTTGAACAGACATCATCCAACAGTTTTAGTTCTCTGATAATCTGCTTCAGCCTGCATACCTTTATTCTCCCCCAGCATATCTACTGAATAAACGATGGGATATCGGGTATTAATTCGCGTGACAATGTCTTTCAATGTCTCCCTCTACCTCCTGCAAGCCTGACATTGTATGAATTTCGTGGTTGTGGTGGTTATCAGCAGATTTTGGAAATACTGCATTATTTAACAAATTTCATTTTCTATTTTTAAGCAATACTCCAACATCTGGATGTCTGCAATATTGATCAGCACAGGTACAATCCCAATGTTACATTATCATTAATGTCTCTCTGTCATTTATCAACACTACTCCATTTATTGTTCTATCTGCTAGTATTGGTTACTTTCACTCCCTCGTTGTTGTAGGAGTGGGAGCAGGAAATAAGTTGCTGTGAACGGGAGGCAAATACATATCATGATGTAGGGGACACACACGTCTGTACAACACGCACACACTTTCCTCACTCATAATATATCACTGGTCGTCCATGGGGGGAGGAGCACAAGCAGACCGAAGTTGCACTCACCTGTAACTTTCACTTCCGTTCTGAACACACACACATACACATATTGCATCTGGTTGTTCTACATTGCACAGAAAAACCATGTCTTCACCCGATAATATCATTGCTGACAAAAAACTTTCTTTCCATTTCTCGGACTGGATTTGCGGGTTCTCAGGTAAGCATCAGGCATGTTATACAGAACCGTGAAGTTAATAAATTCACAGATTTCATTCAGGTTGATCAGTTGTTTTGCTCCATTCGCTGATTCGTCACGTTTCTCACAAGTCTGGATATTCAGGCCATTCTTCATAACCACTGTAAATCGTTTATCGTGATTCCTGCTGATATGGAAAATAAACACGAGGAACTCAGGGGTTATCTGCTTGCTGATTTCCTTCCCTCTTGGAAAATACGGTATAGTGAGAATATATCCAGAGAAGTAATGAATTATAATTATATTCTGATCGTATTAATCACATTTAACAACCAGAGATCCCATAATGCAACTTCCAATTTGTTATTGCAATCCTGATATGCTTCGACATACCAGGCAGATTGATATGTAATTTATTTGTGCAAGTGTCATGATTAAATTACCTACAGTGTGGAAACAGGCCCTTGGGGCCAACAAGTCCACAACGACCCTCCGAAGAGCAACCCACCCAGACCCATTCCCCTACACCTAAGAATACAGGCAATTTAGCACAACCAATTCACCTAACCTGCACATTATTGGACAATGGGGAGGAAACCGGAGAACCCGGAGGAATCCCACGCAGTCACGGGGGAGGGGAATGTGCAAATTCCACACAGTCAGTTGCCTGAGGCGGGAATTGAACCCAGGTCTCTGGCATTGTGAGGCAGCAGTGCGAACCACTGTGCCACCGTGACGCCCTATTTTTGATGACATCTTTTAATCACAGCAGATGACATATTTTGTCATATATATTTTAAGCTGGAAACAAAATTTCCATTTACCTTTAAATTCCATATATTTACATTTGCATATGGCACTTCCCATTGTTATGTAACATGTTTCTACCCATCTGCCGAAACTATCATTCCATCCGGGGTGACGGTCATTAGGATCACGTCTCCCACTTGGCATTAAGGTTGCTTAACTTCTGCAGTTCATTTGTGCACGAATTGGCATATAGTTAGTTGCGCCCACGACCCTATGGTGAAGGAGTATAAAGCAATCACATATCGTTGGATCATGTACTTTTGTGTTGCTAACATGGTCCCTCCTACTATTATACGCTGAGATATTTTCATGGTTTTAACAGTCATTGATTCAAATGGTGTTAGCTCAGTTGTTCTTCTGTGTAGGCCTTGATTTCATTGAAATGCATGAGATTACGTCGAGTTATCCTCCTCCTGTATTTGCTAATGTCTTGGCTAATTTGTCTTTAAGTTTTCTTTTCCTCCTCTTTAGCAAAGCTGAACTCTGGGATACTGTGGAATATTATAACATCCTCGAATATTCCAAAGTATGACAAGTTCTTTTCATGATGCTTCCCGTGGACATGTCCCCTGATCTATATCAATCGGATACGGCACTTCCCAACTTGTAATTATTCTGTCCGCGTAGGCCCTGCAATGCCTCTAGCGGTAGAACTGCCATTTTGCAAATTCATCAATAATATTGAAACAATATTTCTTTCCCTGACTACAAGGAAGATATTCTGCAAAATCTATCCAAGATTTTCTCAAATTCATCCAAATCATAGAGGCTCTTCCTGGGTTCTGCTGTGGACATTGTTGACACTACTAATCCACGCATCGCCCGATCACTGGCCAATGTTTGCATTCTATTGCCCTGATTATTAATCCTGTCGTGCAAATTCCCTTTCTGGTTTGTTTAACTCCGTTTTGTTGCCATTACATTGTCTCCTCTGCAGTAATCTCAGTTTGTAAATTTTGAAAATTCATCTCTCCTACTCCAACCACTGATACCTCAATGTCTCTTGCGGTCGCTGTCTCTGCCGTTTCTTTAGCTGCTGCGTCGCTTCTAATGATCCCTCATACTGGTTCAGTTTCCACTTTCTGGTTTCGACTTTGCAAACCCTGGTAACTGAAAGTTGACATTCACTGTATATTGTGAACATTGAATACCATTCAAAGCAGAAAGCAAAAAATAGATTCATAACCGACATCATTGTAATGTCATTGGTTCAGGAGTTCATACTCAGTTTTAAGAATTTACTTGGAAAACAGGAGAGGCAGGACAAGACGGAGCATCTTAATACTTTAAAATTCTTGATATCAGTAAGTGCTTTATTTTTTTTCACAGAAACACATATCGGTATAAAACCACAACAGACGTTCTTAGAGCCCGTATTTGGAATTTGACAGAGACTTCTGCTATTTCAATATTTCAAACGTCAACAGGATTTTCATCTCAGTTGTTTCTCTCTGGCTGCAGACGAAGTATTTAAGCATAACACTTTAAAAATGCTAATATTCTCCAATTTCAGTGATGTTCTTCAGCAGAGCCGTTTACAAAGTAACTGCGATGGGACTGATTTCATATTTCCAAAATTCTTCCGATGCTCAGCTCATTTAATTAAATTCATTACTGAAACAAACAATGATTTCAACAGATGTTTGACTTGCTCCCCGCATCTCCTCTGCACCACAGTATTATTGCATGTATTTGTGCCGGAGCTTAGGAACTGGAGCTTGAAACCTATTTCTTGTGCGAAATTACGTAGAAACATCGAGTTTAGTTCCAAACCCGACATACGGTTCCAAATAGCATACCGCATATAGACAAACCATAACAGAATGACATTGCCTGAGATAACGAATAGCAAAATAATGGACCTTCTTCTTTGCGTGCTGTTCTTACCACTGAAACATACCTACAGTGAAAGCATTGAACATCACAATAAGCAAACAATGGGACCCCCGAGAGTTAGTACAGAATGTTGGAAATCGATTGATGCTCAAATACGTGAACTCCAATTACTTCCAGAAATCCAACAAAACCATGTACCGTTGTCAAAGAAGAAACGATCCATTCACATAAAATGCCATAAAATACGTTTCAAGCAATTTCACACAACCGCAGAACCTAGAACCAAGGTCGCTGTTTTCTCAGTGCAATAATTCGTTTTCAGTATCTGCGAAAAAATAGCGATAAGTCAATCAAATGTTTGAACCAAACAGCACAGTCTGTCACTGCATAAAGTAGGACAATATGTAAATTACACACTCGGATGGAACGAAAAACGTAAAATGATCTGGATACCGAATTGGAATTTGCCTCAATATCAAGTCAAGGATAAGGAAAAGTTGATCTACTTCAGCCATCGTCACGACGTAGCGAGTGACACACTTGGAAAGACCACAAATTCTGCAAGTGAGGATCCCGATCATCGTTACATTAACTATAGCCAAACAAGCAAGCAATTAATTTAAACATCAGATTGGAAGCATGCTGGTTGTCTAAGAAACTTTATTCCTTTTGGTCAGGTCTAGAAATTAATTCCTTTGCTTTGTAGATGGACTAAACTGGTCTAAGAATCACAGTTGTCCATTACAAAAAGGGGCTTGGAAATGAATGATATCATATACGAACTACAAATGTATATTTAAAAATACGTGTCACATCCTTTGCTAATTAGACATTAGTAGGTGAAACTCATATAGTTACAGTTTTTTAAGTGTTACAAAGGAAAGTAATCATTTAAGAAAGGATATGACAAAAGGCTTTATGAAAAAAGGGTATTGGTCTCAATAATGTTTCACCAGCGTAGTCAAAGGAGCTAATTTTATTGATTTCGATTAGACTCATGATACTATCATGATAGTGACTCTTGTTTTGAAAATCAAATCAACAACGTTTTCCATTCACTGAACACCATTAGGAAGCATTGAGTTCATTCGGAGGAACACATCCTATTTGGTGCATTAAAAACCATCTTGAATAACGGTGAAAACCACACCCCCTCAGCACATTTCAAGAAGGTAACCTGGTCCCTAACTTTTCCTGTCGTTTTAGGCAGGTGTGAATGGATATTTCATGGGTCATGAAGCTGGCTAAATCTCATGGTTGCTTAAACAGAACCAAATTTAATGTACATGACTAAAAGGGAGCCGATTATACAATAATGTGACGTATTTGAAACGCAATCGACTCTATCAGAACTCAATGAGGCTGTTGCAAGTACTTGAAACATTCCCTAAACACTCTTTTGGCAAAGAAAATCCCGCAAATTAAACACAGTTACTTGCAGGTGAGATGTGTGAGAGAGAAAATACGATAAAATAATTGCTTTTTTGGGTCCTCAGCAGCTTCTCCAGTTTACCAACTAAAGCTTGATAAACTTACACAAACCCAAACCAAGTCAACCGCTATACGTTGGGAACTGGGCACTCGCCTCTCATTGTTCACTTTTTTTGTATTTAAGAAAGAACTCTACATGCCTTCTGAAGTAGATCTTCCCAGACATACCGGAACCTTTTCTGTTCCAATCACTTTTAAAATAAAAAGGACCTTGTTAAAAGAGCAGCATCGACATAAAACCAGAAGTGCGGTGGATGCTATAAATTAGAAACAAAAACAGAAGTTGATGGAAAAGCACCAGGTGTGGCAGCATCTGTGAAAATAAGTCCAAAGTTAACATTTTGGGCGTGTGACCCCTCTTCATAAGCTTACATTAGCTCAGTGTCTTGACGTTCATGCTAACATTCATTCAAATAATATGAGACTGCAAGAGGTTACAAGACTATCCACTGACAAATAATGATGGAATTGTTATGAGTATGTTCGCTCAGCTGGGAAGTTGGTTGCCAGGTCAGTGAACATACCCACAGTAACTGCAGCCGGAACCGGTGCAACAAGTGTCTTTAGGCAAATCTTAGACAAATAACACTATTTTGGTCACGTGATTTGCGAGGTCTGTGGTGAGACAGAAATTGTTAAATGATGACACTGCATTGACTCATTCCACTCAATAAATTGTTGTTATCTTTTCAAAAAAAACCATTTGCTTTACGGGCCAGACCAAATATTGCAAAACTCTCACCGGAAGATAGGTAAGACAGTGATTTTACTGATTTAAAGGGAAGAGTAAGGTGACGCACTCTAGAAACAAATCGATTTGTGAAACGGGCGGCACTGATTCCTCACAGCGCCAGAGACCCGGGTTCAATTCCCGCCTCAGGGAACTCACCGTGTGGAGTTTATACATTCTCCTCGTGTCTGCGTGGTGTTCCTCCGGGTGCTCCGATTTCCTCCCACAATACTAAGATGTGCAGGTTAGGTGAATTGGCCATGCTAAATTGCCCGTAGTATTATGTGAAGGGGTATATTTAGGGAAATGGGTCTGGGTGGATTGCTCTTCGGCGGGTCGGTATGGACTTGTAGGGCCAAAGGACCTGTTTCCACACTGTAAATAATCGAAACGACAATGTTTCAAGCAAAACAAGCTTAATTCCTACACTATAGTTAATGTGCAGCCAGCATAAAATACATTTAAAAAGACATACTGCAACTCTGCCGAAATACTTTAAATCGTATATTATTTAATATAACCTATTAGCAGCACCACATAAATAGCCATGGCAAAGGCAATTGACAAGAAAAACTCGAAAATGTGTAATCAGCAGTGAGGTGAGAACACAGGCTTCTGCTGCAACAGGCAAAGCCAACCCTAAATTAAAATGTGCCAGTTTCATAACTGAACGCAATTCAGAGCGATTCGGTACACAATTGTGAAATCAACCGCTTCGACCCAAGAATCTTTATACTTCCGCTTCATTGTCGGTATCAGAAAAATCACAAAACCACTGGTTTTCTGATTGCTTGACAAAGGCCGTGGGCGCAACCATGTCTTGGACTTTTATGAAAACACTGCTTCTTATGTCATATAGACTTAAGATGATATTGACTTAAAATGGTTGAGATGATACGTTTTGTTACAAAACCTGGAGCATTTGACTGTTAAGCGGTTCTTGGATTTATATATTACCTAACCGAAGCTAGCAAACCCATTCTAAAAGATCAAAGACTTAATCGACGTTTGTTTAATATATTATAGCCGCATTCCACTGTAAAATGTTGCTGTACATTCTGCGTCTTGTGATCACAACCATGTTATCAAAAGGCAACGCTTCGAAAGCCATTTCCTCCAAATTATCCTCTTGGATTGTAACTGGGGTTTCTTGATTATGAACTTCGTATATTCTTAATCTCGCTAATATTTGTTACTGTCGAAATATTTAGTCTCTGAACTCTGAATCAACAATTTCTCCTGAATTAGTGTCTGCTTTCCTCTCACCTCATGCACAAATGCTGACCCAAATGCAATGAACTGAGCTGTGCATTGTCAGCATTACCAATTGAAACACAAATTTAAAATTGAATTGTTTAAAAACAATCCACTCGATAATCTTGGTCTTAAGCCATCAGCATGGTGATTCAGGATTGATGCTAACATTTTAATGCTTTCTGCGATTTTTGAAAGTGTGTTCTAGATTTCAATTGTTTTATTCCTAACATATCCATGCACCCTTGAATAATTGATGGAAGTCTTGATCCTATTCTATTTCCGTCAGTAGTCCGTACAGAATAGAAAAATTACAAACTCTTTCACAATCATTTTAGTCGTGATAATGTGCAGTGGAATGATCTCTGGACTTCCAGTGCAAACATTCATTAGAATCAGCAAATGCTGGGTGTCACGTTTTCTTTTTGGGAGGGATCCGAAAAATCATTTGAAAGTTTGCTCAACTTGGCCACTGGTTATTAAGTGACAACATTGGAAATATTCACCTCGTGCCTTAATTTGTAAAAAGTTGAGAGGTTAAGAACGATCCCAGAATTCACTATTTACAGTAAAGATTAACAGTTTTATTCTTTAAATCCGACAGAGAATATGACAAACAACAACTATTTTCAATTACTTTCTCTTCAATTTATCTTTTAACTCTAAATCTACAATACTGGTCCTGTAAAAAGAAAAGACCTGATTAAGACGCACAATAAAATATAATCACATTTCAAAATCTACATCTCTCAAAACTATAACTTCTTCCGCTTCTCCTCCTGTTATTTCCAAGCAATCTTTTAGCACAGAGGCGAAGTCTTTATAGTGGTGTGATTCAAATTTCATAACCAGCCCGTACCTCGGCTGTGCACTCTCCTGCAACTCCCCAGCTATTCTTTGGATTTCCTTTACTACTTCCATTAATGCCACTGGCTTAGCTTCTTTTACCAAATCTTCTCCCGCAGTGCCTTTCATTATCCATGTGCACAGCGACTTTATGTGTCCCACTTTACCACACTGGAAGCATCTGAGGCCTTTCAATTCCGACTACCCTCTTGGGTTTGTTTTTAACCTGTGTACTCTTTGATTCGTCATGTAGCATCTCCACTTCTCCCAACTTACATCCCTCACAGGTAGAAATTCTGTCAGAAGCTTGTCATAATCACCAACATCTGCAAACTCTGCTGCCTTTCTCATATCCCAAATTTGCTGTTTCTCCATGTGAATTCTTGTCATCTCTGGAATTTTTTTTAAAAACTCCTCCAGTAGAATAATCTTATAGTCCTGATCCATCTTTAAAGCCAACACCCATCTATCAAAACCATTATATTTAATCCCTTCGAACTCAAGATAAGTCTGACCTGGTTCCTTCTTTGTGGTTGTGAACAATTATATATATGCTTCTGGTATCACTACATTAACAGTAAAATAGCACGTTTGCTGTCTTCGTAATTTCTTGATACCACATCTCACAGTTCAGGAAGTACCGACCAGCCCTATCGACCAGTTTGGTCTGAACGAGCATTACCCCATCAATCCTAGTCCATTCCAGCTGCCGAGGCAATTAATTAAACGAAATAAAGGGTTATTTTTCAACAACATGTGACAGAGATTTGACATACTTGCATAACTCACGACTTCTCTTTAAACTCCATCCTGTTAACTTGTTTTGCTGATGAAGTCGGAACACTCCGAGTTGAAATTATCCCTCCTTTTGCTCAGCGACGAACCTTCTCTGTCGTTTTCTATCGATTGCTTTCCATCTCTTTCTCTTTCCCTTTCTTCTCTGTGTCTTTGCTCAGCTGAGATCATTCTCTCTCTCTTTTTTCCTATCTGTCTCTTCTTCTCTCTTTCTCCTTCACCTCTTTCTTTCACTTACGTCTCTCTCTTTCTTTTTCTGTCTTCCTTTGTTTATCTTCTAACTCCATTTTCTTCAAATGAAATGAAAGTTTTTTTTCTAACTCTACTACACTTGCCTGTTTCTCTGGCACACCTATGTGTGTGAGTGACCCCCTTACACCTTCAGATTTGCGTTTGAACTTAGTTAATCCCAAAGCTAAGTTCTTTGCCAATTCCAAAAAAAGGAATGGTATTTTTCTTTCCTTCTAAAGTTTATTGGCACATTTGAGAATCATCTTCAGACCTCAGAAGCAATTTACAATCATAAGAGCAATGAATCTCAATTTAATTTTACCAACTACAAACACAAAATTTAAACAAATTGTCTCAGCTACGTTTTGTTTAAAAATCTAGGACAATAACTGTAAGTGTTAAAATCTGCTGGGTTTTTGTCTATTTAAGCTTGTCGAATTCTCAAACTGGATCTATCTAACGTGATCAAATCACGGACGAAAGCCACCAAACTGTTACGATACAGGGTAAACCCTTCTGCTAACTTGAACAAGCCACACAGAAAGTGTTTATCTCGTGCCTTCATCTGATAAATTTTGAGAGAAAGAACTATCGCAGAAGTCACTGTTTAAACCAGTAATTAAAAAATTATTATTTACGTCCAACAGATCACATTAAAACCAACAACTATTTTCAATTCCTTTCTCTTAAAACTTTATTTTACCTGATGAAAATAAACCGAACGATATTTAAAAAAAATCACAAGACAAAACCAGTCAGCTTTGCCGATCTACTTTGTAGTTTTTCCTCTTTAAATTTTTTCTTCGTTCAGCATTGATGCTGTGCAGCACAAAGATAGGTTAGTGAAGAAAGCGGTTGGTATGCTTTCCTGTGTTTGTCATAGTATTGAGTACAGCAGTCGGGAGGTCATGTTGCGGCTGTCCGGGACTTTGGTTAGGCCTCTGTTGGAATAGTGCGTCCAATTCAGGTTTACTTCCTATTGGAAAAATGTTGTGAAACTTGAAAGGGTTCAGAAGAGATGCAAAATGACGTTGCCAGGTTTGGAGTATTTCAAATATTGGGAGAGGTTGAATAGGCTCGGGCTGTTTTCCCCAGAGCGTTGAAGGCTGAGGGGTGATCTTATGGAGGTTTATAAAGTTATGAGGGGCATGGATAGGGTTTGGAGGGACATGGGAAAAGTGGTGACAGGTGGGACGAGATTGAGTTGGGATATCTGGTCGCAGGGACGAGTTGGACGGAGAGGTCTGTTTCCGTGATGTACATCTCTGTGACTCTATGACTTTGTGCCAGCTTCCAGTCTCTCTTAAAGGGACAGTACATCTATATACTTTTATAAAATAAGGTAGGATTTGTAGGAAAATCTCAGTAGGCCTGGCAGCATCTGTGTAAAGGAAGCAAATTTAATGTTTCTGAGGAGAGATCGGTGAATGTGAAATGTCAAATTTGATTTCTCTTCAGAGTTATAGAGAGACATGTCCAGCATTTCCAGTAAATTAAGTTTTTTTTTTAAATCTAATTCAGATAATTTTATCTAATTCAGTTTCCACGAGTATTACCGACTCATTACCCTAGGTTTTTCAATGGACTGACTTGTTCGACATATCTGGCACATGTCGTCCTGTCCAAAAAGAAATGATTTGCTCTATTTGTTTGTGTTTTCCATACTTCTAATTCACTTGTTATTCTCAAATCTTGTCCGACATGTAACACTTAATTTCCATACCCACTTGTCATGCAACTTAGTCAACCTCTGCAATCTTATTTAATCCTTTGAACATTTGATTGCCTCAATTACCAAATTAAAACGTTACTTTTAAGTTTTTAACAGTATGCAATGCATTGAAATTCTTCTTCTGTTTATGATTTTTGATATAACTGCTTTTTCTTCATTCTTCAGGTTTAAATCAGTTGGTCTTTCTGAACTAATACTGTCCACGTTGTCCTCCATTTATTTTGAGTGTCTATTCCAAGCATTTTTCCGACGTTTCAGACAATTTGACGTGAAAAACATGTTATAGGCAAATGCATTACAATTTGCACGTTGTGATGTTGAAAAATGCATGCTACTGACAGCATTTGGATTATTAATGACACACAAGTTATGATGTGAAATCATGTAAAAAAATGCTTGGCAAACATGTTCTGTTATTGGGAGTTGAAAAAGCATTAGTCAAATTAAAAGAGTATTCAGATATCGTTTCACTTCACGAGTGAATGAGATGATAGAAGTTGTGACTTAAGTTTAAATGTTTAAGTTACATAGCGCAAATGTCAACATGGTGCGTTTTTTTTAAACTTCAAAACCGAATATTTCCTAGCACAATTGTTCTTTTACGAATTTTATGAAAACAACGACAGCTGCATGAAGTGGTTAATGTTATGAGGTTTCCCTTAGTAAATACAGAAGTGCGGATGGTCACCGGTCTCACAGTAAAATCAAGCAAGATTAAGTTTTCAATCCGAGCAAACGAACCTGATTGAACTAAAGAAACACTGCATGTGACGACTTAAAATAATAATGCATAGAAACATGTAGTACACAAATAGTAGTGCAAAAGGAACACTTACAATGAACAGCAATAATGCCAAGCAAGGGATAGTAATCCTCTTGAACTTTGAAAAGGAAACCTCTTATCTGCGTATTCAATAAAAAGCGACGTTGCACGTAATTTATCTCACTTTCCATCAGTAATAATTTGATCCCGATCAGTAAAGGAGATATACATGTTTATCACGAAAGACTGACAGGGTGAAACTATTCCAATGCAATATTAATCGAAAATGCAACCTCTCTCGTGAATCAATAAATACTCTTGAGCCTTATTTAAATCAGTTCGATGAACTGATAGATTTAGTGTATCTACTCTGAAAACAACATTACTTAATGATCACGTTCATTGAACCAAATGAACAAAATCAACTTGGTTTAAAATTTATATCAAAAATCATTGCATACAGATATGAGGTTTGTCAGTGTTAATTGATCAAAAAGAAAAAAAAGAGAATATTTGCATGTCATTAAATGTGCTGAGGTGACATGAATAAACAACATTAGAGTGATGCAGATTGAAGATGCACAGCGAAAGCCTTTTGGAGTTTTTTGTGCACAGTTTGAAAATTTTCACACCATCAGTGAACAAGCGCAGTATTGAGATGTGAAGCAGAACGGTTGAGCATTATGAAATGAGTAACAAATTCGAATTGTTTTTGTGTCCCAAAATACCAAAGAAGAATCCATGAATTCTGAATCTTTCTTAATGTTTCTTTCATTCAAAATCCCATTTCACATGAAAATGTTCAGTTAAGTAAAGATAAAACCAGTTAATACTTAATCGATGTTAATGTCTCACCAGGTACATTTAAGGGCAATCTCTGCAATTGATCACCATCTTGATGAATTTACATTGCAGTCCCAAGGTTGAACTACCACCAAGTCACAGTATTGGAACCATCTAACCAACGTCTGCAGTGCCAAATATCGTGGCATGACTACCAAAGAAACACTCCCCACCTTTAGCAACTAAATTTACAGGTATCTTATTGCAAATGTGTCCATATAATCTTCGTTGCAAAAATCTTCAGGCATAATGCTGCAGTCCAAGTAATCATCCCGATTTGCTGCTGGAGTGGAAAAGGTCAGAAGTTGGACAACACCAAGTTTTCTTCCAAAGATTTATTTGAAATCACAAGCTTTCTAAGTGCTGCCCCTTTATTGGGTCAAGTGAGAGAGAAGTACTCAGCGACAGAATTTCATATCAGAAAGATCAAATTATCATCTTTATTGGGTGACTGGTGTGTCAACAGGCCGAAAGAAATGTAACTAGAGGTGATCAAAAATTTGAGGCGGATTGAGGAAATTTTCAAGAACAGAATAATAAGTGAAAGAATGGCTGATTAATTGAGTCAGATAGATAATTACAAAAAATATTTTTAAAAGATGATGATGGAGAGTAACCAAATGACTAGAATTGCCAGGGGTCAAACAAAAGTAACAAGCAATCCAAAATTGATTCAGCATGAGAGATGATAACCAGTCATAAAAGTTAAACATCAAAACAGGACAGTAAGAATGACATTTCAGATAAAGAAAATTGTGTTGGTTTCGCATGTTGCATGCTATGAACCCAGGATTATAACTGAGGCCCTCTAAATAAGCACTGAACTTGACTGGCATTTTCTCGCACAGCGTTTGTACATTCTTGTGAATTTTGAAGACTGCTTTGGAGGACGCTTAAATGAAGATTAGAGGCAGAATGTCCATTCCCACTGAAGTGATCACCGACTGGGATGGACTATTTTTGTCTGATAATTGTGAAACAGTGTCCATTCATCTAATGTCGTAGTACCTTTCATGGTCTCATCTTGGATGCCATGGATCATCTTTTTTTGCCATGTATGATGGTAGATTTCATTGGCTGTGCCAGAAAAATATCTGCCATTGACGTGTTGTGTCGTATTCCCACGTGTGATAGTAGTATTCATGCCAATGATTTCACTTGCGTTGCAGAGGTTGCAGTGACAGTACGTACTGTTGTTGTAAGTGCTGTCCGGAACACTGGGTACTTCATTATGAGCAATGGCCTGTTGAAGGCTTGGCACTTGTTACAGGGCGAGAAGTGACTGTGTCAGGATGATTTTGGCGAGATATTTACAGCCATTGATGATATGTTGAAGGCTGTGAAGAACATGGCGTTGCACCTTTACTTTGGGGACGTACTGGATGGTGACATGTATTCTCTCGCCCCTATCTTACATTTTGAGATTTTATTGCAGTTTCGTTGTGTTGCACCTCGATACTAGTGACCAATGACTTCAGCATCGTGTCATTTTCTTATGAGGCAATCATTCGGTATCTATTGCATTCCTCTTTGTCTAAGCATACAGTATGCATCGGCAGGGCTTGCACATAGGGGATGATTACTTTCATTTGTTTAGGGTGAAAGCTACGACCTCATGTCATCTCACATCTGGGAGAAAGTGAGGACTGCAGATGCTGGAGATCAGAACTGAAAAATGTGTTGCTGGAAAAGCGCAGCCGATGTGGCCACCTCTACTTAGGGGAGAAAGGCCGCCTACTTGTGGAGCGCTTCAGACAAACCCTCTGGGACACCCGCACCAACCAATCCAACCGCCCCATGGTGGAACACTTTAACTCCCACTCCCACTCCGCCAAGGACATGCAGTTCCTTGCCCTCCTCCATCGCCAGAGAATGGCAACACGACGCCGCATCTTCCGGTTAGGAACCCTCCAAACACAAAGATTGAATGCAGATCTCTCCAGTTTCCCCCCACCTTTTTTCAGTCCCAGTCCTCGGACTCATCACTGCCTTCTTGACCTGCAATCTTCATCCTGACCTCTCCGCCCCCAACCCCTCTCCGGCCTATCACCCTCACCTTAACCTCCTTCCACCTATCGCATTCCCAACGCCCCTCCCCCAAATGCCTCCTCCCTACCTTTTACCTTAGCATTCTTGGAATGCCCTCCTCATTCCTGAAGAAGGGCTTATGTCCGAAATGTCGATTCTCCTGCTCCTTTGATGCTGCCTTACCTGCGGTGCTTTTCCAGGAACACTTTTTTCAGCTCATCTCACATCTGGCCTTGTACACTCTAGTGCAACACTGGCGCCCCCGCATTATGGACTTTATTAACACCGCAAACTGTCAGCTCAAAATGGAGAGGATCTCTAAAAATATTGCGCGTGTAGACACAGATATGAAGTTTGTGCAAAGATGCAAAAAAAAGATAATATCTCGAATGGACTACAGATGACGAACCTGCACTGCTGAGTAAATTGAGAGATACTGCCGTCGTACCTCTCCAAAACTCCTCAATCATCTCCTAAACCAGCTGTATATTATTTCTATATTCTATACCAGTCTATATTCTCAGATTGCACTCAGGATACAACGGACCAGTTATAAGACACTGCCAGGTGGATGAGGCAGTGGATGTACACCACCTCTGTGCACAACAAAAACAAGAAACTTCACAAAATTTTCGTCACCACCAGTACCAGAGGTGAAACTAGTAGCATCACAGGAAAATCCATCGTTGCATTGTCTGCCCACATCCGTCAAGTAGACAGTATCGAATTTTGCAGCTGAGTGCTTAATTCCTGCCTCACTACCAAAGTTACACACCATTGGTCTCCAGGTCGAGGAAATCATCAAGCACATAAGTCTTCAGGAATTTTTCTACAAATATACAATGTTATTAGTGAGACCAATAGGATTGTCATCTGCAGGAATAGAGTCATCTCACTTCAAAATGATTGGTGAAAGTGAGATTTGCGGATGCTCAAGATCAGAATCAAGGGTGTGGTGCTGCAAAAGCTCAATACGTCAGGCATCTTGCGAGTAGCGGAAGAATCGAAATTTTGGACATAAACCCTCTTTTATGAATGATTCCTGAGAAGAGGTTATTTCCGAAATGTCCATTGCCCTGCCGCTCGCATGCAACGTGATCTGTTGTGCTTTTCCAGCACAGCAGTCTTGGCTGTGTGATAAGGAAAAATACATTGTGAAAGATAATTTGGTATATGTCACTGAAGTAACAAGGATACGATTTTATATATTATGCGTTTATTGAGGCTGCAAAACAATAGCACATTGCATTTTTATCCAATAACATCACAGTATCAATACGTTCTGTTTACATGTGAGTAATGTGATATTCGAAACGCAGGACACGGAGAAGATATAATGATTTTCTTGCTTTTAGAAAAAACCTGTTTTTTTTTCCTTTCAACTGATTCTCAGAAGCACTACCTTGCCATTTTGTTGCACTTATTGTGGTGTATCGCTGTTCTTTCCTATTTCCCAGTGATCCATTAATTAGGCCTTGTGTTGGTCATGCTATCTTTTTAACAAGTCGCCTTGTTTTCCACTCCTAACGCATTTGATGACTAAGTTACATTCTTCAATCAATTGAAATCGAAGACATATTTCATAATTTGTTGCATGACTATACATCTTTTCTGAACCCATTCAAGTCTCACAACATCCTCCCTATAGAAGCAAGACCAGAACTGCACATAGTATTCCAAACGTGGCCTAACCATTGTCATTTACAGCCGTAACATGACCTCACAACTCGTATACTCAATAATCTGCCAATAAGGAGAAAGTGAGGTCTGCAGGTGCTGGAGATCAGAGATGGAAATGTGTTGCTGGAAAAGCGCAGCAGGTCAGGCAGCATCTAGGGAACAGGAGAATCGACGTTTCGGGCATTAGCCCTTCTTCAGGAATGAAGAATTCCTGAAGAAGGGCTAATGCCCGAAACGTCGATTCTCCTGCAATCTGCCAATAAGAGAAAGCATATCAAATGCCTTTCTCACTATCCAATCTACCTGTGACTCCATATTAGAGGAACTATCAACCTGAACCACAATGTATCGTTGTTCAGCAACATTCCACCAGGACCTTATCATGTACTGAATAGGTTATGCCCTGATTAGACTTTCCAAAATGCAGCCGCTCACTTTTATCTAAATTGAACTCCATCTGCCAGTCCTCGGCTCTTTGGCCAATCCTTTATGGATGTTAACGGTTCCAGCACCTTGTCCTGTGTAATACGGGCATTTTTCCCTCCAAGATATCACTACTTATGTTGACTATAAACCACAGGAAATACAAATTGGGTCATTCAGCCCATCGAGTCTGCTCCACAATTCGACCATGGGTGATAATTTCTCAATCCCATTCTTCTACATTCCCCTGTAATTATTGGTCCCCTTGATATTCAAGAACCTATCTAACTCAGTGTTAGATATACACAATAGCATGGCCTTTACAGCCGTCTCTCGCAATGAATTCGATAGATTCAAAACTACTTGCCTGAGGGCGATTGTCCTTATCTCCGTTCTAAATGGTTTTAATTTTAATGTAAGGTTTTGCCCTCTGTTCCTAGTCTCTCCTGCCAATGGAAACATGTTAGCAACATCTACTGGGTCCAGTATATGAGCATTCTGTATGTTTAAATTAGATGCCCCCATCCTTCTGAACTCACGGAGTATAGATAGAAAATCGTCATATGCTAAGCTTTTCTCATTTCTGGGCCATGTTTGTGACCCAGCTCTGGATGGAGCATGCTGCATGTAGTTACAGCATCTGGGTTTGCAACATGAACAAGAAATGGAGGAGAAGCTGCTGAGAGGTGAAGCTCTGACACAACGGAGTGATATGTGTGGGGAAATGGATCTGCAGTATCAAAAATAGATTTTCAAAGAAGAGCTTCCCAAGCTCCATTTATCCCAGGAGCATAGTCTGAAGGGTCCCTACATGAATAAGAAAACGGTCACACAGCAGTGCCACCATGCGGTGATGGAGGATGTATATGGTGCATGAGGTGAATGCAATGTTTTAAACCTCAGCAGGGAGCTGCCGGGTGTATCCTTGTTTTCCCAGGATAACGTGATTAGGGATAGTGTATATGGCTCTGCGGGATCTCCACGTCAATTGGGAGGGTGTAGGAACTGAAGGACCTCTCATTCCATTCATGTTACCTCTCATTCCATTCATGTCCCCATACACAGTACATGATTTGGTGAATATGCACTGACCTGGCAGCAATCACAGCCTCTTCATTCAGAAACAGCAGCCATTCCCATCGTATTCTTATCTTCACGTAGAAAGAAAAGATGGCCTCTTGAATAAAGGTCGCCCACTTAATACATGATGGAAAACACCAGCCCCCTCACTACTCCCCACCTCCGAACATGCACATCAAAATATCCCATGTGTACTGAGAACAGTGTGGCCAATAGGAATATCTAACTGCAGACCATCAAGGCGGTGGAGCAACAGTTCCCATGTCTGAACGGATCAGAGTGTACTCTTCAGTACACACTTTATCACTAACTCCTGTAATTCTTTTCAATTGCAGTAACATACTGACTTCTAAATTTCCTGAAATAACTTACAGTTATGCATGACACTAAATTCCAAAATATTGCACATAGACCTTATCAGTCTGTATCCATTTGTAGACTCTCTAAGTTCTCTTGATAATTTAATTTACTCTTTATTTTGGTATCATCGCTAAATTGAGTGACAGTGCATTTGTTCCAATTCTCCACGTCACTGGTATAGATTGTAAGTGGTTGAGGTCACTGGACAAGGTGTCTCCCCTGGTTACGTTGCATCAAACTGTTGAAGACTGATTATGGAACGAGTGCTTCCCATTCCTGTGGAGCACATTCGAAGGGCTGACTAAGAACGAGGAGTATCAATTTACAATTCATCCTCTCGAGCCTGTTCTGGCTTCAGTTGCACTCTCCTGTCTGATATCCATCACCCTTCATTTACGCAATGTCCCATTCATCTGTGGTAGTGAATTCCATATCTACATTGTCAATCCACTTTAGCATCATACAGACTTCAATGTGACCTTTTCTTAGTTTTTCATATTCCAATGAATACAGGCCTGAACTGTTCAATCTCTTTTCATAGGACAAACACTTCATCTTAGGATCCTGCTTGTGAACCTCGTTTGAACTGTCTCCAATACAACTCTTTCAGCCAGGGCTCCGAAACTGTGCACAATACTTAAATTCCAGTCTCACCAATACCTTGTATAGTTGCAGTAACAATTCCCTACCTTGATACTCGATCCTTGTAGAAATAAATACGGAAATTGTTCGTGCCTGCCTCATTACCTACTGTACCTGTATGTGATATGCACGAGAACACCCAGATCTCTCTGCATCTAAGCACGCTGATGTTTCTCTCCATTTAAATAATAAACTACTTTTCCATTCCTCTGGCCAAAACGAATAACACCATATTTATTCGTGTGATGTTTTACTGCGAAATGTTGGCCCAGTCACCAAAACTATTTATCATCATTTGTAAATTTCTTCTGAGTTAATTGCAACGTAATTTCTGCTCTGTTTTACTGTGATCTGGAAATCTGGCCCTAGTATGTTCTGTCGACTTACCGTAGTAATACTATTAATTGCAAATAGTTGGGGCCTGGACTCTGAACACTATGGCAAACCAAAAGTTACCAAACACAGTATCCATCACACTACATTTCGTTGCTTCACCAAAACTACATCGAAGCCAATAAGTTATTCCGAGCTTCATTTCATCTTATTTTGTCGATTTGTCTTTTTTGCTGCATCTTTTCAATGCCTTCTGGAAGTCTACAAATGTTCACAGATCTCCAGGATCCCCATTTTCTACCTTACGTGGTACATGTGTAAAACACTGTAGCAAACAATGCAAACTTAATTTATCCATCCTGTAACTATGCAGAATCTGATTTAATGTGGTCTGATTTGACAATCTCCTGTTATTAATTCCATAATAACAGATCCTAAAAATTTGCCTTCAATCCCTTGAGTTTGCACATGAGTTTTTATTCGCTGGTGATGACGAATATTTGAAGTTTTTTTTTTCCTTTCTATAACCTCAATGCCCTCTCTTCATTCCTGTGTAACGGGTGGAAAAGATCTGGAAAAGATCTGTTTCGATTGATGTCTAAGAAGCATGAATGGCTGAATGGCCTCATTCCATCCCTGGTTTGCACACTCGTAAGGCTGAATGTTCTGCTATTCCTACATTATATTCGCAATGGTCTGAATGTCCTGCTGCTGTTCATGAGTAAGTGGCTCATGTTCTCCTTATCTTCCTCCCGTTGCTGTTTAACAGGTTGGGCACCTATGGAATCGTCTTGTTGCTGTGTAACAGTTTGGTGGGTTGAATAGACTCCTCATATTCCTCCCTAACAGGCACAAGGTACTGAACTGTCACTGCCTGCATCCCTGAAATTGGTCTGAGGTCGTGACCGGCCTTCTCCTGTTCTTGAAAAATAGGCACATGACTAAATTTCTTCTTTCTTTACATTTCCCATGCTATAGGCTTGATGAGCTGAATGGCCTCCTCTTATTCTAGGACACATTCTTCAGTCACTTTGTAGCCTCTTCCAGTTCCTGTGGTATGCATTGAGGAAGCTGATGGACTGATCCTCATGCTGTGTAACAGAACACTGGTGTTGCATGGCCTACTCCGGGGTTCGAAGGGGGTGTTTAGCCTCTTCCTGTAACCGTATAACAGGCTCCAGGGATTAGTAGCCATATCCTGTTTTGGTTTAACAGTGTCAAAGACCGAAAGAGGTGAATTGGATTCCTCTATTTCCAGTGCAACTGGCTTCTGTTGCTGATTATTTCCAGTCTTCGAGGAAAAAAATATGACTATCTTTCATTCTTGTAAACTCCAATGGGCATTCAATCATCCTGATCATCATTTCCTTAAACGTTAATACCGTCATTGCAGTTGTCAGTTGAGGGAACCTTCTCTGAGCTGCTTGCAATGTACAAATATTCTTTCTTGAGTGAGAGGACTGAATCTAAACAGACAACTCCTGATGTTATCTCACTAAGATCCTCTACAGCAGCAGAAACTATTTGAAGTCAATGAGGACTGCAGATGCTGGAGATCAGAGTCAAGAATTGCGACATTGGAAAAGCCTAGCAGGGCAGACATCCCAGAAGCAGGAGAGTCGCCATTTCGGACATAAGACCTTCTTTGTCAGCCCACTCTAAGGTTCCCATGCAGAGAGACAATCTCAGCTGTCTGGAAGAATACACAGTATTGTTGAAAGATCGTTGTCCTCACTCCCAGCATAACTGGAGCATTGGTGAGAATGTCAGAAAGGATGGGAGGTTTGTCATAGCACTTTGTGTGGATTTAGTCTGTTGAGAAGAGCAAGATGAGAGTCTGAGAGGAGATATAGACGGTTTGAGTGTTAGGCTGATCAGGGATAGAGGAGAGAAGTTGTACATTGAGCCGGAGTAGATAGAGGTGTTCCGTAATGAATACATTGTTTCAGTATTCACTCGTAAGAGGGAACTTATCGTTTGTGACGACAGCCTGAAACAGCGAGATATGGTCGAACAGTTTGATGTTAAAGAGGAGTGTATGCTGGAGATTTTCCAAAACAATGTCGATCAATACGTCCCCTGGGACAGACAGGATGTCGTCGAGAGTGGTTACTGGAAAGACAGAGAAACTCGGGCAGCATCTGAGGAGCACGTGAATCGAGGTTTCGGGCATAAGCCCTTCATGAGGAATCACGAGCGGAATATACCCAGAAATCGGGCAGTTTTGGAAAGTGAGGGAAGAGATTGCTGTGCCTTTTGTGATGATCTTTGCGTCATCACTGTACACTTGCGCAGTACCAGATGATTGAAACTGGAAAATTTTATTCCCTCGTTCTGGAAGCGGAAGAGGGATAACATATAAAACTTACATCACTGTCCGTCTGACGTCAGTGGTGATCAAATTATCGGAGAGGATTCTGAGAGACAGTGTGTATGATTACTTCGATAACCATAAGTTGATTACAGCTAGTAAGCATGGCTTTCTAAGGGGCAGGTCATGCCTTACAAGCCTTCTTGAATTCTTTGAGGATGCGGCAAAAAACATTGATGAAGGCAGAGCAATGGATGTGGAGCATTGCGATTTCAGCATGATGTTTGATAAGCTTGCCTATCACACGCTCGTTCCAAAATTTAGGCGTCTTGGGCTACAGTAAAATGTGTGTCTCTGTGTATAGCACTGGCTGGTCTTTAGAAGACAGGGAATTGTAATAGATGGGATGCATTCAGCCCAGAGCTTGGTGATCAGTGATGTTCTGTCGAGATCTGTTCTGAGACCTCTGCTTTTTTGTGATGATCAGAAATTACTTTTATGCGGTAATGGAAGAGTAGGTTAATAGGTTTACTGATGACACGGAGGTGGGTGGAGGGCTGTTGTAGGTTCTGGCAGAATGCAGAGCAGGGCTGAGATGTAGCAGAAGGAGAACAATTTGGAAAAGTATGAATTGATTAGTTTTTGAAGGTCGAATTTGAAAGCAGATTACTCGGTTGAAGGCAGGATTCTTGTAAGTGTGAAGGAACAGAGGGAACTTGGATTGCACGTCCATAGATACGTCAAAGTCACCACACAAGTTGATAGATTGTGAAGAAAGCTCACAGTATGTTGTCTTTCAATAACAGGAAGATTGATGTAGAAAACCGCTTGGCTATGCTGCACGTCTGTAAGGCACTGGTTAGACTGCACTTGGAATTTTGTGCTCAGTTCTGGTTGCTTCATTATAGGAAAGATGTGGACGCTTTTGACATAGTGCAGAGGAGATTTACAAAGATGCGGCCTGGACTGGAGGGAATGTATTACGAAAAAAAGGTTGAGGGAGCTAGGGCTTTTCTCCTGGGAGTAAAGAAGAATGAGTGGTGAATTGACAGAGGTATACAAGATGATCACAGGCATCAACAGAGTGGATAGTCAGACACTTTAATCTCACGGTGGAAATGGCAATCCCAATGGCGCATAATATTAAGTCTCCTTAAGTTGTGCCTCCTTGTTGCTGGTATAAAGATCACGAAAGAGGAAGAGAGAGAGAAAAAAAACAAAGGATTTCCTTCCAAGAAATGACGGTCAAAGGAAAAGCTAATGGACAGCTGCAGACCAGCGTGTGCAGGAAAGCCACATATATTGAACACATTGGAAGAGGGTTTCTGGGGGAGATATCAGAGGTAGTGCTTTTTGCACAGAGAACGGTGGGTGCGTGGAATGCACTGCCAGCAGTGGTAATAGACAAAGGCACATGTGAAATTTAAGACACTCTTGGATAGGCACATGGATGATAGTAAAATGAAGGGCATAAATATTATGTGATCTTCGATTTGGATACAAAGTCGGCACAGTATCGAGGGTTGAAGGGTCTCTACTGGGCTGTATTGTTCTATACTCTATGTTCGAGAACACTTGAGGAGAAAAGAAAATGTGACGAGATGTCGAAAAAGATGTTAATATCGAAATAGACCTCACCAGATGTGTTGCCTGAATCCAATCAATTTCGTAAGAACAATTCAGAAATAGCAAGTAAAAGCAAACGTTGATGGGAGTTATACATCAAAGTCAAATCTGGAATGCAAATGTTGGACATGTTACAAAACAGGAAATGACAAATTCAAGTTTGTGGATACTGCGGTAATAATGGATGAAATGTATTTTCACCGAAGATGTATTTACACAAGTGAATGCTAATGCTGCGAAAAATTATTTTATGAGCGTGTATGAAATGGTTTGCTATAACAGTATGTTGATTGCTAACGAGAGGTAAGGCTGTTTTGAAATTGTTGTTGTGTGGTCAGAGGAGCCAAATGAATAGCTTGTTGAAAGGGAGAATTTTGAGTCATGTTCATAATACATTGAATTTCAGATGATGTCTGAGTGCTAAACGGTTTTTGTTTTCCTTTTGAAATTACTGTTATAATGTTTTAAGTTTTCCAGCTGAGTTGGTAGATGTGTTTTTAGACGTTTCGTCAACATGCTAATTAACATTATCAGTGAGTCTCCGGTGAAGCACTGATGTTCTGTTTCTCATGCTATTTATGTGTCTTGATCTGTTGTGGTGGCTGATATCACATCTGATTCTTTTTTCTGAGATGTTGGTAAGTGAGGCCAAAATCGAAGTGTTTGTCAATGGAGTTCTGGCTTGAATGTTAGACCTCAAGGAATTCCCATGCGTGTCTTTGTTTCACCTCTCCCAGGATGGATGCATTGTCCCTATGGGATATCACGCCGATGAAATTACCAATATCAGGGCTCTTAGCAAAATCAGTTAGGCAGAGGTTTAAACGAACACCCCTCCCCACGATCGAGCCCAAGCTTTGGGTCCTATAAGTGGATGTCAGCTTTGTCATCACGAAACGCAAGGAATTAGAAGAAACCCACAAACAGATAAACATTACGTTTACTGTATAAAATTCACAAACGAGGGAGGAAAAATACAACGTTCTCAACTTTCTAGATGTAATGGTAGAAGGAAAAGCCAATGGAGAGCTCCAGACCAGCATGTACAGGAGAGCCATGCACATTGAATTGATGCTCAAATGTAGGAGTAATCTTCCCAACACACACAAACGGATCTGTTTCATGATATTATTTCAACGAACCACCATGCACTGCCGCACACAGGAACTAAGAGAAACCGAGGGAAAAACACTCACGTAACGAATTTAGGGACAATTGGTACCCTATAAATACAGTCAGCCGATTACTGCACATCAGACCTAAACAAGACTGCACTACATGCCTTTCAGACTCCAGCCACTCTGACACAAATTAAATGCATCTCCGAGTTGACGACGAGACTACTCTAGCCCCTCGGCATCATGTTCGACTACAAACCAACCACCACACTGAAACAGGTCCTGATGAATTTAAATGAACCCATAACAACTAGCAGCAGAAAGAACATCAGGTAGAAAATTCCCTGCGAGGACTGCAGCAAGCAGTAATTTCGACAGCCGCCACCAGGATTCATGAGCACCAACCAGCCACCAAAGAACATGACCAACAATCAGTAGTAACCATACACACAGACGATGAGGGATGCCAGTTTGTTTCGGCCAATAAATCCAACCTGCGACAGGCGAAACAAAAACACACACGGGAAGTCCTAGAGGACTAGCATTCACATTGGAGTCCCATTGACAAACATATGGATTTGGATCCCATTTACGGACGTTTCAGAACCAGGATCAGAAATGATATCACCGTGTGGGTGGCACGGTGGCACAGTGGTTAGCACTGTTGCCTCACAGCACCAGAGACCCGGGTTCAATTCCCGCCTCAGGCGACTGACTGTGTGGAGTTTGCACATTCTCCCCGTGTCTGCGTGGGTTTCCTCCGGGTGGTCCAGTTTCCTCCCACAGTCCAAAGATGTGCAGGTCAGGTGAATTGGCCATGCTAAATTGCCCGTAGTGTTAGGTATGGGGGTAAATGTAGGGGTATGGGTGGGTTGCACTTCGGCGGGTCGGTGTGGACTTGTTGGGCCGAAGGGCCTGTTTCCATACTGTAATGTAATGTAATGTAAAAAAAAATGTAATGTAATGTAACAACAGACTAACACACATAAACAACAATCGGGACAGAACACCAGTGTTTCATCGGCGGCTTGCACATGATGTTACCGAGCATGGTGACGAACCATCTGAGAACAAATCTACCAACTCAATGAAGAAACCTTACAGCTTCAAGCACAACCATAGCTACAAATCTTCTCGAAAATCACTATTATGATTATAAACATGAGTCATGCAAGCCATTAAAGTAAGTGCGCAGGTTGGCTTTAGTGAATTTGAGAAGTGCATGAAAAAGATTCAATGGAAGACAGGCAACAGCTTTATTTACAGCCATATATCCTCCAAGGTCCAAACAGCAAAGGGAAATATGACAAAATGGTAGTTCATAAATGAAGTTTAAGGTTGCATTATATCAGAGGACGTGTCTCAGAAAAATTCGGAATATTGAAGCAAACCCTAGATTCAGAGACATTTAGACTTCGGCAAAGGAGGAGAAAGAAACTTTCAAAACAGGAATGTAAACTAACAAGTATAACAACGTTTGCTGAAATGTATCGATCAATATTTGAAAGGAAAATAAAGTCAAAGTCAAAAATGTCCAGTGAATGTTTGGACAGGATAATTTATTGTAGAGAACATGAAAATTGCAGATCAACGATGCAGTTGCTGTGTGGTTGTCTGCACGGAAGAAGATCCAGAAAATCTGCAAGAAATGCCTAGTGACCATGGGATTTATATAACTAATAAAAAATATTCATATCTGCAATGTGCTAGTTTTTTGAAAACAGCTTTATACTGAGCATTCATATACCTGCTGAACTACACGTTATTCATGCCACAATTTTAGACATGTAGACAATATTGATTGCATTGGGTTTCATTCTATTAATTTCCTATATATTCCACAAAGGCAGAAATCCATTCTGGAAAACTGGTTATTAACGTAACCAAATGGTTCAGGAAGGAAAAAAGAGGGAGGTATGTGAACTACAGACGAGATAACTTTTCATCCCAGAAGGGAATCTGTTGGTATCAATTATAATCAATATGGCAATGTAAATTTCAAAAGTAACAGCAAAATTGAAGAGAATTATAATGTATTTATGAAAGGAAAGTTATAATTGAAAACATTTTTTGGAATTGTTTGAAGATGTTTCTTGTTGATGTAAGTAATTGAGAACAAGTGGTTGTGGTGCAGCTGGATATTTAGGAGGACGTTACTTTAATAACTCACACAGTGCGTTAGTGGACAACATAAAACCTAAGGATATGTGGGAGGAATATATGCCAAAGGAACTGGAGAGGTGTGGTTGACCTTCATTTAAAGGGGATAAGAATATAGAAGTAAACATGTCCTGCAACAGTTGCATGGAGTGTTGGTGAGACAATACTTGTCGCGGTGTGCCCAGTTTTGGTGTTGCATTGTAATAAAGAATATACTGATCTCAGAGGAAGTGCAGTAGATATTCTCCAGAATAATTCCTCAGATGGCAAGATTGTCTGAGCTCGATCTGTGTCTTGAGTGTTTCAAAGGATAAGAGGTGATCATAGTAAACATTAGAATACTCACAGAGAGGGGAATGACTAACACAGGGGCATAAATAAATTTTTCCAGGCAAGTTGGGGAGAATATCAAGATATTACACAAGTCCATCAAGTAGAACATAATAATCAGGGAACAATGAGGGTACTTTACAAACCAATGGCGCAATCTGTGTATGACGCTGGAGAACATTGCTTGATTGAGTATAAGAGCTGCACATCTCTTGCATTTGGGAGAAGGAGGACGCACGCACAGAAATTGAGAAGATGGACTGTGAAGCTCTTGAGCAGATTGATATAAGATGTGAGTGGGGATTGATGCTTATGACTGGTGTAACATTCGACAAATCACCAAAACTGGATGAGTTGCATTTCAGGCTGCAGTTGGAAACAAAAGAGGAAAGGCCCTGACCCAAATGTTTTAAATAGCATCTTGGCATAGAAGACGTGGTGGAGAGCTGGAGAATAGCTAATGTTGTCTGTTTTACTGGAAGGATGGTGGAGACCGACAGGAAACTACAGAACGGTTAGTATGTGATTCGTATTATGGAAATTCTTAGGAAAAACAGGGAAGCGGAAAAATGATTTTGGTCTCGAGAATCATGATGTGATCAGGAACAGTCAGCATGAGTATATCAGAGGGAAATTATGCAAAACGAATTTGAGTTTATTTTTGGCAGTCATTTATATGGTGTTTCAGCAAGGCCTATTTCCACCTGGAAATCTGATAAATAAAGCAAAAGCTCGTGGTATAAAGAGTAGCTCTACAAGTTACAACGAAAATTGTCTTACTGGGAGGAGATAGACAGTGGTAGTACACAGATGTTATTGTAACTGGAGACAAGTATCCACTGGTGTACCGCAGGAATCAATGCTCTGTCGTTTATTATTGTGTATTCATAAATGCAAATTGTGGAGGTGTTCGGTGGGGCGCAGGGAAGTGTGATAAATAAGTTTGTGTTTTACACAAAGATTAGCTGGGTGGTTGCCAGCGATATAGATGGTTTGGCCAGATGGGCAGATAAATGCCAGACGAAATTTAATTCTAATAAGTATGAGGTGATGCACTTTGGAAGACAGAACCAGGCATGGGAGCACTGAATGAATAGAAGCACACGAGGATGCTCAGATTGTGCTTGTCGTAGGAACGATGAAGGTGACGAGATGGGTTAAAGGGCCAGGTTTCAGTGTTGATAGCTTTTACCTGTCCGGCAGCAGTGGTAAACAGAGCGAACGTTGTCTTGGGACCAGTAGGTTGTTGGGAAGGTAAAGACTCAGTCTAAATAAGTACCTTCGAAGCCCGCGGCCTTTTTCTTGTCCAGGAGCCGCTGGAAACAGGGCAGAGGCGCTGTTTCGACTAGGAGGTGCCTGGAAGGTCAGGAATTCGTATATATTTAGGCAGCGGATAAACCCGAGATACTACACGTGTAGTTTCACCCTCCCACCTGCCTCCTCTAACGAGAAGTAAAGGACTTCTGTAAGTTACGTTTTTCTTTTATGTTTTTAAGTACAATGTTTGGTATTACTAAGTTGAGAAAAGCTAAAGATTACAATGACAGTTGATCTCAGACACGTGGCACGTGTGTGTTGCTTGATGTGGAAGCTCAGGGAAGTGGCTGACGTTCTTGACATTTACACTTGTATGAAATGTTTCCAGTTGGAGCTCTTGTTTGACCGTATGAAGGCTCTGGAGCTTCGGATGGACTTACTGTGGAGCATCGGCAATACCTAGGAGGTCGTGGACAGTATGTTTAGTGAATTAGTCACACTGCAGATTGGAATCGCTGAGGGAGACAGTGAATGGTGATCAAACGGCAGAGAAAGAGAAGGAAGGCAGAGCAGGTTTCGCCTGCGGTCATTCCCCTCCAAAACAGAAATACATTTTTGGATACTTTTGGGGAGATGGCTCATCAGGGGAGCGCTGGTTTTACCAGGATCATAGCAACATAGCGGGCTCTCTGTTTAGAAGGGCAGGAAAAATCTTCTCCGGCCATAGTCGTTGGGGACTCTACAGTAAGGGGAATTTCTCGGCGGTTCTGTGACTGAAAACGAGACTGGCTGAAGGTATGTTGCCTCCCAGGTGCTCGGAGAGGGATGTCACCAATCGGCTGCAGAGCATTCTGAAAGGAGAGGGTGAATATCCGGTTGTTGTGGTTCATGCAAGCACCAATGTTACAATAAAAAAAACAAGATAATGTCCTGAAAGCAGACTTCTGGGAGGTAGGAGAGAAATTAACCAAGGTAGCGATCTCAGGATTTTTACCAGTGTCCCGCGCTAGCCAGAGTAGAAATGAAAGAATAGGCAGAATGGACACGTGGCTTGCGTTCACATTAAGATAAGATTCTCTACAGTGTGGAAGCAGGCCCTTTGGTCCAAGCAGTCCACACCAACCCTCCGAAGAGTAACCCATCCATATCCATTTCCCTCTAAATAATGCACCTAACAATTTAGCATGAACAATTCAATTGATATGTACATGTTAGGACTGTTGGAGCAAACCGGAGCAAATCCACGCAGGCACGGGGAGAATGTGCAAACCCCACACACACAGTCGTTCGAGGCTAGATTCGATCCTGGGACCCTGGTGCTGTGAGGCAGCAGTGCTAACAACTGAGCCACAGTGCCACCCTTTTTAGGACATTTGGACCGGTTATGGGAAAGGTAGGACTATTACAATTTGGATGGGCTGCCCCTGAACTAGACTGGAACTAATGTCCTTGGGGGAGTTTTTTCCGACTGCTGTTGTGGAGTGTTTAATCAATTGTACCATGGGCATGGCAACCAGAAGAGAATAGTAGTAGACAGTGAGGTGGAAACTAGAGACTATAAGGAACATGATTATGAAGTTAGCATTACCAATGTGAAGAGTAGGCAGAAAGCAGATGAATGCAAAATAACTGGTGGTCTGAAGTTTATATACTTTAATGCAAGGATATAGAGGGTAAGGCAGACAAACTTAGGGCTTAGATTGGTTCTTGGGTGTATGGGGTTATTGCGATCACAGATACTTAGGTGATGGAAGGGCACGATTGGCAACTAAATGTTCCAGGATATAGATGCTTCAGAGAGGACAGGGAGGGAAGTAAAAGGTGGGGGGAGTTGCATTGTTGGTCAGGGATGACATCACAGCTGTGCTAAAGGAAGACACGACGGAGGGCTTAATCAGTGAGGCATTATGAGTGGAGCTGAGAAATAAGAAGGATGCAGTTACATTGTTAACAGAATGCTGCATGACTCCCAACAGTGAGCGTGAGGTTGAAAGACAAAGGTGAACAGAGGCAACAGGTGGGTGGCGATAGGAGATTTTAATTTCCACAACACTGACTGGGATAGGCTTAGTGTCAGAAGTCTGGACGGGGCAGAATTTGAAAGCAGCAACCAGGAAAGTTTTCTAGAGCAACATGTCAATACTCCAATTAGGGAAGGGGCCATATTGGACCAGGTATTGGGGAATGAGCCAGGCCAGGTGGTTGAAATTGCAGCGCCACATTTATTTGGTAATAGCGACCACAATTCTGTAAGTTTTAGGATACTCGTAGACAAATATGACAGTGGTCCTAAATGAAGAGTACTAAACTGGGTGATGGCCAATTGTATCAAAATACAGCAGGAGCTGGGAAATGTGGATTGAGGACAGCCACTTGAAAGGAAGTCCTCATTTCATATGTGGGAGGCTTTCAAAATAGTTTGAGGATAGTGCAGCTCAGGAATGTCTCTTTGAAAGCAAGGGGTAAGAAAGACAAGATTCTTGAACCGTGAATGACTGGAGAAATTGTATGATTAGCCAAGAGGAAAAGGGAAGATCCAGGAAGCTAAGAATAGAACAGGCCTTGGAGACATATCGGGAGAGTCAGACAAATCTTAAACGAGGAAACAAGCGGGCTTACACGAGTCATGAAATAGCTTAAGCAAGCAGAATTTAGGAGAATCCCAAGTTACGTTATTCTTACGTAAGAAGCAGGAGCATAACTAGAGAAAAGGTTGATCCACTAAAGGATAAGAAAGGTATGTTGTGTATCGATTCTGAGAAAATGTGTGCGATTCTCAATGAATACTTTGCATCAATGTTCACTG
Source organism: Chiloscyllium plagiosum (assembly GCF_037043375.1). NCBI lineage: Eukaryota > Metazoa > Chordata > Chondrichthyes > Orectolobiformes > Hemiscylliidae > Chiloscyllium > Chiloscyllium plagiosum. Next base: position 53,009,422 of record NW_028270167.1, read on the forward strand.
AGGAGTGGGGCACGATGAATGCTGGGATTAGAGATAGAAGTTTGTTTACTCTGGTTTACGTTGACGTAAGGAGGGAGGATGTGCTGGGCAGGCTAAAGGATATTAAGGTGGACAAATCACCAGGTCCGGATGGGATCAATCCCAGGTTGCTGAGGGAGGTGAGTGAGTAAATAGCTGGGGCTCTGACTGATATCTTTGTGACATCCTTAAACATCGGTGAAGTGCTTAAGGACTGGAGAGTTGATAGTTCACGAAAGATAGTAGGGATATTCCAGGTAACTACAGGTCAGTGGTGGGAAAGTTTCGGGAGATGTTCCTGAGGGATAGGATCTATTTATATTTGGAAGAGAATAGGCTTCTCACTGATAGGCAACGTTGCCTCGTGCAGGGGAGATCGTGCCTTACCAATTTAGTAGAGTTCTTGGAGGTAGTGACCAAATTGATAGATGTAGGAAGGGCTGTAGATGTCATGCACATAGACTTTATTAAGACGTTTGATAAGGTTCCACATAGTAAACTAATGGAGAAAGTGAAGTCGAATGATGTGCAGTGTGGTCGAGCTAGATGGATAATGAACTGGTAGAGCAACTGGAGATAGAGAGTAGTAGTTGAAAGAAATTTCTCGAAATGGAGAAAGGTTACCAGTCGTGTTCAACAGGGATCAGTGCTGGGGCCACTGTTCTTTGTGTTATACATAAATGATCTGGAAGATGGTATTGGTGGTCTGATCAGTAAGTTTCCGGATGACACGAATATTGGTGGAGAAGCAGAATGCATAGGAGACTGTCAAAGAATGCAGGAGAATATCGATAGTCTGGAGAATTGGGAGGAGAAGTGGCAGATGGAGTTCAATCTGGGCAAAGGTGAGGAGATGCATTTTGGAAGGTCTAACTCCAGAGTTAACTACACTGTAAACAGAACACCTTTGGGAAAAGTTGATGAGTGGAGCGATCTGGGAGTTGAGGCCCATTGCACACTGAAGGTGGTTGCATAGGTGCACAGAGTTGTCAAGAAGGCATATGGCATGCTTTCCCTCATCGGGCGGCCTTTTGAGTTGAAGAGCTAGCAGGTCAAGTTAAAATTGTACAATACTTTGGTTCATTCGCATTTAGAATATTGTGTACAGCTCTGGTCGCCATATTACCAACGGGATGTGGACACATTGGAGATGGTGCAGAAAAAGTTTACAAGAATGTTGCTTGGTGTGGAAGGTTCTACCTATGAAAAGAGATTGAGTAGGTTAGGATCGTTTTATTTAGAATAAAGAACATTGACGGGGGACCTGATTGAGATCTACAAAATCAAAAAGCTTATAGACAGGGTGGACGGAGAAAAGCTTTTTTTAACCAGAGTGAGGGACTCACTAAAGAGAGATCACGCTTTCAAGTTGAGAGGCGGGATGTCTAAGGGGGATACACGCGGAATGTTTTGTATACAAAGGTGGTAAATGCTTGGAATGCGTTGCCAGCCGAAGTAGTAGATGCAGGCACGGTGCGTATGAACAGATGCATGACTAGGTGTGGAACAGAGGGATACAGATCCTTATGAATTGGGCAATACGTTTAGACAGTGGAATTGGATCAGCACAGGTTTGGAGGGCAGAACGATCTGTTCTTGGGCTATAAGCTGTCTGTGCTCTTCTTGTGCTTTGTTATCCTGAATCTACAACTGACATTGGATGACACGTAGCTGGAATATGGTGTGCAGTTCAAGGCGCAATATTAAAAGAAGGATGAGCCACTGTACTGAAGGATTTGCACAGGAGATTAACCAAGATGTAGTCTTGGATGAAATGTTACAGCAATGAAGAGATATTGGATAATCACGGGCTGTTTGCTTCGGAACAGAAAAGGTTGAGGGAGAGATAAGATTACGAGGGGCGTGAATGAGTTGAACAGACAGCATCTTTTGATTTTAGTCGAAGGCCAAAAAATGAAGCACACTTTTAAACGGAAAGGTTTGCGGTTTGGAGAGGATTTGAGGATTGATTTCCATCCAGGGTGTTAGGATCTGGGTTGCATTTTCTGAGAGAATATTTGTGGTGGGAATCCTCGGAACTGTTAAAAAGTATGTGGTGAGCATTTTAACTGTCATAGCATTCTCAGCGACGGGTCTGGTGTGGGAAAGTAGGACTATTGGAGATCATGCTGAATTTCAGATGGTAAAGATTCTCTGGTCCTGTGATTGAATTGTTGTGGAAGGCCATTCAGCATCTTTGCAACAGGAATTAATGTATTAACAAACGTTCTGAGTGAAATGTGAAAGCTTCTAAAAATATGCCAATGAAAAATTTCCAGAAATTAAGTGTACCTTCCTTACTTTCTGAAACCACAAAATGGAAAATAAAGAATCGGGAAATGTGAATGTGATAAGGCCACAACTTCAGTTCTACCTTCATAGTAGAAAACAAAGCAAATAAAAGTAAAACTTTCCAACAATAGGAGAAAATCTGTTTCTGCTGAGAAAAAGGGAATAGAATGAAATTTGTAAATAAACAGAAATTATTGGGACTGAATGTAATTGGTGGAGATGGAATCATCATAGATTTATGAATTGGGAATCATATTTGAGAAACTGACTGGCAATTAAATTCTGGAGAAGCAATAGATTCAATGTCATTGATTTGCGGAAAGATTTTTGATAAAGTCCCAAGCCTCGTTTGCAAAACAAAAGCTCATGTAATTGGGGATAATTTCTGAACATTGCTTTAGTCTGAGGTAGGTGGCAGCAGACAGTAAATATGAATAAACAGGTTTGTTCTGGAGTAAAAGGCTGGAGAATATTTGCTTGAGTCCCAACTAATCATAATGTACATCAACAGTTTGGTTGAGGAAACCAAATGCCGTATTTCTAAAGATGCTAACAGACTGTGAATGGGTGAGGAAGATGTAAGAATGCTCCAAGATGATTCAATCAAATGCAGTGAACGTGGCAGGTGACTGAATGCGGATCGATGTGATATTGTGCACGCTGTTGGAAAAAATGAAAGGCACACTATCCTTATAAAATGGGTTGTTTGAAAGATGTTGATGTATAAAGGGACTTTTTTTTTCCTTTCTTCTAAGCGGCCTTCCGAGATCCATGCACGGCCATAGCAGTTGAAGACAGAAGTCAATATTAAGAGCGGTATTGTCATATGATCAGTGCACATAAACCCACTAAATGGTTAGCTGTAACCTTGAAAAAGATCTATATCTCCTCAGACACCAGTCACTGAAATCAACATTGCAGGAGTAGCAAGCAGTTTGGAAGATTAATGATGTGTTAACCTTCATTTCAAGGAGAATTGAGTACAGGATTAAGGATACCTTACTGCAGCTGCACAAGGCCTTGGTACCTCATCTCGAACACTGTGCAGTATTGTTCGCAGTTTCTGTCTCGTGACATAATAAATGACAAAGTCGACTTTTAGGCAATGCATGGAAGGATGAAGAGACTGATCTTTCAGATGACAATTTTGTTGTGGGAGCAGAGTTTGTGTCGGCTGCTACGGTATTCCATGGGGTTTAGGAACATGCGTGGAGAGCTCACTGAAATATATGAACCTCTGACAGGGTGAGACAAATTAGAAGGAGGGATGATAATTTCCCTGGCTGGGACGTCTAAAGCAAGAGGTCACAATATTAGGTACAGGCCGACTAACCTGCATTAAAATGACAATAAGTTACTGCATTCAGAGACTGGGAACCTGGGAAATTCTCTTCCACATAGGGCTGCGGGTGACAAGGCACTGTATAAAAATAAGAACTGTCAGCAACTAAAGGGACAGAAGAGGAGTCTGGCGTGGAGATAAAGGATCAGCCATCATTACAATTGAATGTGGGAGGAAAATGTATGGACGGAAGGGACAATTACAGTTCCAAACTTTATATTTTGTCAATGATTAATCACATTTAGGGAAATGTACACTGTGGGGAGAAAGAGCACTGAAGAAATGTTCGGAGCATTTGCAATAAAGTTAATAAACAGATAGTTGCAAACGGGTACAGAAACATAGGATTACGGAGACACGGCTGCAGGGTGACCAAAATGGATGAGTGAATGTCCCAGGGTATTCAATATTTAGGAATGAAAAAATAAATGTGATGGTGTAGTGTTGTTGGTTAAAGAGGAAATTAAAACTATAGTGAGAATGGATAATAGCTCTTGACGACGTGGAGTCTTTTTTTTATTCGTTTGTGGGACTTGAGGGACGTTGGCTGACCAACATTGATAGCCATCCTTATTTGCGCTTGAGAAGCTGTTGGTGCGCTGCCTCCTTCAATCGCTGTAGTACACTTGCTGTGGATTGACCCACAATGCTGTTTGGGAGGGAATTCCAGGATTTTGACCAAATGACTGTAAAGCAACGGCGGTATACTTCCAAGTCAGATTGATGAGTGGCTTGGAGGGAACATGCAGATGGTCGTACTCACACGTATCTGCTGCCCTTGTTTTTCTCTGTAGATGTGGTCGTGGATTTGGAAAGCGTTGTCTAAGAACCTTTGGCGAATTTCTGCAGTGTATCTTGTAGATAGTAAACACTGCTGCAACTGAGTTTCGGTGGTGTTGGATGGATGGAATGTTTGTACATGTGGTGTTAATGAAGCGGAAATGCTTTGTCCTGAATTTTGTCAAGCTTGTTGAGTGTTGTTGGAGATGCGCCCATCCAGGCAATTGCGGAGTATTCCATCAAACTCTTGTCTTGTGCCTTGATGATGGATAGACTTTGGGCTTTCTCGAGCTGAGTTTCTCGCCTTAATATCCCTAATCTGTGACCTGCTCTTGTAGCCAATGTGTTTATTTCATGAATCCATTTGAAATCCTTGTTAATGGTAACCACTAAGATGTTGTTAGTGCGGGATTCAGTGATGGTAATACTGGAATGTCACGGGTGCCTCTTATTGGTGATGGTCATTGTCTATCATTTGTGTGACACGAATGTTTGCGACCATTAGTCGGCCCAAGCCTGGATATTGTCCAGATCTTGTAGGGAGAAATTGACGTCTGTCAATGCTGGAGATCAGAGTTGACAGTGTGGTGCTGGAAAAGCACAGCAGATTAGCAGCATCTGAGGAGCAGGAGAATTGAATTGTCATGAGTAAGCCCTTCAACAGGAATGAAGCTCATTCAGAATGAAGGGTTCATGACCAAAACGTTGATTCTCTTGCTCCTCTGATGCTGCCTAATCTTCTGTGCACCACACTCTCAGATATTGCTGCATTTGAGCACGGATTGCATCAGTATCTGAGGAGTCGCGAATGGTGCTAAACAGTGTGCAATCATTGGCGAACGTCATGTTTTTGACTTTATGACAGAGGAAGGCCGTGATGAATCAGCTTGAGTCTCTTGCAAAGTTGGCCTGGAGCTGAGATGGCTGTCGATCCCCAACCACAAACATCTTCCTTTGTGCCAAGTCTGACTATAACCACTGGATTTTGCAGGGTGCTCAATATTAATAAAGGAAACTGTGAAACTATGAGGCTCAGTTCGCCTTGATTGATTGGGGAGAGTTACCTAAAAATGTGACAGTGGACAGGCAATGTCAAATATTCTAGGAAACAAATAGGGGAGCGACAAAAACTGTTTGCACCTCTGCAAGAGTGCTATTCCATCGAATACAGAGGAAATTAGGAGAGCATCTGATCGAAGGAAGAAACATACAGATTGGCCAAGGAAAATAATTGATGTGAGGCTTGGAAGCACTTCAGAATTTCGCAAAGAAGGACCAATGGAGTGACTAAGAGGAAAAATACATTAACTTGCAGGGAACATAACGGGTGACACTAAGAGAGTCTTTTGGTACGTGATAAGAAAGAAATTAGTGAAGGCAAATATAGGTCCACTGTAGAGAGTAACAGGTGAATGTATAATACGGGACAAAGAAATGGCTGAGCAAATGAATACATACTTTAGTTCTGTCTGGACAAAAGAGGACACAAATCAGATACCAAAAATTTTGGAAAATACAAGATTTAGTGAGAGGGAAGAAGTAATCTCAGAGTACTTAAGGAAGTGATTCAAGAATTACTGAATGCATTGGTGAACATTTTCCAATTTTTATAGAATCTGAACAAGACCCTGCAGATTGATGGGAGCTAGTGTCACTCCAATATTCAAAATATGGAAGGTGACAGTAGCCACGGGATAATAGACCAGTAAGCTTCTCATCAGTAATGGGGAAAATTCTCCAATCCATCATTAATGTCTTTATAGGTGAGCAGTTCGAAAGCAGTGGCAAGGTCAGTGTGGATTTATGCAGGGGAAATCACACTTGACAAATCTACCAGAATTCTATGAAGCTGCAACTAGCAGAATTTATAAGGTGGATCTAGTCAGTGTGGTAGATGTGTATATTCAGAGACCTGTACAACAGATTAACTATCATGGCATTGGTAAAATTATTTTGGGATGGAGAGGAAACCGGTTAGCAGAGGTGAAAAACGTGTAGGAAAAAATGATTGGCTTTCATATTGAAAGGCAATAATTCGTGGAATGCAACAAGGACTGTTGCTGGAATCCTAGTTCTTACAATATATGTTGATAATTTGGATGAACGAACAAAAAGTAACATCTCAAAATTTACAGATGATACCAAGTTGGGTGGGAAGGTGAACTGTGAGGAGGATAAGGAGATCCTTCAGCATGATCGAACCAATTTGTTTGAGTGAGCAAGTCAATGTCAGGTGCAGTATAATTTGAAATAAATGCGAGATTTTTCACTGTGGAGCAGAAACAAGAAAGCAGATTCCTACCTGAATGACCGTAAATTAGGAGTGGGGAGCTTGCCGCAGGAGCTGGGTGTCCTTGTACACCAGTTGCTGAAGGTAAACATGCAGGGGCAGCAGGCGGTAAAGACGGCGAAGAGTATGTTGGCCTTCATTGTGAGAGGTTTCGAGTGCAGGATCAAAGGAATGGGCAGTTACAGTTATACCAGGCCTTGCTCAAGCCATATGTAGATTACTGATTGCAGTTTAAGTCTCTTTCTCGAAGGAAGGATGCTCTTTTTCTGGAAGGAAAGAGTTGAAGGATTTACTAGGCTGATTCCGGCGATAGCAGGACTGGTGTATCAGGAGAAATTGATTCGGTTAGGATTGCTTTCGCTGGAGTACCATACTAAGGGTGAAACTCATTGAGACTTATAAAGTTCGAACAGAAGTAGAGAGAATAGATGCAGGGAGTATGTTCCCGATGGTGGGTGCGTCCAGAACCAGGGCTCACAGTCTGAGTATTCTGGGTTGACCACCTGGGGCAGACATGAGGAAGCCTCTGCGGAGTCCACAGGATTGTGTTTCCCATCGCCTTTTCGAAACCGAGGCTCGTGCTGGTTGTTCTGTTTGGTTTCATCCTTTAAGACTTCGGAGCAGTTTTGCGCAATTGAATCTCTTGATTGGCCGTTTCAGAGACCAGTGAAGAACATAGAACATAGAGCAATACAGCGCTGAACAGGCGCTTCGGCCCTCCATGTTGCGCCGACCTGTGAACTAAATCCATGACACTTCACTAACCCATTATCATCCATGTTCTTATCCAAGGATTGTTTAAATCGTATAAGGTGGTTGAGTTAACTACATTGGCAGGCAGGACATTCCACGCCCTTACCACTCTTTGAGTAAAGAACCTGCTTCTGACATCTGTCTTAAGTCTATCACCCTTCAATTTATAGCTATGCCCCCTCGTGTAAGCTGACGTCATCGTCCTAGAAAAAAAGACTTTCACTGTCTACCCTACATTTTCCTCTGATTATCCTGTATATCTCCATCAAATCCCCTCTTAATGCTCTTTCCAATGAGAACAGACCCAAGTCTCTCAGCCCTTCCAAAAAGGTCCTTCCCTCCAGACCAAACAATATCTTGGTAAAACTCATCTGCAGCTTTTCCAATGCTTCCGTATCCTTTCTGTAATGGGGCGACCAGAAATGTACACTGTATTCCAAATGTGTCCGGACTATAGTTGTATCATGACATTACGTTTCCGAAACGCAATCCCTCTACCACTAAAACCTACCACACCGAAAGCCTTCTTTCTCACAATCTCAAACTTTCAGGGTGGCAACTTTCAGGGATCTATGTACATGGACTCCAAGATCTCTTTGCACATTCACAATACGAAAGATCTTTCAAATGACCCAGCATGCTACCTTTCTGTTATTATTCCCAAAGTGAATCACCTCACATTTATCTGCATTTAACTCCATTTGCTACCTCTCAGCCCAATTCTGTAGTTTATCTAAGTCTACGTGCATCCTGCAGCATTTTCCACACTGTCCACTCCTCCAATAGCTTTAGTATATTGCACAAACTTACTAAGCCATCCACCGACGCTTACGTCCAAGTCATTGAGAAAAATGACCAACAACATGTGGGCGCCACGGTGGCACAATGGCTAGCACTGCTGCCTCACAGCGCCAGAGACCCGGGTTCAATACCCGTCTCAGGCGACTGACTGTGTGGAGTTTGCACGTTCTCCCCGTGTCTGCGTGGGTTTCCTCCGGGTGCTCCGGTTTCCTCCCACAGTCCAAAGATGTGCAGGTCAGGTGAATTGGCCACGCTAAATTGCCTGTAGTGTTAGGTAAGGGGTAAATGTAGGGGTATGGGTGGGTTGTGCTTCGGTGGGTCGGTGTGGACTTGTTGGGCCGAAGGGCCTGTTTCCACACTGTAAGTAATCTAAACAGTGGTCCCAAAACAGACCCTTGTAGCACACCACTAGTAACCGAACTTCAGGCTGAATATTTTCCATCAACCAACACGCGCTGTCTCTTGTAGAAAGATGATTTCTAGTCCAAACTATGAAATCACACTCCAACCCATGCCTCTCTTACGACTCCAACAGCCTTACACTTGGAAACGTATCAAAGGTTTACTGAAGCCAATGAACACTACGTCACCTGTCCTACCCTCGTCCACATGCATGGTCGCCTTCTCAAAAAACTCAAACAGGTTTGTGAGACATAACCTGTCCTTTCCGAAACCATGTCGACTATCTACAATCAAATTGTTGTTTGCTCGATGATATAAATTCTATCTCTTATAATCCTTTCCAAATCGGTTCATATGACAGACATAAGGCTCACTGGTCTATAATTACCTGGGTCATTTCTACTGCCCTTTTTGAACAAGGGCACAACATTTGCAATCCTCCAATCTTGTGGTACTAAACCTGTAGACCATGACGACGCAAATATCAAAGCCAAACACCCTAATACCTCCACACTAGGTTCCCAAAGAAACCACGGATAAATCCCAGGGTATTTGTCTACATGCACACATTCTAGAATTGATAGCACCTCTTCTTTACTAACCTCAATCATTTCCAGTCTCACATCTCGTATCTCATTATTTTCCTCTCCAATATTTTCCCTTTCCTGAGTGAAAACAGATGGGAAATATTCATTTAGCATCTATCCGATCTCCACAGGATCCGCAAAAAAATCCTATTTCTGTCTTCGACTAGTCCTATTCCTAAGGTAAAAACAATGACTGCAGATGCTGGAAACCAGATTCTGGATCAGTGGTGCTGGAAGAGCACAGCAGTTCAGGCAGCATCCGAGGAGCTTCGAAATCGACGTTTTGGGCAAAAGCCCTTCATCAGGAACAAAGGCAGAGAGCCTGAAGCGTGGAGAGATAAGCTAGAGGAGGGTGGGGGTGGGGATAGAGTAGCATAGAGTACAATAGGTCAGTGGGGGAAGCAAATGTGGCTGTAGTAGCGGGTTTGTTTCAGGACATGGTTGAAGAGCTTCAGGGCAGAGGAAATGACCTGGGAGTTGCAGTGGGAGAGAGACTCCCTGAGATTCTTCCAGCACCACTGATCCAGAATCTAGTCCTATTCCTACCCTAGTCATCCTTTTATTCTTTACATACCTGTGGAAGGTTTTAAGGTTCTCCCTCTCTCACATGTCTCGAGTCACTTTTAGGCCAGCCCACGGAAGCACGGGAGATTCCCTTCCTGAAAGTACACTGGGGAAGGAAATTGCTGTTTACAATCGACATTTGCTTCAGCGTCACTGTTACTCTCACCAGGATTTCGATCTCAGTACTATATATTTTTTTTCCTTTTAACTTATACTGGCTGCCAGAGTATTAGCCTGATCTGGACAAGTACTCCAGCGACATTTCCACATGGGAGCCGATCGGAAACTACACTGAACAGGTTATTTCTGTGCTGTTTGAAAGCTCTCTCTAAAAAAAGAACTCCCACCAAATTACTATCGTGATGGGACTGAGGGTGTAGCAATCGGTCAGATTGTACTTTTCTCCTCTTAGCGGACTGGGCATAGATGAGTATTTTTCTAGATTGTCAAGGAAATTTCAGAGAGATGTCAGAGTTGGAGCTAGAATGAAATAGGTTCCCCAGAAATACAGCTTTTTGCGCAATACCAATCATCACTCCTATTGCAGGAATGGCGTCAGGGCCCATTGCCATTATGTGATCTGTTGTGGTCAGCTGTTTTTTCACGTCACGTGCAGCGAATCGAATTGCTTGAAGACTGGCATCTATGAGTCTGTTGGCATCATGGCGAGGATGAGGTTGATCATCGACTCAACACTTTTGCCTGAGGATGGCGCAGAAACCAAATGCTGTATTTCACGCTGAATTGCAAGGATGTTGCGCTTTTCACTTTGGGAATATTTCTGGAACCCTATCCTTCATTGAATTGTTTAATGATCAAATGGAATTTTTGACCAGATGTGGTGGGACTGCACAGCTTCGATCTGGTCTATTGGTCTTGTGATCATTTCGTCCTCTCTATTAGATGTTGGTGCTGCTGTAATTTGGAATGTAAGTAGATACGTGCAGTAGATTCAAGGTGTTGTCATCAGTTTTAGGTACACATGAATCTGACCCTCACATGTTCACCCTCACTCGTCATTGAACCACTGATTGGCTTGATGGTAATAGTAGACAGAGGGATTATCCCCGGCAGAAAGTCACAGCTTGTCACAAAAAACTCTCTACTGCTACCCTCTGTCTCCTGCTGTGAAATCAATTTCGTATCTAATTAGCTAGCTCTCCCTGATCACCTGTGATCTAACCTTATTAACCAGGCTACCATGTTAGGTCTGTCTAAGTGCTACGTGGACAATTTATGCTGCATTACCTTCATGTGTCTTAGTCACTTCTTGAAAAAATTCTCTTACGTTTTATCATACACAAATCCATGCTGACTATTCCTAATCAGTCCTTGCCTTTCCAAATAAATGTAAATCCGGTCACTCAGAATCTCCTCTAAACACTTAGCCTCCCCTGACATCAAACTTACCGGTCTGTAGCTCCCTGGCGTTTCTGAACACCTTTTCTAATAATAATTGCACAACATGAGCTGTCTTTCAATCCTCCAGTACCTCACCTGTATTTGTTAATTATGCAAGTAAAAATTGAAAAACTGCAGATGTTGTAATTCTGAAACATATACATAATTTGATGGAAAAGCTCAGCAGGTCTGGAAGCATAATGCAGAGAATCAATAGTTAATGTTTAGGTCCAGTGATCTTTCCTCATACTGAGGAATGATGCACATATCTCACCGCCCCCTCCCCATTTCTTCCATAGTTCCCAACAATGACCTGTGATGCACTTCAAGAGGTTCTGTGTATTTATTTACGGTTATGCATTTTAAGAACTCCAGTAATGCCTCTTCTGCAATGTGGTCTCGTTCCAAAACATCGCTGCATTGATTAAATTCCCCGAGTTCTCCACAGTAAACATTGATGTGATACATTCATGTGGGATCTTATCCATTCATCAGGAACAGGCTGTGAGGCAGTGGAGTAGGGTGAGTTGGAGACCTTGTGAGGAGTGTGAACTCAGCATAGCCAGGCACTTATGGGCTGGGTTGTTAAACAGGTAACTGTGTTTCTGTGTTTTTTCTACTTTTATCGGAAAGATTGTAATGTGCACACTTGAACTTTGTTTTCTTTATTTTGTTTTTTTCTGATTGGTACCAACATTTTGTACCAGAGAGGGTTGGGTTTAGATTTGTACCTGCAATTGTGTCAATTGTGGGAAATTGTAAACTTTTCGATATCCTCGTGTGAGTACATGTGACAAAAAAACCTAATAAATCTAACTTACCTACTGTCGTTCCACACATACATGGCTGTTTGATTTTAAAGAAGTGTTATTGTATTCCAAGTATTTCATTTGCCGTTCATATGCTTGAAGAACGTATTTCGAATTTCCTTAACTCTACTTGACAAATGTATCTCATGATGCCTTTTTACACCTTCTGATATCCCTGGTAAATGTTCTCCCTCACCTCATTTTAATGGTGCAGTGATCAAGTGGATCTAGAGCAGGGATCCAGTACGATGACTGTGGGATTTAGTTCAATTATCGCTGGGATCAAGTCCAGTGAAGGAAGGGATGCAGTTGGACTGGTGGAGTGATCAAGTGGATCTAGTGCAGGGATCCAGGACAATGACTGGGGGATGTAGTTCAATGATCACTGGGATCATGTCCAGTGAGGGAAGGGATCCAGTTTGAATGGTGCAGTGATCAAGTGGATCCAGTGCAGGGATCCAGTACAATGACTGGTGATCTAGTTCAATGATCGCTGGGATCATGCTCAGTGAGGGATGGGATCAAGTTTGAATGGTGCAGTGATCAAGTGAACCCAGTGCAGGGATCCATTAGAATGACTGGGGATCTAATCCAATTATCGCTGGGATCATGTCCAGTGAGGAAATGGATACAGTTTGAATGGTGTAAATGATCAAGTGGATCTAGTGCAGGGATCATGCACAATGACTTAGGGATCTAGTCGATTTATCGCTGGCATCATGTCCAGCGAGGGGAGTGATCTAGTTTGAATGGCGCAGTGATCAATTGGATCCAATGCAGGGATCCAGTTCAATGCCTGGGAACCTGGTTTAATGATTGCTGGGATCAAGTCCAATGAGGTAAGGGATCCAGTTGGACTGGTGGAGTGATCAAGTGGATCTTGTTCAAGGATCCAGTACAATGACTGGGGATCTAGTTCAATGATCACTGTGATCATGTCCAGTGTGGGAAGGAATCCAGTTTGAATGGTGCAGTGTTCAAGTGGATCCATTGCTGGGATCCAGTACAATGACTGGGGATCTAGTTCAATTTTCACTGGGATCATGTCCAACGAGGGCAGGGATACAGTTGGACTGGAGCAGTGATCAAGTAGATCTAGTGCATGGATCCAGTACAATGATTGGCGATCGAGTTCAATGATCGCTGGGATCATGTCCAGAGAGTGAAGTGATCCAGTTTGAATGGTGCAGTGATCAAGTGTATATAGCACAGGGATCCAGTACGATGACTGGAGTGATCTAGTTCAATGATCGCTGGGACAGGTCCAGTGAGGAAGGGATCCATTTTGAATGGTGCAGTGACAAAGAAGTTCTCGTGCAGGGATCCTCTACGATGACTGCAGGGATCTAGTCCAATTATCGCTGGGATCATATCTAGCGGGAAAGGGATACAGTTTGAGTGGTGCAGTGATCAAGTGGATCTAGTGCACGGATCCAGTATAATGACAGGGGATCTAGTGCAATGATCGCTGGGATCATGCCCAATGAGGGATGGGATCCAGTTTGAATGGTGCAGTGATCAAGTGAACCCAGTGCAGGGATCCATTAGAATGACTGGGGATCTAATCCAATTATCGCTGGGATCATGTCCAGTGAGGAAAGGGATCCAGTTTGAATGGTGCAGTGATCAAGTGGATCCAGTGCAGGGATACAGTTCAATGACTGGGGACTTGGTTCAATGATCACTAGAATCAAGTCCAGTGAGGGCAGGGATCCAGTACGATGACTGGAGGAATCTAGTCCAAATTTCGCTTGGATCATGTCCAGTGAGGGAGGGATCTAGTTCGACCAGCGCACTGATCAAGTGGATCTAGCGCAGGGATCCAGTACAATGAGTGGGGGATCCAGTTCAATGATCATGTGGTGCATGTCCAGTGAGGGAAGAGATTCAGTTTGAATGGTGCAGTGATCAAGTGGAACTAGTGCAGAGATCCAGTACGTTATCTGGAGGGATCTAGTCCGGTTTTCACTGGGATGGCGTCCAGCGAGGACAGGTATCCAGTTGGACTGGTGCAGTGATCAAGTGGCTCTAGTGCAGGGATCCAGTACGTTATCTGTAGGGATATAGTTCGTTGGGATCAATTCCAGTGAGGGGAGTGATCCCGTTTGAATGGTGCAGTGATCAAGTAGATCCAATGCAGGGATCCAGTTCAATGACTGGGGACCTGGTTCAATGATTGCTTGGATCAATTCCAGCGAGGTAAGGGATCCAGTTGGACTGGTGGAGTGATCAAGTGGATCCAATGCAGGGATACAGTACAATGACTGGGGATCTAGTTCAATGATCACTGTGATCATGTCCAGTGAGGGACGGAATCCAGTTTGAATGGTGCAGTGTTGAAGTGGACCCATTGCTGTGATCCAGTACAATGACTGAGGATCTAGTTCAATTTTTACTGGGATCATGTCCAGCGAGGGAAGGGATACAGTTGGACTGGAGCAATGATCAAGTAGATCTAGTGCAGGGATCCAGTACAATGATTGGCGTTCAAGTTCAATGATCGCTGGGATCATGTCCAGCGAGTGAAGGGATCCAGTTTGAATGGTGCGGCGATCATGTGTATAAAGCGCAGGGATCCAGTACGATAACTGGGGTGATCTAGTCCAATTTTTGTTGGGATCATGTCCAGTGAGGGGAGTCATTCAGTTTGAATGGTGCAGTGATCAAGTGGATCCAATGCAGGGATCCAGTAAAATGACTGGCGACCTGGTTCAATGATTGCTGGGATCAAGTCCAGTGAGGTAAGGGATCCAGTTTGAATGGTGCAGTGATCAAGAGGGTCTCGTGCAGGGATCCTCTGCGATGACTGGAGTGATCTAGTCCATCTATCACTGGGATCATATCTAGCGGGAAAGGGATACAGTTTGAGTGGTGCAGTGATCAAGTGGATCTAGTGCAGGGATCCAGTATAATGACTGGGGATCTAGCTCAACGATCGCTGGGATCATGCCCAGTGAGGGAAGGGATCCAGTTTGAATGGTGCAGTGATCAAGTGGACCCAGTGCAGTGATACAGTAGAATGACTGGGGATCTAATCCAATTATCGCTGGGATCATGCCCAGTGAGGAAAGGGATCCAGTTTGAATGGTGCAGTGATCAGGTGGATCCAGTGCAGCGATCCAGTTCAATGACTGGGGACCTCGTTCAACGATCACTGGAATCAAGTCCAGTGAGGGCAAGGATCCAGTACGATGATTTTAGGGATCTAGTCCAAATTTCCCTTGGATCGTGTCCAGTGAGGGAGGGATCTAGTTCGACCAGTGCAGTGATCAAGTGAATCTAGCGCAGGGATCCAGTATGATGACTGGAGGAATCTAGTCCAATTTTCGGTGGGATCATGTCCAGCGAGGGAAGGGATCCACTTGGACTGGTGGAGTGATCAAGTGGATCTTGCTCAATGATCCAGTACGAAAACTGCAGGGGTCTATTCCAATTATCGCTGGAATAATGTCTCGTGAGGGAAGGTATATAGTTTGAATGGTGCAGTGGTCAAGTCGATCCAATGCAGGGATCCAGTTTAATGACTGGGGATGTAGTTCATTGACCGCTGGGATCATGTCCAGTGAGGGACGGATCCAGTTATGCCGGTGCAGAGATCAAGTGGATCTAGTGCAGGGATCCAGTACGTTATCTGGAGGGATATAGTACAATTTTCGTTGGGATCATGTCCAGTGAGGGGAGTGATCCAGTTTGAATGGTGCAGTGATCAAGTGGATCTAGTGCAGGGATCCAGTTCAATGACTGGGGACCTAGTTTAATGATTGCTGCGTTCAAGTCCAGTGAGGTAAGGGATCCAGTTGGACTGGTGGAGTGATCAAGTCGATCTTGCTCAAGGATCCAGGACAATGACTGGGGATCTAGTTCAATGAGCACTATGATCATGTCCAGTGAGGGCAGGAATCCAGTTTGAATGGTGCAGTGTTCAAGTGGATCCATTGCTGGAATCCAGTACAGTGACTGGGGATCTAGTTCAATTTTCACTGGGATCATGTCCAGCGAGGGAAGGGATACAGTTGGACTGGAGCAATGATCAAGTAGATCTAGTGCAGAGATCCAGTACAATGATTGGCGATGGAGTTCAATGATCGCTGGGATCATGTCCAGCGAGTGAAGGGATCCAGTTTGAATGGTGCAGTGATCAAATGTAGATAGCACAGGGATCCAGTACGATGACTGTAGTGTCCGAGTCTAATTATCGCTGGGATCAAGTCCAGTGAGGGAAGGGATCCAGTTTGAATGCTGTAGTGATCAAGTGGATCTAGTGCAGGGATCCAGTATAATGACTGGGGATCTAGCTCAATGATCGCTGGGATCATGCCCAGTGAGGGAAGGGATCCAGTTTGAATGGTGCAGTGATCAAGTGGACCCAGTGCAGGGATCCAGTAGAATGACTGGGGATCTAATCCAATTATCGCTGGGATCATGCCCAGTGAGGAAAGGGATCCAGTTTGAATGGTGCAGTGATCAAGTGGGTCCAGTGCAGTGATCCAGTTCAAAGACTGGGGTCCTAGTTCAATGATCACTGGAATCAAGTCCAGTGAGGACAGGGATCCAGTACGATGACTGGAGGGATCTAGTCCAAATTTCGCTTGGATCATGTCCAGTGAGGGAGGGATCTAGTTCGACAAGTGCAGTGATCAATTGAATCTAGCGCAGGGATCCAGTACAATGATTGGCGATCGAGTTCAATGATCACTGGGATCATGTCCAGCGAATGAAGGGATCCACTTTGCATGGTGCAGCGGTCATGTGTATATAGTGCAGGTATCCAGTACGATGACTGGAGTGATCTAGTTCAATGATCGCTTGGATCAAGTCGAGTGAGGGAAGTGATACAGTTTGAATGTTGCAGTGATCAAGTGAATCTAGTGAAGGGATCCAGTACAATGACTGGGAATCTAGTTCAATGATCGCTGGGATCAGGTCCAGTGCGGAAGGGATTCAGTTTGAATGGTGCAGTGATCAAGAGGGTCTCGTGCAGGGATACTCTACGATGACTGGAGGGATCTAGTCCAATTATCGCTGGAATCATATCTAGCGGGAAAGGGATACAGTTTGAGTGGTGCAGTGATCAAGTGGATCCAGTACAGGGATCTAGTATAATGACTGGAGGGATCTAGCTCAATGATCGCTGGGAACATGCCCAGTGAGGGAGGAGATCCAGTTTGAATGGTGCAGTGACCAGGTGGACCCAGTGCAGGGATCCAGGACAATGACTGGGGATCTAATCCAATTATCGCTGGGATCATGTCCAGTGAGAGGAAGGATCCTGTTTGAATGGTGTACTGATCAAGTGGATCCAGTGCAGGGATCCAGTTCAATGACCGGAGACCTAGTTCAATGATCACTGGAATCAAGTCCAGTGAGGACAGGGATCCAGTACGATGACTGGAGGGATCTAGTCCAAATTTCGCTTGGATCACGTCCAGTGAGGGAGGGATCTAGTTCGACCGGTGCAGTGATCAAGTGAATCTAGCGCAAGGATCCAGTATGATGACTGGAGAAATCTAGTGCAATTTTCGTTGGGGTCATGTCCAGCAAGGGAAGGGATCCAGTTGGACTGGTGCATTGATCAAGTGGATCTAGCGCATGGATCCAGTACATTAAGTGGTGCGTCCAGTTCAATGATGATGGGGATCATGTCCAGTGAGTGAAGGGATCCAGTTTGAATGGTGCAGTGGTCAAGCGGGTCTAGTGCATGGATCCAGTACGATGACTGGAGTGTCCGAGTCCAATTATCGCTGGGATCAAGTCCAGTGAGGGAAGGGATCCAGTACAATGACTGGAGGGATCTAGTCCAATTTTCGGTGGGATCATGTCCAGTGAGGGAGGGATCTAGTTCGACCGGTGCAGTGATCAAGTGAATCTATCGCAGGAATCCAGTATGATGACTGGAGAAATCTAGTCCAATTTTCGTTGGGATCATGTCCAGCGAGGGAAGTGATCCAATTGGACTGGTGCATTGATCAAGTGGTTCCAGCGCAGGGATCCAGGACAATGAGTGGGCGATCCAGTTCAATGATCATGTGGAGCATGTCCAGGGAGGGCAGGGATCCAGTTTGAATGGTGCAGTGGTCAAGTGGATCTAGTGCAGAGATTCAGTACAATGACTGGAGTATCCGAGTCCAATTATCGCTGGGATCATGTCCAGTGAGGGAAGGGATCCAGTTTGAATGGTGCAGTGATCAAGTGTATAGAGCGCAGGGATCCAGTATGATGACTGGAGTGATCTAGTTCAAGTATTGCTGGGATCAAGTCGAGTGAGGGAAGGGATCCAGTTTGAATGTTGCAGTGATCAAGTGGATCTAGTGAAGGGATCCAGTACAATGACTGGGAATCTATTTCAATGATCGCTGGGATCAGGTCCAGTGAGGAAGGGATCCAGTTTGAATGGTGCAGTGATCAAGAGGGTCTCGTGCATGGATCCTCTACGATGACTGGAGGGATCTAGTCCAATTATCGCTGGGATCATATCTAGCGGGAAAGGGATACAGTTTGAGTGGTGCAGTGATCAAGTGGATCCAGTGCAGGGATCCATTAGAATGACCGGGCATCTAATCCAATTATCGCTGGGATCATGTCCAGTTAGAGGAGAGATCCAGTTTGAATGGTGCAGTGATCAAGTGGATCCAGTGCAGGGATCCAGTTCAATGACCGGAGACCTAGTTCAATGATCACTGGAATCAAGTCCAGTGAGGGCAGGGATCCAGTACGATGACTGGAGGGATCTAGTCCAAATTTCGGTGGGATCATGTCCAGTGAGGGAGGGATCTAGTTCGACCGGTGCAGTGATCAAGTGAATCTATCGCAGGAATTCAGTATGATGACTGGAGCAATCTAGTCCAATTTTCGGTGGGATCATGTCCAGTGAGGGAGGGATCTAGTTCGACCGGTGCAGTGATGAAGTGAATCTATCGCAGGGATCCAGTATGATGACTGGAGCAATCTAGTGCAATTTTCGTTGGGGTCATGTCCAGCGAGGGAAGGGATCCAGTTGGACTGGTGCATTGATCAAGTGGATCTAGAGTAGGGATCCAGTACATTAAGTGGTGGGTCCAGTTCAATGATGATGGGGATCATGTCTAGTGAGTGAAGGGATCCAGTTTGAATGGTGCAGTGGTCAAGTGGATCTAGTGCAGGGATCCAGTACGATGACTGGAGTGTCCGAGTCCTATTATCGCTGGGATCAAGTCCAGTGAGTGAAGGGATCCAGTTTGAGTGTTGCAATGATCAAGTGGATCTAGTGAAGGGATCCAGTACAATGACTGGGAATCTAGTTCAATGATCGCTGGGATCAGGTCCAGTGAGGAAGGGATCCAGTTTCAATGGTGCAGTTATCAAGAGGGTCTCGTGCAGAGATCCTTTAAGATGGCTGGAGGCATCTAGTCCAATTATCGCTGGGATCATATCTAGCAGGAAAGGGATACAGTTTGAGTGGCGCAGTGATCAAGTGGATCTAGTGCAGGGATCCAGTGTAATGACTGGGGATCTAGCTCAGTGATCGCTGGGATCATGCCCAGTGAGGGAAGGGATCCAGTTTGAATGGTGCAGAGATCAAGTGGACCCAGTACAGGGATCTAGTAGAATGACTGGGGATCTAATCCAATTATCGCTGTGATCATGCCAAGTGGGGGAAGGGATCCAGTTTGAATGGTGCAGTCATCAGGTCGACCCAGTGCAGGGATCCAGTTCAATGACTGGGGACCTAGTTCAATGATCACTGGAATCAAGTCCAGTGAGGGCAGGGATCCAGTACGATGACTGGAGGGATCTAGTCCAAATTTCGCTTGGATCGTGTCCAGTGAGGGAGGGACCTAGTTCGACCAGTGCAGTGTTCAAGTGAATCTAGTGCAGGGATTCAGTACGATGACTGGAGTATCAGAGTCTAATTATCGCTGGTATCATGTCCAGTGAGGGAACGGATCCAGTTGGGCTGGTGGAATGATCAAGTGGATCTTGCTCAATGATCCACTAGGGCAACTGGAGGGATCTAGTCCAATTATCGCTGGGATAATGTCTCGTGAGGGACGGTATATAGTTTGAATGGTGCAGTGGTCAAGTCGTTCCAATGCAGGGATTCAGTTTAATGACTGGGGATCTAGTTCATTGACCGCTGGGATCATGTCCAGTGAGGGAGGGATCCAGTTAGACCGTTGCAGAGATCAAGTGGATCTAGTGCAGAGATCCAGTTCGATGACTGGGGATCTAGTTCAATTTTCACTGGGATCATGTCCAGCGAGGGAAGGGATACAGTTGGACTGAAGCAATGATCAAGTAGATCTAGTGCAGGGATCCAGTACAATGATTGGCGATCGAGTTCAATGATCGATGTGATCATGTCCAACGTTATCTTGAGGGATCTAGTCCAATTTTCGCTGGGATTGCGTCCAGCGAGGGCAGGTATCCAGTTGGACTGGTGCAGTGATCAAGTGGATCTAGTGCAGGGATCCAGTATGTTATCTGGAGGGATCTAGTCCAATTTTCGTTGGGATCATGTCCAGTGAGGGGAGTGATCCAGTTTGAATGGTGCAGTGATCATGTGGATCCAATGCAGGGATCCAGTTCAATGACTGGGGACCTGGTTCAATGATTGCTGGGATCAAGTCCAGTGAGGTAAGGCATCCAGTTGGACTGGTGGAATGATCAAGTGGATCTTGCTCAAGGATCCAGTACAATGACTGGGGATCTAGTTCAATGATCACTGTGATCATGTCCAGTCAGGGAAGGAATCCAGTTTAAATGGTGCAGTGTTCACGTGGATCCAGTGCAGGGATCCAGTTCAATGACTGGGGATCTAGTTCAATTTTCACTGGGATAATGTCCAGCGAGGGAAGGGATACAGTTGGACTGAAGCAATGATCAAGTAGATCTAGTGCAGGGATCCAGTACAATGATTGGCGATCGAGTTCAATGATCGATGTGATCATGTCCAGTGAGTGAAGGGATCCAGTTTGAATGGTGCAGTGATCAGGTGTATATAGCGCAGGGATCCAGGACAATGACTGGAGTGATCTAGTTCAATGATCACTGGAATAAAGACCAGTGAGGGCAGGGATCCAGTACGATGACTGGAGGGATCTAGTCCAAATTTCGCTTGGATCATGTCCAATGAGGGAGGGATCTATTTCGACCGGTGCAGTGATCAAGTGAATCTAGCGCAGGGATCCAGTATGATGACTGAAGCAATCTAGTCCAATTTTCGTTGGTATCATGTCCAGCGAGAGAAGGCATCCAGTTGGACTGGTGCATTGATCAAGTGGATCTAGCGCAGGGATCCAGTACATTAAGTGGTGGGTCCAGTTCAATGATGATGGGGATCATGTCCAGTGAGTGAAGGGATCCAGTTTGAATGGTGCAGTGGTCATGTGGATCAAGTGCAGGGATCCAGTACGATGACTGGAGTGTCCGAGTCATATATCGCTGGGATCAAGTCCAGTGAGAGAAGGGATCCAGTTTGAATGTTGCAGTGATCAAGTGGACCTAGCGCAGGGATCCAGTACATTAAGTGGTGGCTCCAGTTCAATGATGATGGGGATCATGTCCAATGAGTGAAGGGGTCCAGTTTGAATGGAGCAGTGATCAAGTGGATCTAGTGCAGGGATCCAGTACGTTATCTGGAGGGATATAGTCCAATTTCGTAGGAATCATGTCCAGTGAGGGGAGTGATCCAGTTTGCGTGGTGCACCGATCAAGTGGATCCAATGCAGGGATCCAATCGAATGACTGGGGACCTGGTTCAATGATTGCTGGGATCAGGTCCAGTGAGGTAAGGGATCCAGTTGGACTGGTGGAGTGATCAAGTGGATCTTGCTCAAGGATCCAGTACAATGACTGGGGATCTAGTTCAATGATCACTGTGATCGTGTCCAGTGAGGGAAGGTATCCAGTTTGAATGTTGCAGTGTTCAAGTGGATCCATTGCTGGGATCCAGTACAATGACTGGGGATCTAGTTCAATTTTCAATGGGATCATGCCCAGCGAGAGAAGGGATACAGTTGGACTGGAGCAATGATCAAGTAGATCTAGTGCAGGGATCCAGTACAATGATTGGCGATCGAGTTCAATGATCACTCGGATCATGTCCAGCGAGTGAAGGGATCCAGTTTGAAAAGTGCAGTGATCAAGTGTATTTTGCGCAGGGATCCAGTACGATGACTGGAGTGATCTAGTTCAATGATCGCTGGGATCAGGTCCAGTGAGGGAAGTGATCCAGTTGGACTGGTGCATTGATCAAGTGGATCTAGCGCAGGGATCCAGTACATTAAGTGGTGGGTCCAGTTCAATAATGATGGGGATCATGTCCAGTGAGTGAAGGGATCCAGTTTGAATGGTGCAGTGATCAAGTGGACCCAGTGCAGGGATCCAGTAGAATGACTGGGGATCTAATCCAATTATCGATGGGATCATGCCCAGTGAGGAAAGGGATCCAGTTTGAATGGTGCAGTGATCAAGTGGATCCAGTGCAGGGATCCAGTTCAAAGACTGGGGACCCAGTTCAATGATCACAGGAATCAATTCCAGTGAGGGCAGGGATCCAGTACGATGACTGGAGGGATCTAGTCCAAATTTTGCTTGGATCATGTCCAGTGAGGGAGGGGTCTAGTTCGACCAGTGCAGTGATCAAGTGAATCTAGTGCAGGGATCCAGAATGATGACTGGAGGAATCTAGTCCACTGTCCAGTGTGTGAAGGGATCCAGTTTGAATGGTGCAGTGTTCAAGCGGATCTAGTGCAGGGATCCAGTACGATGACTGAAGTGCCCGAGTCCAATTATCGCTGGGATCAAGTCCAGTGATGGAAGGGATCCAGTTTGACTGTTGCAGTGATCAAGTGGATCTAGTGAAGGGATCCAGTACAATGACTGGGAATCTAGTTCAATTATCGCTGGGATCAGGTCCAGTGAGGAAGGGATCCAGTTTGAATGGTGCACTGATCAAAATGATCTCGTGCAGGGATCCT
This sequence comes from Chiloscyllium plagiosum, assembly GCF_037043375.1. Lineage (NCBI taxonomy): Eukaryota > Metazoa > Chordata > Chondrichthyes > Orectolobiformes > Hemiscylliidae > Chiloscyllium > Chiloscyllium plagiosum. The sequence goes on from NW_028270167.1 coordinate 53,032,419, forward strand.
CCACGATGACTGGAGGCATCTAGTCCAATTATCGCTGGGATCATATCTAGCAGGAAAGGGATACAGTTTGAGTGGTGCAGTGATCAAGTGGATCTAGTGCAGGGATCCAGTATAATGACTGGGGATCTAGCTCAATGATCGCTGGGATCATGCCCAATGAGGGAAGGGATCCAGTTTGAATGGTGCAGTGATCAAGTGAATCCAGTGCAGGGATCCAGTAGAATGACTGGGGATCTAATCCAATTATCGCTGGGATCGTGCCCAGTGAGGAAAGGGATCCAGTTTGAATTGTGCAGTGATCAAGTGGATCCAGTGCAGGGATTCAGTTCAAAGACTGGGGACCTAGTTCAATGATCACTGGAATCAAGCCCAGTGAGGGCAGGGATCCAGTACGATGACTGGAGGGATCTAGTCCAAATTTCCCTTGGATCATGTCCAGTGGGGGAGGAATCTAGTTCGACCAGTGCAGTGATCAAGTGAATCTAGTGCAGGGATCCAGTAGGCTGACTGGAGGAATCTAGTCCAATTTTCGTTGGGATCATGTCCAGCGAGGGAAGGGATCCACTTGGACTGGTGCATTGATGAAGTGGATCTAGCGCAGGGATCCAGTACAATGAGTGGTGGATCCAGTTCAATGATCATGTGGCGCATGTCCAGTGAGGGAAGGGATTCAGTTTGAATGGTGCAGTGGTCAAGTGGATCGAGTGCAGGGATTCAGTACGATGACTGGAGCATCCGAGTCCAATTATCGCAGGGATCATGTCCAGTGAGGGAAGGGATCCAGTTGGACTGGTGGAGTGATCAAGTGGATCTTGCTCAATGATCCAGTAGGACAACTGGAGGGATCTAGTCCAATTATCGCTGGGATTATCGATCTCATGAAAACAAATGGCAACAAATCGATCAAAGGAAAAAGCAATGGTGAACCACGCAGAACAATCAATGCTCAAGCGGTTGAGGACATAGAGAACAGTACAAACAGGAGTGATTTGCAGGAAACATAGTGGAGAATAATATTTTCGAAATTGGTGAAGGATGATATAAAAAACAATGAACAGTAGATCTGACTTTGTCATGGCCACCAGGTAGCGAGTGCTGCACACAGAAAGACCACATTTGCCCCGAGCTAAGATTACAATCACCACGAGATTAACTGTAAGAGAAAGGAAAAAATAGATTTGAAGTCACTAATGAAACATTCTCTGTACGTGAGCCCAGACTGTAAGTAATGACACAAAGATAATTGTTGTTCCATGTTATATGAAGTTTAAAGAATCTCTCTCAATGAATCATTTGCTCTTTTAAAGGACACAGGGAAGAATATGAGCAGCAGATTACTCACAGAAACACGGTCATATACTCAGGATGTTTTGGGGTCAGCAGCAATCGATTTCGCCTGCTCCTCAGATGCAATCTTGCCTGATGTGCATTTTACAGCACATCGCCCTATCTGCAGTCCCCATTATTTCCTAATTCCTAATGACCTGCTGAACCCACCCATTACCATGTTGTATCTGAGCTCCCGTTTGGAGCAAGCTGCCTGAACAAGATCAACCAACACAATCCCTTTCCATCAAGGAATGGGAAACACCAGGTGTCACTGCGAGGTGGGTTGTTACAAAACCCATCTGACCAATAGCAGGCTGTGAACTACCACAGAGAGAGGGTGGTATTCCGAAACCCTTTCTAGACCAGCCAGGGCCGGTGCTCAGCCAAACTCCATCACTGTGGCCTCAGTGTAAACCCATTCTGCACAGTATAGGGAAACACACAATGCTGCACATTACTGAGGAGCCTCCGAACTGACAAACTATTCACTTTAAACTCAGTCAGTGAGGACACTAATGTCTGACATCAGGATTTGCCTTGCTAAATGGAAATATAATAATTTATCAGTTATCTGTAGAAATAAGGATGATTCAATGCAGTGGTTTATGTAAGTTGTTCCAAAGCTTACCAGGAACACCAACAGCAACAAGGATGGTCTCGTACACTCTATTGATCTTTTCCCGAAGAAGATGCATTTCGTTGTTTGTGACACAACCTTTCTCTTCCTGCTGCTGGCAATCTGTTGGAATTGGAGAATTCTCTCAGAGATGGAGTTGACACAGTTCCAGATAATTTATTTTATATTGTGTGGTATCTCCACTGTGAAACCGGGATTATATCTTCAAATTTTTGAACGCATTTTGAACAAACAAGTTACGACAGCAGGTTTATTTTAATGATGATAGCATTGAGATTTACAGCTATAGTTGAATACCCCAAAGGCTGGATTGATCTGATTCTGTTAAGTCTCAAACATTCATGTTTTCAAGTAACAATGTTTGCAATATTTCAATCACTATCAATCCTATCAATATCTAAATACCTTTTAATATCCTTTTCAGTGATGACCTTCGTTCTGCTGAGGTTATTCAGTCGTTCAATGCCTCATGCTGTTGAGGTTTTTGAGAGCTGTTCTCATGCTCACTGTTATCCCACAGCTTTCCTTGTTAATACAACTGATTTGGGAAATTCTCTCTGTGAATGAGCACTCTAATACAGAACCTGAAGCTGATACTGACCACACCAACAGCTGGAACTTCCACTCGGTCACATTTTCTCAAAACAAAGACAAGAATAATCAGACCCTTCAGTTCCAAATCAGAGAATGATGACATCATACAGGATAGAGATGGCCCTTCGCCCCATCGAGTTTTTATCTCTAAACCCACACTCAAAGGTACTCAGGGCCGGACAATGGGAAGCCTTCAAACATGAAATAATGAGAGTCCAGAGACAGTATGTTCATGTTCGGGTGAAAGGCAAGGCTGGTAGGTGCAGGGATTACTGGATAACTTGAGAAATTGAGGTTTTATTTGAGAAAAAGAAGGAAGCATATGTCAGGTATAGGCAGCAGAAATCAAGTGAATCCTGAGAAGAGTATAAATGCAGGAGGAATATACTTAAGAGGACAATCAGGAAGGCAAAAACGGAACATGAGATAGCACTGGCAAATCAGGGTAAGGAGAATCCAAACAGATTCAATAAATACATTCAGGATAAAAGATTAACTGGGGAGAGAACAGTGCCCCTCAAAGATCAGCAAGGCAGCCAGTGTGAGGAACCACAGGAGATGGGGAGATACTAAACAAATATTTTGCATCAGTGTTTACTGTGGAGAAGGTCATGTAAGATATAGAATGTGGAGAAAGAGATGGCGACATCTTAAGAAATGTCCATGTTAGAGTGGACATCTCAAAATGCATAAAGATAGATAAATCCCAGGACCTGATCAAGTGTACGCTAGAAATCAGTGAGAAGCAAGTCAAGCGATTGCTGAGCCTCTTGCTGAGATATTTGTATCATCGATAGTCACAGGTGAGGCGCTGGAAGGCTGAATGTTGGCTAACAGGGTGGCATTATTTAAGAAAGGTGGTAAGGAAAAGCCAGGGATCTATAGACCAGTTAGCCTGATTGATGGTGGAAAAGTTGATGGAGGTAATCCTAAGGGATAGGGTTTACATATATTTGGAAAGGCAAGGACTGTTTAGGGATAGTCAGCATGACTCTGCGTGTGTGAAGAGGATTGATGAGGGCAGAGCAGTGGCCATGATCTACATGAACTTCAGTCAGGCATTCAACAAGGGTCTTCACGGTGGACTGGTTAGCAAGGTTAGAGATCATGGAATGCAGGGCGAAACTAGCTATTTGGATGCAGAACTGGCTCAAAGATAGCAGACAGAGGTTGTTGATGGAGGGTTGCTTTTCAGACTGGAGGCCTGTGATCCATGGTGTGCCACAAGGATCAGTATTGGGTTCATTGCTTTTCAGCATGTTACAGTGGACATCTCAAAATGCATAAAGATAGATAAATCCCAGGACCTGATCAGGTGTACCTTAGAAATCAGTGAGAAGAAGTAAAGTGAGAAGCAAGTTGGGGTGGCACGGTGGCACAGTGGTTAGCACTGCTGCCTCACAGCACCAGAGACCCGGGTTCAATTCCTGCCTCAGGCAACTATCTGTGTGGAGTTTGCACATTCTTCCCGTGTCTACGTGGGTTTCCTCCGGGTGCTCCGGTTTCCTCCCACAGTCCAAAGATGTGCAGGTTAGGTTAATTGGCCGCGCTAAATTGCCTGTAGTGTTGGGTGAAGGGGTAGGGGAATGCGTCTGGGTGGGTTGCTCTTCGGAGGGTCGGTGTGGACTTGTTGGGCCGAAGGGCCTGTTTCCACACTGTAAGGAATCTAATCTAATCATGAATCAAATCATTTCCATAAATGATTTGGATGTGAAAATAGCAGGTATAGTTCGTAAGTTTGCAGATGACACCAAAATTGGAAGTTACCTTAGAGTACACAGGATCTTGATCAGATTGGTCAATAGGCCAAGGAGTGGCAGATGGAGTTTAATTTAGATAAATGTGAGGTGCTGTATTTTGAAAAGACAGATCAGAGCAGGAGTTATATACTAATGAGTTTGTTGCTGAACCTCCTTCCAAGGTCCTAAAGGAGCCTTCCACATCCATCAAAGTTTTACCTGCACATCCACCAATATCATTTATTGCATCCGTTGCTCCCGATGCGGTCTCCTCTACATTGGGGAGACTGGACACCTCCTAGCAGAGCGCTTTAGGGAACATCTCTGGGACACCCGCACCAATCAACCACACCGCCCCGTGGCCCAACATTTCAACTCCCCCTCCCACTCTGCCAAGGATATGGAGGTCCTGGGCCTCCTTCACCGTCGCTCCCTCACCACCGGACGCCTGGAGGAAGAACGCCTCATCTTCCGCCTCTGAACACTTCAACCCCAGGGCATCAATGTGGACTTCAACAGTTTCCTCATTTCCCCTTTCCCACCTCACCCCAGTTCCGAACTTCCAGCTCAGCACTGTCCCCATGACTTGTCCTACCTGCCTATCTTCTTTTCCACCTATCCACTCCACCCTCCCCGCCCCCGACCTGTCACCTTCATCCCCTCCCCCACTCACCTATTGTACTCTATGCTACTTTCTCCCCACCCTCACCCTCCTCTAGCTTATCTCTCCATAAAATCCTTGTCATTTGTTGTTGAAGCCCATCTGGTTCTATTATGCCCTTTAGGGATTAGGGCTGTCCTTGTCTTGTCTGGGCTACATGTGACTCCAGACCCACTGCAATTGGTGCGGTTAGTGGAGGTCAGCCATCTAAGCTCTAGGCCCTCACAGCAGGAGGTCCCAGCCCTAACTATCTTTAGTGACTGTATAACTGACCTTCCCTCAGGCAGAATGTCATGAGTCCGAGGGTTCGCTAATACTCACACAATGTTCAGCAGCATTCTTCCCTCCTCAGATACTGAAGCACTCCAAGTGGCTCTGCAGCAAGATCCTGGCAACTTCCGCTCCTCAGAAACGGCGTTAAGGAAGTGGAGCCGGAGCTGGATGAACTTTGGGTTCATTGAGAGGAGTTACAGGGAGGTAGTTACACCTCAGGTACAGGGGAAAGGTAGATGGGTTACAGTCAGGAGATGGAAAGGGAACCGACAGACAGTGCAGGGACCCCCTGTGGCCGTTCCCCTCAATAACAAGTATACTGTTATGGATACTGTTGCGGGGAAGCGACTTACTAGGGATAAGCCATGGGGTACAGATCTCTGGCACTGAGTATGTCCCTGGTGCTCAGACGGAAGGGGGAAGAGGAGCAGAACATTAGTCATTGGGGACTCCATAGTTAGGGGGACAGATAGAAGGTTCTGTGGTAACGAGAGAGACTCGCGGTTGATGTATTGCCTCCCAGCTGCCAGGGTTCATGACGTTTCTGATTGTGTTTTCGGTATCCTTCAGGGGGAGGGGTGTAGCCCCAAGTCATGTTCCACATAGGCACCAACTACATAGGTAGGAAAAGGGCTGGGGATTTAAGGCAGAAATTTAAGATTGTTACCCATGTCACTTGCTAATACTCACACAATGTTCAGCAGCATTCTTCCCTCCTCAGATACTGAAGCACTCCATGTGGCTCTGCAGCAAGATCCTGGCAACTTCAGCTCCTCAGAAACGGCGTTAGGGAACTGGGGCCAGAGCTGGATGATCTTCGGATCATTCGGGAGGCTGATGGAGTAATTGAGAGGAGTTACAGGGAGGGAGTCACACCTCAGGTACGGGGAAAGGTAGATTACAGTCAAGAGACAGAAAGGAACAGGCAGACAGTGCAGAATTCCCTTGTGGCCGTTCCCCTAAATAACAAGCATATTGTTTTGGTTACTGCTGGGGAGGGACAACTTACCAGGGGTAAGCCATGGGGCACAGGTCTCTGGGACAGAATCTGTCCATGTTGCTCAGAAAGGAAGGATTAGAAAAAAGAAGATTGAGGGGGGACCTGATTGAGGGTGTGAAGGGTATAGACAGGGTAAATAGAGATAAGCTTTTTCCCAGGGTGAAGGATCAGTAATGAGAGGTCACACTTTGAAGGTGAAAGGTGAAAATTTTAAGGGGGGATACACACGGCAAGTACTTTACACGGAAGATGGTAGGTGTCTGGAATGCATTGCCAGCAGAGGTAGTAGAGGCAGGTATGGTAAATTCATTTAAGATGCGACTGGACAGATGCATGAGTAGGTGGGGAACAGAGGGATACAGATACTTAGGATTGGGGTGACAGGTTTAGACAGTAGGTTTGAGTTGGCTCAGGCTTGGAGGGCTGAAGGGCCTGTTCTTGGGCTGTAAATTTTCTTGGCTCTTTGTTGTTTGAAGTGAAAGGGGAGCAGAGCATTAGTCATTGGGGACTTCACAGTGAGGGGACAGATAGGAGATTCTGTAGGAACGAGAGAGAATCAGGGTTGATGTGCTGTCTCCCAGGTGCCAGGGTTCATGATGTCTCAGATCGTGTTTTAGGGATTCTTGAGGTGCAGGGGGAACAGCCCCAACTCGTAGTCCACATAGGACAAGGGATGGGGTTTTAAAGCAGATATTCAGGGAGTTAGGGTGGAAGTTTAGAGCTGGAACAAACAGAGATGTCCACTCTAGTTTGTTACCTATGCCACCTGCTAGCAAGGAATAGGGAGAGGAATACAACTGATTTGGGAAATTCTCCCTGTGAATGAGCACTCTAATAGAGAACCTGAAGCTGATACCGACCACACCAACAGCTGGAACTTCCACTCGGTCACATTTTCTCAAAACAAGCACAAAAATACTCAGACCCTTCAGTTCAAAACCATAGAATGATGGCATCATCCAGGACAGAGATGGCCATTCGCTCCATCGAGTCTGTATCTCTAAACTCACACTCAAAGCTACACAGTGCTGGACAATGTGAAGCCTTCAAACATGAGATATTATGAGTCCAGAGAGAATGTATTCCTGTTGGGGTGAAAGGCACGGCTGGTAGGTGTAGGGAATGCTGGATGACGGGAGAAATTCAGGTTTTGGTTAAGGAAAAGAAGAAAGCATATGCCAGTTACAGACAGCAGAGAGCGAGTGAACCATGAGAAGAGCATAAATGCAGGAGGAGTATACTTAAAAGGGAAATCAGGAGGGCTGAAAGGGGACATGAGGTAACACTAGCAAATAAGATGAGGGAGAATCCAAAGGGATTTTATAAATACATTAAGGACAAAAGAGTAACTGGGGAGAGAATAGGGCCCCTCAAAGATCAGCAAGGCAGCCTATGTTTAAAACCACAGGAGACTGGGGAGATACTAAATGAATATTTCACATCAATGTTTACTGTGGAGAAGGACATAAAGATAATACAACGTGGGGAACAAAATAGTGACATCTTAATAATATTTATATTACAAAGGAGGAGGAGCTGGGCTTAAAATACATAAAATTGGATAAATGCCCAGGACGCGATCAGGTGTACCCTAGAACTCTGTGGGAAACCTGGGAAATGATGCTGGGCCCCGTGCTGAGATATTTGTGTCATTGATAGTCACAGGTGAAGTGCTGGAAGACTGAGGGTTGGCTAATGTCGTGGCACTATATAAGAAAGATGGTAAGGAAAAGCTAGGGAACTATAGACTGGTGAGGCTGACATCGATGGTGGGCAGGTTGTTGGAGGGAATATCTTTGGAAAGACAAGGACTGTTTAGGGATAGTCAGCATGACTTTGTGCTTATGAAGAAGATTGATGAGGGCAGAGTAGTGGGTGTGATCTACATGAGCTTCAGTAAGGCGTTCAACAAGGTTCCTCATGGCTGGCTGGTTAGCAAGGTTAGATCTGATGGAATTTTCCTCATAGTTGGCTGGTTAGCAAGGTTAGATCTCATGGAATTCAGGGAAAACCAGCCACTTGGATACAGTATTGGCTCAAAAGGTAGAAGACAGAGGGTAGTGGTGGAGAGTTGCTTTTCAGACTGGAGGCCTTTGATCAGTGGTGTGCCACAAGAATTGGTGCTGGGTCCATTTCTTTTCATCATTTCTCCAAATATTTTAGATGTGAACATCGGAGGTATATTTTGGAGGTTTTCAGATGACATCAAAATGGAGGTTACCTCAGAATAGAACTGAAAATGTGTTGCTGGAAAAGCACAGCAGGTCAGGCAGCATCCAATGAACAGGAGAATCGACGTTTCGGGCATGAGCCCTTCTTCAGGAATGAGGAAAATACACAGGATCATGTTCAGATGGGCCAATGGGCCAAGGAGTGGCAGATGGAGTGTAATTTAAATAAATGTGAGGTGCTGCATTTTGGAAATCAAATCAGAGCAGGACTTATACACTAATGGTAAATCTTGGGGAGTGTTGCTGAACAAAGAGACCTTGGAGTGCAGGTTCATAGTTCCTTGAAAGTCGAGTCGCAGGTAGATAGGATAGTGAAGAAGGCATTTGGTATACTTTCCTTTATTGGTCAGTGAATTGAGTAAAGTAGTTGGGAGGTCCTGTTACAGGACATTGTTTAGGGGCCACTTTTGGAATACCGTGTGCAAATCTGGTCTCCCTCCTGCCGGAAGGATGTTGTGAAACTTGAAAGGGTTCCGAAAAGATTTACAAGTGTTGGAAGATTTGAGCTGTAGGGAGAGGCTGAAAAGGCTGAGGTTGTTTTTCCTGGAGTGTTGGAGGCTGGGGGGTGACTTTATAGAGGTTTATATGGAGGGGCATGGATAGGATAAATAGACAAGGACTTTTCTCTGGGTGGGGGAGAAATTTAAAAGGGACCTAAGGGGCAATGCAGAGGGTGGTGCGTGTGTGGAATAAACAGAGGAAGTGCTGGAGGCTGGTACAATCGCATTTGAAAGACATCTGTATGGGTATGTGAACAATGAGGGTTTAGAGGGATATTGGCCAAGTGCTGGCAAATGGGACGAGATTAATTTAGGATATCTGGCAGAAATGGAACAAAGGGGCTGTTCCTGTGTTGTACATCTCTATGATTCTCTCTCTCTCTCTCATGCACACACACACACACCCGATATACACCACACACAATCATGTAAGACCTTCCTTTCCATGGAAAACCAACTTGCTCTGCTCATCTATTGTTCATTTAAACTTTGTACTGAGCAAATTCATTATTCAATCTCAACTTGGCTGATGTCAGATAGGATTCAAGTTCATGTTGTTGACAGCCCACACTCGGTCTGTCTGAATTCTGATTTTCAAGGGACCAAATAGAGACAAAATAATATTACACTCAATGAGACATAATAAAACTTAAACTTTTTTTTGTAATTGGGACAGAAATAACAAGTTTGATTCTAAATCTGCCAGGAGGCCAGCCATTGATTTGACTCATATTCAGATATTTCTCAACTATTATCCTGGACTCGCATCAAATCCTAGCAATGACAGATGGCAGAATTATGATGTGGAACGGTTGATGTGTTGCCTCCCAGGTGCCAGGGTTCATGACGTTTCTGAATTACGACTGTGGAATTACGACTCTAATGCTGGCCATGAAACCCATGTTAATTGTTGTTAAAACCCATCTGGTTCTCTAATGCCCTTTAGGGATTAGGGCTGTCCTTGTCTTGTCTGGGCTACGTGTGACTCCAGACCCACAGCAATTGGTGCGGTTGGTGGAGGTCAGCCATCTAAGCTCCAGGGCCTCACAGCAGGAGGTCCTCAAGATTGTGTCCCAGCCCTAACTATCTTTAGTGACTGTATAACTGACCTTCCCTAAGGCAGAATGTCATGAGTCCGAGGGTTCGCTAATACCCACACAATGTTCAGCAGCATTCTTCCCTCCTCAGATACTGAAGCACTCCATGTGGCTCTGCAGCAAGATCCTGGCAACTTCAGCTCCTTAGAAATGGCGTTAGGGAAGTGGAGCCGGAACTGGATGAACTTCGGATTCATTGAGAGGAGTTACAGGGAGGTAGTCACACCTCAGGTACAGGGGAAAGGTAGATGGGTTACAGTCAGGAGATGGAAAGGGAACCGGCAGACAGTGCAGGGACCCCCGGTGGCCGTTCCCCTCAATAACAAGCATACTGTTTTGGATACTGTTGCGGGGGAGCGACTTACCAGGGGTAAGCCATGGGGTACAGATCTCTGGCACCGAGTATGTCCCTGGTGCTCAGACGAGAAGGGGAAGAGGAGCAGAGCATTAGTCATTGGGGACTCCATAGTTAGGGGGACAGATAGAAGGTTCTGTGGGAACTGGAGAGACTCACAGTTGATGTATTGCCTCCCAGCTGCCAGGGTTCATGATGTTTCTGATTGTGTTTTCGGTATCCTTAAGGGGGAGGGGTGTAGCCCCAAGTCATGTTCCACATAGGCACCAACTACATAGGTAGGAAAAGGGCTGGGGATTTAAGGCAGAAATTTAGGATTGTTACCCATGTCACTTGCTAGCGCGATGAGGAATAGGGAGAGAGAGCAGTTGAACACATGGCTACAGGAATGGTGCAGGAGGGACAGTTTCAGATACCTGGATAATTGGGGCTCATTCTGGGGTAGATGGGTCCTCTATAAACAGGATGGTCGACACCTGAACCAGAGAGGTACCAATATCCTTGGGGGGCAATATGTTTATGCTCTTCGGGAATGGTGAAGCTAATTCAGCAAAGGATGGGAACCTGAATTAAAGCTCCAGTGTGCAGAAGGTTGAGAGTAGTGAGGTCAAAAATAAGGTTTCAAGGTCACAGGAGTGCAGTGGCAGGCAAGAAGGTGGTTTGAAGTGTGTCTACTTCAACGCCAGGAGCATCCGGAATAAGGTGGGTGACCTTGCAGCATGGGTTGGTACCTAAGACTTCGATGTTCTGGCCATTTCAGAGACATGCAGAGAGCAGCGACAGGAATGATGTTGCAGGTTCCGGGGTTTAGATGTTTCAGTATGAACAGAGAAGGGAGTAAAAGAGGAGGAGGTGTGGCATTGTTAGTCAAGGACAGTATTACAGGTGGCAGAAAGGATGTTTGATGAGGACCCATCTCCTGAGGTAGAACAGGCAAAGTTTAGAAACAGGAAAGGAGAGATTACCCTGTTGGGAGTTTTGTCTTGGCTTCCAAAAAGTTCCAGAGATGTAGAGTAAAGGATTGCAAGAATAATTCTAGATAGGAGAGGGAGTAACAGGATAATTGTTATGAGGTCTTTCACTTTCCAAATATTGACTGGAAACGCTATAGTTTGTGTACTTTAGATGGGTCAGTTTTTGTCCAATGTCTGCAGGAGAGTTTCCTCACACATTATGCAAATAGGTCAACAAGAGGCAAGGACAATTGGATTTGGTACTGGCTAATGAACTGGGTAAGGTGTTAGATTTAGAGGTAGGTGAGCACTTTGGTGATAGTGACCACAATTCGGTTACATTCACTTCAGTGATGGAAATGGAAAAGTATATCCTGCCGGGCAAGAGCTTGTTCAAGGAACAGCTACTGTATGTCCTTGATAAGTGTGTACCTGTCAGGCAGGGAGGGTAGGGAACCGTGGTTTACTAAAGAAGTTGTGTCTCTTGTCCAGAACAAAAAGAACGCTTAAGATGAGATGTGAAGGCTCAGTTGGGGTGCTTGAGATTGACAAATTAGCCAAGAAAGATCTAAAGAGAAAGCTAAGAAGAGCCAGAATGGGGCACGAGAAGGCTTTGGCAGGTGGGAACGAGGCAACCGGAAAGCTTTCCAGAGGGATGGCAGGAACAAAAAATACTGGAGTAAGATTAGGACCAGTCAAGGACAGTAACGGGAAGTTGTGCATGGAGTCCGAGGAGGTGGGAGAGGCAGTAAATTAATATTATTCATCAGTATTCACTCAGGAAAAAGACAATGTTGTTAAGGAGAATACTGAGGTACAAACGATTAGACTAGAAGGGATTGAGGTTCATAAGGAGAAACTATTAGCAATTCTGGAAAGTGTGAAAATAGATATGTCCCCTGGGCCAGATGGGATTTATCCGAGGACTCTCTGGAAAGCCAGGGAGGAGATTGCAGTGCCTTTGGCTTTGATCTTTATTTTGTCATTGTCTATAGGAATAGTGCCAGAGGCTGGAGGATTGTAAATGTCCCCTTGTTCAAGAAGGGGAGTAGAGACAACCCTGGTAATTATAGACCAGTGAGCCTTACTTTGATTGTCGATAAAGTGTTCGCTGAGAGGTGGCAAATGGAGTTTAATACGGAAAAGTGCGAGGTGATACACTTTGGAAGGAACAACAGGAACACAGAGTACTGGATCAATGGGAAGATTCTTGGTAGTATGGATGAGCAGAGAGATCTCAGTGTCCATGTGCCTTGATCCCTGAAAGTTGCCACCTGGGCTAACAGGGTTGTTAAGAAGGTGGACAGTGCCTTAGCTTTTATTGGGAGAGGGATTGAGATTCGGAGCCATGCAGCCATGTTGCAGCTGTACAAAACTCTAGTGAGGCCGCACTTGAAGTGTTGCATACAGTTCCAGTCACCTTATTATGGGAAGGATATGGAAGCATTGGAAAGGATGCAGATGAGATTTCTCAGGATGTTGCCTGGTATGGAGCTGGTCTTATGAGGAAAGGTTCAGGGACTTGAGGCTGTTTTTGTTGGAGAGAGGGTTAAGAGGTGACTTGAAAGAGACACACAAGATGATCAAAGGATTAAATCGGGAGGACAGTGAGAACCTTTTTCCCTGGATGGTGATGGCTAGCACGAGGGGACATAGCTTTAAATTGAGGGGTGATAGATAAAGGACGATGTCAGAGGTAGTTTCCTTACTCAGAGAATAGTAAGGACATGGAACGCCCTGTCTGCAACAGTAGTAGACTTGCCAATGTTAAAGTCATTGGATAAACATATGGATGATAATGGAATACTGCAGGTTCAATGGGCTTGAGATTGGATTCACAGCTCGGCACAACATCGAGGGCCGAAGGGCCTGTACTGCGCTGAAATGTTCTATGTTCTACGTTCCAGGCCTAGGCTTACAAATGGCAATTAACATCCGTGCCACACAAATGTGAAACAATTATCACCTCCTAGAAGAGATCACATCGATAACACCATGTGACATTCACGCCTTTGCTGTTGCTGAATCCCCCACAATCAACAAGCTGGGAGTTCCCATTGAGCTGAAAATGAAATGGATTTACAATGTAACTACTGTGGCTACAAGAGCAGCTCAGGGGGCAGGAACACTGCAGTGAGGGATGTACCTCATGGCTCCAAAAGCCTCTCCACCATCTCCAAGGCACACGTCAGGAGTGTGATGGAATACTCCCCACTTGCCTGGACGGAAATATCTTCAAGATCCCTCATGAAATGGGATCTCAGCATGACCAAGCAGCCATATAAAAGCACAATGTTACAGACACTCAAAATCCGCAATGAAATCAGAAAGTGCTGGAGAAATTCAGCAAACCTGGCAACACCTTTGGAGAGATACATGAAGTGAACCTTTTGAGTCCAATATCACTCTTCTTCCGAACAGGCTGATCAGGAGTCATGTCGGGCTAGAAACATTAATTGCCATTCTCTTTTTACAGTACCACCAGGCCTGCTGAGTTTCTCTAACATTTTCTCTTTTACGATGATGTAACCAGTTTTTTTGGCACCACATCTACAAACATTCATTCCATCCACCACCAGTGCTCTGTCGACAGCATCTTCAACATCTATGACCACTCCCTTCCTAAAGAAACAGGTAATAGATGCTTGAGAACACCACAACCTGCATGTTACCTTCAAGCCACTCACCATCCTGATTTTGATATATATTCCTTTAGTAAAGTCGCTATAGTCCCATTGGACCTTAGGGCTGACCTCTCAGAGACATGACTGGTCGTGTGTTTAACCTGAGTGTCACCATGCCTCAGGGGAGCGGGGTTTGAGAAGGTGGGACTTTCATGGTGATCTCAACCAGCATGATTTGGAGGAGCTGATGTTGGTCTGAGGTGGACCAAATTAAAAATCACACAACAATCGGTTATAGTCCAATAGGTTTATAAGGAAGCACTAGGTTTCAAAGCACTGATGAAGGAGCATCACTTCAATAGCTCGTGCTTCCAAATAAACCTGTTAGACTATAACTTGATGTTGTGTGATTTTTTACTTTAACCAATGTGGGAATTGAACCTGTGCTGTTAACATAGGACATTGAACAGGAAAGCACAATATAGGCCCTTCGGCCCTCGATGTTCTGCTGACCTTTTATCCTCCACCAAGATCAAAGGAATCTACATGCCCTTCATTGTTCCACCTTCCATGTGTCTATCCCAGAGTCACTTTAATATCCCTCATGTATTTGACTCTACTCCCACTGCTGGCATTGCATTCCACACACCCACCACTGGCTGTGTAAAGAACCTACCTCTGACATCCCCTCAAATCTTCCTCCCATCATCTTAAAATATATGCCCTCTCGTGATAGCCATTTCCAGCTGAGGAAAAAGGTCTCTGGGTATCCATAATCTCTGTACCTCATCATCATGGACACGTCTATCAAGTCACCTCACATCTATCTTCACTCAAATGAGAAAACCCTGAGTTTCCTCAACCTATCTTCATAAGACATGTGCTCCAGTCCAGGCAGCATCTGCGTAAACCTCCTCTTCCCCAGCTCTGAAGTTTCCACGTCCTTCCTATAATGAGGCGACCAGAACTGAACACAAAATATCAACCGTGGTCTAACTAGGACTCTATAGAGCTGCTGCATAACCTCATGGCTCTGAAACTCAATTGCCCTGCTCATGAAAGCCAACACACCCTCCACCTTCTTAACAGCCCTATCAACTTGGGTGACAACTTTGAGGGATCTATGGAACCCCAAGATCCCTCTGTTCCTCCACACTGCCAAGAATCTTGCCTTTAACCCTGTATTCTGCATTTAAATTCATGCTTCCAAAATTAATCATTTCACACTTTTCCAGGTTGAACTACATCTGACACTTATTAGCCCAGTTCTGCATCCTGTCAATGTCCTGTTGCAACCTACAGCAGTCCTCCACACTATTCACCACTCCACCAACATTCATGCAATCGGCAAACTTAGTATCCCACCCTTCCCATTCCTCATCCAGGTCATTTATAAAAATCACAAAGAGCAGAGGTCCTAGAACTGATCCCCGAGGAACACCACTGGTCACTGAGCTGAATACTTTATATCTACTACCACCCTCTGACTGCTATGGGTCAGTTAATTCTGTATCCAGACAGCCATCTTTCCCTGTATCCCATACCTGCTTACTTTCTGAATGAGCCTACCATGGGGTACCTTGCAAATGCCTTGCAAAAATCTAATTACACCACATCCACTGCTCTTACTTCACCACATCCTCAAAGAATTCAATAAAGTTTGTGAGGCATGACCTGCCCCTCACAAAGCCATGCTGACTATCTCTAATCAAGCTTCAGTTTTCCAAGTAATCAAAAATCCTGTCTCTCAGAATCCTCTCCATTGACTTTCTCACCACAAATTTAAGACTGATTGGTTTGTAATTCCCAGGATTATCCCTATTCCCTTTTTTGAACAAGGGAATAACATTTGCCATGCTTTAATCATTTGGCACTACTCCAATGAACAGTGAGGACACAAAGATCATCATCAAGGGTGCAGCAACCTCTTCCCTCACTTCCTGTAGTATCTCAGTGTATATTCCATCTGACCCTGGGGCTTTATCTATCCTTATGTTTTTCAAACTTTTCAACACATCCTCCTTCTTATCATCAGCCTGTTTGAGTAGATCGGCCTATTTCACGCTGTCCTCACAAATGCCAAGGTCCCTCACCCTCGTGAATAATGATTGATAAAGGACTTCCCCTACCTCCTCCAACTCCAGGCACAAGTTCCCTCTGCTTTCCTTGATTAGCCCTACCCTCACTCTGCCATCCTCCTGTTCCTCACATAAGTGTAGAACACCTTAGGGTTTTCCTTAATCCTACCTGCTAAAGATATTTCATGCACCCTCCTAGCTCTCCTAAGTCCATTCTTCAGTTCCTTCCAGGCTACCTTGTAACCCTCTCGAGCCCTGCCATCCCTGATCCTTGCCATCCTCAACCTTAAGTAAGCTTCCTTCTTCATCTTGACCACATCTTCCACAACCCTTGTCACCCAAGGTTCTTTCAACCTACCATCCCTTCTTTGCCTCAGTGAGACAAACCTACCCAGCACTATCAGCAAGTGCTCCCTAAAAAATCTCCACATTTCTGTCATGCATTTCCCTGAGAAAATCTGTTCCCAATTTAGATGCCCCAGTTCATGTCTAATAGCATTGTAATTCCCCCCCCCCCCCCCCCCCACAATTAAATGCTCTCTTATACCATCTGCTCCCATCCCTCTCCATGAGTATTGTCAAGCTGGGGGAGTTGTGATCACTATCACCTAAATGCTCTCCCACTGAGAGATCTGACACCTGACCTGGTTCGTTGCCAAGCACCAAATCCAATATAAGATGTTGGTGTCACTCTCCATCGCAAACCAGCCGTCCAGTCCCCACCATTGCAGGTGGTAAGTTAGCACAGTTTGCTGGACAGCTGGTGTGAGATGTAGAGAGACGAAGTGGTACTTTGGTTAAACTCACCATCAGTTGACTCTCTGCCTCTCTCCAAGACAGAATAACCATTTGAATAGGGCAATTCCTTCGGTGTCCCTCTGTCACAATCCTGGAACATCCCTCTCCCCCCATTCCCTTCACACCACTGACCAATTGTTCCCACATCATCAGGACTGTAGTGGCACAGGAAAGCAGCTACCACCATAATCTCAAGGGCAGTAAATTCTGACCCAGCCATCGGAGTCAAAGTCCCCTTGATTAATTCTGAAACACATCTGAACAAAACATGTTGACAGACAAGCTTTTGGCTGCCAGAAACTTCAGACAGTTTATTTCAGATTGTGTGTGTGTTTGTGTGTGTATTGCATAAAGTTCTGGTCGCCATATTTCAGCAAGGATGTGGAAGCATTGGAAAAGATGCAGAGGCGATTTACCAGGATGTTGCTTGGTCTGGAGGGATGGTCTTATGAGGAAAGGCAGAGAGACTTGAGTCTATTCTTATTGGAAAGAAGAAGGCTAAGAGGGGATTTGAAAGAGACATACAAGATGATGAGAGGATTAGATAGGGTAGACAGTGAAAGTCTTTTTCCTAGGATGGTGACATCAACTTGTATGAGGGGGCATAACTACAAATTGAGGGGTGATAGATTTAAGACAGGTGTCAGAGGCAGGTTCTTGATTCAGAGAGTGGTAAGGGTGTGGAATGTCCTGCCTGCCAATATAGTTAACTCAGCCATATTAGGGAGATTTAAACAATCCTTGGATAAGCACATGGATGATGATGGGATAGTGTAGGGGGACGAGCTGAGAATAGTTCACAGGTCGGTGCAACATCGAGGGTCGAAGGGCCTGTTCTGCACTGTATTGTTCGATGTTCTAACTATTTAGTTAACCGAATTGATTCCCTGGGGTTTGAGTTTAGAACTAGAATTAAATTCTCTTGTCACGTGTGTTCACGTATAGGAACACATGAGGACAGTGAAAAGTGCACAGAGTGACCATTCTCCACCACCATCTGCAACAAGACAGATTCCCTTCCATTACCTTGGCCATACACCAGTCAGAATCTGTCAGCTCCAAAAGAAATCATCCACTCTGATGGAGAATGGGGCGAACCAGCAAGAGAAAGAGCTTTACTATCCCATTCTGGAACCTGTTGCTGTTCCTGGTGATTCATGGTTCAGCCCCAGTGTATTGGAAGGTAGCGGGTGGAAGCCCTGCATCAAAAAAGGGAGACAGAAAGCAGGAAGCACAGGCCGGTTAGCTTAACATATCACAGCGAAACTGCTGGAAGGTATTATTCAACCAGATACAGCAGCTCACATTGATCAGTTGAAGATAATCTGGCAGAGTCGACATTGTTGTGTGTGTCCATTGAATTTCTTTGAGGATGTAACATGTGTCATTGATAAAGGAGACTGCCCTGAGCTTAGCTTTTATCCCATAAAATGACCCAGCAAATGTCATAGCAGGAGGTAAAGGCTCACGGTGTTGTGGGGTAATGATTACACGGGAGCACTGTGGTTTATTGAAATGGAGAACAATTGGAAGCCGCACGTACAAAAGACAATAGACAGTAGACAATAGGTGCAGGTGTAGGCCATTCTGCCCTTCGAGCCAGCACCTCCATTCATTATGATCGTGGCTGATCATCCACAGTCAGTATCCTGTTCCTGCCTTATCCCCATAACCCTTGATTCCACTGTCTTTAAGAGCTCTATCCATCTCTTTCTTGAAAGTATCCAGAGACTTGGCCTCCACTGCCTTCTGGGGCAGAGTATTCCATATATCCACCACTCTCTGGGTGAAGAAGTTTCTCCTCAACTCTGTTCTCAATGGCCTACTCTTTATTTTTAAACTAAGTCCTCTGGATCTGGACACACCCATCAGCAGAAACTTGCTTCCTGCCTCCAGAGTGTCCAATCCTTTAATAATCGTATACTTCTCAATCAGATCCCTTCTCAACCGTCTCAACTCATGTATAAAAACCCAGTCTTTCCAATTTTTCAACATATGATAGTCTCGCCATTCCAGGAATTGACCTCGTGAACCTACATTGCACTCCCTCAATAGCCAGAATGTCCTTCCTCAAACTTGGAGACCACAACTGCACATAATATTCCAGGTGTGGTCTCACCAGGGCCCTGTACAGCTGCAGAAGGACTTCTTTGCTCCAATACTCAATTCCTCTTGTTATGAAGGCCAGTATGCTATTAGCTTTCTTCACTGCCTGCTGTACCTGCATGCTTGCTTTCATTGACTGATGTACAGAACTTAAAAATGTGTTGCTGGAAAAGCAGGTCAGGCAGCATCAAAGGAGCAGGAGAATCGACGTTTCGGGCAAAAGCCCTTCATGCTGCCTGACCTGCTGCACTTTTCTAGCAACACATTTTTAAGCTCTGATCTCCAGCATCTGCAGTCCTCATTTTCTCCTGATGCACAAGAACACCTAGATCTCGTTTTACATCCCCTTTACCTAACTTGACTCAATTTAGATAGTAATCTGCCTTCCTGTTCTTGCCACCAAAGTGAATAACCACACATTTATCCACGTTAAACTGCATCTGCCAAGCATCTGTCCAACTGTCCAAGTCACCCTGTATTCTCATAACATCCTCCTCACAACTCACCTTGCCACCCAGTTTTGTGTCATCAGCAAATTTGCTAATATTACATTTAATACCTTCATCTATGTCATTAATGTTTATTGTAAACGGCTGTGGTCCCAGCACTGAACTTTGTGGTACCCCACTGGTCACCTCACCGCCTGCCATTCGAAAAGGGACCTGTTTATCACTACTCTTTGCTTCCTGTCAGCCAGCCAATTTTCAGTCCAAATCAGTATTTTGCCCCCAATACCGTGTAGCCTAATTTTGCTCACTAATCTCCTATGTGGGACTTTATCAAAGGTTTCTGAAAGCGCAGGTACATGACATCCACTGGCTCTCCCTTGTCCATTTAAGAACATATAACATAGGAAAGTACAGCAAAGAACAGGCCCTTTCGCCCACGATGTTGTGCGTGGATTTAATCCTAATGTCAAAGATAGTACCTTAACCTACGCACTCCTCAACTCACTGCTATCCATGTGCATGCCCAGAGGTCACTTAAATGTCCCCAATGACTCTGCTTCCACCACCACAGCTGGCAACGCATCCCATGCATTCACAACTCTCTGTGTAAAGAACCTACCTCTTCTGTCTCCTTTATACCTTCCTCCTAATATCTTCAAACTATGACTTATTGTACCAGTCAATCTTCATTGTTACATCCTCAAAATATTCCAGAAGATTAGTCAAGCATGATTTCCCCTTGGTAAATCCGTGCTGACTCTGACCTCTCCTGTTACTGCTATCCAAATGAGTCATAATTTCATCTTTTATAAGTGACTCCAGCATCTTTCCCACCTTTGATGTCAGGCTAGATGGTCTATAATTCCCTGTTTTCTCTCTCCCTCCTTTCTTGAAAAGTGGGACAACATTAGCCACCCTCCAATTCGCAGGAACTGATCCTGAATCTATAGAACATTAGAAAATGGTTACCAACGCATCCATGATTTCTCGAGCCATCTGCTTAAGACCATCAGGTCCCAGGGACTGAACAGTCTTCACACCTAACAGTCTATCCAACACCATTTCCTGTCGAATATAAATTCCCTTCAGTTCATCCATTACCCCAGGTCCTTCAGCCACTATACATCTGGGAGATTGCTTGTGTCTTCCCAGTGAAGACAGATCCAAAGTACCTATTCAACTCTTCTGCTATTACCTTGTTCCCCATAATAAATTCACCTGTTTCTGTCTTCAAGGGCCCAATTTTAGTTTTAACCTTTTTTTTCTTGTCACATACCTAAAAAGCTTTTACTATTCTCCTTTATATTTTTATATTTTTGGCCAGTTTGCCTATTGCCTTTTTAGCTTCCTAGTCTTCCAGCTTCCCACTCATCTTTGCGATGCTATATTTCTTTTCTTTTTTTCCAGTCCTTAACTTCCCTCGTCGGCCGCGGCCGCCCCTGCCTCCTGTCAGGATCTTTCTTCCTCTTTGGAATGATCTGATCCTGCACCTCCTGCATTATATCCAGAAATACCTGCCATTGGTGTTCCACTGCCATCCCTGGTAGGGTATTGAACATTGAGCTCCTCCCTTAGAGCTCCATAGTTCCCTTTGTTCAACTGCAGTACTGACACTTCCGATTCTCCCTTCTCCCTCTCAAATTGCAGATTAAAACTTACCATATTATGGTCACTATCTCCTAATGGCTCCTTTACTTTGAGGTCCCTGATCAAATCCAGTTTGTTGCACAACACCAGATCCAGAATTGCCTTCTCCCTGGTAGGCTCCACTATAAGCTATTTTAAGAATCTATCTTGGAGGCACTCCACAAGCTCCCTTTCTTGGCGTCCAGTACCATCCTGATTCTCCCATTCTACCTGCATGTCGAAATCCCCCACATAACTTTGCAACAGCCAATTTCAACTCCTTATTTAACTTACACCCTACATCCAGACTACTGTTTGGGGGCCTGCAGCTAACTCACATTAGGGTCTTTCTTCACTGACAATTTCTCAGCTCTATCCAGACTGACTCTACAACTCCTTATTCTATACCCCCCCTCGAAAGGGGCTGAATATCATTCCTCACTAATGGGGCCACCCCACACCCTCTGCCCATTAGTCTAACCTCTCGATAGCACATCTCGCCTTGAATATTCATTTCCCAGGCCCTGGCCTCTTGAAGCCACATCTCAGTTATCCCCACAACACCGTACCTGCCAATTTCCAACTGAGCCACAAACTCTTCCATCTTATTTCTTATGCTTCGTGCATTCATATATAATAGTTTTAATTTGTTACTCCCCTCACGCTTCCTATTTCACTTGACCATACTGTATGATCCCTTCTTGAGTTTTCTGCTCCGTTGATTCTGTTGTCTTTCTTAACTTCCGTTATTCTCACTTTCCCTTTAACTTCCTTCTTGAATTTCCAGTTTGTCCCCTCCCCCCCCCCCCCCCCCCCCCCACTACTTAGCTTAAACACATCTGGGTGTAGTGGCAAACCTGCCTGCCAGAATGCTGGTCCCGCACCTATTAAGGTGCAAACCGTCCCTCTTGTATCATGTCTCCTTACTGCTAAACATACCCCAGTGTTGGGGTTTGAAGCAGCACTTACATATCCGATAGTGTTGGGGCTTGAAGCAGCACATACATATCCGATAGTGCTGGGGCTTGAAGCAGCACTTACATATCCGATAGTGTTGGGGCTTGAAGCAGCACTTACATATCAGATAGTGTTGGGGCTTGAAGCTGCACTTACATATCAGATAGTGTTGGGGCTTGAAGCAACACTTAAATATCCGATAGTGTTGGGGCTTGAAGTGCACTTACATAACCGATAGTGCTGTCGCTTGAAGCAGCACTTACATATCAGATAGTGCTGGGGCTTGAAGCAGCACTTACATATCAGATAGTGTTGGGGCTTGAAGCAGCACTTACATATCAGATAGTGTTGGGGCTTGAAGCAGCACTTACATATCCGATAGTGTTGGGGCTTGAAGCAACACTTATATATCCGATAGTGCTGGGGCTTGAAACAATATTTACATATCAGAGAGTGTTGGGGCTTGAAGCAACACTTACATATCCAATAGTGCTGGGGCTTGAAGCAGCACTTACATATCCGATAGTGTTGGGGCTTGAAGCAGCACTTACATATCCGATAGCGTTGGGGCTTGAAGCAGCACTTACATATCCGATAGTGCTGGGGCTTGAAGCAGCACTTACATATCCGATAGTGGTGGGGCTTGAAACAGCACTTACATATCCGATAGTGCTGGGGCTTGAAGCAACACTTACATATCCGATAGTGGTGGGGCTTGAAACAGCACTTACATATCCGATAATGCTGGGGCTTGAAGCAGCACTTACATATCCGACAGTGCTGGGGCTTGAAGCAGCAATTACATATCCAATCGTGTTGGGGCTTGAAGCAGCACTTACATATCCGATAGTGTTCGGGCTTGAAGCAACACTTACATATCCGATAGTGGTGGGGCTTGAAGCAGCACTTACATATCAGATAGTGTTGGGGCTTGAAGCAACACTTACATATCCGATAGTGCTGGGGCTTGAAGCAACACTTACATATCCGAGAGTGTTGGGGCTTGAAGCAGCACTTACATATCCGATAGTGTTGGGGCTTGAAGCAACACTTATATATCCGATAGTGCTGGGGCTTGAGGCAGCACTTATATATCCGATAGTGTTGGGGCTTGAAGCAGCACTTACATATCCGATAGTGTTGGGGCTTGAAGCAGCACTTACATATCCGATAGTGTTGGGGCTTGAAGCAGCACTTATACATCCGATAGTGGTGGGGCTTGAAGCAGCACTTACATATCCGATAGTGCTGGGGCTTGAAGCAGCACTTACATATCCGATAGTGCTGGGGCTTGAAGCAGCACTTACATATCCGATAGTGTTGGGGCTTGAAGCAGCACTTACATATCCGATAGTGTTCAGGCTTGAAGCAACACTTACATATCCGATAGTGGTGGGGCTTGAAGCAGCACTTACATATCTGATAGTGTTCGGGCTTGAAGCAACACTTACATATCCAATCGTGTTGGGGCTTGAAGCAGCACTTACATATCCGATAGTGTTGGGGCTTGAAGCAGCACTTACATATCCGATAGTGCTGGGGCTTGAAGCAGCACTTACATATCCGATAGTGTTGGGGCTTGAAGCAGCACTTACATATCCGATATTGTTGGGGCTTGAAGCAGCACTTACATATCCGATAGTGCTGGGGCTTGAAGCAGCACTTACATATCCGATAGTGCTGGGGCTTGAAGTTGCACTTACATATCCGGTAGTGTTGGGGCTTGAAGCAGCACTTACATATCCGATAGTGCTGGGGCTTGAAGCAGCACTTACATATCCGGTAGTGTTGGGGCTTGAAGCAGCACTTACATATCCGATAGTGTTGGGGCTTGAAGCTGCACTTACATATCCAATAGTGTTGGGGCTTGAAGCCGCACTTAAATATCCGATAGTGTCGTTGCTTGAAGCAGCACTTACATATCCGATAGTGTTGGGGCTTGAAGCAGCACTTACATATCCGATAGTGCTGGGGCTTGAAGCAGCACTTACATATCCGATAGTGTTGGGGCTTGAAGTTGCACTTACATAACCGATAGTGTTGGGGCTTGAAGCAGCACTTATACATCCGATAGTGGTGGGGCTTGAAGCAGCACTTCCATATCCGATAGTGTTGGGGCTTGAAGCAACACTTATATATCCGATAGTGCTGGGGCTTGAAACAATATTTACATATCCGATAGTGTTGGGGCTTGAAGCAGCACTGACATTTCCGATAGTGTTGGGGCTTGAAGCAGCACTTACATATCCGATAGTGTTGGGTTTGAAGCAGCACTTACATATCCGATAGTGTTCGGCCTTGAAGCAACACTTACATATCCGATAGTGGTGGGTCTTGAAGCAGCACTTACATATCCAATAGTGTTGGGGCTTGAAGCCGCACTTAAATATCCGATAGTGTCGTTGCTTGAAGCAGGACTTACATATCCGATAGTGCTGGGGCTTGAAGCAGCACTTACATATCCGATAGTGCTGGGGCATGAGGCAGCACTTACATATCAGATAGTGTTCGGGCTTGAAGCAGCACTTACATATCCGATAGTGCTGGGGCTTGGAGCAGCACTTACATATCCGATAGTGTTGGGGCTTGAAGCAACACTTACATATCCAATAGTGTTGGGGCTTGAAGCCGCACTTAAATATCCGATAGTGTCATTGCTTGAAGCAGCACTTACATATCCGATAGTGCTGGGGCTTGAAGCAGCACTTACATATCCGATAGTGTTGGGGCTTGAAGCAACACTTACATATCCAATAGTGTTGGGACTTGAAGCCGCACTTAAATATC
The DNA here is from genome assembly GCF_037043375.1 of Chiloscyllium plagiosum. NCBI lineage: Eukaryota > Metazoa > Chordata > Chondrichthyes > Orectolobiformes > Hemiscylliidae > Chiloscyllium > Chiloscyllium plagiosum. Next base: position 53,057,213 of record NW_028270167.1, read on the forward strand.
CGATAGTGTCATTGCTTGAAGCAGCACTTACATATCCGATAGTGCTGGGGCATGAGGCAGCACTTACATATCAGATAGTGTTGGGGCTCGAAGCAGCACTTACATATCCGATAGTGCTGGGGCTTGGAGCAACACTTACATATCCGATAGTGCTGGGGCTTGAAGCAGCACTTACATATCCGATATTATTGGGGCTTGAAGCAGCACTTCCATATCCGATAGTGTTGGGGCTTGAAACAGCACTTACATATCCAATAGTGTTGGGGCTTGAAGCCGCACTTAAATATCCGATAGTGTCGTTGCTTGAAGCAGCACTTACATATCCGATAGTGCTGGGGCTTGAAGCAGCACTTACATATCCGATAGTGCTGGGGCATGAGGCAGCACTTACATATCAGATAGTGTTGGGGCTTGAAGCAGCACTTAATTATCCGATAGTGCTGGGGCTTGGAGCAACACTTACATATCCGATATTATTGGGGCTTGAAGCAGCACTTCCATATCCGATAGTGTTGGGGCTTGAAGCAGCACTTACATATCCGATAGTGCTGGGGCTTGATGCAACACTTACATATCTGATAGTGCTGGGGCTTGAAGCAGCACTTACATATCCGATAGTGCTGGGGCTTGAAGCAGCACTTACATATCCGATAGTGCTGGGGTTTGAAGCAGCACTTACATATCCGATATTGTTGGGGCTTGAAGCAGCACTTACATATCCGATAGTGTTGGGGCTTGAAGCAGCACTTACATATCCGATAGTGTTGGGGCTTGAAGCAGCACTTACATTTCCGATAGTGCTGGGGCTTGAAGCAGCACTTACATATCCGATAGTGCTGGGGCTTAAAGCAGCACTTACATATCCGATAGTGCTGGGGCTTGAAGCAACACTTACATATCCGATAGTGTTGGGGCTTGAAGCAGCACTTACATATCCGATAGTGTTGGGGCTTGAAGCAGCACTGACATATCCGATAGTGCTGGTGCTTGAAGCAACACTTACATATCCGATAGTGTTGGGGATTGAAGCAGCACTTACATTTCCGATAGTGCTGGGGCTTGAAGCAGCACTGACATATCCGATAGTGCTGGGGCTTAAAGCAACACTTACATATCTGATAGTGTTGGGGCTTGAAGCAACACTTACACATCCGATAGTGTTCGGGCTTGAAGCAACACTTACGTACCCGATAGTGCTGGGGCTTGAAGCAGCACTTACATATCCGATATTATTGGGGCTTGAAGCAGCACTTCCATATCCGATAGTGTTGGGGCTTGAAACAGCACTTACATATCCAATAGTGTTGGGGCTTGAAGCCGCACTTAAATATCCGATAGTGTCGTTGCTTGAAGCAGCACTTACATATACGATAGTGCTGGGGCATGAGGCAGCACTTACATATCAGATAGTGTTGGGGCTTGAAGCAGCACTTAATTATCCGATAGTGCTGGGGCTTGGAGCAACACTTACATATCCGATATTATTGGGGCTTGAAGCAGCACTTCCATATCCGATAGTGTTGGGGCTTGAAACAGCACTTACATATCCGATAGTGTTGGGGCTTGAAGCAGCACTTACATATCCGATAGTGCTGGGGCTTGATGCAACACTTACATATCCGATAGTGCTGGGGTTTAAAGCAACACTTACATATCTGATAGTGCTGGGGCTTGAAGCAGCACTTACATATCCGATAGTGCTGGGGCTTGAAGCAGCACTTACATATCCGATAGTGCTGGGGTTTGAAGCAGCACTTACATATCCGATATTGTTGGGGCTTGAAGCAGCACTTACATATCCGATAGTGTTGGGGCTTGAAGCAGCACTTACATATCCGATAGTGTTGGGGCTTGAAGCAGCACTTACATTTCCGATAGTGCTGGGGCTTGAAGCAGCACTTACATATCCGATAGTGCTGGGGCTTAAAGCAGCACTTACATATCCGATAGTGCTGGGGCTTGAAGCAACACTTACATATCCGATAGTGTTGGGGCTTGAAGCAGCACTTACATATCCGATAGTGTTGGGGCTTGAAGCAGCACTGACATATCCGATAGTGCTGGTGCTTGAAGCAACACTTACATATCCGATAGTGTTGGGGATTGAAGCAGCACTTACATATCCGATAGTGCTGGGGCTTGAAGCAGCACTGACATATCCGATAGTGCTGGGGCTTAAAGCAACACTTACATATCTGATAGTGTTGGGGCTTGAAGCAACACTTACACTTCCGATAGTGTTCGGGCTTGAAGCAACACTTACGTACCCGATAGTGTTGGGGCTTGAAGCAGCACTTACATATCCGATAGTGCTGGCCCTTGAAGTAGCACTTACATATCCGATAGTGTTGGGGCTTGAAGCAGCACTTACATATCCAATAGTGTTGGGGCTTGAAGCCGCACTTAAATATCCGATAGTGTCGTTGCTTGAAGCAGCACTTACATATCCGATAGTGCTGGGGCTTGAAGCAGCACTTACATATCCGATAGTGCTGGGGCATGAGGCAGCACTTACACATCAGATAGTGTTGGGGCTTGAAGCAGCACTTACATATCCGATAGTGCTGGGGCTTGGAGCAACACTTATATATCCGATAGTGTTGGGGCTTGAAGCAGCACTTACATATCCGATAGTGTTGGGGCTTGAAGCAGCACTTATATATCCGAGAGTGCTGGGGCTTGAAGCAATACTTACATATCCGATAGTGCTGGGGCTTGAAGCAGCACTTACATATCCGATAGTGTTGGGGCTTGAAACAGCACTTACATATCCGATAGTGTTGGGGCTTGAAGCAGCACTTACATATCCGATAGTGCTGGGGCTTAAAGCAACACTTACATATCCGATAGTGTTCGGGCTTGAAGCAACACTTACATATTCGATAGTGTTCGAGCTTGAAGCAACACTTACATATCTGATAGTGCTGGGGCTTGAAGCAACACTTACATATCCGATAGTGCTGGGGCTTGAAGCAGCACTTACATATCCGATATTGTTGGGGCTTGAAGCAGCACTTACATATCCGATAGTGTTGGGGCTTGAAGCAGCACTTACATATCCGATAGTGTTGGGGCTTGAAGCAGCACTTACATTTCCGATAGTGCTGGGGCTTGAAGCAGCACTTACATATCCGATAGTGCTGGGGCTTGAAGCAGCACTTACATATCCGATAGTGCTGGGGCTTGAAGCAACACTTACATATCCGATAGTGTTGGGGCTTGAAGCAGCACTTACATATCCGATAGTGTTGGGGCTTGAAGCAGCACTGACATATCCGATAGTGCTGGTGCTTGAAGCAACACTTCCATATCCGATAGTGTTGGGGCTTGAAGCAGCACTTACATTTCCGATAGTGCTGGGGCTTGAAGCAGCACTGACATATCCGATAGTGCTGGGGCTTAAAGCAACACTTACATGTCTGATAGTGTTGGGGCTTGAAGCAACACTTACACATCCGATAGTGTTCGGGCTTGAAGCAACACTTACGTATCCGATAGTGTTGGGGCTTGAAGCAGCACTTACATATCCGATAGTGCTGGCCCTTGAAGTAGCACTTACATATCCGATAGTGTTGGGGCTTGAAGCAGCACTTACATATCCAATAGTGTTGGGGCTTGAAGCCGCACTTAAATATCCGATAGTGTCGTTGCTTGAAGCAGCACTTACATATCCGATAGTGCTGGGGCTTGAAGCAGCACTTACATATCCGATAGTGCTGGGGCATGAGGCAGCACTTACACATCAGATAGTGTTGGGGCTTGAAGCAGCACTTACATATCCGATCGTGCTGGGGCTTGGAGCAACACTTACATATCCGATAGTGTTGGGGCTTGAAGCAGCACTTACATATCCGATAGTGTTGGGGCTTGAAGCAGCACTTATATATCCGAGAGTGCTGGGGCTTGAAGCAATACTTACATATCCGATAGTGCTGGGGCTTGAAGCAGCACTTACATATCCGATAGTGTTGGGGCTTGAAACAGCACTTACATATCCGATAGTGTTGGGGCTTGAAGCAGCACTTACATATCCGATAGTGCTGGGGCTTAAAGCAACACTTACATATCCGATAGTGTTCGGGCTTGAAGCAACACTTACATATTCGATAGTGTTCGAGCTTGAAGCAACACTTACATATCTGATAGTGCTGGGGCTTGAAGCAGCACTTACATATCCGATAGTGTTGGGGCTTGAAGTGGAACTTACATATCCGATAGTGTTGGGGCTTGAAGCAGCACTTACATTTCCGATAGTGCTGGGGCTTGAAGCAGCACTTACATATCCGATAGTGCTGGGGCTTGAAGCAGCACTTACATATCCGATAGTGCTGGGGCTTGAAGCAACACTTACATATCCGATAGTGTTGGGGCTTGAAGCAGCACTGACATATCCGATAGTGCTGGTGCTTGAAGCAACACTTACATATCCGATCTGTGTTGGGGCTTGAAGCAGCACTTACATTTCCGATAGTGCTGGGGCTTGAAGCAGCACTGACATATCCGATAGTGCTGGGGCTTAAAGCAACACTTACATATCTGATAGTGTTGGGGCTTGAAGCAACACTTACACATCCGATAGTGTTCGGGCTTGAAGAAACACTTATGTATCCGATAGTGTTGGGGCTTGAAGCAGCACTTACATATCCGATAGTGCTGGCCCTTGAAGTAGCACTTACATATCCGATAGTGTTGGGGCTTGAAGCAGCACTTACATATCCAATAGTGTTGGGGCTTGAAGCCGCACTTAAATATCCGATAGTGTCGTTGCTTGAAGCAGCACTTACATATCCGATAGTGCGGGGGCTTGAAGCAGCACTTACATATCCGATAGTGCTGGGGCATGAGGCAGCACTTACACGTCAGATAGTGTTGTGGCTTGAAGCAGCACTTACATATCCGATAGTGCTGGGGCTTGGAGCAACACTTACATATCCGATAGTGTTGGGGCTTGAAGCAGCACTTACATATCCGATAGTGTTGGGGCTTGAAGCAGCACTTATATATCCGAGAGTGCTGGGGCTTGAAGCAATACTTACATATCCGATAGTGCTGGGGCTTGAAGCAGCACTTACATATCCGATAGTGTTGGGGCTTGAAACAGCACTTACATATCCGATAGTGTTGGGGCTTGAAGCAGCACTTCCTTTTCCGATAGTGCTAGGGCTTAAAGCAACACTTACATATCCGATAGTGTTCGGGCTTGAAGCAACACTTACATATTCGATAGTGTTCGAGCTTGAAGCAACACTTACATATCTGATAGTGCTGGGGCTTGAAGCAACACTTACATATCCGATAGTGCTGGCGATTGAAGCAGCACTTACATATCCGATAATGTTGGGGCTTGAAGCAGCACTGACATATCCGATAATGTTCGGGCTTGAAGCAGCACTTACATATCCGATAGTGTTGGGGCTTGAAGCAGCACTTACATATCCGATAGTGCTGGGGCTTGAAGCAGCACTTACATATCCGATAGTGTTGGGGCTTGAAGCAGCACTTACATATCCGATAGTGTTGGGGCTTGAAGCCGCACTTAATATCCGATAGTGTCGTTGCTTGAAGCAGCACTTACATATCCGATAGTGCTGGGGCTTGAAGCAGCACTTACATATCCGATAGTGTTGGGGCTTGAAGCAGCACTTATATATACGATAGTGCTGGGGTTTGAAACAATACTTACATATCCGATAGTGCTGGGGCTTGAAGCAGCACTTACATATCCGATATTATTGGGGCTAGAAGCAGCACTTACGTATCCGACAGTGTTGGGGCTTGAAGCAGCACTGACATATCCGATAGTGCTGGGGCTTGAAGCAACACTTACATATCCGATAGTGCTGGGGCTTAAAGCAACGCTTACATATCTGATAGTGTTGGGGCTTCAAGCAACACTTACATATCCGACAGTGTTCGGGCTTGAAGCAACACTTACATATCCGATAGTGCTGGGGCTTAAAACAACACTTACATATCCGATAGTGTTGGGGCTTGAAGCAGCACTTTCATATCCGATAGTGCTGGCGCTTGAAGCAGCACTTACATATCCGATAGTGTTCGGGCTTGAACCAACACTTACATATCCGATAGTGCTGGGGATTAAAGCAACACTTACATATCCGATAGTGTTGGGGCTTGAAGCAACACTTACATATCCGATAGTGTTGGGGCTTGAAGCAACACTTATATATCCGATAGTGTTCGGGCTTGAAGCAACACTTACATATCCGATAGTGTTGGGGCTTGAAGCAACACTTACATATCCGATAGTGTTGGGGCTTGAAGCAACACTTACATATCCGATAGTGTTCGGGCTTGAAGCAACACTTATATATCCGATAGTGTTCGGGCTTGAAGCAACACTTACGTATCCGATAGTGTTGGAGCTTGAAGCAACACTTACATATCCGATAGTGTTGGGGCTTGAAGCAACAATTATATATCCGATAGTGCTGGGTCTTGAAGCAATATTTACATATCCGATAGTGCTGGGGTTTGAAGCAACACTTACATATCCAATAGTGTTGGGGCTTGAAGCAGCACTTACATATCCAATAGTGTTGGGACTTGAAGCAGCACTTACATATCTGATAGTGTTGGGGCTTGATGCAGCACTTACATATCCGATAGTGCTGGGGCTTGAAGCAGCACTTACATATCCGATAGTGCTGGGGCTTGAAGCAACACTTACATAACCGATAGTGTTGGGGCTTGAAGCAGCACTTACATATCCAATAGTGTTGGGACTTGAAGCAGCACTTACATATCTGATAGTGTTGGGGCTTGATGCAGCACTTACATATCCGATAGTGCTGGGGCTTGAAGCAACACTTACATATCCGATAGTGTTGGGGCTTTTAGCAAACTGACATATCCTATAGAGTAGGGGCTTGAAGCAGCACTTACATATCCGATAGTGTTGGGGCTTAAAGCAACACTTACATATCCGATAGTGCTGGGGCTTAAAGCAACACTTACATATCCGATAGTGGTGGGGCTTGAAGCAACACTTACATATCCGATAGTGTTCGGGCTTGAAGCAACACTTACATATCCGATAGTGCTGGGGTTTGAAGTAACACTTACATATCCGATAGTGCTGGGGCTTGAAGCAGCACTTACATATCCGATAGTGTTGTTGCTTGAAGCAGCACTTATATATCCTATAGTGTTGGGGCTTGAAGCAGCACTTCCATAACCGATAGTGCTCGTGCTTGAAGCAGCACTTACATATCCGATTGTGTTGGGGCTTGAAGCAGCACTTCCATATCCGATAGTGTTGGGGCTTGAAGCAGCACTTACATTTCCAATAGTGTTGGGGCTTGAAGTAGCACTTCCATATCCGATAGTGTTGGGGCTTGAAGCAGCACTTACATATCCGATAGTGCTGGGGCTGGAAGCAGCACTTACATATCCAATAGTGTTGGGGCTTGAAGCAGCACTTCCATATCCGACAGTGTTGGGGCTTGAAGCAGCACTGACATATCCGATAGTGTTGGTGCTTGAAGCAACACTTACATATCCGATAGTGCTGGGGCTTGAAGCAGCACTTACATATCCGATAGTGCTGGGGCTTGAAGCAACACTTACATAACCGATAGTGTTGGGGCTTGAAGCAACACTTACATATCCGACAGTGTTGGGGCTTGAAGCAGCACTGACATATCCGATAGTGTTGGGGCTTGTAGCAGCACTTACATATCCGATAGTGCTGGGGCTTGAAGCAGCACTTACAAATCCGATAGTGTTGGGGCTTGAAGCAGCACTTACATCTCCGATAGTGCTGGGGCTTGAAGCAGCACTTACATATCCGATAGTGCTGGGGTTTGAAGCAACACTCACATTTCCTATAGTGTTGGGGCTTGAAGCAGCACTTACATATCCGATAGTGTTGGGGCTTGAAGCAACACTTACATATCCGATAGTGTTCGGGCTTGAAGCAACACTTACATATCCGATAGTGCTGGGGCTTTAAGCAACACTTACATATCCGATAGTGTTGGGGCTTGAAGCAGCACTTACATATCCGATAGTGTTGTTGCTTGAAGCAGCACTTACATATCCGATAGTGCTGGGGCTTGACGCAGCACTTACATATCCAATAGTGTTGGGCTATGAAACAGCACTTCCATATCTGATAGAGTTGGGGCTTGAAGCAGCACTTCCATATCCGATAGTGTTGGGGCTTGAAGCAGCACTTACATATCCGATAGTGCTGGGGCTTGAAGCAGCACTTACATATCCGATAGTGCTGGCACTTGAAGCAGCACTTACATATCCGATAGAGCTGGGGCTTGAAGCAACGCTTACATATCCAATAGTGCTGGGGCTTGAAGCAACACTTACATATCCGATCGTGCTGGGGCTTGAAGCAGCACTTACATATCCGATAGTGTTGGTGCTTGAAGCAACACTTACATATCCGATAGTGCTGGGGCTTGAAGCAACACTTACATATCCGATAGTGTTGGGGCTTGAAGCAACACTTACATATCCGATAGTGTTCGGGCTTGAGGCAACACTTACATATCCGATAGTGCTGGGGCTTAAAGCAACACTTACATATCCGATAGTGTTGGGGCTTGAAGCAACACTTACATATCCGATAGTGCTGGGGCTTGAAGCAACACTTATATATCCGATAGTGCTGGGGCTTGAAGCAACACTTACATTTCCTATAGTGCTGGGGCTTGAAGCAGCACTTAAATATCCGATAGTATTGTTGCTTGAAGCAACACTTTCATATCCGATAGTGTTGGGGCTTGAAGCAACACTTACATATCTGATAGTGTTGGGGCTTGTAGCAGCACTTACATATCCGATAGTGCTGGGGCTTGAAGCAGCACTTACATATCCAATAGTGTTGGGACTTGAAGCAGCACTTACATATCCGATAGTGCTGGGGCTTGAAGCAGCACTTACATATCCGATAGTGCTGGGGCTTGAAGCAACACTTACATATCCGATAGTGTTGGGGCTTGAAGCAACACTTACATATCCTACAGTGTTGGGGCTTGAAGCAGCACTAACATATCCGATAGTGCTGGGGCTTGAAGCAACACTTTCATATCCGATAGTGCTGGGGCTTGAAGCAACACTGACATATCCAATAGTGTTGGGGCTTAAAGCAACACTTACATATCCGATAGTGCTGGGGCTTAAAGCAACACTTACATAGTCGATAGTGCTGGGGCTTGAAGCAACACTTACATTTCCTATAGTGTTGGGGCTTGAAGCAGCACTTACATATCCGATAATGCTGGGGCTTGAAGCAGCACTTACATATCCGATAGTGTTGGGGCTTGAAGCAGCACTTACATATCCGATAGTGCTGGGGCTTGAAGCAGCACTTACATATTCGATAGTGCTGGGGTTTGAAGCAACACTTACATTTCCTATAGTGTTGGGGCTTGAAGCAGCACTTACATATCCGATAGTGTTGGGACTTGAAGCAGCACTTACATATCCGATAGTGTTGGGGCTTGAAGCAGCACTTCCATATCCGATAGTGTTGGTGCTTGAAGCAACACTTACATATCCGATAGTGTTGGGGCTTGAAGCAGCACTTCCATATCCGATAGTGTTGGTGCTTGAAGCAACACTTACATACCCGATAGTGTTGGGGCTTGTAGCAGCACTTACATATCCGATAGTGTTGGGGCTTGAAGCAGCACTTACATATCCGATAGTGTTGGGACTTGAAGCAGCACTTACATATCCGATACTGCTGGGGCTTGAAGCAGCACTTACATATCCGATAGTGCTGGGTCTTGAAGCAACACTTACATATCCGATCGTGCTGGGGATTGAAGCAGCACTTACATATCCAATAGTGTTGGGACTTGAAGCAGCACTTACATATCCGATAGTGCTGGGGCTTGAAGCAGCACTTACATATCCGATAGTGCTGGGGCTTGAAGCAACACTTACATATCCGATAGTGTTGGGGCTTGAAGCAACATTTACATATCCTACAGTGTTGGGGCTTGAAGCAGCACTAACATATCCGATAGTGCTGGGGCTTGAAGCAACACTTTCATATCCGATAGTGCTGGGGCTTGAAGCAACACTGACATATCCAATAGTGTTGGGGCTTAAAGCAACACTTACATATCCGATAGTGCTGGGGCTTAAAGCAACACTTACATAGTCGATAGTGCTGGGGCTTGAAGCAACACTTACATTTCCTATAGTGTTGGGGCTTGAAGCAGCACTTACATATCCGATAGTGCTGGGGCTTGAAGCAGCACTTACATATCCGATAGTGTTGGGGCTTGAAGCAGCACTTACATATCCGATAGTGCTGGGGCTTGAAGCAGCACTTACATATTCGATAGTGCTGGGGTTTGAAGCAAAACTTACATTTCCTATAGTGTTGGGGCTTGAAGCAGCACTTACATATCCGATAGTGTTGGGACTTGAAGCAGCACTTACATATCCGATAGTGTTGGGGCTTGAAGCAGCACTTCCATATCCGATAGTGTTGGTGCTTGAAGCAACACTTACATATCCGATAGTGTTGGGGCTTGAAGCAGCACTTCCATATCCGATAGTGTTGGTGCTTGAAACAGCACTTACATATCTGATAGTGTTGGGGATTGTAGCAGCACTTACATATCCGATAGTGTTGGGGCTTGAAGCAGCACTTACATATCCGATAGTGCTGGGACTTGAAGCAGCACTTACATATCCGATACTGCTGGGGCTTGAAGCAGCACTTACATATCCGATAGTGCTGGGGCTTGAAGCAACACTTACATATCCGATAGTGTTGGGGCTTGAAGCAACACTTACATATCCGATAGTGTTGGGGCTTGAAGCAGCACTTACATATCCGATAGTGTTGGGGCTTAAAGCAACACTTACATATCCGATAGTGCTGGGGCTTAAAGCAACACTTACATATCCGATAGTGCTGGGGCTTGAAGCAGCACTTACATATCCGATAGTGTTGGGGCTTGAAGCAGCACTTACATATCCGATAGTGTTGGGGCTTGAAGCAGCACTTCCATATCCGATAGTGTTGGGGCTTGAAGCAGCACTTACATATCCGATAGTGTTGGTGCTTGAAGCAACACTTACATATCCGATAGTGTTGGGGCTTGAAACAGCACTTACACATCCGATAGTGTTGGGGCTTGAAACAGCACTTACATATCCGATAGTGCTGGGGCTTGAAGCAGCACTTACATATCCGATAGTGTTGCGGCTTGAAGTGAGTTTGCCAATTGCTGGGTTTGTTCCCCTTTGGCCCGAGCTGCCTCCTGTTCACCATGGGGGTAGGGGGTAGGAGAGCGGTGTATGATCCCTCTGTCCATCCATCTCCCATCAGGATGGTCTGAAGGTTCTCTGCTTCTGCCTCAGAAAGAGTCTCCATCCCCCACCGTTCCCATCCACCAGCTCAGCTCATTTGGAACCGTTTCCCTTTCACTGGCCTCACTTTCTCCAAATCAAAGGGCTGCTTCTGGCTACCTGCACGGGTCCCAGTGTATCTGTGTCTTTGTGGGGAAGGTGGAATAGTTCTTGGCGCAGTCCTATTTATGTCTTTCTCCAACCTGTTGGTGATGCAATTGTGCTATTCCTGCTCTCACCAGAATTAGAGGAAAAATATATTAATTTGTTTCCTATTTCTGTCGTTCCCTCAAGGCCACATTTCTGACTTTTCCCTTCCTTGGCCTCTCTGTTTCCATTTCTGGGGAAAGGCTGTACATCAATATCCATTCCAAACACATGGACTCCCACAGTAACCTGGAATACACTTCCTCACATCCTGACTCCTGTAAGGATTCCATTCCATTCTCCCTGTGACTCCATCTTCAGCTGTTCTGGTGATGTCACCTTCCACCCCCTCATTTCCTCTCAGGGACATGGCCGGATCTATCAAGGAGATGATTTTAAGGATCTCAGATGTTTTTCACTTGGAACCAGAAAACTTGAGGGAATTTGCTCATTCTTCATAAAAGAACAGGGGGAACACTTCTCCAGATAAAGAACATTCACTCCCCTGTTATTGCAGCCTTTGGCATTTCCAGTAAGGCAATGCATTTTCTTCATGGACAGTGAACTTCATGGTGTTCATGGAACAGATTTCGGGAATAGTCCTCATTTACTGAGCAGCTCCCCTAGGATGAGGATCAGCAAAGAAAATCAAGTCGGAAGACTTTAATGTAATGTTTGTGATGAAACTGAACATTTTACTGGAATCTACACATATTCAGCAATTATCAAGAAGTTATATCTAATATATAGGAAGTAAAGTTTGTTGAAAGGACAAATGTATTAAATCTTCAAAGATTTCTTTTCCTCAGACAAATTGTCAGGAGCATTGATCTGTCGTGTGAAAACAAATCTGTGGTGAACTCTATGGAATATCACAACCCAATACACCCCAAACCTTTCAGTGATTTTATTTTATATGAAGGTCCTCCTTGCTATCTCTTCTCTCTCCTTCTTACAACAAACCTACTGACCATCATCATTCTCTCCAATGGGAAGTGTAGACATTCCAAACGTATCTCGGTGTACATTTTCTCCATGGCAACTGCAGATTTCCTGGTCCTTTTTTCGGTGTTGTATCACATTTTGAGATATCACATTCCAGATTCATTTCTGTCCTATGCTGCAGTTTGTAAAGTCATCCTGTGTTTTATTCCTGCCACATTGGATATGTCAGTCTTGTTGACTGTCTTCTTTACAAATGACCGTTTTGTAACTATCTGTTGTCAGATATTTAAAACAGACTATTGCACAGTGCGAACTGCTGCTCTGATGATGACAGCATTCCCTGCCCTGATTGCTTTACAGAACACATCCTGCTGGTTTCCATATGACCCTGGCTGAATAATTTCCAACGTTGCCTGAGGCTGTCGCTCCAATGTGACCTTTTACACATTAACTGCAGGTGAGGCAGCCTCCTGGGTGAAAAGGATTTCAGTTGCATGGCTGCCTTTTTGTTTGAGATTACTGTTTAACTCTTTAACAATCCGGTGTATTTTAGTGGACAGCAGAGTCTGCAGGGGATTGTGGGACCTCAGCAATGAGTACAGCACCGACACAGAGATGAAACTCAGTAGGAAATCCATAGTTTTACTGTTCAGTCTATCAGACAGTTTTGTCCTTTTGTGGCTTACAGCCATCATTAACTTTTTAACCAGTAAAAAGACAGTGACAGTACATTACCGAGGTGTTTATACAGCTCCAACACACATCAACACTGATACTGGGGACATTCTAATGTATTTGAGTTTCTGCACAAACACATGTAATTATTCAGCTACTCAAAACCAAATTCAGGGAAGAGATGAAGAAGGTGATGAAATCTCCCTTCATTTTGATATTGACTTTGGTTAAAAAACACATTAAACTGAAACTTTCTTCCCAGACTGAGTAAATGCCAACCTGTGGTCTCACTCAGAATGGCCTATTCTATTACAGATAAGAAGGATTCCACTTGTGAAAATGAAACGTTCTTGGAATACATTTTTCAAACTGTCGGCTTTGTTTAATACCTGCTCATTTCTCAGGGGGTAACAGTCCTGATGGTGGTTACCCTCCATCCAGTCAAATTGTTCTCGGGTTAACCTGCCGGGGGCTAAAACCACAACAGCCTCTTTTTGGTCACCAGCATCTCCACTTTAATCTTTGAGCAGTAGTCCAGCCTCACCTCCATTTCCCAGTTGGATGGGAATGCCAACTTCTGATTCCATTCTCACTGTGAGAGTGTGTTGGTTAGCGGACAGCTGCTATGAAATGCACAGTGATGTCAACAGCATGGGTTCAATCCCAGTCACTGACTGAGGGTCAATCCCTGTCATGAACTGAGATCCAATCCCTGTCACTAACTGAGGTTCAATCCCAGTCACTGACTGAGGTTCAATCCCAGTCACTGACTGAGGATCAATCCCTGTCATGAACTGAGATCCAATCCCTGTCACTAACTGAGGTTCAATCCCAGTCACTGACTGAGGTTCAATCCCAGTCACTGACTGAGGTTCAATCCCTGTCACTGACTGAGGTTCAATCCCTGTCACTGACAGAGATTCAATCCCTGTCACTGACTGAGGTTCAATCCCTGTCACTGACTGAGGGTCAATCCCTGTCACTGATTGAGATTCAATCCCTGTCACTGACTGAGATTACAGTGGACGACTCTCCTCCTCAACCCAACGATGGAAAACAGAAAGCAGGAAATAATCCATGTATTAGTTTAACATTTATCATGGGGAAAACATTGCTGAAATGCCCTTTGAGGGAGGTTGGGGCAGAATATGTTGAAATGAAGCAAAGTGATCAGTGTTTGATGAAAAATACAGCATGATGACCATTAGCCCGTATCCTATGGGGATAAATCAAGCAGGATGGATAAAGGGCAGTCAGCAGATGCAGCAGGTTTACATTTCTAAAGGAGTGCATAATATTCCAGAAATAATGTTACAACCCAATATGAGAACACATGGTGATGGGGTTAATACTTTAGAGTGAGAATTAAATCATGACGAGAAACAGATTCAGGAAAGAATGGGTCAGTTTCAGGTCATCAAACTATAACAAGGAGAGTGTCAGAGATCAGTGCTGGGCCCTTCATATTTACAAACTGTACTCACACTAATACAAAGTCAAAAAGGAAATGAATCAGTTGGACAGTAAGAGTCTGCAAAGGGAACACGGTGTTAAGGTGAGTGAACAACATAAATGGCAGATGGTATGAGTATACGACTGTATATCGTCCATCTGGTATACTGCATGGAAAAGTGAAATATTCATTAACTGAAGATAGTTGGAGAATGTTGTGATACAGGGCAGTCTGGGTGATCTATACAAATAAAACATAGTTCTCACACAGGCACAGCAAACAGTTAGGAAGGAGAAAGAAAAGCCTTTGCTTGATGAAGTTGGAGATTAGCTGGAGTTGAGAGTTCCTACAACTGGACAGTGCTTTGGTGAGATGGCACAGAGGAAACACTGCAGAGTTTTGGATCTTTACTTCAGGAAGAATGGATTTAAAGGGAAATAGTTTAGCACGGAGCGACTCGGTTGGTTTCCATGATGACGGGTTAATCTCTGTTTACGGGGGGCTCAATAACAATGGGCCTGAGATGTAAATATTAGAAGGCAGTTGAAAATGATTATTCACCTCACAGGGAGTAAGTGTTTGGTACTCACTGCTTCAAAGCTAACAAGACCTTCACTAAGTTTAAATAAAATCTTGGATAGGAGCCTAAGGGTTAGAACTTTACAGGCTCCATCCCAACAGCTGGGAAGTGGGTGAGATATGGAGCCCTGCTTTCTGTTAGTACCAAAGCATTGGGCTGAAAGGCCTCCTCCTGCACTGTACATTTCCCCTGTTCCTGTGAGCTGTTTATTACCTTCTCCTCTCTGGACAGACTGAGCCTGGGATTGTTACTTCGTACGAGCACGTTGGCTTCTCCTGACCAAAACCAGATACAAACACTGGTGCATGTCCAAGGGATACAACTGGATTCTTGCCCGAGGGTAGATCTTCTGCAACATTATTTTTAAATTCCTGTGTAATCTTTGACATCTGAAACAAAACTCATTCATAAAGATGGGCTGATATTTCTTTCTGTCCCAGTGTTTGCTGTGGTTCAGCAGGAACACAATAACTTCTGATCGTTTCACTCAGGTAACGGTGAACTGAAGGTAACCAGACACAAATCCAAGGCTCAGTCTGTCTAGAAAGGACAAAGTTAAAAATCACACAACACCAGGTTATAGTCCAACAGGCCGATTTGGAAACACTAGCTTTCGGAGCGTTGCTCCTTCATCAGGTTGTTGTGGATTTTAATATCAGAATTTATAGACAAAGGAGTCCATTGTCATGGGGATGTGATACATTCAACAATTTTAAATTAAATCTTTCAACTTTTAGAATGGGATTTGCTGGTTTCTGTTCTTTGAAATCCAAACCCCAGAAGTTCTTTTAAATTTCATTCTCAAAATAGCTCAGCTTTTCTAACAATAGGTGTAAAGTCTATCCGTATTTACTGTGTTCCTGAACTTCACTCTGAACCGAGACAAAGTTGCTGCATAATTAAATGTTTGGTGGGTGGGGTCTGATGATGTCATGTGATCACCTGCTACAATATCTCACATTGAGACAGCTCACAGGTGGCTGTTTGTGGCAGGAGTATGGGGGTCTGTTAAATTGTTGCTGAGAAGGGAGACCATGTGTTTAATTGTCAAACATTTTCTGATGAACTATTCTATCTAATTACAGCGGAACACTCCAAAGGATTTGATTTTGATGGAGATTTACACAGGGTTTCAAGCTGACAGGAATTCCACAGTGGGAAAGGCCATTGTCCCTGACAATTCCACTGGGTTGTGCTCCGATGGGGAATCAGCAGGATCCCGCACTGGGACAGGGACTCTCTGTCAGGAATGTGATGGAATAGCCCCCCATTTGCCTGGATGGGGGCAGCTCCAACAACACTCAAGAGCTCAACACCAGCCAGGACAAAGTGGCCTTGGTTTGATTGGCACCACATCCACAAGCATCCACTCCCTCCACCACTGACGCTCCATGACAGCAGTGTGTACCAGCCACAGGATTTCTCCAGAAATTCACCTATGATCCTCAGCCAGTACCTTCCAAATCCCCAACCACTTCCATCTAGAAGGACAAGGGCAGCAGATACAATGGGAACACCACTCCCTGCAAGTTCCCCTCCAAACCACTCACAATCCTGACTTGAAAACATATCGCCGTTCCTTCAGTGTCATTGGGTCAAAGTCCTGGAACTCCCTCCCTAAGGGGCACATTGTGGGTCTACCTACATCACATGGAGTGCAGTGAGTTCAAGAAGACAGCTCACCATCACCTTCTCAAGGCGCAACTAGGGACGGGCAAAAACCCTGGCCCAGCCAGTGCTGCCCATATCCCACGGGTCAATGAAAAATATCATTCCACAGTCTGGGAACAATGGGACCATCCCTTTGGCTTCAATTAAGAGTTTTATTTATTCAGAACATAATGAATTTGTGTAGCCAGAGGTTTTACTGTGATACTGATCTTCCCTCTGAACGTAGACAGCGTTGCTGCATAAATAAATCTGTTTGTACAACAACGTAACCTCTGCAGCATGTAACCAACAACACTGAACACTAACAGAAATGGTGGGTAATCATCAGGATTGATGCCTCGAATGACATAATCTCAGAAATCTACAACATTGATGAACCATGTGAGGGTGAAGCTCCCAGAGACAGTGAAGAGCAGAATCACAGCCTTCCTTCTGCTCTCCATCTCTGGGTCTCTGCAGGTCTCTCCTTTGTTCTCATCCTTCAGCCTTTTAGTGATCAACTGGTCACTAAAATAGAGGATAGAACATTAGAGCGCAGAACAGGCCCTTCGGCCCTCGATGTTGCGCTGACTTGTGGAACCAATCTGAAGCCCATCTATCTGACACTATTCCATTTTCATCCATATGTTTATCCAATCACCATTCAAATGCCCTTAAGGCTGGTGAGTCTTTAACTGTTGTAGGCAGGATGTGGGCCTTGGTGAAGAATGGACTGATGAGAGCCAGGAGGGGGCATGAAAAGGCTTAAGGAGGTGGGATGTAGGAAAACCCCAAGGTGTTGTACACTTGTGTGAGGAACAAGAGGATGACCAGAGTGAGGGTAAGGCCGATCACGGAGAGTGCAGGGAATTTGTGCCTGGAGTCGGAGGAGGTAGTGTCGGTCCTCAATGAATGATTTCCTTCAATATTCACTACTGAAAGGGAACTTTACGTTTGTGAGGACAGCATGAAATCTTGGGAATTACAGACCAGTCGGTTTTATGTCTGTTATGGGCAAATTATTGGAGAGGATTCTGAGAGACAGGATTTATGATTAATTGGAAAACCATGGCTTGGTTAGAGATAGTCAGCATGGCTTTGTGAGGGGCAGGTCATGCCTCACAAATCTTATTGAATACTTTGAAGATGTGACAAAACACATTGAGGAAAGTCGAGCAGTGGATGTGGTGCACATGGATTTTAGCAAGGCATTGAATAAGGTTCCCCATGGTAGGCTCTTTTAGAAAGTAAGGAGGCATAGGATACAGGGAAATTTGGCTGTCTGAATACAGAAAAGGCTGGTCCATAGAAGACAGAGGATGGTATAGATGGAAAGTATTCAGGCTGGAGCTTGGTGATCAGTGATGTTGTACAGAGATCGGTTCTGGGACCTCTGCTCTTTGTGATTTTTATAAATGACCTGGATGAGGAAGTGGAAGGTTGTTTAGTAAGTTTGTCGATGACATGAGGTTTGGTGGGGTGGTGGATAGTGTGGAGGACTGCTCTAGGTTGCAACGGGACATTGACAGGATGCAGAACTGGGAGAAAGTGAGGACTGCAGATGCTGGAGATCAGAGCTGAAAAATGTGTTGCTGGAAAAGCGCAGCAGGTCAGGCAGCATCCAAGGAGCAGGAGAATTGACATTGCTGGCATAAGTCAATTCCTGATGAAGTGCTTATGCCCAAAACGTCGATTCTCCTGCTCGTTGGATGCTGCCTGACCTGCTGCGCTTTTCCAGCAACACATTTTTCAGGATGCAGAACTGGGCTGATAAATGTCAAATGGAGTTGAACCTGGAAAAGTGTGAAGTGATTCATTTTGGAAGGTCAAATTGGAATGCAGAATGCAGGGCTAAAGGCAGGATTCTTGGCAGTGTGGAGGGACAGAGGGATCTTGGGTTTCCATGTCTATAGATCCCTCAAAGTCACCCCCCCCCCCACCCCTCCCCACAATTGTTAAGACGGCGTATGGTGTGTTTGTTTTCATTAGCAGAGGGATGGAGTTTAAGAGCCGTGAGGTTATGCTGCAGCTCTACAGAGCCCTGGTTAGACCATACTTGGAATATTATGTTCAGTTCTGGTTGCCTCCTTATAAAAAGGATGTGGGAGCTTTCAAGAGGGTGCAGAGGAAATTTACCAGGATACTGCCTGGACAGGAGGGCATGTTTATGAAGAAAGGTTGAGGGAGCTAAGGCTTTTCCCACTGGAGTGAAGAACGATGAGAGCTGACTTGGTAGAGGTGTACAGGATGATGAAAGGCACAGATAGAGGGAATAGACAGAGACTTTTTCCTTGGGCGGAAATAGTCATCATGGGGGGACCATAATTTTAAGGTGATTAGAGGGAGGTTTAGGTGAGATGTCAGAGGCAGATTCTTAACACAGACAGTGGTGTGTGTGTGGAATGTACTGCCAGCAGTGGGAGTAGAGTCAGATACATTAGGGACATTTAGATAATCGAACATAGAACATTACAACGCAGTACAGGCCCTTCGGCCGCTGATGTTATGCTGGCCTGTGGAACCAATCTGAAGCCTATCTATCCTGCACTATTCCATTTTTATCCACATGTTTATCTAATGACCATTTAATGCCCTTAAAGTTGGCGAGTCTATTACTGTTGCAGGCAGAGTGTTCCATGCCCTTACTACTGTCCGTGTAAAGAAACTACCCCTGACATCTGTCCCATACATATCACCCCTCAATTTAAAGCTATGTCCCCTTGTGCCAGCCAACACCATTTGAGGAAAAAAGCTCTCACTGTACACCCTATCTAACCCTCTGATTATCTTGTATGTCTCAATTAAGTCATCTCTCAACCTTCTTCTCTCTAACAGAAACAGCCTCAACTTCAACAGCCTGGGTGGCAACTTTCAGGGATCTATGTACATGGACATCAAGATCTCTCTGCTCATCTACACGAACAAGAATCTTGTCATTAACCCAGTACTCTGTATTCCTGTTCCTCCTTCCAAAGTAAATCACCTCACACTTTTCCAGATTAAAATTCATTTTCCACTTTGCAGCCTAGCTCTGCAGCTTATCTTTGTCCCTCTGTTAGCTGCAATATCCTTCAGCACTATTCACAACTCCACCGACCTTAGTGTCATATGCAAATTTACGAACCCTCTTTCTACCCCTCATCCAGATCATTTATAAAAATGATAAACAGCAGTGGACGCAAAACAAATCCTTGTGATACACCACTAGTAACGAACTCCAGGGTGAACATTTCCCACCAGCCACCACCCTCTGTCTTCTTTCAACCAGCCACCTTCTGATCCAAACTGCTGAAACATCCTCAATCCCATGCCTCCGTATTTTGTGCAATTTAAGCGACTCTTGGATAGGCACATAGACGAGAGAACAATAGAGTCAGATAAATGGTCGGCACAACGTCGAGGGCTGAAGGGCCTGTATTATAGTATGTTCTATGTTAACATCACAGGTTCAATCCCCACACTGGCTGAGATCATCATGAAGGTCCTACCTTCCCAACCTCACCGTTCCCCTGAGGCACGGTGACCCTCAGGTTAAACTCATGGCCAGTTGTTTCTCACTAATGAGAGAGCAGCCCTATGGTCCACTGGGACTTCAGGGACTTTACTGAAGGAATATATATCCAAGTCAGGATGGTGAGTGGCTTGGAAGGGAACATGCAGGTCATGGTGTTCTCATGCGTCTTTGTCTTTAGGAAGGTAGTGGTCATAGATGTTGAAGATGATTTCTACGGAGCATTGGTGAGTCTCTGCAGTTTGTATTGTCAATGATACTCAGTGCTGCTACTGAACACCGGTGGTGGATGGACTGAATGTTTGTAAATGCGGTGCTAATCAAACTGGTTACTTTGTCGTAGAAGAGAAAATGTTGGAGAAACTCAGCAAGCCTGGTGTACCTGTGAAGAGAGAAAGTGAATGAATGTTTCTAGTCTGACATGACTCCTGATCAGCACTGTTCTGAAGAAGTGTTATATTGGACTCAAAAGGTTAACTCTCTATTTCTCTCCACAGGTGTTGCCAGATTTGCTGAATTTCTCCAGCACTTTCTGATTTCATTTCGGATTTTGAGTGTCTGCAACATTGTGCTTTTATATGGCTGCTTGGTCATGCTGGGATCCCATTTCTTGAGGGATCTTGGAGATATTTCCATCCAGGCAAGTGGGGAGTATTCCATCACACTCCTGACCTGTGCCTTGGAGGTGGTGGGGAGGCTTTTGGAGCCATGAGGTACATCCCTCACTGCAGTGTTCCTGCCCCCTGAGCTGCTCTTGTAGCCACAGTACTTACATTGTAAATCCATTTCATTTTCAGCTCAATGGGAACTCCCAGCTTGTTGATTGTGGGGGATTCAGCAACAGCAAAGCCTTGAATGTCACACGGCGTTATCGATGTGATCTCTTCTTGGAGGTGATAATTGTTTTGTATTTGTGTGGCACGCATGTTAATTGCCATTTGTCAGCCCAGGCCTGGAACATAGAACATAGAACATGACAGCGCAGTACAGGCCCTTCGGCCCTCGATGTTGCGTCGACTTGTGAAACCAATCTCAAGCCCATCTAACCTACATGACTTCGTTATCATCCATATGTTTATCCAATGACCATTTAAATGCTGTCAAAGTTGGCAAGTCTTCTACTGTTGCAGGTAGCGCATTCCATGCCCTTACTACTCTCTGAGTAAGGAAACTACCTCTGACATCTGTCCTCTATCTATCACCCCTCAATTTAAAGCTCTGTTCTAATCCTCTGATCATCTTGTATGTTTCTATAAAGTCACCTCTCAACCTTCTTCTCTCTAACAAAAAACAACTTCAAGTCCCTGAGCCTTTCCTCATATGTCCTTCCCTCCATACCAGGCAACATCCTGGGAAATCTCCTCTGCACCCTTTCCAATGCTTCCACATCCTTCCTATAATATAGCGACCAGAACTGTACCACATTTCAAGTGCGGCCGCACCAGTGTTTTGTACAGCTGCAACATGACCTCATGGCTCCAAAGCTCAATCCCTCTACTAATAGAAGCTAACACACTGTACACCTTCTTAACAACCCTATCAGCCTGGGTCGCAACTTTCTGGGATCTATGTGTATAGACATGGTGATACGGTGGCACAGTGGCGCAGTGGTTAGCACTGCTGCCTCACAGCAACAGAGACCTGGGTTCAATTCCCACCTCCGGCGACTGACTGTGTGGAGTTTACACATTCTCCCTGGGTTTGCTCCAGTTTCCTCCCACAGTCCAAAAATGTGCCGGTTAGGTGAATTGGCCACGCTAAATTGCCTGAAAAAGGGCTTATGCCCGAAATGTCGATTTTGATGCTGCCTGACCTGCTGCGCTTTTTCAGCTCTGATCTCCAGCATCGGCAGTCCTCACTTTCTCCATGCTAAATTGCCCATAGTGTTAGGTGAAGGGATAAATGTAGGGGAATGGGTCTGGGTGGGTTGCGCTTCGGCGGCTCGGTGTGGACTTGTTGGGCTGAAGGGCCTGTTTCCACACTGTAAGTAATCTAAGACACTGAGATCTCTCTGCTCACCACACTACCAAGAATCTTGCCATTAACCCAGTACTCCGTATTCCTGCTCCTCCTTCCAAAGTGAATCACCTCACACCTTTCCGCATTAAACTCTATTTTCCAGCTCTGCAGCTCACCTAAGTCCCTCTGTAACCTGCAGCATCTTTCCACACTACCCACAACTCCACTGACCTTCGTGTCATCCGCAAATTTAACAAACACATCCTTCTATAGCCTCATCCATGTCATTTATAAAAATGACAAACAGCAGTAGACCCAAAACAAATCCTTGCGGTACACCACTAGTAACTCCCCGTTAAACATTTCTCATCAACCACCACCCTCTGTCTTCTTACAGCTTGGGAGCGTGAGCCTGGATATCAGGCAGCAAGCTTTGCTTCAACCCAGATAAAACGTCTGCTTTCTAAACCAGAGCGTTACCATGACCAGTGTTGTGGGGATTCAGATTTTATTTGTGTGAGAGCTGTGCTGTTCTATCTTGGACAGGTAGAAGGACTCGTATCAAATGTTGAAGTTTTTCTGATTGAGGTGGATATCCCATCTGGCACATGATGATGGATCCACTGCTGAATACCTTCATGCGAAAGGGACTCAATGCCCTATCATTTGCTCATCCATATCATAGCAACCATCCCTTCCTGGATACTGTGGGGTGATTCAATGCCCTGTACTGGAGTTCATACAGTGTGGGAAAAGAAGTATGGTGGCAAATTGAACTATGGAGACTCCAAAACCAAATACAGAAATTTTGTGATCAATGTCCATATTAGGTGTGTCCTATTCCTTGTTTTCCTGATCCCAGGTGTGTTTGTGTGGGTGCTGTGGGCTTATGGGTAATGCCAGTCAGAGTAACCTGGAAAGCAGGTGAAATCAACTGCTGCTGACCCAAAACCACCTTGAGTATATGACTGTGTTTCTGTGAGTAATCTGCTGCTCATGTTCTTCCCTATGTCCTTTAAATGTGCAAATGATTCATTTAGAGAGAGTTTACTGATGTGGTTCAGATTCTTTAAACTTCATATGACATGGAACAACCATTATCTTTGTGTCATTACCTACAGTCTGGGCTCAGGCACAGAGAATATTTGAGTAATAACTTCAAGACTCTTTTTTTCCTTTCTCTTACAGTAAGTCTAGCAGTGATTACAATCTTAGCTCGGGGCAAATGTGGCCTTTCTCCATGCAGCACTAGCTATCTGGTGGCCATGACAGTGTCAGATCTACTGTTCATCGTTTTTTTTATCTCATCATTCGCCAGTTTCAACGTTATTATTATCCACTGTGTTTCCTGCAAATCACTCCTGTTTGTGGTGCTCTCTATGTCCTCATCCATTTGACCTTTGATTGTTCTACATGGGTCACCATTGCTATTTCCTTTGATCGATTTGTTGTCATTTGTTGACATGAGATGAAAACTAAGTATTGCACAGGGAAACCTGCAATGAAGGTTCTAGCAACAATCTACATCTTTTGTTTCAAGAATATTCCCAACTTCTTCATGCATAAACCTGGAAAGATGATCAACAATGTTAGGTGGTACTGTTGTGTCACGTACAGTTATCTTTATGACCCTCGGTGGACAAGTTTTAAATATTTTCAGACTTTTTTTAACACCAATGTTCCCATTTTCCTTTATTCTCTTTATCAACATTCTGACTGTCAGACACATCTTCGAGGCCATTAAGGTGCA
The DNA here is from genome assembly GCF_037043375.1 of Chiloscyllium plagiosum. NCBI lineage: Eukaryota > Metazoa > Chordata > Chondrichthyes > Orectolobiformes > Hemiscylliidae > Chiloscyllium > Chiloscyllium plagiosum. The sequence continues at coordinate 53,081,235 of NW_028270167.1, forward strand.
GAAGGAACTGAGAGGTCAGAGAAAAACACAGAATGATCCAAAGGAAGAGAGCAGGAAGAATTCTGTGATTTTACTCTTTGCCATATCTGCCAGCTTCATACTTCTCTGGTTGTTGCATATTTTATATTTCTTTAATGTCGGTTATTCATTGGATTATGTTTCTTTTAGTCTCCTTGTTCAGAGGCAGATTGGATGAAACTGTTTACCTGCTGCATACTCTCACACCTCCTCCCTCCCTCCCTTGCTCCGTCCTTCGCCCCTCTAATCCCACTGAGGTGACTCTGGCTGTGCTCTATCCCTGGGGGAGGTATGTCCCAGGTAGAGGGAGATAGGAGCTGACTGGATGGGCTGGGACTTGGGCAGAGAGGGGCTTTGAGTGAGAGACTTGGGGATATGTCAAATGGGTTCTGGCAGCCATTGTCCCTTTCACCATGTGCACTGAGCAGTGGGTGTGTATCTGTGGGTTTCTGTCTGTCTCTGTGTGACAGAGTGTAGGGAATGGTTGAATCTTGAAAGCAAGCCCCTGGAACAGATTCAGTCCTCAGTGGGAGAGAGTGAGTGTGAGAGTGACCATCCAGAGAGCTTAGACCAATCGGAATGGTGAATATCACCTCGTTCCTTATCACCTGTTTGCATCTATCTGATTTTTCCTCTTTTTTTCTCTCACTCAATCTCTCCCTTTGCCTCTGTCTCTCTCTTTGCCTCTGTTTGTATCACTCTACATCACTCTTTCCCTCTCAACCTTCTCTCTCACACTATCTCTCTCTCTATCTATCTATCTTACTGATAGCCTCTTCTTGTGTAGTTTTCTCTCCTGCCTCTTCTTTCTACCTTTTTCTGTGTTCTTTCTCATTCTCTTGCTCTTTCTTCTTTTCTAATTTTTTCTCTCTTTCTTTCCCTTCCTTTTCTTCCCTATTTCTGCCTTTCAATCCTGAATCTGCACCCCCTTCAATTTTGAACAACCTCCCCCCAACACAAATTTAGCCCCTGTCCCCCTCCATGGCCCCTGACCCCTCCGTGGCTCCTGTCTAATTGCCCTCCCCTGTGCAGTTTCATCTACCCCGAACTGCCTCTCTGTAGTTTCTCCACTATACACCCACTGCATATAAAAGTCCCTTGGTATCTCCATTCATCAACAATACCCTTCCCCCTGCTGTGTCCCAGGTCCTGGTCTGGTGGACAAAGTGAGCGTGTGAAGAGACTAACGTGGCTTTTGACTGCGTACCATAATGTCATGGAGTCATAGAGTCATACAGCACGGAGACAGACCCTTCGAACCAACCAGGCCACACCGACCATGTTCCAAAACTGAACTATTTCCAACTGCCTGCGCTTGGCCCATATCCCTCTAAACCTTTCCTATTCATGAACTTATCCAAATGTATTTTAAACACTGTAACTGTACCTGCATCCACAACCTCCTCTGGTAGTGCATTCCACACATGAACTACTAAAAATCCTGCCCCTCATCTCCTTTTTCAATCTTTCTCCTCTCACCTTAAAAATACACCCCCCAGGTTTGAACTCCCCCACCTGAGGGAAAATACCCCTGTCATTCACCTTATCTATGCCCCTCATGATTTTATAAACATCAATAAGATCATCCCTCACCCTCCAATGCAACAGCCCAATTTTTATATCTCAAACCCTTCATTCCTGGCAACATCTTGGTAAATCTTTACTGAACTCTCTCCACTTTAATAATATTCTTCCTATAACAGGGCGATGAGAATTGCACATTAATCCAGGAGAGGCCTCATCACTGTCCTGTACAAATTCAATATAATGTCAGAACTCCGATCCTCAAAGTTCTGAGCAATGAAGACAAACATGCTCATTACCTTCTTAACCACCCTGTCTGCCCATGATGCAAATTTCAAAGGACTATGTCCCTGACCCTGAGGTCTCTCTGCGCTACAACGCTACCCAGGGCCCTACCATTAAGTCCTGTCCTTATTTGTATGACCACAATGCAATACCTCAACTTTATCCAAGTTAAAATCCATCTGCCAATCCTCAACCCTTTAACCCAATCGATCAATAACTCTTTGCAATCTTGGGTAACCTTCATCCTGAAGAAGGGCTCATGCCCGAAACGTCGATTCTCCTGCTCCTTGGATGCTGCCTGACCTGCTGCGCTTTTCCAGCAACACATTTTCAGCTCTGATCTCCAGCATCTGCAGTCCTCACTTTCTCCTAACCTTCTTCACTGGCCATTTTACCATTTTGGTGTCATCCACAAACTTACGAACCATGCCTCCTATATTGTCATCCAAATCCTTCATATACATGACAGACCGAAGTGGAGCTGGTACCGATCATTGTGAAACACTGCCGATCACAGGCCTACATCTGAAAAACAATGATCCACCATCACCTGCTGCCTTCTACTGTAAAGCCAATTATATATCCAATAGGCAAGCCCACCCTGAATCCCATGTGATCTAACTTTACTAATTAGTCTACCATTCAGAGCCTCATCAAAAGCTTTACACAAAGCTGAACAAACAGTATCAACCTCTCTGTCCTCATCAATCATTTTGGTTACTTCTCAAAACAAACCCAGTCAAGTGTGTGAGACATGATTTTCCTCACACTAAACCATACTGACCATTTCAAATCAATTCTTTCCTCTCCAACCTCTGTAAATTCTATCTTTCAGAATCATCTCTAAAAACCTACCCACCACCGAAGTCAGACTCACAGGTCGATCGTTCCCAGGCTTCTCCTCACATCCCTTCTTAAACAATGACATTTTAGCCACACCCCAGTCCTCCAATTCTTCACCCATGTTTGTAGATGATACAAATATTTCTGCTAGGGGCCCTGCAATTTTCTCCCTAACTTCCAAAAGTTCCTGGGAAACACTTGATCAGGTCCTGGAGGTTTATCTGCCTTTATATTTTTTAAGATCTCCAGCACTTCCTCTTCTGGACTGTGAACTGTTTCCAAAACATCAATATCTATTTCCATGATTACTCTCACCTCCATTTCTTTCTCACAGTAAAAACTGATTCGAAATATTCATTTATATCTCTCCCATCTCTTGAGGTTCAACACAAAGACAACCTCGTTGGTCTTAAAGGGATTCTAACCTCTCTCCGTCACTCAATGTATTTACAGAATCTCTTTGGATTATCTTTAACCTTACCTGCCAAGGCTATCTCCTGTCCCCTCTTTGCCTTCCTCATTTCCTTCTAAAGAATGCCCCTACACTCTTTACACTCTTCAAGACATTCAGTTGATCCCAATTGTCTCTCGAATAGATGGTTTTTTTTATTCTTGACTTGAACTACAACATCTTTATTCATCCATTGTTCGCTAATCTTACCAGCCTTGCCTTTCACTCTAACAGGAACAGAATGTTTCTGAACTCTGGTTGTCACACTTTGAAAGGCCTCCCACTTGTCAGTCCTCCTTTTCCCTGCGATTAGTCTACTCCAATCAACTTTTGAAAGGTCTTGTTTCATATCCTTTCACAACCATTTGCCTTACCCCAATTAAGAGCTTTACCTTTTATCCTTTTACATAACTATTTTAAAATTACTAGGATAATGATCACTGGTCCAAAAGTGTTCCCTGACTCACACTTCAGTCACTTGCCCTGCCTTATTTCCCAAGAGAAGGTCAAGTTTTGATCTGTCTCTCATTGGAAGATTTATATATTGATAAAATAACATTTTCTTGCAATTAAACAATTCTTCACCATCGAAACCTTTAACACCATGGCAGTCTGAGACAGCATTTGGAAAATTAAAATCCCATACTATTACAAACTTATTATTCTTCCATATATTTGAGATCTCTCGACATTTTTGCTTCTCAATTGCCCTCTGACTATTGGGGAGCCAATAGTACAATCCCATCAAGGTGATCATCCCTTTCTTATTTCTAATTTCAATCCATATATTTTCACTAAATGATCCCTCAGAAATACCTTCCCTAATTACAGTCATAATATTTTCATTAATCAAAAATGCCAGTCCTTCTCCCACCTCGCCTCTTTCTGTCCTTCCTATACCATCTAAAACCCAGAACACTGAGCTGCCAGTCTTTTCCATTCCTCAGCCATGTTTCTGTAATAGCAATAACATCCCAGGCCTATGTTCCCTTACATGCCCTGAGTTCATCAGCCTTATCCCTGAGACCTCTTGCATTGAAATAAATGCAGTTTAAGTGTTCAGTGTTCCTTTGTTCTCTGATTTGTTCTTGTTGTCTTTTCTCAATAATTTGCTGTTTTCTGATTCAGAATCATTGTCATCTTTCTTTCTATTTTCACTGTTGTTTAGAAAGCCCCGCCCCACCTCTCTCAAATCTGACAATCTCCTGAAATAGAGCGAGCAAATCTCCCCACCAGGATATTGGTCTAGTTCAGGTGAACAGGTCTTTTCTGTCCCAGAAGAGATCCCAATGTTCCAAGAAAGTGACTCCCTGCACATTGCAGCACCTCGTCAACCATTGATTTATCTGCCCTGTCCTTTTATTCCTTCCCTCATTAGAACTTGGCACCAGAAGTAAACCAGAAATTATTACTTTTCATATTCTGTTTATGAACCTGATACTTAACCAGTTATACTCACTCTGTAAAGCCTTACCCTTTCCCTGACTATGTCATTCCTATCGATGTATACAACAATTTCCAGCTTCTCACTCTCCCCTTTGACAATTTGCATCAAACGTTTTGAGAATCTTTTACCCTGGCACCAGAAAAGCAACGTACTCTCCTAGATTCACACTCACTACCGCAGAATCTCCTGTCTGCGCCCCTCGCAGGAGAGTTCCCGAAAACAATTATTCTTTTCAATCTTGACAATCCCATTTAACATAAAATTCATTGTTAGTGCCCAAGATCTGTTGACCACTTCTATTTTTCTCATTCAACAATCCCCAAAATGGAATATCTGTCTGAGAGAGGAATAGCCACAGGAGAGTTCTAAACCACCTTCATACCCTTCCTGATGGACAGTTATCGATCTGAATGATCCTGCTGTGTAATCACTTCACTATATGTACGAGTCATCACACTCACTATCTCTTACAGGTCATCAGTAACAGTTATTATAAAAAGAAGAAGCTCTCAATAGCACCTTATATATTAAATGAAACTATTTTCCTTCTTTATTTAATATGAAGCATGCAAAGAAAAATTAAAAACATAAATATTAAAAAGAAATCGAAAACTTAACTGAACAAATGAAAAAAACAATTCCTCCTCAAATAATCCAACATTCAGCTTTCACTGTCCAGATACAAAAACCTCTCCCGAGCCGTCCCTGTTCAGGCTTCTCCACAAGCTCCGTGTATAAACAATCGGTCCTTCTTCATCTACTTTTCTAACTGAGTTTTTTTTCCACAAAACTCACCTACCACTGACAACAGGTTCACCAGTCTATAGTTCCCTGGCTTTTCCCTACCACCTTCTTAAATAATGGCACCATGTTAGGAAGGGATCTTTCCCCTTTCTCCTTCCTGGGCCTCTCCATCTCCATTTCTGGCGACAGACTCAACACGGACATCTACCTCAAACCCAGTGACTCCCACAGCTACCTGGACTACACCTCCTCCCACCCCACTTCTATAAAAACACCTTCCCTGATTCCCAATTCCTCCGCCTCAGCCGCATCCGCTCCCAGGAGGACCAATTCCACCATTGAACATCCCAGATGGCCTCCTTCTTTAAGAACCACAGTTTCCCCTCCCACGTGCTCGATGATGCCCTCCAGTGCATCTCCTGCACTTCCCACACCCCAGCCCTTGAACTCCATGTCTCCAAACGCAACAAGGAGAGAACACCTCGCTCCTCACCTTGTACTCCACCATCCTCGGATACAACATCCTCATCCTCCGCCATTTCTGCCACCGACAAACAGACCCCACCACCAGGGATATATCAAATTTTGAGAAGACTTGTAGCTCAGTTTGAGGTTCTAAATTGGAGTAAGGCCAATTTTGATAGTATTAGACAAGACATTTCAAAAGTTGATTGGAGCAGATGTTCACAGGTAAAGGGAATGGTTGGAAAATGGGAAGCCTTTGAAAATGAGATCATGAGAGTTCAGGGACAGTATTTCCTGTTAGGGTGAAGGACAAGGATTGTAAGTGTAGGGAGTGATGGATAATCAGGGATAATAACATGCTTCCCTATCTATATAACCTTCTCCAGGACCTGCACTCCTCCAAGTTTCTGTGACATCACCCTGCCCCGAAACACCACCTTATCATTGTAACTACCTGCAGACCCTGCCCCCCTTCTTTATCTCTGTAATCACCTCCTACAGCTCCACCTCTCCCTCTCTCTGTATCCTCCAGCCTCTTCACCACAAACTATCTCTGTCATGTCCAGTGCACATGTAGGAGACACGTCACGTGCACAAAGATTGCTCGTCAGTGACAGACTCTTTGTTTCATGCGAAGTTCTCAGGATCTGAGAGGAAGGGTCCATCACACCAACAGCCAGAGGACATTTCCCTGTGTCTTCCCACTGAAACTGGGCTGCAACAGAATTTCTGTAAATCCAATGAATTGGTGGCTTGACTCCAGGTCCATTTGCTGAAACAAGATCCTTTAAAACTGAGAGTAACTGGCAATGCGAGAGTTAATGATGAGAAAAAATACAGAATTCATTCAGAATCTGAGAGTAAATGTGCATCCTGTAAACAGTGAAGGGGGACATGACAGAGTACCTCACCTTCTTATCTCTGTCACCATTTTCTTTCGCTTTGTTTGTTTTTAGATGACAGTTAGTGAGGATCAATTACACCCCAATCTTTTGTTTCTTCTCTTCTCCCATTCTCCTGCCTCGCCTCCACCCTGTTCCTTGCACCATTTTGGTCAATATTGTTACTCTGTCATTTCAGCCTCTCCTGCCCTTCAGCCCATCACAGCCTTTCCCTTCTGCTCTTCTTCCCACCTTCCAGCTGAGACACAAGTAACAATGCAGGTAGTTCCCTCTCACACACACTCACATTATCACTGACAGAGATACAGAGACACAGAAGGGTCATCAATCCCACAGGCTCAGACAGAGACAGTGTTCAGTCCCACTCTGATCCCACCTTCCAGTGATATGTTTTTATTCTAACACTCAAACAGAGCAAGAGATAATGAAATGATTTATATTTCTCTCCAAACTGGTCTGGAAACAAATCCCAATCTCCAAGTCACATTGACAATAAAATTGAAAAGGACTGTGTTAATCTCTCAAGAGTAACCTATAGCACCCAATTGAATAACATGTCGAATGGCCATCTGGGGTGTGGATGTAGACTGTAATGTTAACATTTAACTTTATTTTTCTACACAGTAATTCCTTCCTTCTAACTTAGATTTTGCGTTACTATGTGTACCTGCGTTTTGTGCTGAGGTACCTTTGTACCTGAGATGCACAATGTTTGTACTTGTGGACACGTGACAATAAAGTTTAAGTCTATATCTAAATACCAAACACCTTCTTCACTCCCCTGTCTATCCCTGACTCCACTTTCAAACATCTATGAACCAGCACTTCAAGGTCTCTTTGTTCAGATACTATCCCCATGCCCTTTACCATTAAGTGCATATGTCCCACCCTGACTTGCCTTTCCATAATGCAGCACCTCACATTTATCTGAATTAAACTCTATCTTCCACTTCTCAGCCCAGTAATCCATCTGATCAAGGTCCCATTGTACTCTGAGGGAATCTTTTCCATTGTCCTCGACACCTCCAATTTTGGTGTCAAAATTACTAACTATACCTCCAGTGTTCACATTCAAATTGTTTATATAAATGACAAAAACGGTGGACCCAGCACCAATCAATGTGTCACACCACTGGCCACAGGTCTTCAGTCTGGAAAGCAACCTTCTAGTACCCAAACGGTTAATTCTCCTTATATTCCACATGACATAATGTGCTTAACCAATATACCATCCAGGTCTTTGTTGAAAACTGAACTGAAGTACATATAGATCATGTTCACCATTCTTTCTTTATCAATCCTCTTCATTACATCTTAAAATAACTCAATTAAGTTAGTGGAAAATGATTTCTCACCATGTGGACCTAATTTATGCTGAACCTTTCCAAATATATGCAAAACGTGTCCTCAGGATCCCCCTTCAACATGTTGCCCAGCACCAATGCCAGGCTCACTGATCTAGAGTTCGCTGGCTTCTCCTTCCCACATTTCTTGAACAATGGCATCACGTTCGCCAACCTCCAGCCTTCTGGCACCTTACCTGTGATTATCAATGATACAAATATCTCCGAATGGAGCCCAGTAATCATTTCCCTCACTTCTCACAGAATTCTAGGGTACATCTGCACAGGTCCTGGAGGTTTATCAACCTTTATCTGTTTCAGGTTAAAAATCACACCACACCAGGTTATAGTCCAACAGGTTTATTTGGAAGCACCAGTTTTCGGAGCACTGCTCCTTCATCAGGTGGTTATGGTTCTAGAGTATAAGATCGTAGGACACAATTTATAGCAAAAGTTTAGTGTGATGTAACTGAAATAAAATATTGAAAAAGACCTGGATTGTTTGTTAAGTCTTTCATCTTTTAGAATGGGCATGTTGTTTCAGTTCTTTCAGATGTAAATCCCAGAACTTGCTTAAAGTTACATTCTCAAGTGAGCTTTGACATGTTGGCCCAGGTAATACATTGAAGGTGTGAGGTGCCTGTGTGTCGCTGTCAGTGCCCCAATGTTCAGACTGATTCGAATCTAAAAAAGAGATTGACAGAATCTTACATGGATTCGTGCAGTGTTTGAGCAAAATAAAATATAATTCTGAAAGTACAAATTCTCCCCACAAAATTATATGTGTGTGTGCCTAGGTGTGTGTGTGTGTCTGTGTCTGTGGTCGGGGTATGTGAGAGAGTGTTTGTATATGTGTGAGTTTGAGTGTAAAGGTGTATAGGTCTGTAAGAGGGCGTGTGTGAGAATGGGAGTGTACATGTGAGCGTATGAGAGAAGGTCTACATGATGTATGGGTCTCTAGGCATGTGTGTGTCTGTATATATGTGTGTGTGTCTGAGTATGTATGTGTGTGTATGTGCATGTGTGTGTGTATGTGTGTGTGTGTATGTATATGTGTGTGTGTTTACATGTGTGTGTGTGTGTGTGTGTATGTGTGTGTGTGTGTGTGTGTAGTGCAGTGGGGTCACCTGTCGTGTAACATGAACCCAAGATCCTGGTTGAGGCCAGCCCTGTGGGAACCGAACTTGGCTATCAGCCTCAGCTCAGCCACTTTGCGTTGTTGCCTGTCCCAAAGTCCGCCTTGGAGGATGGTCATCCAAAGGTCCGGAATGCTGAAGTGTTCTCCGACTGGGAGGGAATACTCCTGTAGGTTGATCGTTGTCCGGTTCAACAATCGACATTTGATTATCCGTATATTGGATTATCCAGAAAGATCGCAAAAACCCTGCCCGGACGGAATTTCACAATGTCCCCAAGGTCCTGCACTTCCTGCAGGAGCCTCTGCCCCACAACCTGAGCCACCTCCGGAGTTTTAGTTTTGCCCCTTTTAGGGACATAAAATGGTGGGCCCTCTTCCGACTGCTGCTGCACACCATCCACCTCTATTCCCTCATCCACCGCCCGGACACTCCTTGGTGTGCCCCTTTGCCACTTAGTGGTGGGGATCCTCAGTGGAGAGCTCTCTAGGTGAGAGTCCTCCCCCTTTCTCTCGGGGATCTGGAGTGGAGGGTGTTGCATGCAGCTGTCCCCTACAATCACATTACGGTGGCTCATGGACTCCCAGCCCAACTGCTTGTTCTGTGGTGCTGTAGAGTCCAGAGACCATGTATATTTGGGGTGTGGGCATTTGCACTTCCTTTTTGATTTTCTTAAAAACCTTCTCCTCTGTTTCTGGTTGCACTTCAGCCCCACGCTTCTGATCTTTGGGCACCCGGTGTGGAGGGGGGTGGGTAGGTCAGAGGACCTCCTCGTGGGTCTGCTCCTGGGCCTGGCCGTAAGTAGGTCCAGGCAGTGGGCCGTGGAGGGGGGCGTTAGGGCCGATTGCCTGCTCCTCTTCCTCGGGTATGTTAGAGCCCGGGTGTCACTGGAGAAGGAGCACACGGTGTCCACCAACACCCTTGAGATTTTCAGGGAAAGGTGGGCACCACAGGGAGTGGAGTGTATTATTTCCCCCTCCAACTCTATTTTGATGTAATCCTTACCCTCCCCTTCACTGTTTGATCACGCAGCATTGCCCTTTGATGAGAAGGGCACTGCTTGTCACTGGTCACTCAGTGTTTCCTTTCTTCCTGATGGTGGAATATAAATAAAGATTGAAGCAATTGTTGTGCGACACAGGTTCTGACACCTGCACGCAGGGGTGCTGGGGAAAAATAAGCACCACCGCGATTGGGTGGTAATGTGGGGGGGCGGAGAAAGAAAAAGAAATCCCATTGAATTCACCCTCACCCTATTTGCCAAAGCTATCTCATGTCCCATTTTTATTTCCCTGATTTCCCTCATGTATACTTCTACTGCCTTTATACTCTTTTAGAGATTCTCTCGATCCCGGCTGTCTATATCTGACATACGCTTGAAAAAAACCTTATTCTTGAACAAAACCTCATTTTCTCTGGTCTTCCAGCATTCCCTACACCTACCAGTCTTGCCCTTCACCCTAACAGGAACATACTGTCTCTGGATTCTCATTATCTCATTGTTGAAGGCTTCCAACTTTCCAGCCGTCCTTTACCTGTGAATACCCACCTCCAATCTACTTTTGAAAGTTCTTGCCTAATGTCATCAAAATTGGCCTTCTTCTAAATTTAGAACTTTAACTTTTAGATCCGGTCTGTCTTTTTCCATCAATATTTTAAAACTGCCTGATTTGGAGGTGCTGGTATTGTACTGGAGTGGACAAAGTTAAAAATCGCACAACACCAGGTTATAGTCCAACAGGTTTATTTGGAAGCACTAGCTTTCGGAGCACCACTCCTTTATTAGGTATAACCACCTGATGAAGGAATGCTGCTCTGAAAGCTAGTGCTTCCAAATAAACCTGTTGGACTATAACCTGGTGTTGTGTGATTTTTAACTTTATTTTAAAACTAATAGAATTATGGTCCCTGGCCCCAAAGTGCTCCCCCACTGATACCTCAGTCACCTGCCCTGCTTTATTTCCCAAGAGTCGGTCAAGTTTTGCTCTTCTTTCAGTAAGTACATCCACATACTGAATCAGAAAAAAATCTTGTACACACTTAACAAATTCCTCTCCAACCAAGTCCTTAACACTATGGCAGTCCCAGTCTAAGCTTTGGAAAGTTAAAAATCCCCTACCATTACCACCCTATTATTCTTACAGATAACTGAGATCTCCTTACAAGTTTGCTTCTCTATTTCCCATTAACGTTTGGGAGTCGACAGTAAAATCCTAATCAGGTGATTATTCCTGTGAGTACATCCTGGGAAATTATTCCCTCCCTACCGGCATTGTGGGTCAACCCACAGCAAGTGGACTGCAGTGATTCAAGAAGGCAGCTCACCACCACCTTCTCAAGGACAAATAGTGATGGGCTGTCAGTGCTGGCCAGCCAGAGACACCCATTGTCCCATAAATGAATAAAAAAGAAGCAATTTGGGTGGAACCGAGAAATAAGATAGGGATAATCACCTTAAGTATAGCCGTAATATTATCCCTAATCAAAATAAACGCCACTCCCTCCCCTCTCTTGCCCCCTTTCAATCATTCCTCTTGCATATATTACCCTGGAACACTAAGGCTGCCAGTCCTGTCCATCTCTGAGCCACGTCTCTGGAATTGCAATGATATCCTAGTCCCATGTTCCTAACAATGCCCTGATTTGTAATGCCACTTGCATTGAAATAAATGCAGTTTTATTTCTCAGTCCTACCTCGTTCTCTGCTCTGTTCCTGCCTGCCCTGGTGTAATTGACAAGCTCGTCTTCCCAACTATACCAGTCTCAGACTGATCTCTTTCCCCACTATCTCCCTGGGTATCAATTCCAAACCCCTCCGCCCCCAACCCAAGCAGCTCGAGCAAATCTCCCCATCAGTATATCAGTCCCCTTGCAATTCAGGTGCAACTGTTCCTTCTTGTACAGGTCTCTTCTACCCCAGAAGCGATTCCAATGATTCAAAAATGTGAATCCTTTTCCCCTCCACCAGCTCCTCAGCTACACATTCATCTGCTCTACCCTCCTGTTCCTACTCCCACTGGGACACGGCACTGGGAGTAATCCAGATATTACTGCTGTCGGAGTGACCGCTGTCTCTGAGACAAGAAGACTCTGAAGGCCTGGGCAATTCAGCAGGAACAGCAGTTTATTCCAGCGGGAATCGATTACAGCCAGGAGAGGAACTCCAGACCATCACACAGGGCAATCCAGCTCTCTCTGTCAAACACCCGCACATTACCATTCTTACACTTACTGACATCAAAGTTATGTCAGTCTACAAACTAACTGTTCGTGTGCAGTTGATCATATCAAGTCCACAAGTCAACCAACTGGGTGATGATTACATCAGGTCTGTAAATCAGTTGGCCAGGCAGTTAATTCCATCAGGTCTGTAAATTAATTACATCAAATTAATAATCCAATTAACTCGACATTTTGATGACATCAGGTCACTGACTGTTACATATCTACCGGTCAGATTCAAACACACGGTGCCTGATCACTGATGTGGTCACTTGGTTATATTGTAACCTTTGTCCCTGAATATCCTGTGATCTGCTGAGGATCTGCCCTGCTCACCCATATCAGTTAATCATTCCCAATGTCTCCGTGGGCGAGCTGGCCTGGCTTTACTGATGCAGAGAGTCAATCACCTTCAAACATCTTATTCTATGGGTTCGTGAGATATTGTACTGTATGTTTCTTTATTTTTATATTAAGGCCCCGTTATTTGCCAACCCACTCACAATCGCTCGGTGTTTACTCCTTCCACATTTTATTCAGACATTCATCAAACTGTGGTCTCCCCACTCCCCAGCGCACTATCTCACCCGAAACTATGAAAAGATGAGAATACTAATCCCCCTCAGAACCATCTACCGGGACTTGAACAGCTTGCAGGACATCAAACAAGTTCTCTCCATCAGCACGGACCTGTTAGATACAGATTGAATGGGGTCTCTGTCCCCTTTAAGAAAGTTACTGTCAAATAGCGCTTCCGTGAAATGGAATGAATGAGGGAGGAGACAGACAATAGGGAGTGAAATCTCAAAACCCAGCCGCGGGAATCCGTTTACTAAGCCCTCTGCTTTTATTAAGTACATCTATAATTTCTGATTTAGTTAAATCATATAAGCCTGATATTCTTTCTCATACACTCTACCCTAAAAGGACTCACACCCTCACCCCCCTCCTACAACTACCCTCCGGAATCGACTTTTTAAGTTCCTGCCTAAATTCCTATTTTCTCTCCTCAGAACCTCGTCCTTTTCCCATCCTGTATCATGGGTTCCAATGTGTACAGCAACATCCTGCTGGTCCCTCTCCCCTTTGGGAATATTCTGCACCCTCTCTGAGATAGTTCTGAATTGTCTGTAGTGAGGGGATATTTGAATAACTGCCTGGACCCAGTTTGGAAGCTCTCTGGACAGATTTCAGAGCCCATCATTGACTCACTCTTTATTGGAGGGACAGTGAGGTGCAGCAGCACTATATTTGAATTTAGGCCATTCCGAAGCCGTTTTCAATGTATTTGGTTGGGCAGTGTGTTGGGAAGGTGACCCAGCTGGTTACTGCAGTTACTGAATTGAGAAATAATCGGGTGTGTACTCTGATTATTGAAGCAAACGAGAACTAAATTTAGTTCCGCTTGATTTTAAAATTGAAAGAAATCAAGAGGTGTTAACGCTTTCTTGTATAACACTTAAAACTGACCCGCAGTATATTCCTCACAGACTAATCGAGCAACAATCGAACATAGTCACACTCACAGAATCCCACTTTACAGACAATGTCCCAGACAACACAATGACCATCTCAGGGCAGGTCCTGTCCCACTGGCAGGACAGAGCCAGCAGAGGGAACAGCTCCGTGGGATACAGTCAAGAGGGCTGTGCTCTGGAAGTGCTCAGCATTAATGCCAGACCCCATGAAGCCTCATGACATCAGGTTAAACACGGACACGGAAACATTCTGTGTGTCTTAAAAAGTATTAAGGTAAATAAGTCCCTGGGTCCTGATGGGATCGATCCCAGAATATTGAGGGAGACAAGAGAACAAATTGCTGCAGCATTGACAGACATCTTTGAATTCTCTCTGGTCACAGGTGAGGTCCCAGAGGCCTGGAGAATAGCTGATGTTGTCCCATTGTTGAAGAAGGGTAGCAGGGATAAGCCTGGGAATTACAGGCCTGTGAGCCTTATGTCAGTGTAGGGAAATGATTGGAAAATATTCACACGGACAAGATCTATTTGCATTGAGAAGAAAATGGATTTATTAGTGACAGACAGCATGGTTTTGTGAGGGAGAGGTCGTGCCTCACTAACTTGACCATGTTTTTTAAGGAGATGATGAAGATGATTGATGAGGGAAAACCAGTTGATGTTGTCTACATGGATTTCAGTAAAACCTTTGACAAGGTCCCTCATGGCAGACTGGTACAAAAGGTGAAGTCACATGGTATCGGGGGTGAGCTGGCAAGATGGATTTTCCTATTTAGAACTGACTCAATCATAGGAGACAGAGGGGATGGTGGAGAATGCTTTTCAGAATGGAGGGCTGTGACTAGTGGTGTTCACAGGGATCAGAGCTGGGACCTCTACTGTTCATGGCCTTTATAAATAATTTGGAGGAAAATGTGACGAGTCTAATTAGTATGTTTGTGGAAGATACAAAGATTGGGACGATACAAAGATTGGTGGATTTGCGGATAATGAGGAGGATTGTCAGAGGATACAACAGAACATAGATCAGTTGGAGGCATGGGCAGAAAAATGGCAGATGGAGTTTAATCTCAACAAATGTGAGGTGATGCATTTTGAAAGGTCAACTACAGCTGGCAATTATATAGTGAATGGCAGAACCCTTCGGAGCATTAATATGCAGAGGGATCTGGGTGGACACATCCACAGATCACTAAAGGTGGCAGTGTCACAGTGTCATAGAGTCATAGAGATATGCAGCATGGAAACAGACCCTTTCATCCAACTCATCCATGCCATCCCAAAACAATCTCGTCCCACCTGCCAGCACCTGGCACATATCCCTCCAAACCCTTCCTATTAACATACCCATCCAGATGCCTTTTCAATGTTGCAATTGTACTAGCCACCACCACTTCCTCTGGCAGCTCATTCCATTTACGTAAAACTCTCTGAATGAAAAAGTTGCTCCCTAGGTCTCTTTTATATCTTTCCCCTCTCACCCTAAACCTATGCCCTCCTATGTTCTGTACTCCCACACCCCAGGGAAAAGACTTTGTTTATTTATCCTATCCATGCCCCTCATGATTTTATAAACCTCCATAAGATCACCCCTCAGCCTTCGACGCTCCAGGGAAAGAAGTCCCAGCCTATTCAACCTTTCCCTATAGATCAAATTCTCCAACCCTGGCAACATCCCTTCAAATCTTTACTAAACCCTTTCAAGTTTCACAACATCTTTCCAATAGAAAGGAGACTGGAATTGCACACAATATTCCAGCAGTGCCTTAACCAATGTCCTAGAACATAGAAACATAGAAAAAATACAGCGCAGTACAGGCCCTTTGGCCCTCGATGTTGCGCCGATCCAAGCCCACCTAACCTACACTAGCCCACTATCCTCCATATGCCTATCCAATGCCCGTTTAAATGCCCATAAAGAGGGAGAGTCCACCACTGCTACTGGCAGGGCATTCCATGAACTCACGACTCGCTGAGTAAAGAATCTACCCCTAACATCTGTCCTATACCTACCATCCCTTAATTTAAAGCTATGCCCCCTCGTAATAGTTGACTCCATACGTGGAAAAAGGTTCTCATGGTCAACCCTATCTAAACCCATAATCATCTTGTACACCTCTATCAAGTCACCCCTAAACCTTCTTATCTCTAATGAAAACAGCCCCAAGTGCCTCAGCCTTTCCTCATACGATCTTCCTACCATACCAGGCAACATCCTGGTAAACCTCCCCTGCACCCGTTCCAGTGCCTCCACATCATTCCTATAGTATGGCGACAAAAACTGCACACAATACTCCAGATGCGGCCGCACCAGACTCTTATACAACTGCAACATGACCTCAGGACTCCGGAACTCAATTCCTCTACCAATAAAAGCCAGTACGCCATATGCCTTCTTCACTGTACTATTTACCTGGGTAGCAACTTTCAGAGATCTGTGTACATGGACACCAAGATCCCTCTGCTCATCCACACTACCAAGTATCCGACCAGTACCCCATCTTTTTGTTACTCTTACCAAAGTGAATCACCTCACACTTACCTACATTGAACTCCACTTGCCACCTTTCTGCCCAGCTCTGCAGCTTATCTATATCCTACTGTAACCTGACACATCCTTCCTCACTGTCAACAACTCCACCGACTTTCGTATCATCTGCAAACTTGCTCACCCAACCTTCTAGCCCCTCCTCCAGGTCATTTATAAAAATGACAAACAGCAATGGTCCCAAAACAGATCCTTGCAGAACACCGCTCGTAGCTGCACTCCAAGATGAACCTTTACCATCAACTACTACCCTCTGTCTTCTTCCAGCCAGCCAATTCCTAATCCAAACCTCCAACTCACCCTCAATGCCATACCTCCGTATTTTTTGCAGTAGCCCACCATGGGGAACCTTATCAAACGCCTTACTAAAATCCATATACACCACATCTACCGCTTTACCCTCGTCCACCTCCTTAGTCACCTTCTCAAAGAATTCAATAAGGTTTGTGAGGCACGACCTGCCCTTCACAAAACCATGCTGACTATCCTTGATCACATTATTCCTATCCAGATGTTCATAAATCCTATCCCTTACAATTCTCTCTAAGACTTTGCCCACAACAGAAGTGAGACTCACCAGCCTATGGCTACTAGGGTTATCCCTACTCCCCTTCTTGAACAAGGGAACCACATTTGTGAGCCTCCAGTCTTCTGGCACTATTCCTGTAGACAACGAGGACATAAAAATCAAGGCCAATGGCTCTGCCATCTCCTCCCTTGCTTCCCAGAGAATCCTAGGATAAATGCCATCAGGCCCAGGGGACTTATCTATTTTCACCCTTTCCAGAATTTCCAACACCTCTTCCCTACATACCTCAAAGCTGTCCATTCTAATTAATTGTGACTCAGTATTCACATCAGCAACAATGTCCTGTTCCTGGGTGAATACTGACGAAAAGTATTCATTCTGTGTCTTCCCAATCTCTTCAGCCTCCACACGCAACTTCCCACTACTATCCTTGACTGGACCTATTCCTACCCTAGTCATTCTTTTATTCCTGACATACCTATAGAAAGCCTTTGGGTTTTCCCTAATCCTACCAACTAAGGACTTTTCATGTCCCCTCCTTGCTGCTCTTAGCTCTCTCTTCAGATCCTTCCTGGCTACCTTATAACTCTCAATCGCCCCAATTGAACCTTCACGCCTCATCTTTACATAGGCTGCCCTCTTCCCTTTAACAAGGGATTACAATTCCTTATTAAACCACGGCTCCCTCACACGACCCTTTCCTCCCTGCCTGACAGGTACATACTTATCAAGGACACTCAATAGTTGCTCCTTGAACAAGCTCCACATATCAATTGCACCCTTCCCTTGAAGCCTACTTTTCCAAGCCACGCATCCTAAGTCGTGCCTAACCGCATCATAATTTCCCTGCCCCCAGCTATAACTCTTGCCCTGCAGTGCACACTTATCCCTCTCCATCACTAGAGTAAAAGTCACCGAATTGTGGTCACTGTCCCCAAAGTGGGAGACGTTTGAAGGGGTGTGGGCCAGATGCTGGCAAATGGGACTTGATTGATTTCATCTAATACAATTATTCTCTCTCATTTAGTCTGAAAATCCCCTTTTCAAATGAAGGAATACTCACAGAGCTCCCATCTGCAGCATATGAGACAATGCTGAAGCAAACCAATATTTTGTTCCTCCTTCATTCAGCTTGAATAGTATGTTCTATTTCGATATTCAAGTAATTCTCCTTTTTTGAACAAGGCTGAACTAATCCCACTAATTATCCCTCTAATCTGCAAGGGCACATGGCAATGCTGCAGTTGGGAATTTGCCACACAGGGATTGACATTCTTAAGAGATCATAAAGTGCATTAGGCCTGCATTCTATAGGCCAAGAACTCATGGGAAAGCTACGTAAAAATAAATTTTCAGGGAGTTTGTGCAAAAGTTTATCTACTGTAAAGTAGTGATGGTAGGAGTCATTTTGGGAAAGCAAATATTAGCAGGAATTATACACTTAATGGTAAGGTCCTGGGGAGTGTTGCTGAACAAAGAGACCTTGGAGTGCAGGTTCTTGCACCTTGAACGTAGAGTTGCAGGTAGGATATGATAGTCAAGAAGGCGTTTGGTATGCGTTCCTTTATTCGTCACAGTATTGAACACAGGAGTTAGTTGCAGCTGTACAGGACATTGGTTAGGCCACTTTTGGAATATTGTGTGCAGTTCTGCTCTCCTTCCTTTTAAAAGGATGTTGTGAGTCTTGAAAGGGGTCAGAAAAAATTCACAAGAATATTGCCAGGGTTGGAGGATTTGAGCTGCAGGGAGAGGTTGAACAGGCTGGGGCTGTTTTCCCTGGAGCGTCGGAGGCTGAGGGGTGACTGTATAGAGGTTTATAAATTCATGAGGGGCATGGATAGGATAAACAGACAAATGGGGTGGGGGAGTCCAGAATTAGACGGCATAGGTTTAGGGTAAGAGGGGAAAGATATAAAAGAGACCTAAGGGGCAACGTTTTCACACAGAGGGTGGTACATGTATGCAATGAGCTGCCAGAGGATGTGGTGGAGGCTGGTACAATTGCAACATTTGAAAAGGCATCTGAATGGGTATATGAATAGGAAGGATTTGGAGGAAGATGGGCCGAGTGCTGGCAGGTGGGGCTAGATTGGGTTGCGATATCTGGATGAGTTGGACCGAAGGGTCTGTTTCTGTGCTGTACATCTCTATGACCCAATGACCCGATGACCCTAAATGAGCGGAGTGGACAAGCTCGATCTCAGGTGTCCTGTTTCACCTCTATCTTGGAATTGTCGCTATTTTAAAATTACTATTTTAACTGCAGTGTAAGAATAAAGTGCGTGTTGCTTCAAGCTTATCAATTTGTCCAATTGAATTGCCTCTGGAACACAATGACTTACACTTGCCTTTAGAAAATAAGAAATAACTATTCTTTTGCTAGTTATTCTTACTCGTTTTTACTTAAAGAACCTCTTTGGATGCAATCTAACCTTCTCAGCCAAGGTCATCCCATGCCGCCTTTTTGTTTCCTGATTTCTTCTTCAGTAAAACCCTGCATCCCCTGTATACATCCAGGGATTTCCTTGGTCCCAGCTGCCGGTACCTCAGCCATATCTCATTCGTTTTCTGGTCAAAGCCTCAATATCTCTTGTCATTCAGGGTTCCCTATTCCTGTCAACCTTACCTTTCACCTTCATAGGAACATATAGACCTTGAACTCCAGCGAGCTCACTTTTAAAGGCCTCCCACTTGCAGGAGGTCCCTTTACCTGCAAACAAATTACTCCAATCAGCCCCTGCGAGCTCGTGTCTAATTCCATCAAAATTCACCTTTCTCCAATTTAGAACTTGAACCTGTGGACCAGTTCTTCTCAATAACTACTTTAAAATTAATAGGACTGGTCCCAAAGTGCTCCCCCACTATCACCTCCATCACCTGTCCTGCCCTATTTCCCATGAGTAGGTCGAGTTTCGTCCCTTCCTGAGTAGGATCCTCTATGTACTGCTTGAGGAAACTTTCATGAATGCATTTAATAAATTCATTTGCTCGCTTGAACCTATTCCACTCTTTCATAAGTTTATGGCTGATAAGTCTATGTTTTGCGTTCCCATCTACCCAATGTAACCTTAGATTCTTGTTATGCAAGGAAATAAATCTACCTGTGACTTTAAAATGTCCACTGTCCTCACCTCTCCCACTTTCTGGGACAGACAATTCCAAAGTTACACACCCGAACAAAGAATTCTCTTCATCTCCGTCCAAAACGTGTGACCCCTCACTAATTTTATAAACATGGTCCCCAATTCTGAACTCACCCACAAGAAGAAACATCCATTCCACATTCACTGTGTCAAGATCATTAAGACCCTTTATACAGTTTGATCAGATCACTCTTAACTCGTCTAAACTCCAGCAGAAACAAACCCAGTCTGAGCACCTATCCCGATTGCACAAGCCATTCATTCAAAGTATTCATCGAGTAAACCTCCTCTGAACTGTCTTCAATGCATTTACATCCTCTTTCAAAATAAGGGACTGTTGACGTGAATTATACGGTCAGGGTTAAATAGACATTATTATACCGTAGTAATAGAAAAACAGCAGGTTTCAATTAATGAACCTTGTACCAAGTGAACCTTATGCATCCTCGAGGTTAGTGTCAGCAAGAGTCTACAAACAGCAGTTAGTGCCATCAAGTCATTCCAGATAGGCTTGGGGCCAGAAGAGGTTTAGAGGCAGGGAGGTGATGGTCACTGACAAGGGATGGGGCAAAACATTGACAGACAGGGTGGGTGGCACGGTGGCACAGTGGTTAGCACTGCTGCCTCACAGCGCCTGAGACCCAGGTTCAATTCCCGCCTCAGGCGACTGACTGTGTGGAGTTTGCACATTCTGCGTGGGTTTCCTCCGGGTGCTCCGGTTTCCTCCCACAATCCAAAGATGTGCAGGTCAGGTGAATTGGCCATGCTAAATTGCCCGTAGTGTTAGGTAATGGATAAATATAGGGGTATGGGTGGGTTGCACTTCGGCGGGTCGGTGTGGACTTGTTGGGCCGAAGGGCCTGTTTCCACACTGTAATGTAATGTAATCTAATCTAATCTAATTTACTAAATGATCTCTGACCGAATTAACAACCTCTTTTAAGACTCTGGGATGAAGACAGAAGGTGATGAGACCTATTATCAGTTTGACTGAGTCCAGCCTCCTTAGTGGCTGTAATTACATTGTGTTCATCCCTCCCTCCTACTTCCTGACTTACAGTTGGGTTGACACTGAGGAGTACATGCAGTATTCTCCAGGGAGATGCTTGCTCATGCATGGGTGAATGCGATTGGTTGAAGTGTTTCAATCATGCATCTTCTTTCCATGTCTGCTCAGTTTCACTGGATGTTGAGATTTGGAGGGATAGAGTGAGGGTGGGAGAGAAAGTCTGAGGGTGAGAGAGAGATTGTGAGCTGGAGAAGAGAGAGATTGATGTTCAGTCTGATGGTGGTTGGGGCTGGTGGAGGTGGTGCGGAGAATGGTGGTGATGTTCAGACTCAGAGAGGAGGGGAGAGGGTGAGGGAGATTGGGATGATGATGCAGACAATCTGGAACTGTGCATGTGCTCAGTTCTGAGTCAGCATGCAGACACAGTTGGCCTGAAGTTTCAATGTCAGCAAAACAGTGTCTTACCACTATTACCGAAATGCTTTTTGTAATTTCTATAGTGAAGATAGAAGCAAAGTACTTATTCATTTAATTCGCCATTTCCTTAACATCTATGGATGAAGGATTTATGCCTGAAACATCGATTCACCTGCTCCTTGGATGCTGTCTGACCTGATGTGCTTTTCCAGCTCTGCACTTTTTGCCCCCTATCATCTACCAATAACTCCATATTCTCACTCCCTAGAGGAGTGACACTCACATTGCGTACATGTTTTGTTTTTAAACACCCATGGAAACTCTTGCTTTGTTGTTATTAAGATTTTGAGTTGGGTTCTGAGATTCCAATTTCCTCCTTCTAATTAACCGTTTCTCTGCCATGCTTTATTTTCTAATCAATCATCTGACCTGCCATCCATCTTTGCAATATCCTCAAGTTGGACGGTTTCTTCAATTTTTCAGTCAACCACAGAAAGCGAGTCCTTCCTTTAAAGTCTCTTGTTTCAGTCAGAATATACTTCATTTGAATATTCTGAGGTATCCTCTTAAATCTCTGCCATCACTGTCTCTACTGATCTCTCTCTGAGCCAGTTATGCCATTCACTTCAGCTGGCTTCGTTTACAAGCCCGCAGAGTGGACCTTGTTTAATTTTGAAATACTTACCTCAGAGTCAATCTTCTTCCATTCAAATTGGATATAAAATTGAATTATATTGTGATGGCTGCTACGTAGGAGAGCCTTTACACTGAGATTGCTTCATAAATCCTGTCACATTACACAGTATCAATAAGATGATAATAACAACCTTCTGTCTGGTTGCTTCAGAACACGCAGCTTTAAGATACGTTCTCGAAGGTCATCAATAACCTCTCATCCACGTTACTGCTGCCAACCTGATTTACACAGTCTTTGTGTAGATTCAAGTCAGCAATGATGATTGCCATCTCACTATCACAAGCAGCCAATATGTCTTCATGTCTAACATCAGGGGGCCTATCGATCAGCCCCTTGAGTGGCTGCTTTCCCCTAACTGTCCTCATGCTGTATTTATTTACATCAATGTGTGCTATGGATTTGTTTAAGTTGACACAAAAGCTGCCCACTTTCAGATACAGAGCTAATATTTTGATTTGTTTAAATACAAACATATTGGACAGGCTCATATGTACAGAAACCATTTATATTTGTATCTTGGGAAAACGGTCTGTCTTTATGTTGTCCATCAAAAGAAGCCAAAGTCTTTTCAACAGGGCAAATGAGAGGGATTTAAATTGCATGCACATTTCCAAAACACAAACTTTCATGTCTGGAAACTGAGCTGTCTGAGTTGATGTTACTCAGCAAATGAAGATTAAAATATCTGCTCCAAAATGGGGATGGCAGAGCTGCTTATTGAAGCCAGTGGAGAGAAAGTAGAGTTAACATTTCAAGTCCAATTCTGCAAAAGGGTCAAAATGTTAACTCCATGGGTCTGGCAGCATTTGTAGAGAGAATGCAGAGAGAAATATCCAGCAATTTCTATTTGTGTCTCAGATTTCCAACATCCACAGTTCTTTCTTTTATATTATTGAAAATAGTGACTGTCCATTTGATTATCTCCTGTTTGCAATATCTAATTTATCCAGACTGCATCATAATCCAAACTTTTAGCACCAAATGCCAATGAGCATTCAATGGGCATTCAATACTGTCTCACATGCCACCTGACTTACTGTCTGTCTGGCCTGTTGCATTAGCCCTTGAGTAAGTCAGTTACGCAGCACAGCAACAAAGAGAGTCAGTATTTCACAAGTTTACAGGTGGACAACAGACTTATTAAGTGTTAGTCTCTGTCTCGTAGTGATTGGTTATTTGAACATTTTATATTGGACAATTGCTGAGCATTCAGGTCCTTGATAACCAAATAAAATGGAAGGAACTGCAGATACTGTAAATCAGAAACAAAAACAGAAATTGCTGGAAAAGCTCAGCAGGTCTGGCAGCATCTGTGAAGAGAAATCAGAGTTAACGTTTTGAATCCAGTGACCAGAAACCAAACTTTGGTCTCAAGAATTCTGGTTGGAAATCCATCAAATGTGACAATTCTGTCCCCGACCCAGAGTTCTGACCTCTGAAACTCTCCAGAGCAACTTGATGGAATGTGACTGTGACAGATTCATCGCACATAATCATGGAATTCTGTCGCTCAGCTGATACAGAGCTGCAATCTTCACAGAAGATTGTTGTCAAATCTATGTGTTTCCTGAGTCACATCCTTCCTTCACATTTCAGAGGATGGCTTTGATAAATAAACGAAGATTGGATAATGCAGATTGCTGAGCTGGTACAAGGATGAGCTGGTCATTCTGCCTTGAGCGTATCCGGATCGTTGGGAAAAGGGGCAGTATAATCAGGCCTGACTCGATTGTGTCAATGCATTTCAATGGAGGTAATTGTGTCTGTTTCGGGGCAAAAGTTGGATGGTTGAGGTTGAATTGCAGAGTCCAGTTGGTGGGAGTAATTAGAATGTGTGGGTGGTGGTGTTTTCTGGTCAGTTCTGGTTTGGAGGATGGTTCTAACAGTCAAAGTGTTTGACAGGTCAGATAAGGGGAGGGTAAGGGGTGGGGCTGAAATCAGATGATCCATGATGTATGTTTGTAGTTTCAGAGGGTTCGGAGGGTCTGGAAGTTTGTGGGACTGGATCTGGAGGTTAGCTTACTCACTCGGTCACTGAGTATTCAGAAGGTAATGTGTGGGTTTGGATAGTAATCACATGGACAAAGGAACAGAATGATAGATGGGAAAGGGGACTCAGTGTGTGTGATGATGCTATCAGGACTGTTTAGTTACCCAATAGGTGGTTGAAGCCTAGATTTAGCAAACAGCTGCCAGGAAACTAACGAGGACTTTGCAATGTCTGTGACTGAAACTCAGTGCAGAAGGCAGAGGATTGCTTTGAAATGTCTAAATAAACCAAGGTAGGATATCACAGGCTGGGGACCTGGTACACAGGGAGCTGGGTGTTAAGCCTTGGGTGTTCTTGATGGTCAGGGAGACGGGTCGACAGAAGGTCATGGGAATTTGAAACATGCAAGTCATATCATCAGGATTTCCATATGTATCTTACTTACATAGCTAATCTTTAGTGATCCAGGGACCATGATAGTTCCAAAATATCCCATATCACTTCCATCTGTGTTTCAAATGTCAGCACAGGGAAAATATTCACTGTCCTGTGTCCTCAGCAAGATTTTATTGCTCACTGTACAAAGTATTTATTGTTGAAATAAAACAAATTCTAGAAACAGGTGCATTGTTCATTGCAGTTTTTATTATGTTCAGAGGGAAGGGCAGACTAAACTCAATGATGAAACATTCTTGCAATTAATTTATTTTGTTTATTTGCCTTGTTCTGAGCCAATGGAAATGCATTATTTTCAATTGTAGCTTGATTTGGCTTGGTAGCTGGGCTTTAATTTCAAAACCCTCATATTAATTCCCAAAATTTACACAGGCTTTAACTGCTTAAACTGTAGCCATTTGAGTAGGATCTGGCCCTTGTACAAAACTTGAACATGAACATCAGTCCTGAGCCACCAGAACAGAACTAGTGGGAGGTTCTGTCATTCAGAGACCTTAAATTGTCATGAAAACTGAACATTGAACTCAAAATGTTAACTCTGTCTGTCTTTATTTCCACAGACGCTGCAAACTTGCTGCATTCCCTCAGCACTTACTCTTTTTCCTTGTTTTAAATTGTCTCCCACCTGCACTCTCAAATGTCTTTATTGTTTAATGTATCAGCCATGGATTACTTGCAAACAGTATCCCCTAAGACACAGATATGAACAGCTTTATCTTCAGATCTGACTAAAGGCAAAAACTGTGCATGTTGGAAATCAAAACAAACATCGAAAATGCTGGAGAAACTCAGCAGGTCTGACAGCATCCGTGGAAAGAGAAACAGAGTTCTGAGGAACAGCCACACTAGACTCAGTGTTAACTCTGTTTCTCTTGTCACAGATGTTACCAGAGCCTCTGAATTTCTCAGGCATGTTTTGAATTTGATTCTTTCAGATCTCCAATTCCATCTGCAGTTGTTTGTTTTCCTTTCTATTTGCAATATATTATAAAATATTTCAAAACACAAAATAAAGTCCCATTTCCTATTCAAAAAGTGCAGTCATTCCAAAAACAAAAAAAAACTCAGCTGGTCTGGCAGCATCTGTGGAGAGAAATCAGGAGTTAATGTTTTGGGTGCAGTGATCCTTGCTTAGAACAAAATTAGATTAGATTAGATTAGATTAGATTACAGTGTGGAAACAGGCCCTTCGGCCCAACAAGTCCACACCGACCCACCGAAGCGCAACCCACCCATATCCCTAAATTTACCCCTTACCTAACACTACGGGCAATTTAGCATGGCCAATTCACCTGACCTGCACATCTTTGGGCTGTGGGAGGAAACCGGAGCACCCGGAGAAAACCCACGCAGACACGGGGAGAACGTGCAAACTCAACACAGTCAGTCGCCTGAGGCGGGAATTGAACCCGGGTCTCTGGCGCTGTGAGGCAGCAGTGCTAACCACTGTGCCACTGTGCTGCCCACAAGGTGGCACGGCCAAAAATCTGTCAACGATTTTTCTTACAAACGAGCACAATATAACAAATAACCATTAATATTCCAGGAGGCACATTCCACCTTTAAGTCATGGTTCCAGAAAGACCCGTAGTGTTAGATAATTATTAAGTTCTTTCAAATAATTAGGACAAAACATATTTGTCATTAGTTCGAAATCCCATACATTTTACACACACATATATTTTATGTCGAGTCTTTTGTAGCATCTCCCAGTTGAGGCGACCTGCAAATACATCCAAGCTGTCACTGATGCCTCTTTCTCCAGATTAGACTTGTTTGCATCATTCACCTGTAATTTGAAAATCAACAATGGTTATATGGTCATCATAGGCTAGTTTTTAAATCCAGATTTTATTGAATTCATATTTCACCATCAACTATGGTAGTATGCAACACCATGATTTCTAGAACAGTAGGTTAGTGCTCAGGATGACCACATGACAATAATGCCATAAGAAACAGGAACAGGAGTAGGTCCTTAAGCTCTTGATCCTGCTCCACCATTCAATAGGATCGTGACTGATCCAACATTCCTCATTTTCACCTTCCCTGGAAGCCTTGATTCCCTGACTGATCAAGAATCTATCCATCTCAGCCTTAAATATACACAAGGACTCTGCCCCCAAAGGGGGCACTGTGACAAGGACTTCCAAAGACTCAAAGAGAAGACATTCTTCCTCGTTTCAGTCTTAAACTGACATCCCTTGATTCTGAGACCATGCTTTCTGGTCCTAGACTCCCCCATGACGAGAAACCTCCTCTCAGCATTTTCCCTGTAAAACCCCTTAAGAATCCCATATTTTTCAGTTAGATCTTCTAAGTTCCAGTGAGTAGAGTCCCAAACTGTTTCGCATTTGCTATTTAGACAATGCCTGCTCTCTGAGGATTAGCCTCGTAGACCTTCTCTCAACTGCCTCCAATGAAATTACGAGGAGAAAGTGAGGACTGCAGATGCTGGAGATCAGAGCTGAAAATGTGTTGCTGGAAAAGCACAGCAGGTCAGGCAGCATCCAAGGAACAGGAGAATCGACGTTTCAGGCATAAGCCCTTCTTCAGGAATGAGGAAAGTGTGTCCAGCAGGCTAAGACAAAATGTCGGCCCTCACCTTGACCTCCCTCCACCTATCGCATTCCCATCGCCCCTCCCCCAAGTCCCTCCTCCCTACCTTTTATCTTAGCCTGCTGGACACACTTTCCTCATTCCTGAAGAAGGGCTTATGCCCGAAATGTTGATTCCCCTGTTCCTTGGATGCTGCCTGACCTGCTGTGCTTTTCCAGCAACACCTTTTCAGCTCCAATGAAATTTCCCCAAACAAAGGGACCAAAACTGCCCACATTACTCGAGACTGATAGAAGATAATAAAAGAATGATGGGTATTGATAGAGTTAATGCAGCTTGTCTTTTCCAAAGGGTGGGCATTTCAAGACATTTTGAAAGTGAGAGGAAAGAGATTTTAAAAAGATGAAGAACTTTCTTAATGCATAGGGTGCTTCGCATGTGGAATGAACTTCCTGAGAAAAGGGAGGGTGTGGGTACAATTATAAGAATTAAAAGACATTTGGATAAGTACATGAGTGGGAAAGGGTTGGAGGGCTATGGGCCAGGGGCAGGTGTAACGTGTTTAGTTTGGGATAATGTTCGGCAAGGCTTTGTTGCAACGGACGGTCTGTTTTCGTGTTGTATGACTCTATGTGGTCTCACCAGTAAGTCTTCCCTACTCTTACACTCCAATCTCCTTGAAATAAGGGTCTACGAATGTTATTAAGGTACTAGTGCGCCCCTGAGGCAACGGGAAAATGAAGTTACAACACTGCCCATGCTTCCACCAGGGCCATAGTTGAACAATCATAACTCAACCACTTCAAGATGAGTTAGAAGCTCCAATGGAGCATTGCAGTATAGATCAGAAATGGTGCACTATGTCTTTCCCAAGTGCAGTTGACAAACAGGGTGCGGACTGTCGGCAGAGGAAATAGGGGATCAGCAGTAATCTTCTGAGAGTGAAGATGAAGATAAAGATAAGGACATTGAACAGGGTGAACATACATGAGAGCAGACATACCTATATTGTAGGGTTATGCACTGTCAAAGACCAGAAAACAGAAAGAACTGAATTGCAACACACGTCTAGGATGAATAAACTAGGTTTAGACTTCCTCATGTATAATTGTTTTCGGTTATATGATAGCAACCATGGTTCAGGCAAAATACATGTGGACCAAGTTATTTTTGTAATCATCCAACATTCCTGTTGTTGAGTAAATGTTTTCTTAATCATATTAATGTATGCTTGGTGAAGGTAAAGGTAAAGTCCACATAGTCTGAGTCGACCATGGGTTGTTCTCATTACAGAGAGATATGTCCGCTCAGTTTGTACTGTCTAGTATCTACACATCATAGACCCTTCAAACTGTTGAGGAGATAGCAGCAGTCAGTGAGAAAGGGACACTAACATAGCTTGCTGCTAAAGTTCGATAGTTTTATAGCCTGCAGTCAAAACATGTAATTCAGTGTAATGTCATCTCTCACAATAGTAAGTTAAGAGCATTCCTGAGCATCCCGTGGGCGGCACGGTGGCACAGTGGTTAGCACTGCTGCCGTGGGCGGCACGGTGGCACAGTGGTTAGCACTGCTGCCTCGCAGCGCCAGAGACCCGGGTTCAATTCCCGACTCAGGCGACTGACTGTGTGGAGTTTGCACGTTCTCCCCGTGTCTGCGTGGGTTTCCTCCGGGTGCTCCGGTTTCCTCCTACAGTCCAAAGATGTGCAGGTCAGGTGAATTGGCCATGCTAAATTGCCCGTAGTGTTAGGTAATGGGTAAATGTAGGGGTATGGGTGGGTTTCGCTTCGGCGGGTCGGAGTGGACTTGTTGGGCCGAAGGGCCTGTTTCCACACTGTAATCTAATCTAATCTAATCTGAGGCATTTTATAAGAATGATCCCAGGAATGAAAGGCTTGTCACATGAGGAGTGGCTGAGGACTCTGGGTCTGGACTCAATGGAGTTCAGAAGAGTGAGGGAGATCTGATTGAAACTTACAGAATACATGTCTCACTAACTTGACTGAGTTTGTTCAGAGAAGTAACAAAGAGGATTGATGAGGGCAGAGCGGTAGACGCAATCTATGTGGACTTCAGTAAGGCGTTCGAAAAGGATCCCCATGGTAGACTGGTAAGCAAGGTTAGATCTCATGGAGTACAAGCAGAACTAGCCATTTGGATACAGAACTGACTTTGAAGGTAAAAGGCAGAGGGTGGTGGTGGAGAGTTGCTTTTCAGACTTGAGGCCTGTGACAGTGGTATGCCACAAGGATCGGTGCTGGGTCCACTGCTTTTCATCATTTATATAATGATTTGGATGTGAACATAGGGGATACAGTTAGTAAGTTTGCAGATGACACCAAAACTAGAGGTGTAGTGGATGGCAAAGAAGGTTACCTCAGAGTACAACAGGATCTTGATGAGATGTGCCAATGGGCTGAGGAGTGGTGCGTATATGGAATGAGCTGGTACAATTACAGCATTTGGATTGGTATATAACGAGGAAAGGTGCAGAGGGATATGGGCCAAGTGCATGGGTCAAGATTAGGTTAGGAGAACTGGTCGGCATGGACGATTGGATTGATGGGACTGTTTCTGCATTGTACATCTCTATGACTCTGTAACCCCTCCACCCAGTACACTCCTCCCTATCTCTGTAACCTCATCCAGCCCTGACACCTTCCCTAATTCCAGAACCTCCTTCACCCCCTACACCCCACCCTATCTCTGAAACCTCCTCCAGTCCCAATAACCCTCTCTTAGCTGTAACATCAATGCTCATTATCACTCCATGATGTCAGCCCTCCTGCGATTCCAGCCTCTTGACCATTCCCTAATTCCATCACTCCACTGGCCTTCAGCTGCTTGGGCCCTTCATGTTATCATCTCAGAAGACTTTGAGTAATTTGCATTTACTTTCTATGATGAATCCTGTCCATTTTTTCCTGGAAACAATGTTATACCTGTTGTGGATTTACTGGAGTAATTCAGGAAGGGTCCCTCAACCGCACCTTGTAAACCCAAAATCAATATCACCTTTAAGACAAGGCCAGCAATATGACGCAACACTACTCCTTCTGCAGTTACTCTCCACTTCACCCTTAATCCCAACTTTGAAATTAACCATCCTTCCTTCAGTTTTTCTGGGAAAGAATCCTGGAGCTCTCTCCCCATGTGACTTTGCATTTGTGGTCAGGGTTCTTAAAACACAAGGACAGTGGAGTTAAAGAGGAGAGTTCCTTATCATTTATGCCGTAGAGATTAGGGGGATGGGTAACAAGGCTGTCCCAGTCAGTGATGCCCACTTCATGTGAATCCACAAACAAGTATGTCATCGTGATGTTGCCATGGGAATGCACATTACATTCCTGTTCTGAGGGATACACAGGAACAGTAGGAAATGAGACTTGGTCAAATCAGTCAAAGAGCCAAAATGTTTCACATCAGTGTCCCAGTTAGATGTGGACAGTTACAAGGGGAGTCAGGGTGAAACAATGCCTGCTGGAGAGTGATGACCTTCATTGTTCAGCTCTCTGAATATTGGAGTTGGGATGGTGTGCTGAGGTTGGACAGGAAGTTGGTAAGACCAGTTCTGGAAGAATGTGTCCTGTTCTGCTCACGCTGCTGTAGGAAGGATATTATTAAACTGGAGACGGTTCAGAAAAGATTTACCAGGATGTTGCCAGGAGTGCAGGGTTTGAGATATAAAAATAGACTGGAGAGGCTGGGGACATTTTACAAAGAACATTACAGCACAGGAACAGGCCCTTCAACCTTCCAAGTCTACACTGACACATTTTGCCTTCCATATTAAAACTGTCTTCACTTACAGGATCCGTATTCCCTTGTTCCCTTCCTATTCATGCCTGCTGCTGGATGCTTCTTGAAAGCTACAATTGTGTCTGCTTCCATTGTCTGTTCTGGCAGTGTGTTCCATAAACTCACCACCCTTTCCATGATAAACATGCCTCACATATCTCTTTTAAACACCCCCCTGACCCCTCCACCTTGAACCTGTGTCCCCGAGAAACTGACTCTTCCACCCTGAGAAAAGGCCTCATACTTTCCACAGTATCCATGCCATTCACAATCTTATAAACTTCTATAAGGTCGCCCCTCAACCTCCTGCATTCTAGTGGAAACAAACCCAATCTATCCAATCTTTCTTCACAGGTAAAATCCCCCATTCCAGGCAATGTCCTGGTAAACATTTTCTGTCCCCTCTCTAAAGGATCCACATCCTTCTGGTTGGGTGATGATCAGAACTGTACGTGTTTTTCACTACAGCATAGAAAATTGAGGGGTGACCTTGTTGAGGTTTATAAAATCATGACAGTGATTGATAAGGTGAATGAGAAGGGTCTTTTCCCTAGTGTGGGGGAGTTCAGACTCAGGGCCATGTGTGTAAGGTCAGAGGAATACGATTTAAAGATTGAGGAGCAACTCTTTTTTCCTCAGAGTGGTTTGTGATGGAATAAACTTCCAGATGAAGTAATGTATGTGGGCACAGTTACAATGTTTAAAAGATGCCAGCTCTTGATGCCAGTCGTTTGTTTTTCTCCATTCTGTGCTACTGAATGCCCAAATTTCTGTGACATGCATTTCCGGAGGACTAACATGGCAAGGGAGTACACGTTAAATAGGAGGACCCTGGCAAGCACAGACGATCAGACGGATCCTGGTTTGTGTGTCCAGCCATCCGTGAAGGCGGCTGGATAGACAGGTAAGGGAATTAAGAAGGGTCAAACCCACTGAATACATGAGCAGGGAGGTGTCATGTTGGAGCTTTACAGGATTTTGGTGAGACTACAGCTGGAATACTGTGTGCAGTTCTGGTCATCGCATTATAGGAAGGATGTGATTGTACTGGAGGGGGGGCAAAGGAGATCCACCAGGATGTTGCATTAGATTGAGCATTGCCTAAACCTGCAGGAGTGTGTGTGTGTGTGTGGCTATGGTAACCCACACTGCCTGCACATCCCTGGACATTATGGGCAATTCAGCATGGCCAATCCACCTAACTTGAACATCTTTGAAATCAGAGCACCCGAAGGGTACCCAAGCAGACAACATGCAAAACTCCACACAGCCACCCAAGGCTGGAATCAAACTCAGGTTCCTGGCACTGTGCTCCAGCAATGCTAACCTCTGAGCCACTCTCGGCGAGGGGAATTTTTTTTTGATTCATATCAACTTGCTGTGCTCAGATTCACAGCTTTATTCTGAACGGTCAAATCACCATAATTCCAATTTCGCATCAGAGAGAGAGAGAGAGATGACGAGTGGTGAAGTTTGATTTAATTTGACTTACTATTGTCACTTTTTTTCAAATAAATTCATGGGATGGGGGCACCGTTGGCCAGGCCAGTGTTTATTGGCCATCCCTAATAGCCCAGAGGGCAGTTAAGAGTCACAGTACAAACAGGTAACCACCTTCCCGTCTCCTGGTCCTCTCTTCATCCAAGGGTTACCCCTCCCACATTGTTGAAAGAGCATCTCAGCTCAGGCTGGGGCGTGGGTTATTGGGCTTGGCTGGCTCTGTGTTCTCTCTGGTAATGGGTTCTCCGATCCAGACTGCACACCATCGCGATCCTCTCGTTTACTTCACCGGGCAACACCGGTCCAGGAACGGCCGGAGAGAAGCAGAGACCGGGGAAGGAAACGCATGTAGCCAGGCAGGCAGACAGACTGGAGCGAGAGGAGCCCGGACTCCGAGAGAGAAACAACGGAACATTGCTGGGTTTCATCCAGAGAAGGGCGGGAGGAGTTACTGAGAGAGACAGAGAGAGGGAGAGGAGTTACCGAGAGAGAGAGTTACCGAGAGAGGGAGGAGAGGAGTTACAGAGGGACAGAGAAAGAGAGAGAGAGACGTTAATGTGTGTGTGTGAGAGAGAGAGTGGAGTTACCGAGAGAGAGGGTTACCGAGAAAGGGAAGAGAGGAGTTACTGAGGGACAGAGAAAGAGAGAGAGGAGTTAATGTGGGTGTGTGTGTATGTGTGTGTGTGTGAGAGAGAGAAGTTACAGAGAGAGAGAGGAACGAGAGAGAGAAGTTACAGAGGGAGAGAGGAGTTACTGAGGGAGAGGGATGAGTTAGTGGAGGAGAGGGATTACAAAGGGATAGGGGTTATTAGAGGGAGAGGGGTTACAAAGGGGTCACAGAGAGAGGGAGAGGTGTTAAAGTGGGAAAGGAATTCCAGAGGGAGAGCAGTTCCGGGGGGAGAGGGAGTGAAAGTCGAGTCATTCGTTGAATCTTGGGGAAAAGGAAGACAAGAGTCTAACAAGGAGAGGGGACTGACTGCTGCGACCTCTCCAGCAAATTGCAGTCACTCCTTCCCCACGGCCTGGTGGAGGCAGTGCTGCCCAGCACAGAGAGCATCCATTCTGCATTTGCCTATCGCCTATAGGCTGGGGACACTGCCCTCTGGAAAGTGCTATGCCCAAGCTGAGCCAGCGTTGTGCCCACTGGTCGTGCCTCAGATCAGCACTGTGTATGCTCAGTGTGGTCTTGTTGTGCCAATGGCTTCTGGTCCAGAGAGGAAGGGGCCGGCTGACCCTCAGGCTGGTGAAACCAGGCGCCAGTCCAATGCAGGAACATCTCCTCCTGGTCGAGGAGAACTCCACCTGCTGGCAGATCATCCAGTGGGACAGGCAGGAGGTGGAAAGGGCCCTCCTCAACTCCATTACTGTCTCCCTCAAGCACCAAACCGTCACTGAGAGAGATTATCTGAACATGACCCGAAATTGCAGATCGTTTGTGAGGGGCCGCAAGTATATCACTGTTCCCCTGAGCCCTGAGGAGGAACACTTCCCCTTGGCTTACTCCATGGTCATCCACCAGAGCATTGAGACGTTCGAGAGGCTTCTACGGAGCATTTACGCCCCACAGAATGTCTACTGTATCCACGTGGACCGCAAATCCCCGAGTCAATTTCATGCGGCCGTTCGGGTCATCGCTTCGTGTTCTACAATGTCTTTGTTGCAGCCAAGCTGGAGTGGGTCACCAATGCTGGCTGGAGCAGAGTTCAGGCGGATCTCAACTGCATGAAGGAGCTGCTGGAGAGCCCTGTCCCCTGGAGGTACTTCATCAATGTGTGTGGCCAAGACTTCCCCCTGAAGACCAACCGGGAGATAGTCCGCAGCCTCAGAGCTCTGAACGGCTCCAACGTGATTGAGTCGGATCCTGCACCAGGGTTCAAAAAGGTAACCGCCTTCCTGTCTGCTGAACCTCTCTTCATCCAAGTGTTTTCCATCCTCCCTCCCTCCCTCCATCATCTCTCTCTCTCTCCCCCCTCCAGTCCTTCTCTCCTGCCTGTACAAAGAGAGACAGGGTTGTTAAAACTGTTCAATTGCATGGAGGGAGGTTCAGAATGTACAAAGGAATATAAAGGAGTTGGAGAGTTGAGCTGAAAACAGAGTAGAAGAGCAATTGACGTTTCAGGTCGGAAACTTTCATCAGAACCCGGGGAGAGGAAGGGGCTGCAGAATAAATGGGGGGGTGTGGCTGGGGAAAGGTGGATGGGATGGCGATTGGTGGATGCAGGGGGGAGGTGGCTGTGATTGGACAGTGGGTGGGGTGGAGCAGATGGGTGGAAAGGAAGATGGTCAGGTGAAAGGGATGGGGTAGAAAGAGAGGGCTGGGCCTGGGATAAGGATAAGGAGGGATATAGATAGATTAGGAGAGTATACAGGAATGTAGGTAGGTTAAGAGTGTAGGAGAAAGTGAGGACTACAGATGCTGGAGATCAGAGACAAGAGTGTGGCACTGGAAAAGCACAGCGGGTCAGGCAATATCTGAAGAGCAGAAGAATCAATGTTTCGGACATAAGCCCTTCATCAGGGATGAGGCTTGTGGACCAGGGGGTTGAGAAATAAGTGGGATGGGTGTGGAGCTGGGGATGGAAGGTAGCTGGGAATGTGATAGATAGATGAAGGTATGCGGGGGGTGGGGGGGGGGCGGGGTGGGGGGGGGGAAGAGGTTGTGGAAGGTGGAGTGGACAGGTGGGAAGGAGATGGACTGGTCAGGAGGGTGGTGCTGAGTTGGAGGCTTGGGACTGCGATAAGTTGGGGTGGGGAAATGAGGAAACTACTGAAATCGACATTGATCCACCTGGTTGCAGGGTTCCAAGGTGGAATATCCAGGTGTCAGCTGGTAAGGGTTTGGTGATGGAGGAGGCCCAGAATCTGCATGCCCTTGGTGGGAGGGGGAGTTATAGTGTTCAGCCACGGGGCAGTGGGGTTGGTTGGTGGGTGTGGGTGTGCCAGAGATGTTCTCTGAAACAATCCACAAGTCAGAGTTCTGTCTCCCCGCTGCAGAGGAGACCACAATCGGGTGCAATGGATGCAGTAGATGACATTGGTGGAGGGACAAGTATATTTCTGTCAGATGTGGAAGGATCCTTTGGAGCCTTGGACGGAGGTGAGGGGGAGGTGTGGGTGCAGGTTTTGCACTTCTTTCAGAGGCCAGGGAAGGTGCCAGGAGGGGAGGGTGTGTTTTTAGGGGGTGTGAATATGACAAGGGAGTTGCAGAGGGAATGGTCTCTGAAATGCAGATGGAGTGCAGAGGGAAATATGTCCCTAATGGTGCAGTCTGTTTGTAAGTGGCAGAAGTGGTGGAGGATAATGCAATGTATCCGGATGTTGGTGGGGTAGAAGGTGAGGACCAAGGGGTTCTGTCCCTGTTGCATTGGGAGGGGTGTGGTTCAAGGGTGAAGGTACAGGAAATGGAGCAGATGCACTGGAGGGCATTGTCAACCATGTGGGAGAGGAAATTGTAGTTTTTGAGGTAGGACGCCATCTGGGATGTTCTGTGGTGGAATTGGTCCTCCTGGGAACAGATGCAGCAGAGGCAGAGAAATTGGGAATAAGGGATAGTGTTTTTACAGGGGCAGGGTGGGAGGAGGTGTATTTCAGGTAGCTATGGGAGTTGGTGGGTTTGTAGTAGATGTCCGCGGTTAGTCGGTTGCCAGAGATGGAGAGGTCCAGGAAGGGGAAGGAAGTGTCCGAGATTGTCCGGGTAAATTTGAGGTCAGGTTGGAAGGTGTTGATAGAATTAATGAACTTTTCAACCACCTCATGCAAATACAAGGTAGTGCCAATCCAGTCATCAATGTAGTGGAGGAAAAGGTGGAGAATGGTGCCGATGGATGTAGAGGCAGGCATAGTTGGGGCCCATGCGGGTGCCCATGGATACCTCTTAAAAGTTAAGAGTGAACAGAAGAATGTAAGTTTGGTTCAGAGCATGTAAAGGATTGTTCTAAGGTTGATAGTGAAATAGTCTTACAAACTTGATTGAGTTTTTTGAAGAAGTAACAAAGAGGATTGATGAGGGCAGAGCAGTAGATGTCATCTATATGGACTTCAATAAGGTATTCAACAAGGTTCCCCATGGGAGACTGATTAGCAAGGTTAGATCTCATGGAATACAGGGAGAACTAGCCATTTGGATACAGAACTGGCTCAAAAGGGAGAAGACAGAGGGTGGTGGTGAAGGGTTGTTTTTAAGACTGGATGCCTGTGACCAGTGGAGTGCCATAAGGATCGGTGCTGGGCCCTCTACGTTTTGTCATTTACATAAATGATTTGGATGCGAGCATAAGAGGTACAGTTAGTAAGTTTGCAGATGACACCAAAATTGAAGGTGTAGTGGACAGCGAAGAGGGTTACCTCAGATTACAACAGGATCTGGACCAGATGGGCCATTGGGCTGAGACGTGGCAGATGGAGTTTAATTCAGATAAATGTGAGGTGCTGCATTTTGGGAAAGCAAATCTTAGCAGGACTTATACACTTAATGACAAGGTCCTAGGGAGTGTTGCTGAACAAAGAGACCTTGGAGTGCAGGTTCATAGCTCCTTGAAGCAGAGTCGCAGGTAGATAGGATAGTGAAGGCAGCGTTTGGTATATGCTCCTTTATTGATCAGAGTATGGAGTACAGGAGTTGGGAGGTCATGTTGCGACTGTCCAGGACCTTGGTTAGGCCCTGTTGTAATATTGCGTGCAATTCTAGTCTCCTTCCTATTGGAAAGATGTTGTGAAACGTGAAGGGATTCCAAAATGATTTACAAGGATGTTGCCAGGGTTAGAGAATTTGAGCTATAGGGAGAGGCTGAACAGGCTGAGGCTGTTTTCCCTGGAGCGTCAGAGGCTGAGGGGTGACCTTATAGAGGTTTACAAAATTATGAGGGGCATGGATAGGATAAATAGACAAAGTCTTTTCCCTGGGATCGGAGAATCCAGAACTAGAGGGCATAGGTTTAGGGTGAGAGGGGAAAGATATAAAAGAGACCTAAGGGGCAACTTTTTCACGCAGAGGGTGGTACGTGTATGGAATGAGCTGCCAGAGGATGTGGTGGAGGCTGGTACAATTGCAACACTTAAAAGGCATTTGGATGAGTATATGAATAGGAAGGGTTTAGAGGGATATGGGCCGGGTGCTGGCAGGTGGAACTAGATTGGGTCGGGATATCTGGTCGGCCTGGACAGGTTGGACCGAAGGATCTGTTTCCATGCTGTACATCTCTATGACTGTCAGTGGGTACTGCAGATGCTGGAGATTTCAGTCAAGATTAGAGCAGTGTTGGAAAAGCACAGCAGGTCAGGCAGCATCCGAGGAGCAGGAAACCCCTACATCAGGAATAACTTCACAGAGGCCATTATCCAGTCACCAACTCACCCTTCTGTTTTCACATGGAGTCCTTGACACAGATCCAGCTTCCTCAGAGCCAGCTCAGAGTGAACAGAACATCTGATCGTCCTGTTTATTTTTTTTTCAGAAGTAGCCTCAGGAGTAGCAGTCGAAGTCGTCCCCAGGTGTAGGTAGGCCCAGGCAGCAGCAGCAGGGGTGCAGGCGAGGTCCAGGCTTCAGTAGCAGGAGCAGGCCCAGACTGTAGCAGCAGTGGTGGTCGTAGCTGCCTGTGTAGCTGAGCACAGCTTCAAATTAACAGAAATTAGCAGTCAGAAACCCCAGAAAACAATCACAACAAACTATGAAAAATAAATTAAAATTAAACTCCTCCTCAGTAGGAAGACACCAACAGCAGCACATAAGACACACTGAGGCTGTTTCGAAGTCAGTCTCCTCTCAAGAGGATTGAAGAGTCCTTCATATGCTGATCCAGCTCCCCGAGAGCCAGCTCTGAGTGAGCAGATCCCTTGACATGCCTGTTTATTTTTCTTCCACTACCACCCGACAGCAGTCATGCTTATTTTTCCCAAGTACCCATGTCATGTGTAGGTGTCAGATGCAGTGAAAAATAACAAGTGTGTAAATCTTAATTTATGTGGGAAATAGAACCCACTCACTTCATAATTTCAGTCCAAGACAAGATCTGCAGCAACATTATCATCTGATATACTCTTGGAAGAGTGGTGTCTACAAGGTAGGCACACAGTACAAAACCTTAATACAATTCATTTCTCTTTCCCTCCTCCCACTATTCTAAACCCAGCGCCCATTCCTCTTGTTTATCTCTTGCCTTATCTGGCCTTGTGCGTAACAGTACAGGTTTTGCGTGGCCATTTCACCACATCCCTCTGTGGTCTATTGTTAGCGTATATCCTCCTTCACTGCTATCTGCTTCCTTGCTTGCTAAAGCAACATTTCCTCTCATTCTTCATCCACACTGAGCCTTATGACCTCTTGATTGTGGTTTTTCTTTTTACAGAAGCGGGAAACAGATGCTTATAACTGTTTGTACAAG
Source organism: Chiloscyllium plagiosum (assembly GCF_037043375.1). Taxonomy (NCBI): domain Eukaryota; kingdom Metazoa; phylum Chordata; class Chondrichthyes; order Orectolobiformes; family Hemiscylliidae; genus Chiloscyllium; species Chiloscyllium plagiosum. Next base: position 53,120,119 of record NW_028270167.1, read on the forward strand.
CATATCTAGCTTAACCTACACTCCCCTGCCTCTTTCATGATTCAGCTTTGTGATTTTTGCAGACAACATTTATAATTGCTCCTAACAATTTATATTCCATCACCAGGAAGGAAACAGACAGTCCTGTTTATTTATATTTTATTAAACAATTCACAGTTTATACAAACTATTACATTTACAGCTGTATACAGAGAAACAGCAATTTTACAAGGGAGGGGAATGACAAAGCCAAGCCCCAAACCCTGACATTCAACCGGTTTTCAGGGAAATTAGGACAAACCTCAAATCCCAGTTTCAATCATTACAAACAGTAACAATGACATTCATACATATAAGACAGTCCACTTGTGTAAGAAACAGAGCATACAATACAGACCCCCAAAAAACCAGTGAGCCTCCCCCCCCCCCCCCCCACCCCAATCCCTCCCACCTTCCGGCCACTCTAAGGCAGCCCGCCCCTATGCACCTTCCGGCTCTCGGTCCGCCCTGACACACCTTTTGACCACCTCTAGTTCTGCCCGCCCCAGTACCCACCTGGAGTGACCTACCTTCTAGCTCTCGTTCTGCCCCTACATACCATTGGGCTCTCACCCACCCTGATGCGCCATCTGGCCAGTGGCTATCCTGGCACACCTTCCGGCGACCTCTTGGACAGCCTGTCCCCTTCCCTGGGACGACAGCGTGCATGGCAGCCCACAAGCCTTCTGGATCGCAGCCCGCCCCTATGCACTTTCTGGCTCTCGGCTGCTCTGACACAGCTTTCGACCACCTCTAGGACAGCCCATCCCGATTACCCCTTTTCAGGATGACAGTGCTCAGAACGGTCTACCCACCATCTAGCTCTCGGGGAGACTGTCATCAGGGTGGCCTACCCACCGTCCGGCTTTCAGGACAGCCTACCAACCTTCAGGTTCACAGGATGGCCTACCCACCCTCTGGCTTTCGGGGTGACAGCTTTCAGGACGACCCATGAGCCTCCCAGCTCACAGTAAGGCCTGCCAGACCCAGGGACATACAATACAGTGCAGATTCCTGAAGAAGGGCTCATGTCCGAAACGTCGATTCTCCTGCTCCTTGGATGCTGCCTGACCTGCTGCGCTTTTCCAGCAACGCATTTTCAGCTCTGATCTCCAGCATCTGCAGCCCTCACTTTCTCCTCCAGTGCAGGTGATAAGCCCAACAAACCATATGACAGTTAATTACCAACAAACAGAGTCCTTTCTAGTCCAGAGTCCATTAGCACAGACATTTTTCTTCAAAATGTAGAGTCCATTTCCAGGCCTGAGGGGTGGAGAGAGTGCCATACAAGGCCTTGATGAGACCACATCAGAATCAGTCTGTACATTTTTCTCTCATTTAAAATAATTACATTGCCTTTTTCCTGGGAATGAAGGGTTTATCTTATGAAGGAAGGTTGAACAAATTGGCTTTTACACATTTAAGTTTGGAAATCTGAGAGATCTTTTTGAAATGTATAAATTTCTCTGAGGGGACATGATAAGGTGGTTGATGGGACATTGCTTTCTCTTGTAGGTTTGACAAGATGTTTTGTAGAATAAGATATCGTCAGAATCCTACAGCACCGAAACATACCCTTTCGTCCAACTCATCCATGCCAACCAGGTATCCTAATTGGAACTAGTCCCATTATCCTGTGTTTGGTCCATATCCCTCTAAACTTGTCCTATTTATGTCGTCTGTTAAATCTTGTGATTGTACCCACTACAACAATTCTTTTTGGCAACTTGCTCCGTATTTGCACCACCCTCAGGTCTCACCTTAAACCTATGCCCTCTGGGTTTGGACTCCCCCATCCTGGGGCTATTCACTTTTATTGATTTCCCCCACAATTTTATAAACCTCTATATGGTCACCCATCACCCTCCAATACTCCAGTGAGAAAAGTCCTAGCCTATCTAGCCTCTCCTTATAACTAAAATCCTGCAGTCCAGGCAACATCTTTGTAAATCTATTCTGCAGTTTAACAACACCCTTCCAACAGCAGGGCGATCACAAATTTACCCAATACTCCAAAAGTGACCTCACCAATGCCTTGCAGAATTATTTTCCCCTGAGAGGGCTGTTGCACTGTGTAAATCTCTTCTGTACAAAGTTGTGAAGGCTGAGTTGATGAAGTTATGAAAGGGTGAGCAAGGTGACCTTTTTTTAAAAAAAGATAAGGACCCCGGGGCAACCGATAGAAATGTGGAATTGAAATTGCAACCAGAAGAGTAGTGATCTTCTTGAATGGTGGAGCAGACTTGAAGGGACGAATGGCTGACTTTTGCTATGATATTGGTGGAGACAGGTTATGCCTTAGTTCATGTAAAGAGTAGAGAGTTTTCTGACCTCTCAGCTAAGGAAAGGGCTTTGGTGTCCCTCCTGATAACATGAACCTTGAAGTTAATCTCCCTCTGTGCCAGTCACAGAATTAAAGAATTCTTGCGGAAGGATGCCCTTCAGCCCATCGTGTCTGTAATTATTCCACATCTAGTACCAATTTCCTGCATTTCCACACTCAACTCTGGCAACATCCTTGTAAATCTTTTCTGAACCTTTTCAAGTTTCACAACATCCTTCCTATAGCAGGGAGACCAGAATTGCATGCTGTATTCCAGAAATTGCCAAACCAATGTCCTGTTCAGCCACATGACCTCTCAACTCCTACACACAATGCACTGACCAATAATGGCAAGCGTAGCAAACGCCTTCTTCACTACCCTGTCTATCTGCGACTCCATTTTCAAGAAACTATGAATCTGCATTCCAAGATCTCTTGTTTCATCATTACTCCCCAGACTTTACCATGAAGTGTATTATTCCTGCCCTGATTTGCCTCTCCAAAATGGCCTCACATTTATCGACATTAAACTCCATCTGACACTCCTCAGCCTATTAACCCATCTGATCAAGATCCTGTTGTACTCTGAGGTTGATTCGAAATATTACTCTGGATGTAGGTTTGCTCGTTGAGCTGGAAGGTTCATTTTCAGATGTTTTGTCACCATACTAGGCAACATCTTCAGTGAACCTTCCAGCTCAGCGAGCAAACCTACATCTAGAACCTCAACCTGAGCTACAAACCTTCTCAAACCTTGCTGATATATTACTGTCATGTATAATCGAGTTACAGTAAAAAATGTTGTCTTATGTGCTTTACAGACAGATATTGATAGGTTAAGTTGGCAAAAATGTTGGCAAATGGAGTGCAAAGTGGGAAAATGTGAAGTTGTTCATTTGGAAGGGAAATCAAAAGAATAGAATATTATTTAAATGGAGAAAGCTTCAGAAAGCTGCAACACAAAGGGACTTGGGGGAACTAGTGAATGAAACACGGAAAGCTTGCACACGGGGGCAGCAGGTAATTGGGAAGACTAATGGAATATTGGACGAAAACAGAAATTTCTGGAGAGACTCAGCAGGTCGGGTAGCATTCGTGGAGAAAAAACAGAGTCAATGTTTTGAGTCTGGTGACCTTTCTTCAGAACTGAAGTGGAATGTTTGCCCTTATTTGAAGGGGGGTTGGAGTATAAAAGTCAGGAGGTCTTATTGCAACTGTGCAAGGTGCTTGTGAGAGCACATCCGGAGTACTGTGAGCACTTCTGGTCACCTTATTTAAGAAAACATGTTGTTTCATTGGAGGAAGTTAAGAGAAAATGTTCAGTGGGATTGCCCCCATTATGGAGGGATTGTCTTAAAAACAAAGGGCTAAACAGGATTCTACTCACTGGAGTTTAGAAGAATGAGAGGTAACCTCATTGAAATGGACAGGATTAAGGGCTTGACTGGGTAAATGCTGAAAGGATGTTTCTCCTCATGGGAGAGTCCAGGACCAGGGGGGTATTGTCTCAGAATAAAGGGGCACCAGTTTAGGACTGAGATGAGGTGGAATTTCTTCTCTCAGAAGGTTGTGAATCTTTGGAATTCCTTGCCACAGAGAGCTGTCCTTGTATATATTTAAGGCTCAGATGGATAGATTCTTGTTCAGTTGGGGAATTAAGCGTTACGGGGATAGGGCAAGAACATGGACTTGAGGAATGTTGAATCAGCCACGATCCTAGTGAAGCTGGCTTGAGGGACCAAATGGCCGACTCCTGTCCCGACTTGTTAATGGTCTTACATTTACTGATGAAACTGTTCAAAGACGTTATCGCACAACTCTGGAGCAGAAGCGACTTGAACCTGTGTCTCCAAGGCTCACACCGCATGGATCCTAGTTTACTTTATATCATGCACTTGTCATTCATGCTGGTATTATGGCTGCAATTCGCACCAACCTGCCTTAGATCAAAGTAATGAAGCGAAGCCAGTGCAGGTTTTCAAAAAGTAAGTCTCCAACCTCGTATCATGCATTGATGTGAGAATTTGAATGCAGAGAATGTTGTCTGAACTGGATTCAATGAAGTGTTTCACTAGGCACTAGATAAAAATGGCTGGACAACAAAATTGACAATACAAGCCCTGATTCATGGATCTTGTTTTGGACGAGACGTTGGTAGGTTCACACAGCTGGGACAGATAAACATCAAGACCCGGAGCAGGAGAAGATGATTTGGCCCTCCATGAGGCCCACCATACTATATGATCCTGGCTAACCCTCTATCTCAATGCCATACTACCACTTTCTCCCCATGCCTTTGATGCTTTTGAAACCTAAATATTTGTTAATCGCATTCTTGGATATATTCAATGACTCAAATTCCACAGCTTTCTGTGGTACAGAATTCCATAACTTCACTATCCTGTAAGTTAAATGTTTCCGCATCTCAGCCCTAAATAGACGACTGCTTTTATTCAATATGTCAGTGATATCAATCTTGGAGTATGTGGCAAAATGCCCATATTCGGGGCAATGATAAACCTGGAGGATTGGCAAATGGTGAGGATGATGTGAATTGTCCAGAGTCACCACAATGAACAGACAGCATCCAGTCAGAGGGGAATACAGAAGAGTGTAAGGTGATATGTTTTGGGAGAAGGATGTGGAGAGGTAATAGAAATGTAATGGCACAATCGTAAAGAGTGCGAAGGATTAGAGGGATCTGGCGATAAACATTCATCAACATTAGAAGATGGGGGAGGCCATAAGAGGGTAGAAAAGCAGAAGGCTTCATAAATAGAGGCATTGATGCCAATAAATGGTTGAGTTATGCTGCATGTCGAATTGGTTTAGCCCCAGTTGGATTGTTGTGGTCATTTCCGGTGACTATAAAACGATGTGAGGGCCCTCAGGACAGGGAGGAGATTTCGCAGAATGGTGCCAGGGTTTAAGTTGGATGGCTCAGTTGGAAAGGTCAACGATGCTCCCATTGGAACAAAGGAGATTGGGGTGAGGTTTATTCAATGGGTACAGGGTGAGCACTCGTAATGAAGACAAGGAAATATACTTCACTGTTCACCGATTGTACAAGTGCAATGGAATGCAGATGTAAGATTTTGGGTTAAAGGCATGGTAGGGAGATCTGAGGAATTGAAACGCAAATGAAGCCTAAACTACATTTGTATGAGATGATGGCAAGTTCCGATGGAATTTGAATGAAAAAAAAAGATCTGCTCCCATACATACAAGGAACAAGAGTAGACCATTGGCCCGTTTGATCCTGTTCCACCATCCACATTCCTGCATACCATCGATAATCTATCCTTTCCTTGGTAACCAAGGATCCATATCTGAAAATGTGTTGCTGGAAAAGTGCAGCAGGTCAGGCAGCATCCAAGAACAGGAGAATCGATGTTTCGATGTTCCTGAAGAAGGGCCTGACCTGCTGCGCTTTTCCAGCAACACATTTTCAGCTCTGATCTCCAGCATCTGCAGTCCTCACTTTCTCCTCAAGGATCCATATCTCCCATGCATGATGCCACAAGGACCGAGGATAAAAGATATCTTTTGACACAATGAAAATAAAGTGTCTTGTGTCTTGTGGAAGGGGTGGCACAGTGGCTCAGTGGTTAGTACTGTTGCCTCACAGCGCCAAAGACCTGGGTTCGATTCCAGACTTGGGTGACTGTCTGTGTGGAGTTTGCACATTCTCCCCATGTCTGCGTGGGTTTCCTCCGGGTGCTCTGTTTTCCTGCCACAATCCACAAAGATGTGCAGGCCAGGTAGATTTGTCGTGCTAAATTGCCCATAGTGTTCGGGTGCATTAGTCAGGGGTAAATATCGGGTAGGGTAATGGGTGTGGATGGGTTGCTCTTCAGAGGATTGGTGTGGACCTGTTGGGCCAAATGGCCTGTTTCCATACTGTAGAGAATCTAATGTGTGGTGTTCTTCACTCTGAGGGAGGAGCTTTGGATTCAAGTCCTACTCCAGGAGCTGATGGCCATAGGAAGGTGTCTTCATTGCTATTGTGAGACACTCAAGGGTATGGGGCAAGTGCTGCAAAATGGGATGAGAATAGCTCGGAGCTTGTCTTTTGGACCAGTGCAGACACGATGGGCTGAAGGGCAACTTATTATTTTGGTGCTCTAAACCTCAATAACCAGAGAGCATGGAGTCATAGCATCATACAGTATGGAACAGACCCTTCAGTTCAACCTGTCTGCGCTGACCAGTCATCCCAATCTGACCTAGTCCCATTTGCCAGCCTTTGGCACATATCTCTCTCACCTATTCCTATTAATGTTCACATCTAGACGCCCTTTAAATATTGTCATTGTACCAGCCGCCTCCACCACCTCTTGGTAGCTCATTCCAGGCACACATCACCCACTGCGTGAAAACGTAACCCCTCAGGTCTTTCCCCTCTCACCTTAAACATATGCTTCTAGTTTTGGACTCCCCCATCCTTGGGAAAAGACCTTTGGCTATACAGCCGACGTGGAAGGAATCAAAATGGGGCAAGAACAGGAAAGGAGGTCAGCTAAACAATTCTGAGCAGCAACAGAAAAATGCAGCCAAGCATGTATGCAAGCTAGCTAGCTTACTGAAACTGGCTCCAGTTAAGTGAGAAGGCAGGAAGACCGAAACAACACTCAACAGGTGTTGTAGAAGTTTAAGGTCAATTATCTAATGCTAAACATCATGTACCTAGATCAGGATCTGATTGATCAGTTGTGTTGCTAAGGCTTGAAATCAAAATGTAATTCATGAAAAGGGAATGCTGATTTGTGTGTAAAAGTGTGATTGCAACTGCCTGTTTCAGACTCTCCAGGCAAGGGTGGGCTTTGACCCGGCTGGTTGAGTCTTCTTGCATGTATGTGATAAAGGAAGCTGTGTGAAGTGTACTATCATCCGGCTGATCATTTCAACATCTATCCATGCTCCTCCAGATTTTATGAACTTCTGTAAGGATACCCCTCAGCATCCGACACTCCAGGGAAAATAGCCCCAGCCTATTCAACCTCTTACTGTAGCTCAAACCCTCCAATCTCGGCAACATCCTGGTAAATCTTTTCTGCACCCTCTCAAGTTTAACAACATCCTTTCTTTCGAAGGGCGACCAGAAGTGTATGCAGTATTTTAAAAGTGGCCTCACCAATGTCCTCTACAGACAATAGATCACACTTGGTAATGGCAAAGGCATATCAGAGATAGTCAAAGATACTCCTACTTATAGACAATAGGTGCAGGAGTAGGCCATTCGGCCCTTCGAGCCAGCACCACCATTCACTATGATCATGGCTAATCATCCACAATCAGTATCCTGTTCCTGCCTTATCCCCATAACCCTTGATTCCACTATCTTTCAGAGCTCTATCCATCTCTGTTACAGCTGCAACATTTCATCCCAACTCCTATACTCAATGCACTGACCAATGAAGGTAAAGGTATCAAACACCTACTACACCATCCTGTCTATCTGCAATGCAACTTTCAAAGAACTATATCCCTGCACACCATGTTCTTCTCTCTAAGGCAAAAGCTCTGTGTTCAAGTCCCATTCCAGGAGTTGATGACCACAGGAAAGTGTCTCCATTGCACTGGTGAGGCATGAAAGGCAATGTTCCCAGTGCTGGAAAAATGAGACTGGAGTTGCAAGGAGCCTGTTTTGCCAGTGCAGACACGATGGGCTGAAGAAATTATTTTTCTGGTGCTCTCAACCTTTATGACCAGAGGGCACAGCTTGAAGTATATTTTTGGAGCCAGATGCACTGGGAGTGTTTGAGGATGAGTTTTATGTTTGCTCAGCGAATGAGCATTGGGAGATGGTTTAGGAGGCAGGGATATGGCGAAATAGGCAGGTGACTGGCAATAGGCAATAGGAGTGAGAAAGGCCTGAGGGGCTGAATGGCCTTGTTCTCCACTGTAAGGTGAGGAACTGAGAGAAGGAGTGTGCATGGATCTTGCTGGAGCTGGGGGCGAGGAGAGTGCAGAGGAGTTGGGGAGGGAAAAAGCCATAGGCGAAGTTGAAAAGCTATCATTTCTACTTTCTCGTCTCTCTCACTCTCTTTTGTGCTTGCCTTTTAGAAACGTTGGCAATACCACCATGATACCCTCGACCAAGTCGTCTTGACGGCACAACTGAAAGACCAGCCGAACATCAGCACCTCCATCTTCGTGGGCAGCGCCTACTTCATGGCCTCCAGAGAGTTTGTCGGCCATGTGTTTGACAGTGCCGAGATCCAGGCCTTCCTCAAGTGGTCAGAGGACACCTACACCCCGGACGAGCATGTGTGGGCTACCCTGCACAGAATGCCCAATGTACCCGGCTCCATCCCATACACCCAAGGAGCCACCAGGACACTTGGCCGGGCAGTAAAGTGGTCCTTTGAGGCTGGTGATGTTGCGAGGGGTGCCCTATACCCTCCCTGCACGGGAAGGTATCGCCACTTGGTTTGTGTGTATGGGGCAGGAGATCTACAGTGGGTGGTCCGTCAGAGATATTTTTTTGCAAATAAGTTTGACCCCAACATGGACAACACGGCAGTACAGTGCATGGAGGAATATCTCCGAAACAGGACACTTGGTAAAACTGGGGCTGGGTTGGAGGTTGGGACAGATTAAACCTCAGTGATGGTGGTAGGGGTGGTGGGTGAGACCTCGGAAACATTGAGAGACTGGGCACTGTGAGACTGTATACTATAACACTGGCTGCTGTGGAGGCCAGGCACAGTGAGACTGCATGCTGTAACATGGCCACTATAACACTAGACAGTGTGAGGCTGGGCACGATAGTGTTGGGCACTGTGGAGATTGGATACCTTAATACTATCCACTGTAACACTGTGAGACTTAGCACTGTAACATTAGTTACTGTGAGAGTCAAATGTGTGGTGCTGGAAAATCACGCAGGTCAGGCAGCATCCGAGGAGCAGGAGAACCGATGTTTTAGGTATAAGCCCTTCATCAGGAATGTGGAGGACTAAGGGGGTTGAGAGATAAATAGAGTGAGGGTGGGGCTTTTGGGGAAGGTAGCTGAAAAGGTGCTCGTTAAATCCAGCTGGGGGGGTGATTGTGATTGGTCGGTGGGGAAGGTAGAACATATAGTTAGGAAGGAAGATGGTCAGGTCAAGAGGGGAGAGCCGACTTGGAGGGTTGGATCTGGGATGAGGTGGAGGGAAGAGGAGAGATTTGGAAACTAGTAATGTCAATGTTGATGCCATGTGGTTGAGGGTCCCAAGGCAGAAGATGAGGTGTTCTTCCTCCAGTCATCAGATAGCTTGGATTTGGTGGTGCAGGAAGTGTCATTGTGGAGTGGGAGGGGGAGTTGAAGTGGTTGGCCACAGGTCGATGGGGTTATTTGTGCCCCGTCTCACAGGGACACATCCACCAATAATACTCAACACTGCACGAGTGGGCATTGCATTACTGGAACACTGCACGAGTGGACACTGCATTACTGGAACAGTGCATTACTGGAACACTGCACTAGTGGGCACTGCATTTCTGGAACACTGCACGAGTGAGCACTGCATGACTGGAACACTGCATTACTGGAACACTGCACGAGTGGGCACTGTACAGCTGGACACTGTAAGATCAGTGTTGTGACCATCACTATTTTTTTATTTTTCTCATTTTGGTTAGGAACTGTGAGTCCAAATTGAGAATTGAAGTTTGAACAGTGGCTAGTTCTTCTTTAAAAAAAAACTAGAGAGACAAAAGACTGATGTTTGCTGTTAGGATCTGGCCAGGAAAGATAATGCAGGTGAATTACTGCTCTCTGAACACAGCAGACGTTTCAGCACCGAGATGTAGTTCTGCTCAGGTACTGACAGCTGGATGGATATTGAATGGGTCAGTCAGTAAGAGGAATGCTGCCGGGCAGGTAACCACAGAGAATAGTGAGAAAAAAGCAAAAACCATGAGTGACCTCGCTCTGACTGGATTTTGGGCTTGGAGGAAGTCCTTCTTTGGAAGTTGCTGGACTGGTCTGGTCTTCTTTTTGGTTTGACTTTGTCTAGTTATTTCCCCAGTTGTTAACTTGTTAAAAGGTCTGAGATAAGAATGTGAGTCTCCACAGGTCTGCAGAATTTGTTCGCATTGACTGGTGACTTTAAGTTCAAACATGGTGTATAGTTCTTGTGCCTGTAGTACAACCCAGCATCAAAGGATTTCATGATGGCCTACTATTTATCATTGAAACTGTTATCAACTGGCAAATTAAAATTTTAAACAAGTTTATCTCTTAATTGTCTGCTGGTGTGCGAATTGGAGGGGTGCGTGGGTTCATGATCATCTGTGTTCTGCTAAAGTGACATAATCAGAAATTAACAATTTATTAAGTTATAAACTTGATATCCAAGATCTGTTATTTGTAAATTCTGGTAAGGAACAATTGAACGATTTTGAGGGTCATTGAATGGTTGAATGTCACTGTGTTGCAAATCCAGTGATCGGGAGGTTGGTTTTGGTTCAGCTTCATTTTCCTGTGTCACTCCGGACACTGTACCTCCAAGCACAATAACACTGGACATTGTCATACAGGGAGTAGCAGTCAGTCCGGACACTCCAACTCTTGACACGGTCACCCTGGTTACAACACTGTCACTCTGGACACTGTCACTAGATACTGTGAGATCAGACTGTGACACATGACAGTGTAATGCTGGACATTGCGATGTCAGATGTTTTAACTATAGACACTAACACCGGAAATAGTGACATTGGATATCATTTGGATGCAGATAGAAATGAAAACAGTCAAAAAGAAAACAAATGAGATAGAATCTACTTGTAGAAATGGGAACTAAATGAGACTGAGTGAGAATGATTATGGCTGTTTAATGAACAGAAATCAGAACACTGCAATAATGTCCACATCTAAGTGATGGTCTCGGGGTGGTTTGTATAAAGAATACCAGATATGCGGGAGTGAGTTTCAGACTGGAATCTAATCGAGGGGTTCAGGGTGGTTTCTGTACAAATGACGGAAGCTGACCTATGTGTGTGAATGTCCCATGTTAGTCTAACATCCAGGGATTGTTTAATGGAGCTTGCTTCATACTTCAAGGACTCAGACATCTCCATTTTATCCATCTCCCACCAAAATTGACAGGGCAATGACAGCAGAAGCTATACAAAGAGAAATGTTGCCTCTGTAATGCCACATGTAATGCCAACTGTATACATCCAGGACAGGAACAATCCTGGGATTGATAAGAGTAAATCTCCCTCCACTCCATCCTATTCAAACACTCCCAGGACAGGGACAGAATGGTGTTAGGTACAGAGGAAGTACTCACCTTGACATTGTTCCCATCATTGTTCCTTTGGCCATGGGTTTGAAATGCCATCCCCACACTGTCATTGACTATAGATCTGTCTCTGAATTTTGTTTCATCATTTAGGGATGTATTCAGCCCAGTGAGCCCTCACAGCTCTCTCTCCCTCATAGGCATAGACAGTGTGTCTGTCTCTCCTCTTCTGTCTCCCTATTTCTCTCCCTGTGTGTGTGTGTCTCTCTCTCTCTTTGCCCCTCACTTCTCTGCCTCCCTCCCTCATCTCTGCTTTCTGTGGGTTTTCTGTGGGTTCGTGACACCATTGCGATGTTAAGAGAGACTGTACCATGAATGTCACGGTGTTTGCTGTGCCCTGGAGGGTGGAGGACTAGCTGGTGGGCAGTAAACAAGGTCATTTCCAGCTTGATGAGCTAGTACCACCCCAGCCTCAAATTTATCTGCACCGTCTCAGACTCCTCCCTCCCCTTCCTAGACCTCTCCATTTCTATCTCGGGCGACCGACTCAACACAGACATTTACTACAAACCGACCGACTCCCACAGCTACCTAGATTACACCTCCTCCCACCATGCCCCCTGTAAAAACGCCTCCCATATTCCCAATTCCTTCGCCTCCGCCGCATCTGCTCCCAGGAGGACCAATTCCACTACCAAATGGCCTCCTTCTTCAAAGACCGCAATTTCCCCTCCGACGTGGTCAACGATGCTCTCCACCGCATCTCCTCCACTTCCTGCACCTCCGCCCGTGAACCCTGCCCCTCCAATCGCCACCAGGACAGAACCCCACTGGTCCTCACCTTCCACCCCACCAACCTCCAGATACATGTACCATCCTCCGTCATTTCCGCTACCTCCAAACAGACCCCACCACCAGGGATATATTTCCCTCCCCACCCCTATCAGCATTCCGGAGAGACCACTTCCTCCGCAACTCCCTCGTCAGGTCCACACCCTCCACGAGCCCAATCTCCACTCCACTTCCCCTGCAACCACAAAAAGTGCAAAACTTGTGCCCACACCTCCCCCTCACCTCCCTCCAAGGCCCCAATGGATCCTTCCATATCCATTGCAAATTCACCTGCACCTCCACACACATCATTTACTGTATCCGCTGCATCCGATGTGGTCTCCTCTACATTGGGGAGACAGGCCTCCCTCCAAGGCCCAATGGATCCTTCCATATCCATTGCAAATTCACCTGCACCTCCACACACCATTTACTGTATCCGCTGCACCCGATGTGGTCTCCTCTACATTGGGGAGACAGGCCGCCTACTGGCGGAACGTTTCAGGGAACACCTCTGGGACACCCACACCGACCAACCCAACCACCCCGTGACTGAATACTTTAACTCCCCCTCCTACTCCGCGAAGGACATGCAGATCCTTGGCCTCCTTCATCGCCAGACCTTGGCCATACGATGCCTGGAGGAAGAGCGCCTCATCTTCTGCCTAGGAACCCTCCAACCACACGGGATGAATGTAGATTTCTCCAGCTTCCTCATTTCCCTCCCTGCACCTTATCTCAGTCCCAACCCCGGATTCAGCACCGCCCTCTTGACCTGCAATCTTCTTCCCGACCTCTCCGCCCCCACCCCTTCTCCGGCCTATCACCCTCGCCCTCACCTCCTTCCACCTATCGTATTCCCAGCGCCCCTCCCCCAAATTCCCCCCCAACCTTTTATCTCAGCCCACTTGGCAAATTAGCCTCATTCCTGAAGAAGGGCTTATGCCCGACACGTTGATTCTTCGGCTCCACAGATGCTGCCTGGCCTGCTGCGCTTTATCAGCACCACACTTTTCAATTCTGGCCTCCAGCATCTGCAGTCCTCACTTTCTTCGAGTTAGTACCCAGTGGGGCTGCCTGAAGGGTCACTGCTAAAGACACAGGCACTTACAATTGATAGCAATGAGTAGCTGAAGGGAACAAATGTAATGTTTCCAGGTTCACTGAAAAGACCTACAGTGGGTGGAAGAGAAAGCTGTGGGGACGACCAAAGAAAGGGGCAACTTCATTGAGTGAGGAAGGAATTAGCAGATGGAATATAATGTGCAGCAGATATTTCCAAGCTAATTTAGTGACTGATTAAAATTCCCATTCCTTGCACAGTCCTTCTACACCCGAAGGTGATTTGTCCATGTGGGACAGCAGTGTAGGTCAAACTGCGGGATATAAAGATGGGAACTGTGAAGTGTTCCCAGTCTGAGCCACAACATGAGGAGCACAAGGATTGAGATGATTATTCTGTCGTGGAAGTTGAATGAGTTTTGGAAACAGGGTCCCTGTGATTGACAACACTATAAACCTGGCAGCATCCAGAACCAAAGTAAGTCATCAGAGGAATCACAGATGGAAGTGGGAAGGGACTGGGCAAGGGCAGAAAAAAATCGAGTCAATGTTCTGTGGACATGAGTTTGAATCCTACCGTGGCAGATGGTGGGAATTGAATTCAATTTCAGTGGAAAAGCAAGGAGTCTTCCCCATTAAAACATTGTTGTGAAAACCCGTCTGATACATTCATGTGCTTTAGGTAAGGAAATTTGCCATTTGACCTGGTCTGGCTTACATGTGACTCCAGACCCACAGCAATATGCTTGACCTTTAACTACCCTCTAGGCAATTGGGGAAGGAAAATAATGCCGGCCCAACCAATGATGTTCCCATTTGTGAACAAATTTACATAAAGTTCTCCAGCTCTGGTACCGTCCTGGTAATCTTCCTGTGCCATCTCTCCAAGATTGATGATTCTTTGGCAATGCAGTTCAGTTCAGTTCCCAGTTCAACGTTTAGCTCAGTTAACAGGGTTTATGTAGCTCTAACTTTTAATGTTTGCTTTAATGATTAATTGCATTAGGTACTTATCTGTGATCATCACTCAACTTATCAAAGATCATAGAATCCCTACACTGCAGAAAGAGACCATTTGGCCCATTAAGTTTGTATCGACCCTCCACAACCCAGGCCCTGGTCATGACACGGGCTGCTTCAGGCACAGCCAACTCCATTTTCACCTGTAGCTCCATGATCAGCTTGTCTTTCTCCCTGCCTCACAATTATTCATCCCTTTGTCTGCCAGACTGCTCTTCTCTCTCTCTTTCTAGGCTCCATCTATTGGAGGAGCGGGACACAAGTAAGTTGTTCTCTCTAACTGGTTCCCTTCAGGCGAGTTTCAGGTCTAGTCTGGTTGACCATCTCCTCACGAATTGACGAATTTGGTCCCTTGTGTTGCTACTGCGAATCTGATGCTCCCCAGTCAGAATCTGTTCTCCGTCCTTGCCATTTGAAGCACGTCTTTGAGGTGGTGTTTAAAGGGCAATCAACATTTAGGAGTGAAGTGATGTAATAATCAGCAAAAACAACCTAGACCATGTCTGTCTTGCTACCAGTTGTTAGGAAGAAGTACTTTACTGTGTTCATTGTGTGTGTTGCCAATTTCAATGTCGAAGCTGAAACCGAATAGCATTCCCGTTTTCATTGCTCACTCATGTCTGAAACATACATCTTTAACCATGCATTATATATCAGTCAGAACTATTTAATGTCTTCTGAAAACACTTCTGGGCCAGACCAGGTAAGATTCCCAGATTCCCTTTGGTGAAGGACATGAGTGAAGCAGATGTGTATTTACAGAATTGGTGTTAGGTTCTGCAATGGGACTATGAAACTAACTTTCAATTCCAGATGGATTAATTATTTGAGATTAAATTCTGCCAATTGCGCTATTTGTATCCTGGGTCACTGCATTACAAGTCCAGTGAGGTTCCCCCAGTCCAACTACATCACAATTTAATTATTCCCCAAATATCAACACCTTAGTTTCCTACAGCACTGTCTGTGTGTGCAGCAGCTCATTTGATTCTCTCTCCCCCACCACTTACACCCATTTGTTACAGTGAAGCTGCTACAGTTTGATCTCAAAATGTGTGCATTTCAGTTGGAAAAATACAAATGATTCTGTAATTTTAACTTTATTAATTGGTTGGTTATTAATCATTTATTTCATTCTTAGATTATGGATAATCAGTTCATTTCAGATGGAAAGAAGTAGCTCTGATCACTGAGATAATGCAGAGCTGGTGTCTGAGTATTTGTGTGATCAAAGGATCAAGAAGTTGCCAACTATTTGGACTCGATATTACAGTGTGGTGTATTTCTCTCACCTCTATAAAGGATAAAGCAAAACACATGAGACATTACATTGACTCAAGAAAAGCAATTCCTGGAATTCTGAAATAAAATGGGAGTGATGTGGAGTCTTCCTTGTTTCAACAAGATTCAGTGGAAAACTTCAGTAGCAGCTGGTGAGCGTTGGGGTGTAGGTGATAGTCACTGTCAAGCAGAGGGAGATGGAGCTGTGATTGTGAAGGTTTTATAGAGTGCTAGAGGTCTACAGCATGGAAACAGGCTTTTCGGCCCAATTTGATGATGCCACTCAGTTTTCACTGTTAAATAGTCCCATTTGCATGTGTTTGGCCCATATACCCCCCCCCCCCCCCCCCAGTTGTCCCTCACTCCCAGAGAATATGGATAAAGGGGACTCAGTAATAGCAGTGCCACTGAATTTCATGATAAAATGGTGAAACTTAACAATAAGTCTCTAAACAGAAAGTAATCCTTCATGTCGAGGAAACAGCAGTAATGAGGTGAGGTGATGTAATGCACATGAGCAGGACAAACAAGACAAGGAAATACACGATGAACAATAGGACCCTGGGAAGCATTGACAATTAGAGAGATTTGGGGTGAATGTACACCAGTCTCTGAAGGTAGATAAAGAATGGAGATAATATACTTGCTTTTCTTAGCCTGACATCTTGTTTCTGTCCTTGGGATTTTCACTTGCGGTCTCTTCCTCCCTTGAACTCTCTTTCTCTCATTCCCTCCCTCTGACTGTCATTATCTCATTCTCTCTCCCTCTCTCTATCTGTTGGTTCTTCTCTTTTTCTCTCAATGCATTTTCTCTCCCTCTTTCTCCCTGGCCCCTCTGCTCTGTCCCAGTTGCAGGGAAGGGGGATTGGGAAGATTTGGACTTCCCAAATGCAGTTAATACAGTAGGATACACATTTCCCCTGTCTCTCCCAGGTTTTACCCTCACTGTTGTCCAAACCAGGCCAGGGGGTGGAGGGATGAGTGGAAGGGGCATAAAGTACCTTTCTCATTGAATGTGTGATCGGTTGGCTGCAGACTGGAATCTTGCTGTGCATTACAGCAGTCAGTCAAAAGACCAGTTAGTCTCTGAACATACTCACCATGTCCTTCAGCCCAGGGGTTGTGAGTCTGTGAGAGGGGGCGGAGTAGCCATGCCCCTGAGTTCTTGAACGGAGGAATGGGAAGCAAGGAGGTGGTGAGAGAGAGCCAGGGAGAGGGGGAGTGTTTGATGGGGCTTGAGGGGGGGGGGAGAAAGGGGCTGTTGTAGGAGAGAGAGAGAGATGGAGGGGTGTGAGGACAAAGAGGCAAAGTATGAGAAAGGGCGGAAGAGCGGTCTCCCCAGGTAGGGGAGTAACAATGCCATTCGGGGCAAGGCCTGAGTAGCTGGACAGCACCAGGATTATTTAATGGGGGGTGTGGTGGGAGGATGGGGTGTTGTTGGTGGTACTGGTGGTAGGGAGGCATGATAGGCTGAAAGGATTATCTGTGTGATGTGAAGCTTCCATAATTCTGGGACTGTGATCTTGCTGTGCACGAAAGCAGTCAGCTACAGGCCAGTTAGTCCAGACAAACTCATTAATCTCTACACCAGGGAGTGGGGCTCAGCATGATATGGGGGAACAGCAAAATATTTGTGAGGGTACACATTTGATGAGGAATATATTTGGGAGGGCAAAATAATTGGGGAAGGGCAAACATTTGGGAGGGGAGTAAATGGGAACAGAATAGGGGGATGCAATGTTGTGTGCGCACTTTCAGATCTAAGAGAAAAAGACAGGGTGAAAGAGAGAATGAGAGAAAAAGAGACAGAGGGAGTAAGTGACAGAGAGAAGAGAGGAAGAGTGGGGATGAAGAAACAGGAACAGAGAGAGAACAGAGAGATCGAGGAGGAGAGCAAGCGAAGAACAGAGACAGAGAGAGCTAGAGAATCTCAGAGAGGGAGAGAGAGAGAGAGAGAGAGAAGGGCAGAGGGAGAGATAGGGAAGAGAGAGAGAAATAGAAAGATGGAGACAGAGAGAAAGAGAAGGACAGTGAGAGGGACATAGAAAGAGGGAGGCAGACAAAAGGACACAGAGAGAGAGGAAAAGTCAGACAGGGACAAACGGAAGTTAAGACATGGACAGACTGAAGTGGTGATACTCATATTCCAGTTAGTCCCAGCTCTCTTGATGGTGTCTCATATTCCCTCTCTCCCATGAGGTTTGCTTCAGCCTGGGAATGTATCAGTGTGTTGTATATTTGTGAGTAATCTCTGTGTCTGTGTCTCTGTCCAATGGAGTGTCTTTTGTTTTGGGGGTTAATTCCCTCTTTCTCTTTCTCTCTCTCTTGTGTTGAAAATGATACCCTCTGCTGAACACCCCATGCCATTGCACAAGCATCAACAGCATTTTCTTCGAGTGAACTTTTTTGGAATTGAAGTAACAGGTTGTTATTCCATCAAAAAGTCTGATCCACTGCATTACTCCCTTGATGTAAAACATGCTGTGCCAGCAGCTGCCCTGACATATACAATGTACTGGGGGAATGTTCAGCTCAGTGTTGTTGTTACTGCAAACATTTATAAACTTTCAATTGTTAGCTGGCAATAACAAGTCCTTTAAATAATACCTTACTCCCACCCTGATATACTTTCCAACCATCAATAACCACAAAGCAATCTGGGGTTATTCAGCACCTAAATGTGATCTTCAATAAATCACCTCACTTTCACACAGTGGTTCAAACAACATGAAAAATGACAAATAAAAACTGAAAGAATGGAGGATGTTGTAAATCAAAAACAAAAACAAAAGTTGCTGGAAAAGCTCAGCAGGTCTGGCAGCATTGGTGGAGAGAAATCAGAGGTAATGTTTCAATTTAAGTGGCCCTACCTCAGAACTGTCATCCAAACAGGAGCTGAACATACTAAACTGCCCTATGTGAGGTCAGTTCCCTGAATAGCCATCCCCAACCAGCAAAGGGTCTCGTCATGAACAACTACCCATAAAGTGAACACAGGCGAGCAGTCATTCCCACTCACCTCCTTTCCAATCACCCAGAATGCAAGGAAGATGCAATAAAAATTCTAAGAAGCAGATTGGCTAAAATTGCCCAGCAAGATCTTGAACTGACTTGTACTACAGCAATTATAATGGTTGGAATTTATATATCTATATAAATCTGCCTCTGTGGTGTGAATCACCATCACTGCTTGGACAGACATCCCATGTGACAATCGGTGCAATGATGTCCCACACCATGATGCAAAGAGCATCTTGTAAATCACGGTTGACAGATGATTCATATTCTTCTGGCAGTGTGCAACTGATGGACTATGAATTAACTGGTGATCCATTTACAGTTTCCAACTCACGAGTCTCTCAATGTTGAATTTCAGTTCAACTGGAGGGCACAACAGAGATAAAGCACTGCAGATGCTGGAGATTAAAATTAAAGAGTGTGGTGCTGGAAAAGCACAGCAGGTCAGGCAGCATCCGAGGAGCAGGAGAATCAACATTTTGAGCATAAGCTCTTCATCAGGAATACACAATGACTTTCACTCTGTCGGGCCAAATGTTCTTGATCCTAATTGGAGCCTTGGAGCAGCACAAAAATATCAAATATCCTAAATCACACGTCAGTCACCATAAACCAACTTGGCTTTCACCTGTGAAAAATCCTTTTGGACCAAACAATTTCCACAGTGGTGAGGCCTCTGGACCAGGTCCAATAACAGAGATTTCACAAAGTTGATGGAGTACTACATCAAGGTGTAACACTATGGCCTCACAGTGAATTGGTCTAAAAATATATCCGGGCATTTATCTCTAAAATGTCAGTACCAACAAAATAATAATAACAATAATAAATACTTATGCAAATTAATAGCCTAAAATGAAATAACAATCCCAAGGAAATGTACATGGGAGTATCTTCACATAGACCATTATCGTTTGGGGAACATCAAAGGATAACAGCAACAAAGGGCAACATGGGAAACATCCTGTTTGACAAAGTTATTTGATCCTCTGTGGGACAGCTGCTACCACAACACTCCAGATCTCAGTGTTTGTCCTGTTAAACTGTGCACCACAGCACTATGCCTCTTTCTACAAATAGCATAACTCACACGTCTTTTTGACAAACAAATAATTCAACAATACACATCATAAATGGAACCCTGTGCTTAACACCGCTCCCAGTGAGCTGTCCTCACAAATACTGTGTCCCCACACATCCACTGATTGATGAAAGCACGTAGATAGTCAATGCCATCTGTGCTCACCATCAGTTATCACTCCATAATGACCTGCTCAACTCACCTTTTGCTAATATTGTAGCTGGGCTCCCATTTGGAGCAAGCTGCCTGAGCAAGATCCACTAACAACATCTCTTTCCATCAAGTAATGGGAAACACCAGGTGTCATTGAGAAGTGGGTCATTACAAAACCCATCTGAGAAATAGCAGGCTTTAAACTACTACAGGGAAAGACCATCTTGCTGAACACTTTCTTGACCAGATAGGGTCAGTGCTCAGCCAAATTCCATCAATGTGGCCTCAGTGTATTCACATTCTGTACAGCATAGAGAAACCCACAATATTGCATATTACTGAGGAGCCTCCTATCTGAAACTATTCACTTTAAACTCAGTTAGTGAGCATACTGTCATCTGGCATATCAGGCGTACAGTGGAAATGTAGAGATTTATATAACTTAAGTTGTTACAAGATTTACTAGGCATACTAACAATGTGAAGGATGATGTAGCATACTTTCAAGATAACTAGCCTTCGAAAGTACATGTTGTTGTTTGTGAAATAACCTCTCCCTTCCTGCTGCTGGCAATGTCTCAGAATTGGAGAATTATCTCAAAATTGAAGAAGAGACAGTTTCAGAGACTATGTTATCTTGTGTGGTATCTCATTATTTTTAAAATCATTGAATGACAGCAGGTTTATTTTAATGATGTGATATCCAAAGACTGGATTAATCTGATCCTATTAGGTCTCACATGCTAATTCCAACTTGTATTCAAACAATAAGACTTGCAGATTTCACCCACTATCAGTCCCATCAATATTGAAATATCTTTCAATATTCTTTTCAGCGATGACCTTCATTTTGCTGAGGCTAGTCAGCCAATCAATACGTTATGTTGTAGAACACCCTGAAAGCTGTTTTACTAAGTACTGTTATCCCACTGCTTTTCTTGTTAATTCAGTTTTGCACTAGGAGAAAGTGAGGACTGCAGATGCTGGAGATCAGAGCTTAAAAATGTGTTGCTGGAAAAGCGCAGCAGGTCAGGCAGCATCAAAGGAGAAGGAAAATCGACGTTTCGGGCATAAGCCCTTCTTCAGAAATGAGGAGGGCGTGCCAGGCAGGCTAAGATAAAAGGCAGGGAGGAGGGACTTGGGGGAGGGGTGTTGGGAATGCGATAGGTGGAAGGAGGTTAAGGTGAGGGTGATAGGCCGGAGAGGGGGTGGGACTGAGAAAAGGGGGAGGGGAAATGAGGAAGCTGGAGAAACCCTCCAACCACAAGGGATGAATGCAGATTTCTCCAGCTTCCTCATTTCCCCTCCCCCCACCTTTTCTCAGTCCCAACCCTCAGACTCAGCACCACCTTCTTGACCTGCAACCATCTTCCTGATCTCTCTGCCCCCACCCCCTCTCCAACCTATCACCCTCACCTTAGCCTCCTTCCACCTATTGCATTCCCAATGCCCCTCCCCCAAGGCCCTCCTCCCTACCTTTTATCTTAGCCTGCTTGGTACACCCTCCTCATTCCAGAAGAAGGGCTTATGCCCGAATGATCGAATCTCCTTCTCCTTTGATGCTGCCTGACCTGCTGCGTTTTTCCAGCAACACATTTTTAAATTCAGTTTTGCAACCCATTTAGGAAATTCTATCTGTGAATAAGCACTCTGGTACAGAACCAAAAGCTGATGCTGACTACAACAACTGCTCGAACTCACACTAGGTAATACTTTCTCAAAACAAATACAAAGATAAACAGGAACAAATTCAGATCCTTATCCTCAGAATTCTCAAATAACAGAATCACATCGAACAGGAGAGGCCCTTTGGACCATCATTTTTGTCCCACCAAAATGACACTAAATCTACATCAGTCCCATTTTCTACCACTTGGCCCATAGCCTTGAATGTTATGTCATTTCAAGTGCTCTTCCAAGTACTTTTCTGAGGTTTCCGATTTCAATTTCAGGTCCCTTACCAACCTCTAGGTGGGAAGAATTTTCCTCATGTCCCCTCTGAACCTCCTGCCTTTCAGCTTAAAATTACACCACCCCGTTATAGGCCCTTTGATGAAGGGGAACAACTGCTTTCTATTCACCCTGTCTATGGTCTTCATAGATACTCCAATCTCTGTTCTTAGTGAAGCAACCCGAGCTTATCCAGCCTCCCTCTTCACAGCTAAATTGCTACAGCCTAAGCAACATTCTGCTGAACCTCCTTTGCACTCCCTCCAATGCAAACACATCCTTCCCATGCTGCGGTGACCAGAACTAAACACAATAGTCCAACTATGGCCTAAACAAAGTCCAACAGCACTTCCCTGCTCTTATAACCTACATCTTGACTATATCATCTACGCCTTCTTAACTACCCTATTAGCCAGTCCTGCCACCTTCAGAGATCTGTTAACAAGCACCTTAAGATCTTTTAGTTGCTTTATGCAGCCTGGTATCCTCCCATTCACTGAGTACTGCCTTGTCTTGCAACTTCTGGCAAAATGTATCATGTCAGGTTTATCAGGATTAAATTTTATCTGCCGTTGATCTGCCTGTTTGACCAATCTACCTATTTTTGTTTGTAGCCTTAGAATATTTTTCTTACTGCCAACCACCCAGTCAATATTTGTGTCATCACAAACTTACTTAATATCCCCAACCACACACCCCCCCACCCCCAACAACACACACATTCACCCACATACATGAACACACAAATATGCAGACATAGCTGAAAATGTGTTGCTGGAAAAGCGCAGCAGGTCAGGCAGCATCCAAGGAGCAGGAGAATCGACGTTTCGGGCATAAGCCCTTCTTCAGGAATCCTGAAGAAGGGCTTATGCCCGAAACATCGATTCTCCTGTTCCCTGGATGCTGCCTGACCTGCTGCGCTTTTCCAGCAACACATTTTCAGCTCTGATCTCCAGCATCTGCAGCCCTCACTTTCTCCTCCCATATGCAGACATACACACACACACTCTTTATTATCATTTATGAATATCACAAACAATAAAAGATCCAAAATTGATCCCACTGGATGCCAGTCTCCAATTACACTAACAGTCTTCTTTCAGCTTTGCCTCTGCTTCCTCTGACTGAGTCAATTTGCTAATTTATTCTGAATTCCATGTGTTTTTACTTTAGTTGTTAATCTCCTATGTGTGGCTTTGGGACAGTTCAGTGACTCAGTGCTTAGCACTGCTGCCTCACAGCACCAGGGCCCTGGGTTCGATTCAAGACTTGGGTGACTGTCTGTGTGGAGTTTACACATTCTCCCTGTGTCTGTGCGGGTTTCCTCTGGGTGCTTGTTTTCCTCCCACAGTCCAAAGGTGTGCAGGTTAGGTGAATTGGCCATGCTAAATTGCCCATAGAGATAGGTGCATTAGGCAGAGGTAAAGGTCGGGGAATGGGTCTGGGGGGTTAACCTTTGGAGGGTGAGTGTGGACTTGTTGGCCTGCATGGCCTGTTTCTATACTGTAGGGAATTGAATATAATCTTGTCAAAGGCTTTGCTAAAATCCATATAAACTACATCAATTGCCCTACTCTCCTCCAAAGACCTGGTCACTTCCTCGAAAACTTTCACCACACTTGTGATGCATTTTGTCCCTCTGACAAAACCACGCTAACAAAAAAGAACAAAGAAAATTACAGCACAGGAACAGGCCTTTCAGTCCTCCAAGCTTCTACTGATCCAGATCCTCAATTAAAACCCGTCACCTATTTTACAATGATCTGTATCCCTCTGTCCCCTGGCCATTCTGTAGCTGTCTAGATACATCTTAAGCAACGCTATCAATTCCATCTCTACCTCCTCCCTGCGTAAAGAACTTTCCACGCATATTTCCTTTAACCCTTTCCCATCTCACCTTGAACTTGTGACCCCTAGTAATTAAGTCCCCCACCCTGGTAAAAAAAAAGCTTCTTGCTATCCACCCTGTCTATACCTCTCATGGTTTTGTCGACTTCAGTCAGGATCCCCCCCCTCAAACTCCATCTTTTTAATGAAAATAATCTTATTCTACTCAACCTCTCTTTATAGCTAGCACCCTCCATACCAGGCAACATCCTGGTGAATCTCCTCTGCACCCTCTCCAAAGCATCCACATCCTTCTGGTAATGTAGCAACCAAAACTGTATGCTGTATTCCAAATGTGGCCAAACCAAAGTCCTCTACAACTGTAACATTACCTGACAAATCTTGTACTCAATACCCCATCCGATGTAGGAAAGCATGCTGTATGCCTTCTTGACCACTCTATTGACCTGCATTACCACCTTCAGGGAAATATGGGCCTGAACATGCAGATCTCTCCGGATGTCAATTTCCTCAGGGCTTAAGTCCAAAGATGTGCAGGTTAGGTGAATTGACCTTGCTAAATTACACATCGTGTTTGGGGATATGTTAGCAAGGTGCATTAGATAGGGGAAGTCTAGACTAATTGGTGTAGGGGACTGGGTTGGTGTGGACTTGTTGGGCCAAATGGCCTGTTTCTACACTGTAGGGATTCTAATTTACTGTATAGTTTGCTTGAGAACTGGATCTTCCAAAATGCATCACCTCGCATTTGCCTAAACTGAACTCCATCTGCCATTTCTCTGCCCAACTCTCCAATCTATCCATAATCTGCTGCATTCTCTGACAGTCCCCTTCACTAACTGCTACTCCACCACTGGTCATAGTTCTTCATTTTGAGAAACTCCGTTCCACTATTACTCACAGTCTCCTGTTGTCCAGCCAATTCTCTATCCATCTAGCTAGTACACCCTGGATCCCATGCAACTTCACTTTCTCCATCAGCCTGCCTTGGGGAACCTTATCAAACGCCTTATTGAAGTCCACGTATATGACATCTACAGCCCTTCTCTCATCAATCAACTTTGACACTTCCTCAAATAATTTTGTTAAGTTGGTATTATCTCAGAGAATAGATAAGGGAGATCTAGTGGACGTGGGTATTTAGATTTTCAGAAATCTTTTGACAAAGTCCCACATGAAAAGTTAGTTTACAACATCAAAGCAAATGGGATCGGGATAATACACTGACTTGAATTAAGAATTCATAGCAAACAGAACGTATATTGTTTGGAGTGGAAGGTAATGACACTGGGTATTATAAGGTTCAATGCTTGGGTTCTAGTTATTCGCAATAGCCTTCGTGAGTTTTTTTTTCATTCATGCGATGTATATACTGGGTTCTCTAGACTACTCTCCGATATTTTGTTTATTTATTAATTGGATAATTAATATGACAGGATACTTCATTTCTTTGACTTGTAGTCTGAACTTGAACTGAGTGTTTATGCAGCAATTTAAATTCACCAGTGAAACGCCAACCATTGCAAATATAAATTCCGAACTGTTGTAATGTCTCAGGTATGTTCCCCGAATGTTATACTAAAAGAATTCTATCATTCTTGCACCGACCACAGAATGATGAAAATGTCGGATAACAACAAAAGTAAAATCACAGACTTTCTTCTGCTTTCCACCTCTGGGTCACCGGGATTCTCTCCTTTGCTATGGCCCTTCAGTCTCTGATGGGCCCGACTTGTCACAAAAATATGTCTCACTGTCAGTACTGAGCGACAGAATTAAAGTGTATGGAACCAAGGGCATTAAAACCCAATCAAAACAGTCAAATCCCACCCAACGGGCACAGAAAAATAATTCTGCTTTGGATAACAGAAACAATTGGCAATTACCTCTGTCAGTTCGTATCTATAGTAGAAGGGGATGTTTTTAAAAATAGACCAGAATGCATGTTATTCAGAGGACGACAGCTGCATTTTTCTTGGCGCATTACTGTGTATCCACGTTCTAGAATCAGATGACAATTACATCGATCAAAGGAGGAGGTAACTGTCAACCAGACAGAACAGTTTTTGGCTGAATGAATCAGAGCATTGTGAACACTACACATAGTGGTGAGATCCAGGAAAGACAGGGGAAATTAATACATTGAATCTGCCACAGAATAACCTATGTGATTATAATAAATAGATCTGCTGTCACCACAGCCATGAGGTAACGGCTAGTGCAAGTGGGAGAGGCTGCACTTTCCTTCGGCCAGTATCATAATTCCGAGTAAACAGGTCCTTCTCCTGTTTAAGATACCCCTTAAAATTCATGTCTTTGAATAAGTTATTGTCATCTGACATAATATAGACAATAGGTGCAGGAGTAGGCCATTCTGCCCGTCGAGCCAGCACCACCATTCATTATGATCATGGCTGATTATCCTCAATCAGTATCCTGTTCCTGCTTATCCCCAAAACCCTTGATTCCACTATCCTTAAGAGCTCTATCCAACTCTTTCTTGAAAGTATCCAGAGACTTGGCCTCCACAGCCTTCTGGGGCAGAGCATTCCACACACCCACCACTCTCTGGATGAAGACGGTTCTCCTCAACTCTTTTCTAAATGGGCTACCCATTATTTTTAAACTGTGTCCTCTGGTTCGGGACTCACCCATCAGCGGAAACATGCTTCCTGCCTCCAGAGTGTTCAATCCTTTAATAATCTTATACGGCTCAATCAGATCCCCTCTCAGCCTTCTAAACTCAAGGGTTTACAAGCCCAGTCGCTCCAATCTTTCAAGTAAGATAGTCCCGCCATTCTGGGAATTGACCTCGTGAATCCAAGCTGCACTCCCTCAATAGGCAGAATGTCCTTCCTCAAATTTGGAGACCAAAACTGCACACAATATTCCATGTGCGGTCTCACCAGGGCCCTGCACAGCTGCAGAAGAACCTCTTTGCTTCTATACTCAATTCCTCTTGTTATGAAGGCCAGAAAGCTATTAGTTTTCTTCACTGCCTGCTGTATCTGCATGCTTGATGGGTCAAAATTAACTTCATTTAATCTGTCATGATAAAAGTGGGTGACATCAGCATCAGGCCAGGATGAACTGAATGGAAACAGACCAAGTAAAGTATTGCTGAAAATGCATTTGCAATCAAAAGACACAAATTTTAAATAAGTATGTGATTTAATCTTTATAATGGAGCATGTTGTCCTCTAAATTCTCGAATTTACATTCTCACCTGTTTACCTGTATTCAAAATCTTCCATGTTCATCATTAATTTATTTGCTTTCTTGGACAGGTGTGAATCACGTTTTGTAAAATCTCTATGCAAGTGTTAGCTGTTCTGTTATGATGTAAATCTTACCAGCTGCTGTGATCATGAAAGAAATGACCGATTTCATAAAATTAAGTGAAATGAAAT
This sequence comes from Chiloscyllium plagiosum, assembly GCF_037043375.1. Taxonomy (NCBI): domain Eukaryota; kingdom Metazoa; phylum Chordata; class Chondrichthyes; order Orectolobiformes; family Hemiscylliidae; genus Chiloscyllium; species Chiloscyllium plagiosum. The sequence goes on from NW_028270167.1 coordinate 53,147,349, forward strand.
GCAGGTAAGAATGCCAGAAACAACAGTAAGTTTGACAATTGGGAACAATCCTGTGTCACTGCACTGTCCAAACTTCTCGATTCCTTCTCGAAGTCCTTCTGATTATCCAATTCCGTCTCCTAAACCTATACCCTCTAGTTTTGCACTCCTCTCCCCTGGGAAAAAGACCTTGGTGATTCAGCCTATCCATGCCCCTCATGATTTTAATAACCTCTATAAAGGTCACCCCTCAGCCTCCAATACTCCAGGAAAAATAGCCTCTATTCAACTTCCCCCTACAGTTCAAACCTTCCAACCCTGGCAACATCCTTGTAAATCTTTCCTGAAACTTTTCGAGTTTAACAACATCTTTCCTACTACAGGGAGACCAGAATTGCGCACAGCATTCCAGAAGGTCTAACCAATGTCCTGTATAGCCGCAACATTACTTTCTAACTCTCATACTCAACACGCTGAACAATAAAGGCAAGCACACCAAAAGCCTACTTCACTACCCTGTCTACCTGCGACTTCACTTTCAAGGAACAATGAACCTGCACCCCAAGGTCTCTTTATTTGACAACACTTCTCATTAAGTGTATTGGTCCTTTCCTGATTTGCCATACCAAAATGCAAAATCACATACTTATCTGAATTAAACTCCATTTGCCACTCCTTGGCACATTGGCCCATATGATGACTATTCCATTGTACTCTGACATAACCATCTGTACTGTCCACTACACCACCAATTTTGGTGTGATTTGATTTTGATTATTATTTTATTGGCATGTGCATTTTACATAAAAAATACAATAAAAAAGTGAAAACATTTCATTTGTCACAATGACACAGCACTATTTTGAATAATTTAAGAGTAAGAAAAAATGGAAAGATATGGCTGAAGATGAGCCGGCTAAACACGGTAATCAATGCCTATGCCATCATCCTCCAGTTCTTCCTCTTATGTAATGTGAACTGTTTTTAAAATATCAATATTTATTTCCCGGAGTTCTCAAGCCCCCATTTCTTTTCAACAGTAAAATTTGATGTGAAATATTCAGTTACCATCTCTCCCACCTCCTGAGGTTCAACACAAGGACAACATTGTTGATCTTTAAAGGGTCCTACTCTCGCGCTCTCTCTCTCTCATTGCTCTCCTGCTCTTGAAGTGTTTATAGAATCTTTTTTGGGTTATCTTAAATCTTACTTGCCAAAGCTATCTAATTTTCCATTTTTTGCCTTTCTGATTTCCTTTTTAAGCATGTTTCTACCCTCTTTATACCCTTCCAGCAACAGGACCATATGCTTCTGAATTCTCATTATCACACTTTTAAAGACTCCCACTTGTCAGTCATACTTTTACCTGTAAACAGTCTGCTCTAATCAACTTTTGAAAGTTATTGCATCATTCCCTTAAAATTTGCCTTATTCCAATTAAGAGCTTTAACTTTTTTGGAAGATTTATTCATTTCCATAGCTATTTTAAAACTAACAGCATTACAATCACTAGTTCCAATCACTTGCTCTGCCTTATTTTGCAAAAGATATTCAAGTTTTGCTCATTCTCTACAGGAACATTTATATATTGATAAAAAAAAATTTCTTGAACACATTTAACAAATTCTTCACCAACCAAAACTTTAACACTATGACAGTCCCTCAGAAATATCTATTCTAATTGCAGTAGTAATGTATTCCTTAATTAAATATGCCATTCCCTCTCCTCTCTTACTATCCCTCCTATAACACCTAAAGCCTGAAATGTTGAGCTGCCTCTCTTGTCAATTCCTCAGCCAAGCTCCTGTAGTAGCTTTGACATCCCAAACCCACATTCCCATACATGCGCTGAGCTTATCAGCCTTACCTGAGAGTTAAATCATTCTCTGACCGCTCATGTTTGTCTTTTCGAATTAACTTGCTCTTTTCTGATTCAGAACCATCCTCATATTTCTGTCTATGCACTGTTACTTAGAAGCTCCCACCTCACTACTCTAAAAATGTTGGCAGGATCCAAAAGTAGAACTAGCAAATCTCCCCAGTCGGATATTGGTCCCTTTCCAGTTCAGGTGAAACCCATCCTTTTTGAACAGATCTTTTATGTCCCAGAAGAGATCCCAATGATCCAAGAAACTGAATCCCTGCACATTGCACCACCTTTTCAGCCATTGATTTATCAATCCTATCCTTCCCTCAAGAGAAACCCCCAAAACGCAGAAATGATGTGCCGTCCACATTTCAGAAATAAGCCCTTCATCAGGAATGTGACTTGTTTTCAATAGATTCCAGTATCTGCAGTAATCTGCTCCTACATTTTCCCCTGTAGCAGCTTTTATTTCTCCCTGCCTCACAATTATCCATCCCCTTTATCTGCGTCTCTTCTCTCTCTTTCTGGGCTCCATCTCCACCTATTGCAGGAGTGAGAGCCACTAACTGCACTTTTTTTCCGAGCTACTTTCAGGACTGATGAAGGGTCACTGAATCTGAAACGTTACCTTTGTTTTAACTCCACAGAAGCTGCCAAACCTGCCGAGTTTCTCCAGCGATTTCTCTTTTCATCCACATTCACTTCCAGATGACGTTCCCAACGCGGGACCGCACTTCTATTGGCTATAAGCACGAGATTGACAGATGTTCTGATCAATCAGAGCTGGAAGAGAGTAAAGGCCCGCCCTGAGGGCTCACGCGGGGTCTCGAGGCGCGGCCGTTTAACCGACTCTGCGCGAGCTCGCGGTTAGGACTTTGGAGAGTTTATTTTCAAATGTTCCCAGTGAGGGTAAGAAAACATCTATGATACTAATCAGTTAACTGTTAATGTGCGGATACACTGAGGAGGAAAGTTTTTCTATCCAATTACCTGTCCAAATGATGTTGGCGCTCGGGGTTAACAGGACACAGGATCAGGATGAGATACATCCAAGGATTCTGATTGAAGTGAGAGGGGCACTGGCCACAACATTACAGTCTCCTCTGGACTGAGAGGAGGTGTCAGGAGACTGGAGGGTTATCGACATTATGACCTTGTTCTGTGAAGATTTGTAAGTTAATCCTGGAATTGACAGCCTTGTCAGTTTAACACTGGTGTTGGGAGAGCTTCTAGAAACAACTATTGTGATAAAACTGATAATCACGTGTGTGGGATATTGGTAAAGTAGTGTTACTTCTGCAAGCATAATTGCTTATGCAAGGTGAATGAACTAACCTACGCCAGTGTATAATGGTTTCAGCAAAGAGCTGAGTAAGCTAAAATGTGCATACAAGAATGGAACATGCCTGCAAACACTGGAAGAAGTTACAGACAAATAGATAATTTGAAAAAGAACATCAAGATATTCTAAGCTCAGCAAACTTCCCTCATGTCAGCACTGAGGCAAGCCAAGTCACTGATAGGGGGGAGGGTCACCCGGCTTGGAGTAGGGGAGAAGTAAACAAGGGCGGAGCACAGCTGGGCAGGGGCAGAACACAATAAGGAATATTGATAGGTTTGAAGGCCAATGAGGTAAACGGGGAAGTACTGAGAATTAAACTGTATAAATTGTGGAGTAATTTTTGGATGGGGGTGGCTACCTACTAGTCACCCCTTCTTGCAAGAATGTTTCAATAAAATTCGCTGCTTCAGAATTTGACTCAGACTGAAATTTATTATATTGTGAGCTCTGTTTCTCACACATCAAAAAAGGTGGGTTGGTTAAAAAATGTCAAGGGGAAATTGTGTAAAACTATCTTGCTGAAGTTTTCTGATGACTTAACAGAAAGGGTCAATGAGGGCAATGTTACTGATGTGATTAACATGGATTTCCAGAAGATAGCATACAACAAATTGTGCGGAAGATTATAAGTCATGGTACAAGAGGCACGGGCAACATGGATACAACATTAACTGAGTGATAGGAAAGAGAGAGTCAATGGTCAGTGGATATTTTTCTGGCTGGAGGAAGATTTGGAGTGGAGTTCCCAACGGGTCAATATTGGGACCGGCATGTTCCAGTAAGGAGAAAGGATAAGGAAAGCAAGGTAAGGGAACCTTGGATAAAGAAGGAGGTTGTGAATTAACTCAAAAAGAAAAAAAACAAATGGAAGGTTTAGGGAGCTAAAATTGGACAAGGACTGTAAAGAATATAAAGAAAGCAGGAAAGAATTCAAGCAGGGAATTAGTAGAGCAAGAAGGGACCACGAAATTGACAAATAGGTTTGAAGAGAATTCCAAGTTATTCCAGGCATACATTAAAAATAAAAACAAAAGGATAATGAGGGAGAAGGTAGGACCATTTGAGAATAAAGGAGGAACTTGTGCTTGGAGGCTTGCAAAATCCTAAATGAGTACTTTGTGTCAGTATTGACCCAGAAGAAGGATTTAGAGGATAGTGAGATTAGTGTGGAGCATGCTAATATGCAAGGGCATTTTGAGATCAAGAAAGTAGTGGTATTGGGTTTTTTGAAGCGCATTCAGGTTGATAAGTCGCAAGGGCTTGATGCTACCTACGCCAGGTTTTTGAGTGAGGCAAGAGAGATTACTGGGACTTTGACCAAGATATTTGTATCTTCACTAGCCACTGGAGAGGTACCGGAGGACTGGCAAGTAGCTAATGTTGTTCCTCTGTTCAAGACTGCAATTAGGGATAATCCAGGAAATTATAAACTGGTGAGTCTTTTGTCAGTCGTTGGGAAGCTATTGACAGAATTCTCCAGGATCGGATTTAAGCACATTCGGAAAAGCACTGCCTAATTAGGGCCAGTGAGCATGGCTTTGTGTAGGGCAGGTTGTGTCGTACTAACTTGGTTGAAATTTTTGAGGAGGTGATCGATGAGGGTAGAGCGGGTGGATATTGTCTCCATGGATTTTAGTAAGACTTTTGACAAGGTCCCTCATGGTAGGCTCATCCAGAAGAGTATAATGCATGGGATCCACAGTAACTTGGCCACATGGATTCAGAATTGGTTTGCCCATAGAAGGCAGAGAGTAGTTGTGGAAGGGTGTTTATCTGGCTGGAGAATGGTGACTAGTGGTGTTCCGCAGGAAATCATACTGGGACCTCTGCTTTTTAACAGATATAAATGACTTGGATGGAGTTGTAGATGGGTGGGTTAGTAAGTTTGTAGATGATGCAAAGATCAGTAGAGTTGTGGATATTGTAGAAGGTTGTGAGAGGACGCAGCGGCATATAGATCAGTTGCAGATATGGGCGGAGAAATGGTAGATGGCGTTTAATCTGTCTAAGTGTAAGGTGCTACTCTTTAGGAGATCAAATGTTAAGGAAAAGTATATAGTTAAGGGCAGAACCCTGAACATATCGATGTACAGTGGGATATTAGGGTTCAAGTTTGTAGCTCCCTGAAAGTGGCCACGCATGTAGATAGGGTGTTAAGAAGGTGTGTGTCGTACTTTCAGTTTTGGTCAGGACATTGAGTCCAAGAGTCAGGATGTCATGTTGCAGCTTTATATTATGTTGGTTAAGCATACTTAGAGTATTGCATTCGGTTCAAAGTTAAAAATCACACAACATCAGGTAATGGTCCAACAGGTTTATTTAGAAGCACTAGCCTTCGCAGCGCTTTCGATGATCGTGGAATATAAGATCGTAAGACACAGAATTTATAGCAAAAGTTTACAGTGCGATGTAACTGAAATGATATATTGAAAAAGACCTGTGTCTTATAATCTTATACTCCACAACCAACTGATGAAGGAGCAGCACTCCAAAACTAGTGCTTCCAAATAAACCTGTTCGACTATAACCTAGTGTTGTCTGATTTTTAACTTTCTCTTCCATCATTGTATAATTTGCTCTAGAAATAGACTTGCCTTACCTATGAGATAGTATGCTTACTCGCATGACTCATGAACTGCCTTATCTGGAGACTGTTTTCAAATGCTGATTAGCGACAGAGTATTGACCCAAGTCCTGAGAACAATGCACCATTAATACCCACTCTTGGCAAGTTCTGAACTCTGCTGCATGCAAGTGTAAGTCGGCCATCTAGTGGCTAATTGTGGTACTGAGTCTAGTTGAGCAAATTGTCGTTGGGCCATTTATAAATCCCCGCTGAACTGGAGCTTTTCGATGCAGTCGCAATCCATTTGTTTTATGGACTGGCTGCTACCCATGACATATTATGAGATGTAATAAGCTTGGTCAATTCAAGGTCTGCATCTGAGATTTTCTTCAACACCGTCCGATGAAGGAAAGCATGCTGTACGCCTTCTTGATCACTCGATCGACCTGCATTGCCACTTTCAGGGCCTGAACACTCTGTACGTCAATTTTCCCAAGGGCATTTCCATTTACCGTGTAGTTCGCTCTCCAATTGGATCTTCCAAAATGCATCATCTCACATTTGCCCGGATTGAACTACATCTGCCATTTCTCTGCCCAACTCTCCAATCTATTTATATTCTGCTGCATTCTCTGACAGTCCCCTTCATCATCTGCTAACCCACCAATCTCAGTGTCATCTGCAAATCAGACCACCTGTACATCACTCCAGATCATTGATGTATATAACAAACAACAGTGGTCTCAACACGGATCCCTGTGGAACACCACTGGTCACAGTTCTCCATTTTGAGGAACTCCCTTCCTTGCTACTCTCTGTGTCCTTTTGCCCAGCCAGCTCCATCCATCTAACTAATACACCCTGGAGCACCCCAGCAACTTCACTTTCTCCATCAGCCTACCATGGGGAACCTTATCAAATGGGAAAAAGTGAGGACTGCAGATGCTGGAGATCAGAGCTGAAAATGTGTTGCTGGAAAAGCGCAGCGGGTCAGGCAGCATCCAAAGAGTGGGAGAATCGACGTTTCGGGCATGAGCCCGAAGAATATCCGAAGAATGAGCCCGAAGATTCCTGAAGAAGGGCTCATGCCCGAAACGTCGATTCTCCTGCTCCTTGGATGCTGCCTGACCTGCTGCGCTTTTCCAGCAACATATTTTCAGCTCGAACCTCATCAAATGCCTTACCAAAGTCCATGAAGATGACATCTACAGCCCTTCCCTCATCAATCAGATTTGTCACTTTATTTTTAAATAAGATTAGATTTCTCCAAGAATTGTCTTTAGTTTTTAAAAAAAGCCAAGCTTTAAAATCCCTGTTACTCTTTCTTTCGTCAAAGCTTCCAATGGAAGTATTTCAAAATACGAACTATATTGCACCACTGTTACTTTAACTTGAAGTAGTTAAAACTCTCTTTGCTCAAAGTTTTTTGAAAAGAAACAAGCATTTGGAAAGGCCTTGGACATAAAGATGCAGGTTAGATGGAGATCTAAATGAAGACAGAATATACTCAAAATGAATTTCACTTCTGGTGAGAATCCAGAAGTCATTCAGGAAGGGCACTGCAAAACATCATTTTTTTTTCCCAATCACTGCATAGTCAACTGCTCAAAACAGAAGAGACCTTTGAGATGATATTGTAAAATCAGGCAGTCAGTGGAATGAAGAAGGGCTCATGCCCGAAACATCAATTCTCCTGCTCCTTGAATGCTGCGCTTTTCCAGCAACACAATTTCAGCATTTTTACATCATCCTCAGCTGCAAAATGCAGTCCAATTACTGAGCATGGGGAGAAGGCAGAAAGGTTTCATATTTAGTATGATTTTTATTGTTTTTTTAGGATGTTTCAGACAAGCTGACCAACCAATTTAGTTTTAAAACCTGTTGCGTCTTATGAAAAGTTGTCGGAGTTGTAAGATGTTTACCTGCTTTAAGGACATTCCCAGAACAGCTCCAATTATCATGCTCTGCTCCCAAGGCAAAACGTTTATTTCCCTCTACAGGAACTAAATAGTGCATCTACAGACCGAGTTATAACAGATTAGACAATCAATCCAAAATTGCACCTCATAAATCCATAATTTGAAGGTCTCTTATGGTAAAATCCGTGTGTCTTGTCAAGGAGGCCTGGGATCAAATCCCACCTGCTCCAGAGCTGTGCAATAACTTTGAACATGGAACATATCTACAAACAATGCACCTGAAATGGAGCTCCATTTGTGTTGAGAGGTTATGGATACATTATTTTCCAGCAATCTTGTTTTAACTTACAGTTTAGCAACAGGGCCAACACGAGCAAGGCTTGTCATTCACTTCCATTGAGACAGTGCTGGTGAGTTGCCGACTTGAATAACTGGTCTATCTGGTGAAGATGCATCTGTACTGATATTAGGCAGGGACGTCCATGACTTTGATTCAGTGACAATGCAGGAATACCAATCTAGTTCCAAATTAAGGTAGGACACGAATGTGAAGGCACCTGTCAACTTTGTCTTTTTCAATGATGGAGATTCCAGAATTGGAAGCAACAGCTTGACAAGTGGCTGCAGGGTACAGTAAGGACAGGAGCTGCACATGGTGCTTAACATTGTACGGTCATCAGTAAATATTCTCACTTCTGACATTATGAAGGAGCAAATAGATGCAAAGATTACAATAAAGCAAAAGATTTTCTCCCGATTTTGAAAAATCATTAGTTAAGTCCCAGTCAGAGAACTCTGCTCAACACTGGGTAACATAATATAGGACGAATGGCAACACACAAAAAGGGGATTCTCTGAAATGGTATTGAGGATAAAGGATGATAGCAAGAATAGTTGGAACCAAGAGAAGCTAGGAATATTCTTCTTACAGCAGAGTAGGTGAAGGGAAGATTTGATAGAAACTATTTATAGAAAAAGAAACAGGCTCCACTGACAGCAGGATGAATGGCCAGTGGATGTATTTGATGGAGGAATGATAGTTGATCAAAGGTGGTTTGGTTCCACATGGGACTTCCCTCCAAGTGTCCCTCTTCTCCATCTCCATTTACCTTTTCCCCAGGCAGAATTCAGCCCCGTTCCCTATTCTCCCCCCATTCACCAATCCTTCCATTTCCCCTGCTTCCTATAGTTCCTTGACCTCCACATCTCCCCCCAGTCTCCCTCAAGCCCTCCAACTTCCCTTTTGCTCCACCCTCAGTGAATGGAAGTTTTTTTCTCTTGCTCTGTGACTGCATGGATAGAGCGTGCTCAAGCAGATAAGTTAGGAATACCATGCAAGCAACAAGAGGAATTGCTTACCTCTGCAGGGGCTATCACCAATTCGGCCAACCAAGGTGTTGGTTAGGCCTCCAGTGGAGGTGGCACAGGCCACATTCCCAAAACTGTCTAATGCAAAAGCACATGTTAGCTAAAAACGAAGCTTAAGAAATTGGAAATCAAAATTAACGTATCAGTGCACAGCCCTTCAGTTTAAACTACTTTAACCAATTAAGCACAGCAACTAGGTTAAAATGACCTCTACTTGTCCACTTGAACTGAAGCAAGTGTTAATGCTCCAATAATGACATAATATTGTTCGCAGATAGTCAAACTTCAGGACATGAAGTTAGTGCATGTTCTACTGAAGTTATGCTCACGTTTCTGCACAGCCTTAGTCACAAAGATAAAATCTTTTATGAGTGACGGCAGAAATTGAACTCCCCCTCCCACTCTGACAAGGTCACGCAGGTCCTGGGCCTCCTCCACCGCCACTCCCTCACCCCCCAACGCCTGGAGGAAGAATGCCTCATCTTCCATCTCGGAACACTTCAATCCCCGGGCGTCAATGTGGGCTTCACCATTTCCTTATTTCCCCTCCCCCCAACTTACCCCAGTTCCAACCTTCCAGCTCAGCACCTTCCTCATGCCCTGTCCCACCTGCCAATCTTCCTTCCTGCCTATCCACTCCACCCTCCTGTCTGACCTATTGTACACTTAGCTAACTTCTCCCCATCCCCACACCCCTCCCATTTATCTCTCCACCTCGGAGGCTCCCAGCCTCATTCCTGATGAAGGGCTCCTACCCGAAACATCGATTTTCCTGCTCTTCGGATGCTGCCTGACCTGTGCTTTTCCAGCACCACTCTAAGCTTGACTCTGATCTCCAGCATCTGCAGTCCTCACTTTCACCTAAAACTTTAACATAGCAGAAGGAAACTGCTGGTTACTGCAAGTATAAGTGATTAACTCTGATATCACATGCCCGGTGACCGTGTTCCGAGGATCTGTGTCCAATGTGATAAACACTATTGCGAATGTGACTATTTTAGGCAAATGGAGGGTGAATGAATAACATCCAAGTGTAAAAGTAGCTCTGGCCATAACCCAGGCTCGTGCTTCTTTCTACATTTTGGCTCAGATTCTGCAGATATGGGAATTCAGAAAATCATGCTCAACTGCAGCTCCACATCTAACACTATCGTGAAACAGGGAAGGTAACAGGCAACTTGATTCACACAAGTACCATATTATAAGAAATGCTAATTATATCAAATGAGCCCACACTAAAACCCCATAACCATAATGATACTGAGGTCAATAAAAATCATTGTACAGGATTCTGTACAAGGTATAGTTTAATGAACAAGATAAGATAGAATTAAATACACTTCCATTTGCGAATCCACTGGGGTGGAAGCTGCTTGGAGGTTTCGCTGCCATCAATCCCCTAAACGTTCTGTAATCAAAGCCTCCATTGGGACTTTGGGAAACCCCAGTGTTTCAGCAAATCGTGATGCCACTTGGTCACTCAGCATCACATGATTGGTCTGGAACAGCAGCAACTTCCAATCAGCATTTAATTAAACAAATCACAACATATCACCAACAAAAACAGAATTTGCTGGAAGACTTTAGCAAGTCTGGGTGGCACGGTAGCACAGTGGTTAGTACTGTTGCCTCACAGTGCCAGAGACCCAGGTTCAATTCCTGCCTCAGGCGACTCTCTGTGTGGAATTTGCACATTCTCCCCGTGTCTGCGTGGGTTTCCTCCGAGTGCTTCGGTTTCCTCCCACAGTCCAAAATGTGCAGATTAGGTGAATTGGCCATGTTAAATTGCCCGTAGTGTTAGGTGAAGTGGGGGGGGAATGGGTCCGGGTGGGTTGCGCTTTGGTGGGTCGGTGTGGACTTGTTGGGCCGAAGGGCCCGTTTCCACACTGTAAGGAATCTAATCTAATATCACCAACAAAAACAGAATTTGCTGGAAGACTTTAGCAAGTCTGGCAGTGGCTGTGGAGAGAAATCAAGATTTAACATTTTGGGTCCAATGACTCTTCCACAGAACTGCTAGTCACTAGGAAAGCGTTGTTTTTTAATGCAGAAGATAGAGTGGGTTGGGGGTGGGGGAGGAAAGGAGTAAAGTGGAGATGGAGCCCAGAGAGAGAGATAAACAGAGAAGTGGAGAAGTGGAGCAGCCTGGGAAATCAAATAGCTATTAGGGGGATAAATTAATGGCTAATAATGGGTTGTATGTAATAGCAGGCCATGCAAGTGCAAGACTTGGGGTTGGGGCAAGGAATGGGAGGTGTTTTAAGTTCTAAAATTGTTGAACTCAGAGTCTAGAAGGCTCTAGAGCTCTCAAATAGAAAATGAGGCACTGTTCTGGAACAATGCAGCAAGCCTGACACAGTGATGTAGGCCAGAGAGCAAGATGGGATGCTGAAGTTTCAAGCAACTGGAAGCTCAGGGACATTTTTTTGCACACAGAACATGGATGTTCTGCAAAGCAGTCACCCAGTCTATGCTTTGTTTCCCCAGTTTAGTAGAGACCACATTTTGAGCAGGGATTGCAGTAAACTAAATCGAGTGAAGTACAGATTAAGCATGACTTCATCTAGAAGGTGTGTTTAGCCACTGAGATATTGATGATGGAGGAAGTAAATGGGCAGATATTCCACCTTCTGGGGTTGCAGAATGACGGAGGAGTGCACCAGAGTCTCCCAGAGAGAATGGTCCTTGCAGAAGGCTGACACGGGAGGAGAGGAGATGGGAGGACATATTTGTTGATGACATTTGGAGGTGGCAGAAATGGGGCTTATGGAGTGTAGAGAGACCTAACTCAGTTCTGCTTTTCTTCCTTTGTCCACATACCCCTCAAAGAGACAACATAACTGGGCTCTATGTGGGTATCCATGGCCACCTCTCTGACCTGAAGAAGGTGAGTGCCATTAAGAGAAGCTGTTCAGGTGAGGATAAGCTCAGCCAGGTGGAGGAGGGTGGTGGTGGGTAGGGCCCATCAGGCTATTTTTCCAGGAAGATGCAGAGAGCCCTGAGACCACCCTGATGGGGATGGATGGGGAAAGGATTGCTTGTCCACAGTAAAGGGGAGGTGGCTAGAGCCTGCAAACTGAAAATTCTGAAACTGACGTAAAGTATCAGAGAAATTATAGATGTAAGTGGGAAGGGACTGGTCAATGGAAGAAAACCAGAATTGAGTTAGGTATCTCTACACTGCATAAGCCCCATTTCTGCCACCTCCAAACACCATCAACAAACTGGTAACTGTTTGTGTGGAGTTTGCACGTTCTCCTTGTGTCTGTGTGGGTTTCTTCAGGATGCTCCAGTTTCCTCCCACATTCCAAAGATGTGCAGGTTCGGTGAACTGGCCAAGCCTCCCATGAGAGGAAACATCCTCCCTGCATTTTCCCTGTCAAAGCCTATGTTTCAATGAGATCACGGCTCATTCTTCTGAATCCCAGTGAGTACAGTCCCAAACAGTTTAATGTTTGTTCATAAGACAATCCATCCATTCTTGGGACCATCCGAGCGAATCTTCACTGAACTGCCTGCAATGGAATGATGCCTTTCCTTAAATAAAGGGACTGAAACTGTTCACAGTACTCCAGATGTAGTCTCACCAGCACCTTGTACAGTTACAGGAAGACTTCCCTACTCTTATACTCCAACCTCCTTGAAATAAGGGCCAACAATCACAATTGCCTTTTTTTTCCAGAATCCCTACAATGTGGAAACAGACCCTTCGGCCCAACAAGTCCACGCTGAGCCTCTGAAGAGTAACCCATCCAGATCCATTCCCCTACCCTACTACTCTACATTTACCCCAGTCTAATGCACCTAACTTGCACAGCCCTGAACACTATGAGCCATTGGTTTAGGTCAGTTGGCAGGGCAGCTGGCTTGTAATACTAATAACAGAAGTTCAAATGGCACCCTGGCTGAGGTTACCAAGAAGGACTCTCCTTCTCAACCTTTCCCTTTGTCTGAGATGTCGTGATCTTCAGGTTAAACCACCATCAGTGACCTCTGTCTAATGAGAGATCAGGACTATGGTCACTTTGCCTTTTCTGTTCTGTATGATTTGAAATGGACTTTAATGTAGTGTATTGCACATATTATTTCATAAAATGCTGCATACTTTTGCAACAAAAACAATCATTGATTCACATAAATTATCCAATTGTATTACTTAACAATTCAGTATCATCATATTCTACCTCATCAGTGTTCTGATGTGGATAGCTGCCAGAATTTGTTAACCCAAACTGTACACAGAATCTTTGAAAATGCTGCAACCTGAATGTCCCTGTGGAGATTTCCAGAGAATATAGATAATTGGCTTCATTGACTCCAAGTTTAATTCAGTCGGGTTGTTCGAGGCAGAGTAATGCAGTCAGAAAATGCACAGAATTATTCGCAATGTCAGCAAAATATATGACATGATCCTGGCCATCATTGGTATTCCGGGTAAGTGGGTTTGTACAGAAACTGTGTAAATATGCTGGTTTTTCTGTGGGACTGATACTGCTGACCGTCTTTCTGCAGATACCAGGTCACTTTTTATCATATATTTTCAAACTGGTTGGTTGGTCTCAATTAACTCTGGAGTTTTGATTTACTGCCTCGGATACGTGAGGTTCTGATTGTAGTTGGCATGACTGTTTAGTACAGTGATATCTAAACCAGCGATGCCTGCAAAAGAAAAATTGATATTATCAAATCAGAAACAGAAATTGCTGGAGAAACTCTGCAGGTCTGGCAGCATCTGTGGAGAGAAAACAAAGTCAACGTTTTGAGCCTGGTGATCCTTCTACAGAATTAAATCGGTTCCAAAAGCTTTGGTTTTGTTTCTATTTGCTTTTTATTGTCCCAGCTCATCTTGCTCTCCTGCTCCCACCCCTACCCAAATGGGGAATCCAGAGCAAACTGAGGTCCAGCTGCATTTGGTCCACTTTGGTGACTGAGGTCACTGCTCATGATATGGTTCTTTGGCAACGTGTTTAAACTTTGGTCAGAAGACAACTCTTCCATACAGGGCTTCATCCTCGTATTTGGACCTTCTGTTACTCATCTGCAAGAGGCCACTCAACTCATCATCCAGAGGTGTGATGGGAAATGGGGTAACATGGTGGAATCTGGAGTGGAATTCTGGTCCAGGTAATGTCTAAAATTAGGAATGTCTGACCAAACTTAGATTGACCAAATCCCAGTACGATCTGAAGATACAACCGGAATGGGATCCGATCTTCAACATTGTGCAGCTTTAGCTTCTCGTGACTCTAAAATAGGTGAGCTAAGTCAAAGAAAACCATTCCCATATTTCCAGCCTGATAAGAAGCGTGCTTACATTTTCACTGATTCTGGGTTTACCTCCTTTCAGCTTCCTGATTTCCCACACCAGGCTGGGAAATGCTCAACCTGCAAAGTCAGTTAAATCAAGGTTCAAAAATCTCATTGAAACTTACAAAGATGTCAATCAGCTTTCAGGAAGTGGACTAAAGTTTATCCCATAAACTCTCTGTGTATTAAACCTTGGAATAGGTATGTCTGAGATTAAATGAGATCGCAGTTGTGATGTTTAACCATTTGCTTAATTCAAAGTCCATGTCTTTTTGTATCAAAATACAGATATGATAGCCTGGACTCGGACAGTATGTTTGCTTCAAACTATTTTAGTCTATTTTCTTTTCTCTCCCTCGCAACAGTTAATTTAGTGGCACTTAATATTTTGTCTCTGGAAAGTGTGGCCTGTCTTCCTGCACCTCTTGCTACCTGGTGGCTATGGCAGCATCAGATCTGATGGTTGTTATCACTGAGGTCATACTGAGGCAGATCAATGTTTATTATTTCCCTTTATCTTTCTTAGATAAAACTCCTGTGTGAAGCATAAACTATGTCCTGTCAATAACAGCCACTTCTTGCTCTGTTTGGTTCATTGCCACTTTCAGCTTTGATCGTTTTGTCACTATCTGCTTCCAGAAAATGAAAAACTAAATATTGCACAAAGAGAAATGCTGTTGTAGTTCTAACAACAACCTACCGTGGTTTTGTATTTCAAAGCCGAGCTATTATAGTGAATCCCAGCTGGGTGGGATTTAAATGGTTCCTTACAGTTCTTAATCCATTGTTGCCATTTGATCCAATTCTGCTGCTCAACGCTCTGACAGTCAGACACATTATAGTAGCCAGTTGAGTCCGTAAGGGACTGAGGGGTCAGAACAAAGAAGAGAATCACAGTGATCCAGAGATGGAGAGCAGAAGGAGGTCTATAATTTTACTCTCTACCATTTCTGGCAGCTTTGTTATTTTGTGATCCACATATGTGATAAATTTCATTTACAATACTATTCCGCGAACTGATCCCATCGATAGAAATCATTCTTTACACGTATATGAACAAGTCGGAGTTATTTTGGTGAATTGAAGTGGTTGCACAAATGCATTTATTTGTGGGGCAACATAGTCCAAATTCAGGCACCAGATCAAGAAAGCAGTGAAATGTTCTTTTACATAAATCAGCATTGTAATGAACAAATAGAACAGCATAGAGTGTTCAAATACAGATCCTAGTGTTTCCAAAGCATGGAAAGTTTATTAAAATCTTAACTTGACATTTGCATATCTCTAGTGGCTGATTTTGTGGGTGGGTGAATGAGATGCTGCTGGGAACAGTGCGTAGGTAAAATAATTGTAGATGGTAAAATAATTGTGATTCTGAAAAATCTGCACAGAGCTGGTATCCCATTATCAGGTCACCTTTTATCTACAGTACGTGCACAGTACACTGGCTGTGGGTAGCCAGCTCAGAATCAGCCCCTGAAGTGAGGAGACTGAATTTCCTATTTTTTTTTCTTTTCTTTTAAACTATTTCAGATGGTGGTAATTCTGTGTGAAATTGTGCTCTGTTATTATCCTTATGCAGCCTGTTTTGGAAGTCAATTGCTCATTCATTCTCTTTGCCCAATCTGTCTAAATCATAGAATCCCTGCAATGCAGAAGGTGGTGATTTGGACCATTGGGTCTGCCCTCACCCTTCAAACAGCATCCCACCTAAACTCAGTGCATCACCTTAACACTGTAACCCCAATTTACCATGGGCAATTCACCTAGCATTGTACACCCCTGGACACTACTGCATAGTGAATCCACCTAACCTCTACACCTTTGGACTGAAGGAGGAAACCCATATGGACACAAGCAGAACATGCAAACTCTACACAGACAGGGGGTGGAATTGAACCCAGGTCCCTGACACTGTGAAGCAGTGACGCTAATCACTGAGCCACCATGCCAACTTTCCCACAGATGGAAGAAACTGGAACCAAATCAATGAAAACAGAGGAGTAGTTGTGGCTATATCTTCACCCCAATATTGTATAATGTTGCAGAACCATTGGCATTACCTCAGTGTCCCTTAGCTTGTTGTCAAGGAAGAGCTGAATCTCATGGTCATTTGTACAATTAACAGACTTGTATAACAGATCTGTGTAATCACTGGATGGCCGTCTGTGAAAAGGATTGATGTTTACCCTCAGAAACTCAATCAAAAAGTAAAACTTGCTGACTTTACAGGTTCATGTCAGTCTCATTCATACCTTGTGTTGATCCCGTGGGAATTGTGTGAAATAATTGCTGGAATAGGGAAGGATCCAGCAATTCCTTTCCCTCCAGCTCAGTCTGAACAGCATCAAGAAGCTTTGACTCTGGGACTGGAACAGATCTGCAGCAATTTCGGCTGGTTCTAACAAGTCAGTCTGACAGAGAGAGAGAGGTTTGTGTGTGGATGTGGGGATGGCACGGGCTGGGTCCTGGTCACTGGATATCCCACACTTAGTCTAGGTTCAACCCTCCCTGTTCCACTAAGCTGCCATCACCTGACTGGTCGCACTGTATACTGCAAAGGTTGTGCATCCTGACAACATCAGTCTCTAAATACTGTCACATGCCTAATAAAGGTGTGCCAGTAGAGCTACAGTGCTGGCGTGGAATACAATGTCTACAGTATGAGATAACTGATGTATGGACAGTCCACAGTGTGCAACGTATATACTGTCTACAGTAATACAATACCTATAGTAATGCAACATCTATAATATTTGATAACTAATATACGGACACTCTGTAGTGTGCAAAGTGAACTTCCAACAGTGATTGCTGTCTACAGTGTGTGACAATGACATGTAGACAGTTAGCAGAGTGCACATTTGTATTGTCAACAGTAATACATAGTCAACAGTGTGGGAGACTGATATTTGAATATTTAGCTGAGTGCAGCCTGAACTGAATGCATGGATGCACAATGAGATGCTGGGTCCTTTTCAGTCTTTACCATTGGACGATGCACTATTTGTTGAACTCTAAGACTGAATGGAACCTTGTGGAGATCTGTGTTAGAGGCAAATATTTAACAGACAAAATCGACAAAATTGCCATTGGACATTGACAAGTTGACCCGACCCTGCAACCCGACATGAGATAGGGACCAGAGATGGTCAAAGTGAAATCACAGTGAATGCAGTGGGAGCATCAAAAAATGGCCTTTTAGGGACTGGGAGGGAGATTACTTAATTAATCTTCCCTTACAAATGTGATTTCTTTCAGAGTTTTGTTAGCGGGATCTCTGCAAGTGTCGGGGTCTCCAGTGTATTTGATGAGAGTGGGACAGGCACACGTTGTGCAGATGGTCACTGGTTCCAAACTACGACCTGATACTGACTGATTTTACACACACTGTTGATGCAGACCTTGTCATTCCCACAGGGGAACAGTTACAGCGCTGATAAATCAAAAATTCAGTATTTACACACACTGTTGATGCAGACCCTATCATTCCCACAGGGGAACAGCTACAGCACTGACCAATCTCTGACCCAGTATCTAACACAGACTGTCACTAAAGTCTAACGCTGGGAATACTTACACACTTAAACATATGTTTATTACACAAACAACCATATGTTTATGACAAATTGAGTATAGCTTTATGTACAACTGAAGACAGGTAGTAAAAAGAAATAATTAATAACAAACAGGTTTATTGTAAAATTGAACAAATTGCAGAGTATGGAGTACAGGAGTTGGAATGCCTTGTTGCAGGTGTACAAGAGCTCTTTGAAGAAGTAACAAAGAGGATTGATGAGGACAGAGCAGTAGATGTGATCTATATGGTCTTCAGTAAGGCTTTGACAAGGTTCCCCATGGGAGACTGATTAGCAAGGTTAGATCTCATGGAATACAGGAAGAACTAGCCATTTGGATACAGAACTGGCTCAAAGGTAGAAGACAGAGAGTGGTGGAGGAGAGTTGTTTTTCAGACTGGAGGCCTGTGACCACTGGAGTGCCACAAGGATCCTCTGCTTTTTGTCATTTACATAAATGATTTGGATGTGAGCATAAGAGGTACAGTTAGTAAGCTTGCAAATGACACCAAAATTGAAGGTGCAGTGGACAGCGAAGAGGGTTACCTCAGATTACAACAGGATCTGGACCAGATGGGCTAATGGGCTGAGAAGTGGCAGATGGAATTTAATTCAGACAAATGCGAGGTGCTACATTTTGGGAAAGCAAATCTTAGCAGGACTTATATACTTAATGGTAAGGTCCCAGGGAGTGTTGCTGAACAAGGAGACCTTGGAGTGCAGGTTCATAGCTCCTTGAAAGTGGAGTCGCAGGTAGATAGGATAGTGAAGAAGGCGTTTGGTATGCTTTCCTATATTGGTCAGAGTATTGAGTATAGGAGTTGGGAGGTCATGTTGCAGCTGTGCAGGATTAGGCCACTGTTGGAATACTGCATGCAATTCTAGTCTCCTTCCTATTGGAAAGATGTTGTGAAACTTGAAAGGGTTAAGAAAAGATTTACAAGGATGTTGCCTGGGTTGGAGGATTTGAGCTATAGGGAGAGACTGAATTGGCTCGGGCTGTTTTCCTTGGAGCGTCGGAGGCTGAGGGGTGACCTTATAGAGGTTTACAAAATTATGAGGGGCATGGATAGGGTAAATAGGCAAAGTCTTTTCCCTGGGGTCGGAAAGTCCAGAACTAGAGGGCATAGGTTTAGGATGAGAGAGGAAAGATATAAAAGAGACCTAAGGGGCAACTATTTCACGCAGAGGGTGGTACGTGTATGGAATGAGCTGCCAGAGGAAGTGGTGGAGGATAGTACAATTGCAACGTTTAAGAGGCATTTGGATGGGTATATGAATAGGAAGGGTTTGGAGGGATATGGGCCGGGTGCTGGCAGGTGGGACTAGATTGGGTTGGGATATCTGCTCGGCATGGACGGGTTGGACTGAAGGGTCTGTTTCCATGCTGTACATCTCTGACTCTATGACATGAGTGAGGTCACATTTGGAATACTGCACGCAGTTCTAGTCGCTCTACTATAGAAAGTAACTGTTAAACTAGAAAGAGGGCAGAAAGGATTTACTAGGATGTTACCTGGACTGGAAGGTTTGAGCTACAAGAAGAGATGAGATAGGATGGGACATTTTTCCCTTGAGCGTAGGAGATTCAGGGGTGACCTTATACAGAACTATAAAATCATGAGAGGCGTAGATAAGGTAGGTAGCCAGCAGCTTTTCCCCAAGGGAGTCTAAAACTCGAGGGCATATGTTTAAGGTGAGAGGGGAGAGATACAAAAGGGTATAGAGAGGCAGTTTTCTTCACACTGAGGATGGTGAGTGTCTGGAATGGGCTGCCAGTGGTGGTGGAAGTGAGTGCAATTTCATCATTTAAGAAACATTTAGACAGGTGTATGGATGGGTTAGATACGGGGATACATGGACCAAACACAGGCAAAAGGGACTAGTTTAACGGTGAAAACTGGACAGTGTGGGCACGCTGGCCGAAAGGCCTGTTTCTATGACGGCGATCTCTCGGACTCTTTTATAAAAGCTTCACAGTCACAGCTCCATCTCCCTGTGCTCGACGGTGAATATCACCCACATACCAACACACACCAGCTGCTACTGAAAGTTTCTACTGAATACTCGACATCGTTCCCATTCTATTTCAGAATTCCAGGAATTGTTTTTCTTGAGCCAATGTAATATCTCATGTGTTTCACTTGATGGAGGTGAGAGAAATACACCTCTCAGTAATATTAAGTCCAAATAGTTGGTAATTTCTTGATCCTTTGATCACACAAATACTCGGACACCAGCCCTGCATTCTCTCAGTAATCGGAGCTGCTTCTTTCCATCTGAACTGAACTGATTCCTCCATAATCTAAGAAAGAAATTAATGATTAATAACCAACCAATTAATAAAGTTAAAATGACAGAATCATTCATAATTTTCCAATTGAAACACATATTTTGAAATCAAACTGTGAGCAGCTAAACAGTAACAAATGGGTTTAAGTGGTGGGGGAGAGAGAATCTAATGAGCTGCTGCACAAACAGACAGTGCTGTAAGAAACTAAGGTGTTGATATTTGGGGAATGATGTAAATTGAGGATGTAGTTGGACTGGGGGAAATCGCATTGGACTTGTAATGCAGTGACCTAGAGTACAAATACCAGCAACTGGCTGAATTTTATCTCAAATAATTAATCCATCTGGAATTGAAAGTTAGTTTCATAGTCACCATTGCATAACCTAATCAGTGATTGCTGTAAATACACATCTGCTTCACTCATGTCCATCACCAAAGGGAATCTGGGAGTCTTACCTGGTCTGGCCCAGAGGATTTTCAGAAGACATTAAATAGTTCTGACTGATATACAATGTGTGGTTAAAGATGTATGTTTCAGATATTAATATGGAATGAAAATGGGATGGATATCTGGTTTCAACTTTGGCACTAAAGTTTACAACACATGTAATTAACACGGTAATGATTCCTTCCTAACGACTGGTATTAAGACAGATATGGGCAAGGATTTTGATTTTGCTGATTTTTCATCACTTCACACAAATGTTGATTGTACTTTGAACACCACCTCAAAGACGTGCTTCAAATGTCAAGGACGGAGAATAGATTCCGACTGGGGAGCATCAGATTCTCAGTAGCAACACAAGGGACCAAATTCGTTAATTCGTGAGGACATTGTCAACCAGACTAGACCTGAAACTAGCGCAAAGGGAACCAATAAGAGATAACAACTTGTTTCAACTTAATGAGATGGGAATCGCGGAGGCCATGGGACACAGCAGGAGAAAGAGCATCCACCAGATGGTGGTAGTGAGAAGTGACTGAGGAAAATTCTGGGAGTTGAATCACTAGAACAGGGAAGGAGATTGCTGAGTATTCAGTGTCAAAGAACAGCTGGATTAACTCCTGGAAAGGGAGGGTGAACAGCAGTGTGTGTGTTCAGGTGGGAGCTAACCATCAACAACTTTAAAGCAGAGCAAAGAGTGTCTTTCAGCAAGGTGACGGTCCTCCAGGAGCAGTTGATGTTTGTCTCGTTGTGCGTCCCGGGGAACAGACTGTATAGCACAGAGTCTTGCGTCATGGAACTGCTCAGGATGAACCTTGACAAAGGCCACTGCATCTTTCTCCAGACTTCCTTTGCAAAGACAAATTCCAGAAGAAGATGTGTGACAGTCTTTCTCCCTCCCACAACCCCTTAGAGAGTAGCATGCTGAGGCGAAGAGAGTCCGGGTGTGAGAGAGGCAAAGAGAGAGAGAGACAGACAGACAGACAGAGAGAGACAGAAAAAGAGAAATAAAAGAGAGAAGAGGATTCAACGACAGGAGCAGGGCTGTCTAGTTGCCTACATGCAGTGCCTTGGTGAGACTGCACCTGAAGTCATATGTATAGTTTTTGTCCCTTATCTCAGGAAGGACATTCATGCATAGAAGGAATACGACAAAGGTTTTCCAGACTGACTCGTGGGATAGCAGGACTGATGAATGAAGAGAGACTGGATCAGTTAGGACTATTTTCACTGTAGGTTAGAATAATATGGGGCACCTTTTAGAAACCTACAAATTTTCTTACAGGAAAGGTCAGGGTAAACACAGGAAGGATGTTCCCAAGGTCCAGAACCAAGGGTCAATGTCTAAGGATCTGGGGTAGGCTATTTCGAGCTGAGATGAGGGTAAATTTCTTCACTCAGGTTGAGGTGAGTCTGTGAAATTCCCTGTCAGAGAGAGTGTTTGTTGGCTAAAACACTGAATGGTTGGAAAGAAAAAGTTACATATTGTTCTCAAAAAGAACAGAAATTTCTGGTGAAACTCAGCAGGTTTACAGAGAGAGAAACAGAGTCAGCTGTGAAGAAGGATCACTGGACTCGAAACATTAACCTTACTTTCTCTCCACAGATGCTGTCAGGCCTGTTGAGTTTCTTCAGCAATTTTGGCTTTTGTTTCAGGTTTCTACTATCTGTATTTCTTTGCTTTAGTATGTCATGTTGTGGCTGTGCAGGCCATTGCTTTGGCCACTTTTGAAATGCTGCATGCAGCTCTGGGCTTCTTGCTATAGGAAGGATGTAGTGGAAGTTGAAATGGTTCAGAAAGGATTTACAAGGATGTTGCTGGAGTTGGAGGGTTTGATCTGGAGGGAGAGGCTGAATAAGGCTGAGGGGTGACCTTATTGAGGTTTATAAAACAATGAGGGGCATGGATAGGTCAAATAGACAAGATGTTTTCCCCAGGGTTGGGGGAGACCAAAACTAGGGGGCAAGATTTAAAAGGGTCCTAAGGGGCAACTTTTTTACACAGAGGGATGGTATGAGATTGGAGTGAGCTGCCAGAGGAAGTGGTGGAAGCTGGTACAATTACAGCATATAAAAGGCATCTGGATGGGTTTATGAATGCAAAGGGTTGAGGGGGATGAGGGCCTAATGCTGTCAAATAGAGTCTGTGATGATGTTGCTCCTTTAACAAGGTTCTGTTGTACTTGGTTTTCTTCTCCCCCCCCCCCCCCCCCCCACCCCAGAGAGATCGTAAAAGACACAGGTTCCAAAAGGTTTGGGTTTCGAAGGGTTTTAGGGCCAGTTTGATTATAGCTACAGATACTGCCTCCAGAAAAAAGTTTTATTTTTAACAGAATTTGTGCAATGAAAGGGGAATAGTCACTTCCCCCAGCTCAGCTTTTCTCTGGTTTGATTTGGTTTTTGGACGTCTGGCTATTCACTGAAAGCAGGCAGGTAGTGTTTTGAGGCTGCTGATCCAAGAAACAGTTCCGTGAAAGAAGCAGGTTCGTGCTGATCCTCTCTGTCTGACATCTCTCTCTCCTGTAAGACCCTGTGTTGATGCTACCTTTTGTGCCACGAGGTGTTTATGGGGATTGTTGCAAGTATAGGTAACAACAGGTAAAGTCTGTTTGGTTTTTGGATAGGTGAGGTTACTTAGTGGGCAGCACGGTGGCACAGTGGTTAGCACTGCTGCCTCACAGCGCCTGAGACCCGGGTTCAATTCCGGCCTCAGGCGACTGACTGTGTGGAGTTTGCACATTCTCCCCGTGTCTGCGTGAGTGTGCTCCGGTTTCCTCCGGGTGCTCCGGTTTCCTCCCACAATGTGAATTGGCCATGCTAAATTGCCCGTAGTGTTAGGTAAGTGGTAAATGTAGGGGTAGGGGTATGGGTGGGTTGCGCTTTGTCGGGTCGGTGTGGACTTGTTTGCCCGAAGGGCCTGTTTCCACATTGTAATGTAATCTAATCTAATTCAGCATTCGGTTCTCTTTTGCTTCTATTGCATTGGGTAATCTTGTAAATAAATTTGGTTTTGTTTAAAATGAAGTGGTTTGACCAATGGCACCTCTCCTGGAATATCCACTTTTCACCTTCTTAAAACAGATATCCGAACCTAATCCAAAAATCATTCAACACCAGGTTATAGTCCAACAGGTTTAATTGGAAGCACTAGCTTTCGGAGCACTGCTCCTTCATCAGGTGGTTGTCTGGAACAGTGCTCCGAAAGCTAGT
The DNA here is from genome assembly GCF_037043375.1 of Chiloscyllium plagiosum. Classification (NCBI taxonomy): domain Eukaryota; kingdom Metazoa; phylum Chordata; class Chondrichthyes; order Orectolobiformes; family Hemiscylliidae; genus Chiloscyllium; species Chiloscyllium plagiosum. The sequence goes on from NW_028270167.1 coordinate 53,171,223, forward strand.
GCTTCCAATTAAACCTGTTGGACTACAACCTGGTGTTGAGTGATTTTTAACTTTGTATACCCCAGTCCAACACTGGCAGCTCCACATCCTAACCTAATCTAATTCCATTTGCCAGCGCTTGTCCCATTTCCTTCCTATTCTTGTGCCCACTCAGATGCCTTTTAAACATCATAATTGTACCAGCCTCCACCATTTCTCTGGCAGTTCATTCCATACACGCACCACCCTCTGCATGAAGAGGTTGCCCCTGCGGTCCCTTTTCAATGTTTCCCCTCTCACCCTAAAACTATGCCCTCTCGTTCTGGACTCCCCCATCCCAGAGAAAGAACTTGTCTATTTACCCTAACCATGGGACTCATTATTTTATAAACCTCTATAAGGTCACCCCTCAACCTCCGATGCTCCAGAGAAAACAGAGTTTATTCAGCCTCTCCGTACAGGTCAAAGCCTCCAACACTGACAATAACTTTGTAAATCTTTTCTGAACCCTTCCAAGTTTCACAACATCCTTCCTCGAGGAGAGAGAGCAGACTTGCACAGAATATTCCAAAAGTGGTCTAACCAATGTCATGTACAGCTTCAACATGACCTCCCAATTCCTATACTCAGTCCTCCGACCAATAAAGGAAACATACCAAATGCCTTCTTCACTATCCTATCTACCTGTGACTCCACTTGCAAGGAACTATGAACCTGCACTTCAAGGTCTCTTTGGTCAGCACAGTCCCCAGGACCTTCCCATTAAGTGTATAAGTCATGCCCTGATTTGCCTTTCCAAAATGTAGCACCTCACATTTATCTAAATTAAACTCCATCTGAACTAGATTAATTTGGGGTCTGTTCGACATGGACAGTTAGACAAAAGAGCTTGTTTCCATGCTGAACATCTCTATAACGCCAGGCAGATAAAGTTCTTAAGGGTTAAAGGGGTCAAGGATATCAGGGAGAAAACAGGAACAGGGTTCAAAGTTGGATAATCATCCATGGTATATATAATGATAGATCAGGGTCTATGGGCTGAATGGCCTGCTGCTGCTCTGATTTTCTATGTTCCGGTGAATTAATATGTTAAGCACCCCTGAAGAACTTGCTGTGGACATGACTTAAGGAAATTATTGTTTACAATACAATGGAAATGTTTAATGTTTTGACATATGCACTCACTGAATCAGCTCCAAATTCTTGCAGTCGATGATGAAGTTTCTCATTGTCAGTCAGGCACAACATTCCAACCTTAACCAGTCACTGTGCAGAAAAGATTATCTCACATTGTTCTTGCTTCTTTTGGCAATTTCTTGAATTTTTGTGCTGATATACTTGATCATTTCATGGCAGTGAACAGTTTATTGCTACCGACTCTTTCCACTGTCATTATCATTTTTAATACTTCATTCAAATTACATCACAGCTTCCTTTCCTTAATGGAGACGGATCCAATGTTTTCAATCTATCTTCAGACCTTATGTTCATGATCCATGAAATCCTTTTCATGAGTCATTTCTTCCTTTCTCCGATGCCCTGCATCTCTCCTCAAGCATTGTAACAACGTGGGATGTAAACACATCAGCTTAGGCCAAATTGTATTAATTGAACAAAAAAATTAACTTAACTTTTTTACTTTCGTCTCTGAATCTGAACAATACTTTTTGTTGAGAATCTGAAAATTGTGCTTCTCTAGTTGGAAGAAGTATGGTTTGAACTGGCTCCTGAATGAATGGCTTAACTGTAACTTTAAATTAATGCTCTTTCCTTGATCTTTTAGCTAACGACCCTGTCCCATCATTCAGCATTTTAAACATCTCCATTGGTTACCATGTGACCATAATTTCCACAAAAAGATTCTGATTCAATTTCTCCCTAATATCTTCCTGTTGAAATTTGATTGCAGTCTAATATATACTTGTTGTGCAGAACAGAACAGAATACTCCAGATGCAGTCTAGCAAGATCGAAGAATGTGGTGCTGAAAAAGCATAGCCGGTCAGGCAGTATCCGAGAAGCAGGAAAATCGACATTTCGAACATAAACCCTTCATCAGGAGTCCTAATGAAGGGTTTATGTTCAAAGCATCGATTCTCCTGCTCTTCGGATGCTGCCTGACTGGCTGTGCTTTTCCAGCACCACACTCTTGACTCTGATCTCCAGCATCTGCAGTCTTCACCTTCCCTATATTTTCAACAGTGGTCATGCCAAAGATACAGCAAATTCCCGACTTGCCACAAATCATTGCACATAAAATTTGGGGTTAATGTTGGGAAGATTACCTACTCCAAACGCTTTGTTTTGCATTCCGAATGCGCCAATGATGCAGACAAAATGTTGACTCCTGTATCTCCAATGTTATTGTCATTCAGCCTAACAACCAAGGAAAAAAAAATCAAGGAGTGGGAAATCTCTCCAATTAACATAACAAACTTCACCTTACAGAAACTCCATCCAATTGTTTCTCATTGACACACTGAGGCATGGGCAGATAGAACAGTGTTGTGCAGTATTAGAAAACAGATTGAAATCTTGCATAACTATTCTCACTGAATTAGTTGGTGACCAGTGAACACATATTTCAAACAGTAGATTAATTGCTTGAATGGTGAAAAATGAGAGGTGTATAGTTCTTATCATATATTTTATTCAGTAAATTGCTGTTACTCGTTCACCGACTGAAAGACTATTGATAGTACAACCCAGTACAACTCTGAAAAGAGGAATTTGATATATACCTGAAGAGAAAACATGTGATAGCTTTGAGGGAAGAGGAGGGGAATAGGATGAAGTGTGTAGGCCATTTAAGGAGCCAGTGCAGACATAATTGGCCAGATGGCGTTATTATGTACTACCCATTTTATGACCTGGAAATAGAATATATATTTTAACCCAAAACTGGACACATGGGATTCAGGGAGAGCTTGCCAATTGGATACAAAATTGGCTGAACAGCAGGAGACAAAGTGGAGGGTTGTTTTTCAGACTTGGAGGCCTGTCACCACCGATGTTCCACGGCGATCGGTTCTGGCTTGTCTTTTGTTTGTCACTTATAGAAACGATTTGGATGAAAATACAGAAGGCATGGTTGGTAAGTTTGCAAATGATATCAAAATTGTTGGCATAGTAAAGAAGATGATTTTCTAAGGGATTTTGACAAAATGGGTCAATGGGTTGAGAAATGGCAGATGGAGTTCAATCTAGATAAATGCATTTTGATACAACAAACTTGGGGAGAGGTTAATCAGTTAAAGGGAGGGCTTTGGACAGTGTTGTACAACAGAAGGAGCTGAGGATTCAGGTACATAATTCTTTGAAGTTTGCATTGGTGAGGCCTCTTCTGGAATACTGTGTCCAGTTATAATCACTTAGGTAAAAGAAGAATATTGTTAAGGAGGAGAAGGTTCAGAAAAGGTTTACCAGGAAGCTTTGATATGGAAGGTTTGAGTTAGAAGAAGAGGCTGGATAGACTGGGATTTTTTCCCACTGGAGCATAAGAGGTTGAGAGGTGACCTCAGAGGGTTATAAAATCATCAGCGGCATAAAAAGGCTTAATGTCAGGTGTCTTTTTCCCGAGGATGGGGGATTTCAAGACTAGGGGCACATTTTTAAGGTGAGAGGAGGAAGAGTTAAAAAAGTCACAAGAAGAAATTTTTTTAAACTCAGAGGGTAGTTCCTGAGGAAGTGGTGGATATGCAATTAGTGGCAGATGGAGTTTAATTCAGATAAATGCGATTTGCTGCATTTTGGGAAAGCAAATCTTAGCAGGACTTATACACTTAATGGTAAGGTCCTAGGGAGTGTTGCTGAACAAAGAGATCTTGGAGTGCAGGTCATAGCTCCTTGAAAGTGAAGTCGCAGGTAGAAAGGATAGTGAAGAAGGCGTTTGGTATGCTTTCCTTTATTGGTCAGAGTATTGAGTACAGGAGTTGGGAGGTCATGTTGCAGCTGTACCAGACATTGGTTAGGCCACTGTTGGAATACTGTGTGCAATTCTGGTCTCCTTCCTATTGGAAAGATGTTGTGAAACTTGAAAGAGTTCAGAAAAGATTTACAAAGATGTTGCCAGGGCTGGAGGATTTGAGCTATAGGGAGAGGCTGAACAGGCTGGGGCTGTTTTCCCTGGAGCATTGGAGGCTGTGGGGTGACCTTATAGAGGTTTACAAAATTATGAGGGGCATGGATAGGCTAAATAGACAAAGTCTTTTCCCTGGGGTCGGGAAGTCCAGAACTAGAGGGCATAGGTTTAGGGTGAGAGGGGAAAGATATAAAAGAGACCTAAGGGGCAACTTTTTCACGCAGAGTGTGGTACGTGTATGGAATGAGCTGCCAGAGGATGTGGTGGACGCTGGTACAATTGCAACATTTAAGAGGCATTTGGATGGGTATATGAATAGGAAGGGTTTGGAGGGATATGGGCTGGGTGCTGGCAGGTGGGACTAGGTTGGGTTGGGATATCTGGTCGGCGTGGACAGGTTGGACCGAAGGGTCTGTTTCCATGCTGTACATCTCTACGACTCTATGGCTCTAAAAGATATTTCGATAAATACATGAGAAGGAAAGGTTCGGAGGGATATGGGCCTGGAGCAGGCAGATGGGACTAGTTTAGTTTGGGATTACGTTCAGCATGGACTGGTTGGACCAAAGGGTCTGTTTGCATGTTATTTGACTCTATGACAAGTTGAACACAAGATCAAGAGCGTACCACCCTCTTGATCAATGAGATTGTCTTATATCCAATTTTTAAAAACACTTGTGCAATTATATTGCATTGAACTCATCCATATGTAATCCAGCAAAGAGTAAAAGTAATGGTTAATTGTGAGGCATTATTGCCCTGTTTGGATAACACAACAAAGAAAAAGACTTATAGACATCAATCAATCAATAAATTCCTGCTTTTCTGATGCATTTAACAATACACAAGCCATGTTTTCAGTTCCAAGCAGAATGGATAATCGTTCATCCCAACAGTCATGTAAAATATGTGGTGATGAGCTGCCCAATCTCCCTGCTGCTGAGGTGAATGGTGAATTTTGTGCTACCACAAAGGGCAGATCATGCCTCCTGTAAATCACAGACTGTTGAACCTCTATTTAAAACCCACCCTGACCCTCACCCGTAACAGTTTCAGATACATGAATGGCAGCCTTGCTGTGTTAGCAACGTATTCTGCATTGAACTAGGTACAGCATTCACTTACTATTTATCTAGTGAAGGGTTGGGTCAAACACAATATCAGATTAGCTTTGGTTTGTAAATGTAAACTACAAAGGATGATATTCATCTCTGCAATGGCACCTGATCTCCATTGCTATTCTCTGTCAGTGAACTGTGTTCAGTCACACACCAGGTCTGTTCATTTAATTGAGGGCCTCTTAGGATTAGCGTTCAAACCTTCGCCAACTTTTCGTTTAATTTATTATTTTATCAATTTTGATTTGTAGCTGTGAACTGCAATGAGTTGGAAATGTCTTTGGATTGTGAACAGCAACTTGTGTTTCAACAAAACAAACAAACAAGCTGCTGTTTGTTCGCGTGGTGGTGCCTCACAGGTAATGGCAGGTTAGCTCTTGATCAATAGGATCCTGTAGATGTTTCAGCACAGTGGGAGAGCAACACATTGAACCAGATAAGAAATGTTTGGGAATTGATCAGGCCAGTACTTGGGAATTGTTGTGAACAAGCCTGGGATACAACATAAAATCAAAAGAACTGTGGATACTGGACATAAGAAACAAAAACAGAAATTGAAGGAAAAGCGCAGCAGGTCTGGCAGCATCTGTGGATAGATATATTTCGGTCCAATGAGCTTTCCTCAGAACAGCAATTTCCATTTGTTTCTGGGAGAGAACGAGATGGTCAAACATAGGCATAGATCACGGTTTAAATTGGTTTTTGGGACTGTGCTTTTGAGAGAATGAACTTAGCTATTGACGTTACAGCATGAAGATTTAAATGCTCCCTGCCTAACCTTCCACTTTATTTCAGAATTTCAGTTCTCAGAGTGAATTCAAAGGTGGCACAGATCGATATCTTCAGAAAATTAACAAAGAAACCATCAAATATACATTGAGAGTAAGATATGAAAACCACTTAATCTGGCCAGTTTTGTTACTTTATTTTAATTATCCCTTCACTGTGTTTATTTGTCTGTCTGGCTGTCTTTTGTGTGAATTGCCCTGAAAACAAGGTTATTGGTTTCAAACTTTGTTGTTTAAGTTTGCTCTGCTAAAGTTCCTATATTGGTAATAAATTGCTTTTTTGTTGTTGTTTCAGTTATTCACCTACTGTCGAGGTTTCATTATCAACAGAGTCTGCGATTGGTTATAAAGTCTGGTTAGGAATTGCTGAGGTTAAAATCTTTGAAGGTTTTAATTTTACTCTGTTGTGAACACAGAGGTACGATGATTTGGCTCGGTTCTTTGTTTCCTTGTCATAGCACGAGTTAAAGACTCTGCCAGACTCCTTGTGGCTTTGAAGTCTCACAGTGTAAGACCAACTAAGTTCGCCTGGTGCTTTTTTTTGTTATAGTTGGAGCACTCAGTATCGAGGTCAATGCGGTAGTAGCGTTAAAAATAAATAAAAAGCATGGAAAACTCCTTGACTCTCAGAAAAAAAACGAATAGTAATTGTGATTCAGCTACTATAGTGATAAGTGGCTCAACAGTTAGCACTGTTTCCTCACAGTACCAGGGATCTGGGTTTGATTCCACCCCTGGGTGACTGTGTGGAGTTTGCACATTTGCCCAGTGTCTGCGGGGGTTGCCTCTGGGTACTCCGGTTTCCTCCCATAGTCAACTATGTGCAGGTTAGATGGACTGATCATGCTAAATTGCCCATAGTTTCCAGGGATGTGCAGACTAGATGGGTTATAGAGTCATAGAGATGTACAACAAGGAAACAGACCCTTTGGTCCAACTCGTCCATGCCGACCAGATATCCTTAATTAATCTAATGACATTTGCCAGCATTTGGCCCATATCCCTCTAAATGATTCCTATTCATATACCCATCCAGATGCCTTTTAAATGTTGTAATTGCACCAGCCTCCACCACTTCCTCTGGCAGCTCATTCCATACCCACACATCCTTTGTGTGAAGAAGTTGCCCCTTAAGTACCTTTTAAATCTTTCCCCTCTCAATCCCAGATCCCAAGGAAAAGACCTTGCCGATTTACCCTAAACATGTTCCTCATGACTTTATAAACTCGATATATAAGGTCACCCTCAGCCTTCAATGCTCCAGGGAAAACAGTCCCAGTCCATTCAGCCTCTCCCTTTGGGTCAAACGCTCCAACCCTGGCAACATCCTTCATTATCTTTTCTGTAGCCTTTCATGTCCCTTGGGAAATGCAGGGATAGGGGAGGGGTCTGGATGGGATGCACTTCAGAGGGTTGTTGCAGACTAGATGGTCCAAATGACCGTTTTCTCCTCTGTAGAGATTCTATGAAATTCATATCAGGTGGAATTTATAAGAGAAAATCAATGGGTCATTGCAGACATGTTATCTAATTTTACCCGGATCAATACATACCTTAGAACTTTACACTTGTGGATTGCAGGAGCCAATCGTTTGATTCCTTGCTCATGAATATAACATTTCTCCAAATTCAACTGCATCACTGACTCACTAAGTTGTACAACATGAGACATTACAAAACAGTCCATTGGGTTTAATCTCAGTGCATTCTTTGGATTGGAGTCCCCAAAGTTCAAATGTTCCACAGATCCAATGGTCTTCTGAACTAAAGCTCTATTCTGAGACTCTGACAAATAATGGAATGTGTTCAGCAGTTTCCTCTTTCCATTGACTCTGTCAATGTTTTTAATTTCTGCCTGAACATTGGCCTGCAGCCAGTCTATCACCTGACAGGTCGTGTGATGAGACAGCGGACCCAGGAATGGTTCCAGATTTCGGGATGAAGTGGGTGTTGAAAGACCAACTAAAAATCGAATAAAAATCTCAAACCGACCATCATCCTTCGAAAAAGCACAGTGAAGCATTTCCACCACATTCTGATGCTTTGGACTCAAATACTGAGCCAGGGCGGCCAAGAATTCCTGGATGGTAAGGTGGAGAAATGTGTACACAATGTTTTTAGCTGTGTCATCCCTTTCCAAGATCTCCATCATGAATCCTGAAATGAATTTGCTGGACTCCAGCTGATGCTGAATGAAGCAATTCTCATTAGAAACAATTCTCCTTTTCGAAACTCCCTGGTAAGCTAACTCCCCGAGTCGCTGTAAAACCATCCGCTGGTCCTCAACATCTCGCTTGTGGTTGTCCAAGAGATTGGAAAGGTAGATGGAGAAAAGTTGAGTGATGGTTTTGGGAAGAGGTTACTTGCACTTCAGCTGTGTCAAGAGTGGGCCTAAGGTTGAGCAAATGATCCAGCAATATGAAGGGTTGTAGCACATGGTATACAGGATCTCATTCTCCTCAATGCGTTTGAAGACATTGGGAGCGAGTTGCTCACTGCCCAAAAGCTTTCTGAAAAATTATTTTCTTTCATCAGCAAGAAAGCCCAGGATCTCAGCCCAAAGGTTGACATTGGCCTTTTCCAATGAGTCAAGGGCAGTCGGCCGGCTGGTAACCAGCTCAGAACAACCTCTGAGCAGCTGTTGCTGTACCAGGGAGTGCACCATTTCAAAAACTTCACATCTGCAGTCAGGCGCAACACAGTGATTCGCAGAGACATCACCAGCCACGCGGCCAGTGAAATCAATGTGGTGTTTGTACTCATTTAATCCATCAAAAACCAAGAGAAGATATTCAGGTTTCATCCAGATATCTTCAATTATCTTTTCTAAATAAGGCTACTGATCCAATACCATTTCAGTCAGAGAAACGGCTCTGTTGAATGCATTAAGATTTCGAAATGTGAAATGTAGAACAAATTGGAACTGAGGATAGATGTTTCCTGCTGCCCATTCATGGACCATCCTCTGCACCATTGTTGTCTTACCAATGCTAGCCACTCCGCTAACCACCGTGGTGCCAGACAGGCTGGTGTGGCCAAAACTGCTCCTGAATAATTGATCAATCCAGATTTTTTCAAGTTCGCTGGTGACGTACTTCCGCTGCCATTCTTCATGTTCCCTGCCTCTGGAAAGGAGCTCATGTTCCACTAGTCTCCGTTCACGCAGAGTGGAAATAATGATAAGCTCTGTATATCGATCAGTGAGGGAAATGGTCGTTAGTTTGCTGTCTCCTTTGATGGTGTGTTTGACCACATGCTCGGTTTGGTGGAGGAGGTGTTGCTTGTGTTGATCTTGTATACCTTTCATGACAATGATCAAAATTATGTTGGCATTGTTCTTATTTGTTAATTAACTACATTAAAACAATTAACGAGAAGCAAGGAGGAGTTTGAGTTGGGTAGCAATACAAAATATGTGAGTCGAATCCAAATTTTACTACACTGTGCTAGAAATTAATCTTGCCGAATAAATATTGAATTAAATTAAATATAAATCAGGGAGAATCAGATGGATTATAGTAGATTTTACATTATAACAGACAAGCCCCTCCACTCTATCGTCATCTTCATCTCCATTTGAAGAGAATTTAACATTGGAACATGTGAGAAGCCAAATATTATCACATTGTTCACTTATTATTACTTACTGTATTCATTTTTGTTTTGTCTGTTGTCCCCAGTGGAGATAGTATCAGAGTGTTTATAAGATTGATGTCTGCTTCAATCTCAGACAATTTATACCGAATGTAAACATATGGCCCACTGGCTGAATAGGGACTGTGCATAATACTCACTTTTTCAATGCTTAATGTTGGGAACAGAATGACAAACCAGTGATACAATTAAATGTGCTATGTGAACCATAATTATAAAATAACACTGTCGATGTATAAGGATCACATGGGGATCTTCCACCAATTTTATCAACTCATTGTCCATTTCAGTGCGAAAGCTGAAGCCTCTCATTGTACAGTCTAAGATTGTATGTGAATGGACTCCCTGTCTATTCTGAATCTTCATAGAACATAGAACATAGAAGAATACAGCGCAGTACAGGCCCTTCGGTCCTCGATGTTGCGCCGATCCAAGCCCACCTAACCTACACTAGCCCACTATCCTCCATATGCCTATCCAATGCCCGCTTAAATGCCCATAATGAGGGAGAGTCCACCACTGCTACTGGCAGGGCATTCCATGAACTTACGACTCGCTGAGTAAAGAACCTACCCCTAACATCTGTCCTATACCTACCCTCCCTTAATTTAAAGCTATGCCCCCTTGTAATAGCTGACTCCATACGTGGAAAAAGATTCTCACTGTCGACCCTATCTAAACCCCTAATCATCTTGTACACCTCTATCAAGTCACCCCTAAACCTTCTTTTTTCCAATGAAAGCAACCCCAAGTGCCTCAGCCTTTCCTCATACGATCTTTCTACCATACCAGGCAACATCCTGGTAAACCTCCTCTGCACCCGTTCCAGTGCCTCCACATCCTTCCTATAATATGGCGACCAAAACTGCACTCAATACTCCAGATGCGGCCGCACCAGAGTCTTATACAACTGCAACATGACCTCAGTACTCCGGAACTCAATTCCTCTACCAATAAAAGCCAGTACGCCATATGCCTTCTTCACCGCACTATTTACCTGGGTGGCAACTTTCAAAGATCTGTGTACATGGACACCAAGATCCCTCTGCTCATCCACACTACCAAGTATCCGACCATTAGCCCAGTACCCGATCTTTTTATTACTCTTACCAAAGTGAATCACCTCACACTTAGCTACATTGAACTCCATTTGCCACCTTTCTGCCCAGTTCTGCAGCTTATCTATATCCCGCTGTAACCTGCCATATCTTTCCTCACTGTCTACAACTCCTCCGACTTTCGTATCATCCGCAAACTTGCTCACTCAACCTTCTAACCCCTCCTCCAGGTTATTTATAAAAATGACAAACAGCAATGGTCCCAAAACAGATCCTTGCGGAACACCGCTAGTGACGGCACTCCAAGATGAACCTTTGCCATCAACTACTACCCTCTGTCTTCTTCCAGCCAGCCAACTCCTAATCCAAACCTCCAACTCACCCTCAATGCCATACCTCCGTATTTTTTGCAGTAGTCTACCATGGGGAACCTTATCAAACGCGTTACTAAAATCCATATACACCACATCTACCGCTTTCCCCTCGTCCACCTCCTTAGTCACCTTCTCAACGAATTCAATAAGGTTTGTGAGGCACGACCTGCCCTACACAAAACCTTCACAAAAATTCATGTGAATCTACCTATACCCAGCTTGACCCCATATTTGATTTCATGTTTTAACAAGTCCGAGATATAGACGAAGCAAATCTTATCTCGATATGAGCCTAAATATGTTTCCAAGTCAACTAATTGCCTGGCCAGACAATTGAGTATAGTCTTTGACACAGCCACTCTACGTCAGTAAGATTTCAGCAAATATGGGCTCTTCACAAATCCAATGTTTCAGCACTGTGTGTAGAAATGTGTTTCTGGGATATGTGACTTATTGAAAAACAATTCCTTATCTAGTCCTGGTTGATCAATTAGGTCAAGCTAATATCATTGTAGCCCTATTTGTGCCTTCATTCAATGCCCAAACAACATGTGTGCAATCTGAAACATGTTGAACTCTAGTACATATGCAGTTGGTAGAAATATGACACTTGGATGTTTAAAGATTCTGTTTCTACACGTGACCCATATCCACACTTTCTTTAGGTCAATGTGCGTTTCAAGTCATTGCCCAGGGTGGAGCCGACATATGAATCAAGACCTTCTTCAACCAGTACATACATATCAGTTCAGTCTGTCCACACTATGGGACCACACTCTAACTTCTGTATTCATCAGATCTGACTTCATCAGTAACTAGTCTAGAACCAATTGTGATCCTATAAATGACATCATCTTTACTCAGTCTGTCATGTATATGATTTAAGCTTTAACTGGGTCTGGAGCTTTATGTGACTCCAGCCCAATACAGACTTTGTAGACTCCGAGACTCTGGCGATATTGAGGTTTACATTTGCATAAAGGCACCCGAAGGCCTTGTATTGACAGTAAAAGCAAGACTTCTTTTCAGACCCTGATGTGACTGAAGGGAAAAGAAATAATGGCCTGACAAAGTACCAGGGAAGATTTTGAAACCAACTGACTTGCAAAACTGAATGTGACTTTGTGGTTCAGCATCTAAAACTGGAAGGTTGGGCTCAGTCTGCTCCAGAGCAGCTGGGAAAATCAAAATGAGCATTCAGCAATTTCCACCAAAGCTCAATATCACATATGTGGCATATAATTTGTGGCAGATGGAACACTGTCCATGCCCAAGCTCCAGTTCATTTGCTTCGTGTTGTAACTTGGATTGCATTTTATAGAAACAGTTCATGGTAATAATTTGGAGGGTTTTGTTTCCTTTCAGTGATGAAATGTGAGGTACAAATAAAATGTTAGAACTTAATTAATGTGGTACGTTTTTATGATTAACGATTACTTTTATTTTGACTTACCTTTGAGGTGATCTGATAGCTCTCCTTCCATCTCTCCGATGCGTGCATTATAAAGCAAGTCAAAACCTGGGAAAGATGTTTCATTTCATTAGTAGTGTGTGGCAGCCTCACCCATTAAAGAGGCAACCATGTTTGATTGCTAGAAATACTTGGACTGTACAATACCTCTGCTCTGCATTTCTTTCAGAATGAGTTTCAGTTTTGGCTTTGATTCTTGTATTTTCACCAATGTTACCCAAAATATTCGTTCTCTGCAGCCATTGATTTTGGTCACTGTGTTCAGAAGATGTTTTGTTGCTTCCTTTCTCTGTTGATGCTCTGACAGATTACGGATATACTGGAATACAAGAGAAGAACAGGTAAAATAGAAAGGGAAACGGGAAAAGGGAAACAATAGATGAAGGAACGGAATGGAAGAATGAATTGATGGAGGAAATGAGGGAAAAAGAAAGATGAGAAAGAAACAAACAAAGGAAGAACAATGAAATAAACCAGAAAGAAACAAGAAAAAGAAGAAATAGAAGGGAAAACAATGAAAGAGAGAAAATGATAAACAGCAGTGTCGTAATTGTGAAAAGCTGTTACCTTAATGATGTTCGATTGGTGAAGAATATTCATCTCAGCACACTGATGAGACCTTGCCTCCACTTGTGAAGAAGAACTATGAGGGAGACATTAGTTGTAGGAAAAAACAAGGGCTGCAGATGCTGGAAACCAGATTCTAGATTAGAGTGGTGCTGGAAAAGCACAGCAGTTCAGGCAGCATCCGAGAAGCAGGAAAATCGATGTTTTGGGCAAAAGCCCTTCATCAGGAATAGAGGAATCTATTGGATATGACATGAAACTTGCAGTTAACAAGTTATGTGATAAGCAAAACCGGACTCTACAATATTGGAAGTGGAAGTTTTGGGGTTTGGGTATGAATCCATAACACTTGAACTATGATGCGAACATGAGATCCATGTTGTCACTTTAATAGCTTGTTGTGCATTGCCTTTGATGCTAGAACCACAACACCTTCAATGAATTCCTACATTAAAAGTGGACTAGTTTCACTGCTATATCCAAAGAAACAAAAAGGAAATTCAAAACAATAGATTAGAAATTTTGTAGGAAACATTGAAAAGTTTATAATTGCCAGGATTTTATTGCAGTAAGAATTGAAAGGATATCAACGGTCATTATGGTATTTGGGGCAATTTGGGTAACTAGTTCTGATAACATCATGAAACTCCAATAATTGAAGTCATAAATATCCTTCAGCTCACCAACAGACACAATATTAACATCACTGCAACTGCATGAAGTGTTGCCTTTTCAACGTGTGTGCTTACAAAGAACAAAGAGAATTTACAGTCCAGGAATAGGCCCTTTGGCCCTCCAAGCCTAAGCCGATCCAAATGTACTGTCTAAACCTGTCGCCCAATTTCTAAGCATCTGTATCCCTCTGCTCCCCACCTACTCATGCATCTGTCCAGATGCATCTTAAATAAATCTACTGTGCCTGCCTCTACCACCTCTGCTGGCAATGCACTCCAGACACCCACCACCCTCTGTGTGAAGTACTTGCCACATGTTTCCCCCTTAACCCTTCCATCTCACCTTGAAAGCGTGACCTCTTGTTATTGAATCCTTCACCCTAGGTAAAAGCTTATCTCTATCCACCCTGTCTATATCCTTTATGATTTTGTAAACCTCAATCAGGCCCCCCCGCCTCAATCTCCTTTTTTCTAATGAAAATAAACCTAACCTACTCAACCTCCCTTCATAGCTAGCACCTTTCGGACCAGACAACACCCTCGGAAACCTTCTCTGCAACCTCTCCAAAGTGTCCACATCCTTTTGGTAATGTGGCGCCCAGAACTGTACACAGTATTCTAAATGTGGCCGAACCAATGTCTTGTACAATTTTAACGTGACTTGCCAGCTCTTATATTCAATACCCGTCCAATGAAGGCAAGCATACTGTATGTCTTCTTGACCAGTCTATCCACCTGTACAGCAACCTTCAGGATACAAAGGACCTGCACTCCCAGATCTCTCTGGTCATAAACTTTTCCCAAGGCTCTTCCATTCATTGTATAATTCACTCTTGAATTAGTCTCGCCTAAATGCATCACCTCACATTTGTCTGGATTGAAAACCATCTGCCACTTTTCCGCCCAACTCTCCAGTCTATCTATACCCTCCTGTATTCTCTGACAGTCCCTTATGCTTTCTGCTACTCCACCAATCTTCGTGTCATCTGCAAACTTGCTGATCATACCAACAGTGCCCTCTTCCAGATCATTTATGTATATCACAAACAACAGTGGCCCCAACACTGACCCCTGTGGACCACCACCGGTCACCTTTCTCCATTTCGAGAAACTCCCTTCAACTACTACTCTCTGTCTCCTGTTGCTCAACCAGTTCTTTATCCACCTAGCTAGAACACCCTGCACACCATGTGACTTCACTTTCTCCATAAGTCTACAATGGGGAACCTTATCAACTGCCTTACTAAAGTCCATGCATACGACATCAACAGCCCTTCCTTCATCTATCAACTTGGTCACTTCCTCGAAGAACTCTATTAAGTTGGTAAGGCACGATCTCCCCCGCACAAAACCATGTTGTCTATCACTGATAAGTCCATTATTTTCCAAATATAAATAGATCCTATCCCTCACTACCTTCTCCAGCAACTTTCCCACCACCGACGCCAGGCTCACTGGTCTGTAGTTACCCACAATATTCCTACTACTCTTCTTGTAAAAGGGGATAACATGAGCAACCTTCCAGTCCTCCGGCACCTCACCTGTATTTAAGGATGCTACAAAGATATCTGTCAGGCCCCAGCTATTTCCTCTCTCGCCTCCCTCAGCAACCTGGGATAGATCCCATCTGGTCCTGGGGATTTGTCCACCTTAATAACCTCTAGCCTACCCAACACGTCCTCCCTATTTGTGTCAGAGTGATCCACTCCACCAAGGATATGCAAGTCCTGGGCCTCCTCCACCACTAAATCCTAACCACCTAATATCTGGAGGAAGAATGTCTCATCTTCTGCCTTGGGACCCTCCAACCACCCAGAATCAATATGGGTTTCACCATTTTTCTCATTTCCCCTTCCCCCACCTTCTCCTAGATCCAACCTTCCAACTCAGCACTGCCCTCTTGAACTGTCCTACGTGTCCATTTACCTCGCACCAATCTGCTCCACCCTCCTCTCCAAGTTATCACCTTCACCTTTATCTACCTATTGCATTCCCAGCTACCTTCCCCCCCCGCAACCCCCAACCCAACCCTATCTCTCAGTCCCCTTGGGCCACCCCCCCCATTCCTGATGAAGAGCTTGTGCCCGAAACGTCGACTCTCCTGCTCCTCGGATGCTGCCTGACCTGGTGTACCTTTCCAGCACCAGAGATTCTGATCTCCAGCATTTGCAGTCTCACTTTCTCATATTTAAAATTAAATTGGGCGATTTTTCTTTTTCAATTTCTTTCTGGTTAGTGCAGACATGCTGCACTGAATTGCTTTATTCTGTATCTTTATATTCCTATCGTACCAAACCCACAACCCTGATATTCAATCTACAAACAATCTGGACTTGGAAATATTCTACCTTTCATTCACTGCAGCTGTTTAATAATCCTGGATCCCAATCCTATCGAGAATTCAGCTAGATTACATCAAATCGAGTGCAATGCTTCATGAAAGCATGTCATTCCCAACTTGGCAAGAACAATTAATGACCGAGCCACTGGGGAGGAAACTTAATGAAATGATAAATTTGCATGTTATTATATTTCACTTTGATGTCATAATCATTATCTGACTTAGCTTGATGGTTCATGTTTCTTCCACCAAGGAATAATTTGTTTTTGGAATCATGAAATGTTTCCTTCACAGCTCTGGTCTTAATTTGTAAACATTTTCCCGAAGGTTTTTTTTTTACTGTGGAATAGCTGGCATGATATACTTTTATAAATGTATGTCATCTGCCCAAGCATGAAAGGCTCTTCCCTTTAATATGAATTGATAGATTTTCAATTCTTGGTGACAGGCATATTCACTATGGCAAAACTGTATTCATTACATGTAACTTGTTTTTGTTTTGTTTAAAAATATTTTGTAGTTGTAAGAAATCATTTTGAATGAACTCTGCGTGTTAATTTCAAGTCACATTTACCAGTTTGTTTTGTATTTTTTACAATGTGACACATGAGCACGTGGAAAATCTATATTATGATTTGACTAGAGACCAATTACTTCACCTAAAAAGTAGACACAGTGAGTTCAAGGAACTTAGTCAGTGAAAAAAGCTGAATAATTCTCCAGCAACAAACAGCAACAGATTTTACTTAATTATATTTATGACAGTGGGCCAAAATGTATGCACCGTTTATATTCAACATCCAGAATTAACAAGAGGCAAATATGGGAACAGACTTTGATAGAGCACACTACGGAGCATATTGATTAGCAAAAGTAATTAGAACAGTGTCCAGAGATTTCTCAGCTAAACTCACCGAACATGAATAACATGGAACACTACCAAGTCAAGAAAACTTCACAAGGGGTTGTAATTCCTCACTTTCAATGATCTGGACAGGACACTTCTTCAAGAGTCCCTCAACATTACCTGCCTCAGTGACATGAGTGGCACCTTCCTGGTACTTGAACTTGAACTTCATAAGGTGACCTGTTTAAAACTTGACAACATATTTCTTATTTTTTTTTAGATTCCCTACAGTGTGGAAACAGGCCCTTCGAAGAGTAACCTACCCAGACCCATGTCCCTCTGACTAACGCACCTAACCTATGGGCAATTTAACATGGCCAACTCACCTGACCTGCACATCTTTGGACTGTGGGAGGAAACCAGAGCACCCGGAGGAAACCAACGTAGACACGGGGAGAAATGTGCAAACTCCACACAGACAGTTGCCGGAGGCTGGAATCGAACCTGGGATCTTGGTGCTGTAAGGCAGCAATGCTAACCACTGAACCATCGTGCCATCCCGTGACAATGTTTCACTTATTTCTAGGTCGAGCCAAACTTAGCTCTTTCAGTTCTGAATTACACAATGACCAGAGTGTTAGGGCTTAAACCAAAAGCTGCATACAACATAAACTGAAGAATTCCATCATAATTGATTTGGAACTCACTGGGTATTCCAGCGTCTCCCTTAAAACTGCTGACACCAATCCCTCCCCACCATAGTATTTTTATTTGTGCTCTCTGCTAGGATCTTGTTGCTTGCAGAGCACACACAAGCTATTCTTCCCAGTGAAATATTCATCATGGCATTTCTTCCATCTCGCTAAAACTGATCTGGGGTATCCTGACATTCTCTGATATGTGGTTTTCATCATCACATGAGTTCATCCACTAACCACTAAGCCATGGGGTCCCACCTCACTAATTTCTATTTTGCTCTCAGTTCGTTATCGGTCCTTCAAGTAAACAACTTTTCATTATTGTTTTTTCTTTGAAAAAAATATTGTTTCAGTATTTTCTATTTTCTGGTGCATTTTTATTTTCGTACCCCTGACCCTTACTTTTATTGTTTTTCATATCATTAATGAGATGCACAACCTTGTTACTTTTTCTTAAATTTCCAAAGGTTCCTTCAATTACATGCCCACTTCAATCATTTTACTGATTAATAATAGAATAATGGAAAAATTCTATCATATAACTTACAGCGTAATTTCCATTGCTCAATGAATCAGTTGCTGTTAATGTCAGGGCAATGCTCTCCACCAAGTCTATATTGCATCCTCCAATCTCTCACAGTAGAATCGGGTAATCAGGTTTAACTCCCTGTCGCTGTCACTATTCAGCAATTGACTAATTCCTTTTCCATCATCGTCTGTCCGAAGAAAGTGAACAAAACATGCAATTAAAAAATCTAATGTAAAAAGTTAAAGAAATATCACACCAAAAACCTTCTATTTTCAACCATTGATACAAAATATTAATTTGCAATAAATAATTGTGCGATTTTACTCGCAGACTCTTCCTGTCTCTGTGTAGCAATTTCACAAGGATTAATGGTCTCTTTCTCCTCCTACATGACAGAGTCATAAACCTAAATTGTTTCAGTTCTCATTAGTTATTTCTAATCACTCTGTCCATAGATATTACACATTTAGGGTAGCAGGCTGAACTTGAACACACTTAAGAATTCTAACCCTGCACCATAGGAGCCCTTCATTGCTGTGTTTTATTAGTATATGTTTCTACCCAAAAGTGTTATCACATAAAAATGAGTTCTTTCCCACTGCAACTTCTTTTGTTGTTTTTTTTGTATAACGAGCAGCCACCACCAGTAAAAACTCATGTGTATCCAATTGATGATTTACAAGCGCAGCCTTTTTTGGGCAATGCAATACCAAATATAAACATGGCAGGGGACGTAGTGGGAAGAGAGGGAAGGGATAAAATTGAAATGGAGTTGGACGGGAAATAAAGCACTGTATGCCTCTGTGGTGTTCCATCCCTCTAAAGGCATTGAGATGGACATTCTGCGCCCCATCCCCAAGGACACCTGGGCTTGAATGGAACCACAGAAGGACAGATAGTTACCTCCCTCCACAGCCACACTGCCAGGACCTGTTTACAACCAGCGTGACCATCCAATTGATGTTACGAGCTGGTTCAGTAAACTGAATTTTGTGTTTCCATGTAGCAGGATCGTGAGCCGAGATGATCTCTCCTGCTGCCACAGATCATGTATGAGGGGATAAAACAACTGTTTTTGTTCATAGGTGGTCTGCCCAGTGGCCAAGCACCAAATACCATTCATCTGCAAGTTGTGCTCAGGCTATGCAGTCTCCTGAGATGCCTGCCATGCTGTTTACCATTCTGATAGCCACAGTTACTTCTCAGCCTTTCCTGAAATTGTAACATTCTATCCTGGAGTGTCTGATACTCATCAGGGAATATTGCCAGTAACACAGCTGATCTTTGAACTTTACCTTTTCCATTTCTTCCTTTCATTGAAGTACATTGTATTTGTCCCGCATTTACTCCGTCCGTCATAATTTTGCATTTGTTCACAAGCTAAACAAAAGAATATGTACCATTGTTAGACTGATCAAAATGCTGGCGGAATTTTGTTGCTGCTGTTATTCAACAAATGTAAGCAAACTACATTCTAATAACAGCAAAATGATCGTGTTGATATCAAAATGCAATGACACTAAAAATATTTAACTTTATTGATTAAGATGAAGAGTCATTTAGACTCGAAACGTTAGCTTGTTCTCCCTCTGTGAATGCTATCTGACCCGCTGTGATCTCCAGCATTTGTTGTTTTCAGTTCCGATTCCAGCATCTGCAGTCATTTGTTCCCACACCTTGATTAAGATCTCAGTGTGTTACCTTCTGGTTATATGATTGCCGTAGAGATCGACAGCACAGAAGAAGGTGATTCTGATTTATCCCCTTTTTCACACCTCTCTCAGTGACAGGTTGAGCAGGTTAATATTTAACCGACACTATCAACACCCAGCACAGTCAAGGCTTCCTGTGACCCGGCATGAAACGGTCTCACTC
Source organism: Chiloscyllium plagiosum (assembly GCF_037043375.1). NCBI lineage: Eukaryota > Metazoa > Chordata > Chondrichthyes > Orectolobiformes > Hemiscylliidae > Chiloscyllium > Chiloscyllium plagiosum. The sequence continues at coordinate 53,191,276 of NW_028270167.1, forward strand.
AGTGGGATCTTCCACATCAATCCCGAAGGAGCGGGCTCGGGTTTGAGGACACACCTTGAGGGGCTGAGGCAGCGGAAGGAGCTTCCGGGGCCAGACCTGGAGGGGAGTGACGTCACAATGTCAGAGTAACGTTTTGGACAGAAGGGCTGCTGATTGGTCAGTAACGGTCAGATGACTCACTCTGTTCTGACCTGAAACCTCCATTCACCTTTCCCTCCCCATCAGGTTTAAGGGCAATGGGAGTCAGGCTGGTGGGCGAGCAGTACAGTCCTGGGATTTAGAGTGGGATCTAGACTGCTATTTATAGAATTAATTGCATATTTAATGTTCTTTAATGAGATTCTAACTCTAGGGCCATCTAGTTTGCTGTAAGTTAATTTGAGTAGACATTAATTTTCAATGAAGTAGTTGTGAGAAGATTAAAATGGCAGTACACTGGGTAGTTTGCTTATCATATCGAATGTGGGAAATAAGAGACAATTCGAACAGTCATGCCAACCAAACCTGTGGGACCTGTCCAATTGTAGCTTCTATCAGATTACATGGGTCAGAGTGGGGACACACTTTGGGGCATTCAGGAAAGTGGGTGGAAAGCGCCATAGGCAGGATTTTTAGAGTCGTGGACACTACCAAGGTTCAGGCAGGTAGCTGGAAGGGACAGGCAGTTGGAGACTGGATAAACCATCTCCAACAAGTATACCGTTTTGGATTTTGAGAGGAGAGGAGTGGAGTGGTGGGTAGGGCCCGATCAGGGGATAACAACAGTAGCTGCCAGAACAGTGCTACCACAGCTAGCACTGTTGTTCAACAGGCAGGATCAAAGTGCAGAAAACCAGTACTAATATCGGTCTCCATAGGCATTTCTGTGGCTGCAAAAGGGACCAGGATGATGCATGGCCTCCCTTGATCCAGGGTCAAGGATGTCTGTGAGTGGGCTTAGAACATTGTCAAAAGAAACAATGAGTTGAAGCTGTACAGGACATTGGTTAGGCCACTTTTGGAATATTGTGTGTAATTCTGGTCTCCCACCTGTAGGAAGGATTTGTGAAACTTGAAACATTTCAGAAATGAATTGCAGAAATGTTGCCAGGGTTGGAGGATTTGATCTATAGGGAGAGGCTGAACAGGCTGGAGCTGTTTTCACTGGAGTGTCGGAGGCTGAGGGGTGATCTTATAGAAGTTTATAAAATCATGAAGGGGCATGGATGGGATCAATCGAAAAAGTATTTTCCCTGGGGTGGGGGAGTCTGGAATTAGAGGGCATAGGTTTAGGTGAGAGGGGAAAGATAAAAAAAGGGACCTAAGGGGCAGCGTTTTCACACAGAGGGTGGTGCTTGTATGGAATGAGCTACCAGAGGAAGTGGTGGAGACTGGTACAACTACAGCATTTAAAATGCACCTCGAATGGGTACATGAATAAGAAGGGTTCAGAGGGATATGGACCAAGGTGCTGGCAAGTGGGACTAGATTAGGTTAGGATATCTGGTTGGCATAGATGAGTTGGACCAAAGGATCTGTTTCCATGCTGTACATCTCTATGACTCTGAGTAGCCAAAGAGTGTGGTACAGGTTGGTATGAATAACATAGGCAACCCCTCTGGGGTTCACATCTCGGGATTACTCCACGTGCCAGTGAGGCGAGGAATAGGAAGACAGTGCAGTGAAAAACATTGCTAAAAGGCTGTCGGATGGATGGCTTCCAATATGTGGATCGTTGGAATGTCCTCCAGGGCGATTGGGACCTCAACAAGAAGGAAGGATTTAACGCAAATTGGAGAAGCACCAATATCCTGGCAGGGAGGTTTGCTGGTGTCACTCGGTAGGTGTTTAAAGCAGGTGGGAGAAAGGGAGGACTGCAGATGCTGGAGATCAGAGTCGACTGTGGGGCTGGAAAAGCACAGCAGGTCAGGTAGCATCTGAGGAGTAAGAGAGTCAACGTTTCAGTCATAAGCTCTTTATCAGGAATGGGGCTTGTGGGTCAGGGGTCTGAGAGATCAATGGGAGAAGGCTGGGGCTGGGGGAAAATGTAACTGGAAATTTGTTAGGTCGGTGAAAGTGGCAGGGAAAGGTGATAGGGTGGAGTGGATAGGTGGGAAGGAAAATGGACAGGTCAAGAGGGTGGTGCTGAGTTGGAGGCATGGGACTGGGATAAGGTGGAGGGAGAGGAAATGAGGAAACTGGTGAAATCCATATTGCTCCTGTGTGGTTGCAGGGTCCCAAAGTGGAAGATGAGGTGTTTTTTCTCCAGGTGTCGGGTGGTTTGGGTTTGGTGATGGAGGAGGCCCAGGACCTGCTTGTCCTTGGTGGAGTGAGAGGGGGAGTTAAAGTGTTCGGGGGGATGGGGTTGGTTGGCGCTGGTGTCCCAGAGATATTCTCTGAAACAATCAGCAAGTTGGCGTCCTGTCTCCCCAATGTCAAGGAGACTACATCGGGTGCAACGGATACAGTCGATAACGTGTGTGGAAGTACAGGTAAATCTCTGTCAGATGTGGAAGGATCCTTTGGGACCTAGGATAGAGGTGGGGGGGAGGTGTACATGGGATCAATGTGGACTTCACCAGTTTCCTCATTTCCCCTCCCCTGCACATTATCACAGTCTCAACCCTCCAACTCGGTACCAACCCTCCTGATCTGTCCATCTTCCTTTTCACCTCCTCCTCTCCGACTATCACCTTCCCCCACCCCCCCCCACGTTCACCTACTTATCATATTCCCCCACTCCCCCCAGCCCCACACCCCTCCCATTTATCTCTCAGCCCCCCTGAACTACAAGCCTGATTCTTGATGGAGGGCTTTTGCCTGAAACATCGAGTCTCCTGCTCTTCGGATGCTGCCTGACCTGCTGTTCTTTTCCAGCAGCGCACTCTCAATGAAGTAGAAGAACAAACAGGAAGAGGTTACTGAACACTGCAGGACTGGCGATCTGAAGTGAATTTGTTCTAATGCAAGGATTATGACACATTAAACAGATGAACTTAGGGCTTGGATTCATGCATATAACTATGACATTGTAGCTATTACTTGGTTCAAAGAAGGAAAAGAATGGTAGCTTAATGTTCTATATTTTATCATGCAAAATAGAGAGGGATGTAAAAGATGTTGAGGATTATTGATTAGGGAGAATATCACAGGTTTACTGAGGGAGGACATCTTGGAGGGCTTATCCAGTGAGGTCATATGGGTAGAGCTCAGGAATAAGAGGGCTGAAAACCTTTCAATGGGTTTGTATTACAGGCTTCCCAACAGCCAGTGGGAGACAGAGGAACATATCCATGGAGAGTCAATGGAAAAATGTGAAAACACCAGGTTTGTGGTGATGTGTGATTTTAACATTCTAGAAATTGACAAGGACTCTCTTAAGGAAAGGGGCTTTTGTGTGGGTGGGGGTAGAATGTGTCAGTTGAGTCCAAGAGGATTTCTTGAAGCAATATGTCTCTAGTCCAATTTTGGAAGGGAAATACTTGATCCGGTATTAAGGAATGAGCCCAGTCACGTGATCAAAGTTTCAGTGGACGAACATTTTGGGAACACTGACCATAATTCTGCAAGTTATACATTACTTATGATGAGGATGAAAGTGGTTCCTGGCGAAATTGGGAGAAGCTAGTGATGGCGATATTAGTCACAAACTGGAGCATATAGATGGGAGTAGCTGTTTGCGGATAATATGAGACTCTTTTAAAGGCTAGTGAATTCCAGACCAGCGTTTCCTGTGAAAGTGAAGGATAATGATGGCTAGATTCAAGTGCTTTGGATGACAATTGGTTAAGCTACTTTTGGAATACTGTGTGCAATTCTGGTCTCTCTCAATATGTTGTGAAACTTCAAAGGGTGCAGTCAAGATTTACAAGGATGTTGTTAGGGTTGGAGGCTTTGAGCTACAGGGAGAAGCTGAATAAACGGAAGCTATTTTCCCTCTAGCACTGGAGGCTGAAGGGTGACTTTATAGAGTTTTATGAAATCATAAGGTACATATATAGTCAATGTCTTTTTCCCAGGGTATGAGAGTCCAATGTCAGAAGGCATAGGTTTAAGATGAGAGAGGAAAGGTATAAAAGGGACCTAAGGAGCAACGCTTTCACACACAGGGTGGTGCATGTCTGGAATGAACAGCCATTGGAAGGGATGGAAGCTGGGACAATTACAACATTTAAAAGGCATCTGGATAGGTACGTGTACTGGAAGGGTTTAGAGGGATATTGGCCAAAGCTGAAAAATGTGTTGCTGGAAAAGTGCAGCAAGTCAGGCAGCAGGAGAATCGACGTTTCAGGCATAAGCCCTTCTTCAGGAATGAGGAGGGTGTGCCAAGCAGGCTAAGATAAAAGGTAGGGAGGAGGGACTTGGGGGAGGGAGGAGGGAATGCGATAGGTGGAAGGAGGTTAAGGTGAGGGTGATAGGCCGGAGAGGGGGTGGGGGCGGAGAGGTCGGGAAGACGATTGCAGGTCAAGAAGGCGGTGCTGAGTCCGAGGGTTGGGACTGAGATAAGGTGGGGGAGAGGAAATGAGAAAGCTGGCGAAATCTGCATTCATCCCTTCTGGTTGGAGGGTTCCTAAGCGAAAGATGAGGTGCTCTTCCTCCAGGCATCGTGTTGCCGTGGTCTGGCGATGGAGGAGGCCAAGGACCTGCATGTCCTTGGCGGAGTGGGAGAGGGAGATAAGGTGTTCAGCCACGGGGCGGTTGGGTTGGTTGGTTGGTGCGGGTGAGGGAAATGCAGGTCCAGTTGAGGACAAAGAAGGAAATTTCTGCATGAAGCCAGAGGATGTGGGTGAGGACCTTAGTGAATAATTTGCATGTGTATTCAAAAGAAATGGACATGGTGAATCTAGACAAGGGTATGTTGATAATTCTAGGGCATGTCTATATAAAAAAAGAAGGAAGTGTTGGGCTTTTCAAAAATCCATGAGGTTACAAGTTCCCAGGAGCTGATGGTGGCTATACTAGGGAGGAAATTTCTGGGTCCTTGTACAAAATCTTTAAATCCTCTTTAATTACAGGAGAGATCCAAGAGGACTGGAGAATAGCCTTGTTTCCCTTGTTTCAGAAGGGCAACACAGATAATAGGGGAAATGCAGTGAACCTTATGTCAGTGGTAATTTAACATATCTGGTCAGTATGGATGGGTTGGACTGAAGGGCCTGTTTCCTTGCTGTACAACTCCATGATTTTATACCGCTAAGCCAAGGGATCTTGGAGAAGATTCTTAGGGCCAGGATTTACTCACATTTGGAAAAAAAAGGACTAGTTAGTGACAGGCAGCAAGGCTCACAAACTTGATTGAGATTTTTGAGGAAGTGGCAAAGATCCCTGAAGAGAGCAGAGTGGCAAATATTGTCTCACTGGATTTTAGCAAGGCCTTTGTCAAGGTCTGTCATGGTAAGCAGATACTGGGGGTGAAATCATATGGCCATATGACCAATATTGTTGCACAGGGATCAGTATTGAGACCCCTCATTTGTTTATAAATAATTTGGAGGAGAATGTCCATCGTCTGATCAGTAAGTTTGCCGATAACACAAACATTGAGGGAGCTATGGATAATGTGGAGGATTGCCAGAGGATACAGCAGGATTATAGATAATCTGGAGATTTGGGTGAAGAAATGGCAGATGAACTTTAATCTGGAAAAATATGAGCTGATACATTTGGAAGGTCCAATGAATAAGGGAAGTTACACAGTAATTGGCAGAACCCTTAGAAGCATTAAAGTACAGGGGCTTGAAGCATACAGGTCCACACTTCCCAGAAAGGGACAATGTCAGTGGATGAGGTAGTCTAGAAGGCATATGGCATGCTTGCCTTCATTGTTTAGGACACAGAGTATAAAAATTGGCAAGCCATGTTGCACAGCGTTAGCAAGGTCGGATTTGGAATATTGTGTACAGTTCTGGTCATTGCATCATGTGAGAGCATTGGAGAGGGTACAGAAAATGTTCTCCAGGATTTTGTCTGGTTTGGGAGGTATTATCTGTGAAGAAGATTGGACAAGATTGGTTTTTACTTGAACACCAGAGGCTGAAAGGCGGCCTGATAGAGATTTACAAAATTATGAAAGGCATGGATAGAATGCAGTTTTTTTTCCCCAGGATAGAAATCTCAATTACTAGGGGACATAGATTTAAGGGTAAAGGGGGAATGATTAAAGGAGGTGGGAGGGGCAATTTCTTTTTCCACAGAGGGAACTTACTGAGGAAGTGGTGGATGTGGGTATAATTACAATGTTTAGAAAGAGATGAGAGAAGTGCATGAATAGGAAAGGTTTGGAGAATTGTAGGCCAGGAGCAGGCAGGTGGGACTAGTTTAGTTTGGGATTATGCTCGGCATGGACGGCTTGGACTGAAGGGTCTGTTTCTGTGCTGTATGACAATATGACTGACTCAATGTGCCTGGAATGTGCTTTCAGAGGAAGTGGTCGAAGCAGACATTATAGCAATGTCTATTGGCATTTTGACAGACATGATTGGCAGGAAATAAAAGGATACAGACAATACAATATACAATACTGTTCACCTCCATCAACATCGACCTGGCAAAGGAAACACTTACCACACTTTTAGAAGAGACCATCTCACACACCCCAACCACCATCCAATCACATTACCAACGAAAACATCATGAAGCTAGTGGACGTGTGCCTCACCACCCACTTCACCTTCAACAACAAAATCTACAAACAAACCAACGGCACACCCATGGGATCTCTGCTATCAGGATTCATAGCAGAAGTGGTAATGCAAAGACTACAACAAACAGCCCTACCAACCATCAAACCAAAAATCTGGGTCCGCTACACAGATGACACCTTTGTCATCACAAAACGAAACAAGATAGAAGAGACATTTAACATCATCAACAACACCCTCACAGGAATAAAGTTCACCAAGGAGGAAGAAACCAACAACAAACTTGCATTCCTAGACGTCACAGTCGAAAGAAAGGACAACAGAGAACTACAAACCTGCGTATACAGAAAACCGACAAACACTGACCAAATACTTAACTACACCAGCAACCATCCCAACACACACAAACGAAACTGCATCAGAACACTATTCCAACGAGCCGCCACACACTGCAGCACAGACGAACTTCGGAAAACAGAAGAGAGCCACCTATATAACGTATTCAAGAAGAACAGATACTCAAAAAGTACAGTCCGCAGATTCCTCAAGAACAAACCACCACAAGCAGACCAAACACAGCCAGAAACCCTAACCACCTTGCCATACATCAAAGAAGTTTCAGAAATGACAGCCAGACTACAAAGACCCTTCGGAATCCTAGTAGCACATAAACCCACCAACACTCTCAAACAAAAGCTAACAAACTTAAAAGACCCAGTACAACCCATGGACGTCATCTACAAAATTCCATGCAAGGACTGCCACAAACACTACGTAGGACAAACAGGAAGAAAGTTAGCCACCAGGATACACAAACACCAGCTAGTCACAAAAAGACACGACCCTGTCTCCCTCGTAGCCCTACACACAGATGAAAAAAACCACCAATTCGACTGGGACAACACATCTATCCTGGGACAGGCTAAGCAAAGACATGCCAGAGAATTCCTAGAAGCCTGGCACTCCAACCACAACGCCATAAACAAACACATAGATCTAGATCCCATCTATCAACCCCTCAGAAAAAGAACAGGAAATGACATCACCACAAATGTCAGGAACCCCATCCAGGACAAACATATAAATAGAAAGCAGGAGACAACAGCTTCGCTTCACTTGGAGGTCACATTACCGAGCCAGGTAATGCAACGTCTGGATATCAAACCTACAGCTCAGGAGCAAACTTACACCCTAAACCTCAACCTGAGCTACAAACCTTCACAAACCTTGCACATACAATACTAGTCCGATTAAAACACCCCTGATTAAGATTTACAAAAAAAAACAAAACTTCTTATCTCAAAATCAGACAGCTTTTGTTCTTCTCTGTATTTCAGTCTTCTTTCAGTCTCCTTGGGGATATTGCGTCACAGGTTACTGATCGATAAAGGGACCTTTGAAGAGAGCTATTTTGCTGGGCAGTGTGCAGATGCTGTTGCAGTTGAGAAGATGCTCCTCCCAACTGTTCAAATTTCCCTGGTCTTATACCCCTAAAGCACTGGATTGTATCATTTTAAGATTGTCAATATACCAAATTCAAACTGGATTGGAGTTTGGTATTTTTTGGGGTATAATTTAAACTGATTGGCCTAATTCGATTCTGTTTTGTCGTTTCCTGGCAACCAGCTACCCTAGCTACACCAGTAGCTGGGGCACGTTACATTATCTTTTCTTTTTTCTGTCAGGTAGTTCTGTAGCTTTTAACTCTCTTAAAGGTATAGTACACCCCACATCTTCACAACACTCACCCAAAATTAACTTGTTGGATAAATTAATTTTGTACTTATTGATGCTTCTTAAACTCGCATTCAGATGCGTTGTGGCACAGCTCTGAAGTAGATGGGTTTTAAACAGAGGCCTCTGGGCTAGGGGAAGCAATGGCCTAGTGGTATTGTCACTAAACTGTTAACCAGGGATGCTGGTAATGAGCCTGATCACCAAGTTCAAATTCCACCGTGGCAGCTGGTGGAGTTTGCATTCTGTACAAAATCAGGAATGAAGAGTCTCACAATGACCGTGAATCTATTGTTGACTTTTGGGAAAAGCCCTCCTGGTTCACTGATGTTCTTTAGGGAAGGAAACTGCCATCCTTACCTACATGTGACTCCAGACCACCTAGCTAATGTGACTCTATCACAACTGGCCTCTGGGCAATTAGGGGGGTGAATTAAATGCTTCCTGAGCCAGCAAAGCCTTTCTCCTGTGAATGAATACAAAAACCCAGCCAAAAGAGTCTCTAAATATTTCAATCAATCTGTACAGACCCGACATTAGAGAAGCTGAGTCTTGAACCCAGGACTCCTGGGCCAGAGGTAGAAGTATCGCAAGAGCCCAATTTTGCTCCCGTGTTGAATATTGGGAGTAGCAATCTAAATTTTTCACAAGTACTTAAAGAGTGAGGTGCAATGTTACTAAGCGTAATGTGCCTTCAGAGGCATATTGTGCAGTGGTAATGTCCCCATCTCTGAGTCAGGTGGCCAGAGTCCGAGTCTTGCCTGCTCCAGAGGTACGCAATAATATTTCTGAACAAGTTGCTTTGCGGAAAGTAAAATGAACAGAATGGTTAGTTTTCAACCATCATTAATTGGTGTCCTGTTGCTCAGAATTTGAAATGCCCATTTTTAGGATGGTGCTTTTGCCTCCAAGGCAGAAACATATGGGATCCTGCTCCCAACACCTGCTCCAGGTCGATGCTTGTTGCATAATAATAATGGAAAGTCACTCATCATCTGCGATATTCTCTGGTGGAAATTTAAAACTCCATTACAGGAGCCAGAAAACATCACACCACTGCTAGTTCAGTTTGGGAAAGCTGGGCGGCATGGACAAGTTGAACCCAAAGGTCTGTTTCTGTGCTGTATAATTCTATGACTGAAAGATTAGAAGAATTTTGAGCTGAGTTCTGTTCCTCAACTAACAACCCACACGTCGCAGACATTTCACGTGATGTCTCTTTATAAATTTAGAAGTTTAAGCGATAATCTGATCAAACTCTTTGGGATATTAACAGGAAAAGGCAGGGTAGGTAGGGATCAACTCTTTTCACTGATTCGAGAACTAGGTGATATAGTCTGTGTATAGGACAAAAGGTGTTAGGAAGCACATCTATGCATAAGGCAGGTATATATTTAACATCCTCTTCCACAAATAGCTATGGATGCTGTATCAGTTCTAATTTCAAATCTGAGGTTGATAACTTTTTGTTAAGCAGAGATATTAAGGGATCTGCGTCAAAAGCAAGTAAATGGGGTTAGGCCACAGATCAGCCAGGATCGCATTGAATGGCAGAAGAGTCTTGAGGGGTTGATCGGCCTATTCCTGTTCCTATGTTTCCTTTCACTTTAGTGTTTATTAGGTTGTCAGTGAAACTGTTGTCAATTTGCCCACCTCTTGACCTCAGCAGGCTTGCGAAGCATGGCAGAGAGTATTTACCAGTCAATCACACCCTGGGTCTGCGAAAAAACAAAGGGATGGCAGATTTTCTTCCCAAATGTAAGTTGCTGAAAAAATAATCAGCTTTGATGAAAATAGCTGTTACATTCACTGCCACTATATTCCACGTGATTTCATAGATTTCAAATTGAATCAGCCAACACAGCAGAATTGGTACACTGTCTGGAGCTTTCATCCTATTAGTTCAAGAACTACAATACAACAATACTGCCTCTGTGCAAAATAAATGTTCTTTACTTCTATTCGTTACAATAATGTGAAAGGATTTCAAAGTCTGAAGATTTGTAGCTCAGGTGCTCGTTGTTGTGGTCCTGTTCGTCGAGCTGGGAATTTGTGTTGCAGACGTTTCGTCCCATGTCTAGGTGACATCCTCAGTGCTTGGGAGCCTCCTGTGAAGCGCTTCTGTGATCTTTCCTCCGGCATTTGTAGTGGTTTGAATCTGCCGCTTCCGGTTGTCAGTTCCAGCTGTCCACTGCAGTGGTCGGTATATTGGGTTCGGTCGATGTGCTTATTGATTGAATCTGTGGATGAGTGCCATGCCTCTAGGAATTCCCTGGCTGTTCTCTGTTTGGCTTGTCCTATAATAGTAGTGTTGTCCCAGTCGAACTCATGTTGCTTGTCATCTGCGTGTGTGGCTACTAAGGATAGCTGGTTGTGTCGTTTCGTGGCTAGTTGGTGTTCATGGATGCAGATCGTTAGCTGTCTTCCTGTTTGTCCTATATAGTATTTTGTGCAGTCCTTGCATGGGATTTTGTGCACTACATCGAACCGGGGCAGGAGTTACAGTCAGGGGCCTCTGGGGAGCGTTATACAACAACGAGATCTGGGGATACAGGTTCATAGTTCCTTGAAAGTGGAGTCACAGGTAGACAGGGTGATAAAGAAGGCTTTCGACATGCTAGCTTTCATTGGTCAGAACACTGAATACAGGGATTGGGGCGTTTTGTTGCAGCTGTACAAGACATTGGTGAGGCCACATTTGGAGTACTCCATGCAGTTCTGGTCACCCTGCTATAGAAAGGATATTATTAAACTAGAAAGAGTGCAGAAAAGATTAACCAGGATGCGACCTGGACTGGAAAGTTTGAGTTATCCAGAAAGACTGGATAAGCTCGAACTTTTCCTTGGGGCGTCGGAGAAGGAGGGGTCCCCTTATAGAGGTCTATAAAATGAGAGGCACAGATAAGGTAGATAGCCAACTGCTTTTCCTCACGGTTGGGGAGTCTAAAACTAGACAGCATAAGTATAAGGTGAGAGGGGGAGAGATACTAAAGGATCCAGCGGGGCAATTTCTTTTCACACCGAGGATGGTGTCAGGAAGGAGCTGTCAGAGGTCGTGGTGGAAGTGAGGGCAATTTCATTATTTGAGAAACATTTGGGCAGGTACATAAATGGGATAGGTATGGAGGGATATGGACTAAACGGCCTGTTTCTATGCTGTGGGCGGCACGGTGGCACGGTGGTTAGCACTGCTACCTCACAGCGCCAGAGACCCGGGTTCAAGTCCCGCCTCAGGCGACTGACTGTGTGGAGTTTGCACATTCTCCCCGTGTCTGCGTGGGTTTCCTCCGGGTGCTCCGGTTTCCTCCCACAGTCCAAAGATGTGCAGGGTCAGGTGAATTGGTCATACTAAATTGCCCGTAGTGTTAGGTAAGGGGTAAATGTAGGGGTATGGGTGGGTTTTGCTTCGGCGGGTCGGTGTGGACTTGTTGGGCCGAAGGGCCTGTTTACACACTGTAATCTAATCTAATCTAAAAAATCTAAAACTCAGTAACTAGGAATGGCAGATGTGCACAATTTCCTCATGACTTTTCCTAACTATCCCATATTTTTTCCATATGACTTTATCCCAAATAATTGTTCCCCATAGTTAAACTGACAAGGTTGTAATCGCCAGGATTAGCCTTAGGTTTTCAACCCTTTTTAAAACAAAGCTGTAATGCTGGCAACCCTCCAGTCTCCTGACACTTCCTCCCAGTCCAGGGGAGACTGTAATGTTATAATGTTTATGGGCAGCACGGTGGCACAGTGGTTAGCACTGCTGCCTCACAGCGCCAGAGACCCGGGTTCAATTCCCGACTCAGGTGACTGAATGTGTGAAGTTTTCACATTCTTCCCGTGTCTGCGTGGGTTTCCTCCGGGTGCTCCGGTTTCCTCCCACAGTCCAAAAATGTGCAGGTTAGGTGAATTGGCCATGCTAAATTGCCTGTAGTGTTAGGGGCAGGGGTAAATATAGGGGAATGGGTCTGGGTGGATTGCGCTTCGGCGGGTCAGTGTGGACTTGTTGGGCCGAAGGGCCTGTTTCCACACTGTCAGTAATCTAATCTAACCATAAGAAGTAGGAGTGGAAGTAAGGCCATTCGGCTCATAGAGGCCACTCCACCATTCAATCATGGCTGATGGGCATTTCAATGCCACTTACCCGCACAGTCCCTGTATCCCTAATTCCCTGCAAAATTAACAATTTATCAGTCTCTGTCTTGAAGACATTTAATGTCCCGGCCTCCACTGTGCTCTGTGGCAATGAATTCTTCTGGCTGAAGAAATGTCTCCTCATTTCCGTTCTAAATTGACCCCCTCTAATTTTAAGGTGGTGCCCATGAGTCCTAGTATCCCTGCCTGACAGAAACAATTTCCCAGCATCCACCCTTTCTAAGCCATGCATTATTTTGTACGTTTCCATTAGATCTCCCTTCAACCTTCTAAATGCTAATGAATACAATACCAGAATCCTCACCCATTCATCGTACATTAGGCCTACTATTCCAGGGATTATCTGTGTGAATCCCCACTGGACACGCTGCAGTGTCAGTATGTCCTTCCTGAGGTGTGGGGCCCAAACCTGGACACAGTATTCTAAATCAGGCCTAACCAGAGCTTTATAAAGTCTCAGTAGCACATCACTGCTTTTACATTCCAACCCTCTTGAGATAAATGACAACATTACATACTTTCTTAGCCACGGACTCAACCTGCAAGTCAACCTTTAGGGAATCCTAAACTAGCACTCTCAGATCCCTTTGTACTTTGGCTTTATGAATTTTCTCACTGTTTAGAAAATAGTCCATGCCTGTGTTCTTTTTCCCAAAGTGCAAGACCTCACATTTGCTCAGATTGAATTTCATCAGCCATTTCTTGGACCATTCACCTAAACTGTCTAAATCTTTCTGTAGCCTCCCCACCTCCTCAGAACTACCTGCCTGTTCACCTAACTTCATATCATCGGCAAACTTCACCAGAATGCCCCCAATCTCTTTGTCCGGATCATTTGTGTAGGAAGTGAACAGCTACAGCCCCAACACTGAACCCTACGGGATACCACTTGTCACCAATTGCCATTCTGAAAAAGAACCTTTTATCCCAACTCTCTGCCTTCTATCAGACAGTCAATCCTCAATCCATGCCAGTAGCTCATCTTGAACACCATGGGCCCTCACCTTACTCAGCAGCCTCCTGTAAGGTACCTTATTAAAGGTCTTTTGGAAGTCTAGGCAGATAACATCCACTGGGTTTCCCTGGTCTAACCTGCTTGTTACCTCTTCAAAGAATTCTAACAGGTTTGTCAGGCATGACCTCCCCTTACTAAATCCATGCTGACTTGTTCTAATCAATACTACACTTCCAAGAATTTAGAAATCTCATCCTTAACGATGGATTCTAGAATTTTACCTACAACCATGGTTCGGCTAATCATTTATAATTTTCCATCTTTTGTCTTGATCCTTTCTTGAACAAGGGGGTTACAACAGCGATTTTCCATTCACCTGGGACTTTCTCTGACTCCAGTGATTTTTGAAAGATTATAACCAATGCCTCCACTATTTCTTCAGCCACCTCCCTCAGAACTCTAGGATGTAGCCCATCCTGGCCAGGAGATTTATCAGTTTTTAGACCTTTTAGCTTTTCAAGTATTTTCTCTTTTGTAATGGCTACCATACTCAACTCTGCCCCTTGACTATTGTTGGGATATTACTCATGTCTTCCACTGTGAAGACTGACACAAAGTATTTATTAGGTTGTTCAGCTATTTCCTTATCTCCTAGCACTCGCCTTCCTGCATCAATTTGGAGCAGCCCGATCTCTAATTTTGCCTCTCATTTGTTTCTTATGTATTGAAAGAAACTTTAATTCACATTTCTAATATTACTGGCTAGCTTACCTTCATATTTGATCCTCTCCTTCTTTATTTTTCTCTTTGTTATACTGTTTGTTTTTGTAGTCTGCCCAATCTTCTGATTTCCCCGTGCTCTCGGCCACTTTATAGGCTCTCTCTTTTTCTGAGTTCCTTCATCAGCCATGGATGTCTAATGTTGAGGGTAGAGGTGCAGGACATGGCTGAAAAACATTGGAGGGCATTTTCAACCACGCGGGAGGGGACATTACAGTCTTTAAAGAAGGAGGCCATCTGGTGTCTTCTCTGGTGGAACTGGTTTCTATTTCCCCTCCCCAAACTTTACTCCAGTTCCAACCTTTCAGTCAGCACTGTCCCCATGATCTGTCCCACCTGTCAATCTTCCTTCCCACCTGTCAATCTTCCTTCCCACCTACCTGCTCCACCCTTCTCTCTGACCTATCACCTTTATCCTCACCTCCATCCACCGATTACACTCTCAGCTACCCACCCCTCTTCCATTTATCTCTCCACTCCCAAGGCTCCCAGCCTCATTCCTGACGAAGGGCTCCTGCGCGAAAGGTCGATTTTCCTGCTCCTCGGATGCTGCCTGACCTGCTGTGCTTTTCCAGCACCACTCTAATCTTGACACCGTGAGAGTCCTCAGGGCGGGCCTTGGTTCTCCATCCCGCTCTGATTGGTTAGAAAGTCTGTCCATCTCGAGCTTATAGCCAATAGGAAGTGCGGTCCCACCTTGGGAATGTCGTCTGGATGTGAATGTGAATGAAAAGAGAAATCGCTTGAGAAACTCAGCAGGTTTGGCAGATTCTGTTGAGTTAATGCAGAGTTAACGTTTCAGATCCAGTAATCCTTCATGGTAACTGATAGGAGCTAGGAAAAGGTGCAGATGGTGGGGTTGGGGGGTGAGGCATCTCACTGCTGCAATAGGTGGAGATGGAGCCCAGAAAGAGACAGAAGAGCAGTCAGACAGATAAAGGGGACCAATAATTGTGAGGCAGGGAGAAAGGAAAAGCTGACCATGGGGCGACAGATGAAAATGGGGTTGGCTGTGCCTCCATTTTGACAGAGCAGCGAGGAGAGAAGGTGGAGTGAAGCGAGGGCTGCCGGGAAGGTAAGGGCTTAATTTATATTTGGGCAGTGGCTCAACCCGAGATACTACACATGTAGTATCTCCCTCCTGCACACCCCCCCCCCCCCCACCTCGAACCGGATGAAAAAGATTCTGTAAGATAAAGCTTTTATTTTTCCTTTATCTTTCTTTTTCATATATTTAAGGGCATTGTTTGGATTTAGTTAGTTGATATAAAGCTAAGCCTACAGTGGCAGGGGACCTCAGACCCATGCCCTGTGCCTGTTGCTTGATGAGGGAGCTCAGGGATGTGTCTGACGTTCCTGACCCTTACACTTACAAGAAGTATGTCCAGCTGCAGCTCTTGTTTGACCGTACAACGGCTCTGAAGCTGCAGATAGACTCACTGTGGAGCATCCGCGGTGCTGGGGAGGTCGTGGATAGCACGTTTAGTGAACTAGTCACATGCAGGTTAGGATTGCTGAGGGAGACCAAAAGGCAGAGAAAGAGTAGGAAGGCAGTGCAGGTGTCCCCTGAGCGCATCTCCCTCCAAAATAGGTATATCATTTTGGATACTGTTGGGGGAGATGGCCGACCAGGGTAAGGCAGCAGTTGCCAGGATCACGGCACCGTGGTGGGCACTGCAGTTCAGAATGGCGGGAAGAAGACTCATAGGGTCATAGTCATTGGGGATTCTATTGTGAGGAGAGTAGATCTGCAGTTCTGTGGCCGAAAACGGGACTCCTGGATGGTATGTTGCCTCCCAGGTGCTTGGGTCAGGAAAGTTACCGATCGGCTGCAGAGCATTCTAAAAGGGGAGGGTGAACAGCCAGTTGTCTTGGTGCATACAAGCACCAATGATATAAGTAAAAAACAAGATGACGTCCTGAAAGCAGAATTCAGGGAGCTAGGAGAGAAGTTAAAGAGGAGGACCTCAAAGGTAGTGATCTCGGGATTACTACCAGTGCCACGTGCTTGCCAGCGTAGAAATGAAAAAATAGGCAGGATGAACACGTGGCTAGAGGGATGGTGTAGGAGGGAGGGGTTCAGATTTGTTGGACATTGGGACCGGTTCTGGGGAAGGTAGGACTATTACAAAATGGACGGTCTACATCTGAACCAGACTGGAACCAATGT
Source organism: Chiloscyllium plagiosum (assembly GCF_037043375.1). Classification (NCBI taxonomy): domain Eukaryota; kingdom Metazoa; phylum Chordata; class Chondrichthyes; order Orectolobiformes; family Hemiscylliidae; genus Chiloscyllium; species Chiloscyllium plagiosum. The sequence continues at coordinate 53,207,687 of NW_028270167.1, forward strand.
CCTTCGGGGAGGTTTTGCTACCGCTGTTGGGGAGGTTTTAAACTAATGTGGCAGGGGACTGGGAACCAGAAGAGAAAACAAGGAGGCAGTGAGGTGGAGACTGGAGACAGTAAGAATAACGAAGATAACATTAATAAAGGGAAGAGTAGGCAGAGACCAGATGAATACAAAAGAACTGGTGGCCTGAAATGCATCTACTTTAATGCAAGGAGTATCGTGTATAAGGCAGATGAACTTAAGGGCTTGGATTGGAGCCTGGGAGTATGACATTATTGTGATCACAGAGACTTGGTTGAAGAAAGGGCATGATTGGCATGTTCCAGGATATAGATGCTTCAGACAAGACAGCAAGGGAAGTCAAAGTGGGGGTGGGGTGGAGTTGCATTGTTGGTCAGGGATGATACCACGGCTGTGCTAAAGGAGGACACTATGGAGGGCTTGGGTCGTGAGGCAAGATGGGTGGAGCTGAGAAATAAGAAGGGTGCAGTTACATTGTTGGGGCTGTATTACAGGCCTCCCAACAGTGAGCGTGAGGTAGAAAACAAATAAGTAAACAGATTATAGAAAGATGTAGAGGCAATAGGGTAGTGGTGATGGGAGATTTTAATTTCCCCAACATTGACTGGGATACACTTAGCGTCAGAGGTCTAGACGGAGTAGAATTTTGTACAAAGCGTCCAGGAGAGTTTTCAAGAGCAGTATGTCAATAGTCTGACGATGGAAGGGGCCATATTGGACCTGGTACTGGGCAACAAGCCAGGACAGATGGTAGAAGTTGCAGTGGGGGATTTCTTTGGGAACAGTGACCACAATTCTGTAAGTTTTAGAATACTTGTAGATAAAGATGAGAGTGGTCCTAAGGAATGAGTACTAAACTGGGCCAAGGCCAAGTAGATCAAAATTAGACAGGAGCTGGGAAATGTGGATTGGACACAGCTATTTGAAGAGAAATCCACATTTGAGGTGTGGGAAGCTTTCAAAGAGAGGTTAAAGATGGTGCAGGGTAGTCACGTCCTATTGAAGGCAAAGGATAGGAAGGGCAAGATTGGTGAACCATGGATGACAGGAGAAATTGTACAACTAGCCAAGAGGAAAAGGGAAGTGTACATAAGGTCTAGGCAGCTAAGAACAGAACGGGCCCTGGAAGAATATCGGAAGACTAAGACCAGTCTTAAAAGAGGAATCAAGCCGGCTAAAAGGGGTCATGAAATAGCTTTAGCGAGCAGAATTAAAGAGAATCCCAAAGCATTTTATTCTTATATGAAAAGCAAGTGGGTAACTAGAGAAAGGATTGATCCACTAAAAGATAATGAAGGAAGGCTGTATGTCGAACCTGAGAGAATGGGTAAGATTCTGAATGATTACTTTACATCAGTGTTTACTGAGGAGAGGGACATGATGAATGTTGAGATTAGAGATAGAAGTTTGATTAGTCTGGATCACGTTGACATAAGTAAGGAAGATATGCTGGGTAGGCTAGGGGTTAGTAAGGTGGACAAATCCCCAGGACCAGATAGGATTTATCCCACGTTGCTGAGGGAGGTGAGACAGGAAATAGCTGGGGCCTGACAGATATCTTTGTAGCATCCTTAACCACAGGCGAGGTGCCAGAGGACTGGAAGGTTGCTCAAGTTGTCCTCCTGTACAAGAAAGGTAGAAGGGATATTCCAGGTAACTACAGACCAGTGAGCCTGACATCAGTGGTGGGAATGTTGCTGGAGAAGGTGCTGAGGGATAGGATCTATTTATATTTAGAAAAGAATAGGCTTATCAGTGATAGGCAACATGGTTTTGTGCAGGGGATGTCGTTAGATGAAGAAAGGGCTGTTGATGTCATATACATGGAGTTTAATAAGGCATTTGATAAGATTTCCCATGGTAAACCAATAAAGAAAGTGAAGTCACATGGTGTGCAGGGTGTTCTAGCAAGGTGGATAAAGAACTGGTTGAACAACAGGAGACAGAGAGTAGGAGTTGAAGGGAGTTTCCCGAAATGGAGAAAGGTGACAGTGGTGGTCCACAGGGGTCAGTGTTGGGGCCATTGTTGTTTGTAATATACATAAATGATCTGGAAGAGGGCACTGTTGGTATGATCAGCAAGTTTGCAGATGACACGAAGATTGGTTGAGTAGCAGAAAGCATAAGAGACTGTCAAAGAATACAGGAGAATATGGAGAGTTGGGCGGAAAAGTGGCAGATGGAGTTCAATCCAGACAAATGTGAGTTGATGCATTTAGACAAGACTAATTCTAGAGTGAATTATACAATGAATGGAAGAGCCTTAGGAAATGTTGATGAGCAGAGAGATCTGGGAGTGCAGGTCCATTGTGCCCTGAAGGTTGCTGCACAGGTGGATAGAGTGGTCAAGAAGGCATAGGTATGTTTGCCTTCATCAGACGGGGTATTGAGTATAAGAACTGGCAAGTCATGTTAAAATTGTACAAGACATTGGTTCAGCTGCATTCAGAATACTGTGTACAGTTCTGGGCGCCACATTACCAAAAGGATGTGGACGCTTTGGAGAGGGTGCAGAGAAGGTTTACGAGGATGCTGCCTAATATGGAAGGTGCGAGCTATGAAGAGAGGTTCAGTAGGTTAGGTTTATTTTCATTAGAAAAAAGGAGATGGGGGGGGACCTGATTGACGTTTACAAAATCATGAAGGGTACAGACAGGGTGGATAGAGACAAGCTTCTTCCCAGGGTGAAGGATTCAATAATAAGAGGTCGCGCTTTGAAGGTGAGAGGTGAAAAGTTTAATGGGGATACACACAGCAAGTACTTCGCACAGAGGGTGGTGGGTGTCTAGAATGTGTTGCCAGCAGAGGTGGCAGAGACAGGCACGATAGATTCATTTAAGATGCATCTGGACAGATGCATGAGTAGGTGGGGAGCAGAGAGATACAGATGCTTATCAATTGGGCGACAGGTTTAGACAGTGGATTTGTATCAGCTCAGGCTTGGAGGGCTGAAGGGCCTGGGCTGTAAATTTTCTTTGTTCTTTGACTTTGAAATGTGTCTGCAAGAAGTTAAAAATCACACTACACCAGGTTATAGTCGAACAGAATTGTTTGGAAGCACTAGCTTTTGAAGTGCTGCTCCTTTATCACAACCACCTGATCAGGAACAGTGCTTCGAAAGCTAGTGCTTCCAAATAAACCTATTGGACTATAAACTGGTGTTATGCGATTTTTAATTTTGTCCACCCCACCCCAGTCCAACACCGGCACCTCCAAATTATGTCTGCAGGATGAGATTCAAGAGAGGGTGCAGATTTTCAAATCCACAGCGACTTCCATCCAACTAAATCACAAATCTCAAGATTAGATCAAATATCTTTTTTAAAGCTAATGAGGAGTATTGGGCACCATGGCCACATGCTGAGAATTGTTCGCATCTCTGCAAGCTCTTGAGATTGGCACCGTTGGCAATATTGGTGGAATTGAGGGTAATGATGATGTGAAGCAGGGCATCATCTCTCCACAATGCCTTCCCCTCTAAACCTCACCATCAGACTCCTCTCCTACCCTACTCTCTCACAGGGAGCTCCACTTCAATCAATCTCTCTCCAACTCAATTTCTGACCCGTCTTCCTCCCAGTCACATGCATTGAGGGCTCTCCTCAAATTGTTGGCACATCAGTTCTCTACTGAACAATTTTTTACCACCCTTAATGCTTTTCAAAAGGATGAACAGAGGGATTGGCCTAGGTCCGAGGAGAAGGGTGGCATTTGGGACAGTTTCTGTCCCTCATTAAGAATCAGTTCTGTGTATCTCACCGGTTTCAATAAGCCCGAAACTTTCTCAGAATAAATCTCGAGAACATTACTCCCCAGTTACCCCCAAATCGTCAGTCAGTGCAAGAGGAAGAATTTTACACGAACCTTTTTTAGGGCGGCACGGTGACTCAGTGGTTAGCACTGCTTCCTCGCAGCACCAGGTCCCAGGTTCGATTCCAGCCTCGGGTGACTGTCTGTGTGGAGTTTGCACATTCTCCCAGTGTCTGTGTGGGTTTCCTTCAGGTGCTGCGGTTTCCTCCCACAGTCCAAAGATCTGCGGGTCAGGTGAATTGGCCACGCTAAATTGCCTGTAGTGTTAGGTGCATTAGTCAGAGGGAAATGAGACTGGGTGGGTTACTCTCCGCAGGGTCGGTGTGGACTTATTGGACCGAAGGGCCTGTTTCCACACTGTAGGGAATCTAATCTAATATCTTAAAAAAAATTTCAAACTTCCCCATCTTCTGCCTGATCAGATTGCTGATGGTGTTTTCAAAGCTTTGTTTTCTCTTTGTAAAGTCCAGCTGTTTTGATGATCTCTCTGATCACATTCACTCCCAGACAGATCAGCCAGAGACACGGTCAGTGCAGTGACCTAGCCTTCCCTGTGTTTCCTGACACAGCCTCGTGTCTCAGTTGAAGCCTGTTCACAAACCAGTTGTGATGTCAGAACTCTCTCTGTGATGTACACGGTGAGGTCACAGTTGTTCTGTGAGGTCACACTTTGACCTGTCCAGTTCAAGTGGCCTCACTGCGATCAAACAGGGAGTAAGCCGGGAAGAACCGAAACCCTCACCTTTCTCAGGTTACAATGTGTTCATATTCCGGAATATACAAAGCAGTTCCAGACATAGACATTAGGGTGTACGGGTGATGCTCAATGACACGGAGTCAGAGACACACAGATACAGATTGAGACTGCCCAGGAGATGTCTCAGAGCTGACTCTGAGACACACGATCTGTATGGCAGAAAATGGGGATGAATCATTTTGTTCCCTGCAGTGTACATGCTCAGTGTAGAAACCCAAAACAGCTGACTGATGATGGAACAGTTTGAAGGGAGATGGAGGGGTGAGGCCAGGGAGGGTATGGGTCTGGGCCCAACATACAGAGAGGTGTGGGTTTCACTCCTTGTCTGTCATATCCTCTTGCTTCACTGTCTACATCAGTCTGCAGCCTTGTCCACTGTGCATTTCAAAATATCATCCATATAATTCCAAATGGTCTTCAGGGTTCACACCTCTACCACTCATTTAGGCTGCGCTTTCCAGCTCTTTCTCTTATTCTCCAGCCATTTAGTTGTTGACACGCTACTCCTCCCTCAACTAAAGGGTTCAATTTCCTTCACTTAAATCTATGTCCCGGTCCTTAATCCCCCCCATCCATGGGAAATGTTTTCTTCCTGTATACCCTCCACCCATCATAGTTTTATACATCTCAGTCATGTCTCCTCTCCATCGTCTCTGCTTTAATGAAAACAATCCCAGTCTGTCCAAACTCTCTTCAGAACTAAAACTCTCCAGCCCAGGGAACGTCCTGGTCAATCTCCTCTGCACCCTCTCCAATGCACTCACATCCCTTCTACATTGTACAGAACTCTGTTGGCCAATATTTCACGTGAGTTTGAGAATGGTCATGTCGAACCTTAGACAATCGCTGAGAGCATCATGGACAGTTCTAGAGTGTTCTGTTCTGGATGGAACTCGATTGGTCAGAATGTTGAGCTTTACACAAAACACACTTAATTCTTACACCACAATTAAAATGCAAACAATGAAAAAAAAACACAACTTGAACCTGTCGGAATACAGAACAAAATAATATATTATTTAATTCTACCAATCAACTGTTCCAATACAGCCACATCCTATAATCAGACCCTTAGTAAAGGCAAATTCAGCAAAACAGATTTCCCTCACTTACTATCTCCTCCAATCCAAAAGATAGGAACACCAAAACAAACAATCTCACAGCAGAGAGAGAGTTCAAGCTTTTTTTCCTACAGCAGAGAGAGGTGACAGCTGTGACTAACAGCTTCAACACCAAATAACGCAACTTCAGTAACTGAAAGCAGCAGTGAGCCCCTGGATCGGTGAGAGCCGGACTCCACTTCCTCATGCTGCTTTGGTCGTAAATTAAGAAAACCCAAAAAGTTATTTACTCTGCTTTCCATGGAACATACACCTTGGTACCAGGTTGATAACATCCCTCATCAAGGGAAACAGAACACATCCTCCGTAAAGGGACAAGGTATCAGTCTGCTCTCCTTGGAGTCAGTGATACCGACACAGTGGGGTCAGTGACACAGTAACTATTAGATGAGAAATGCACAGCCCCATCCCAGCAGTTTCAGCAGAATGAACCCTGTCTTAGATTAGATTCCCCTACAGTGCGGAAACAGGCCCTTTTGCCCAACCAGTCCACACCGACCCTCCGCAAAGTAACCCACCCAGACCCATTTCTCTCTGACTAATGCACCTAATATTATGGGCACTTTAGCATGCCCAATCCACCTGACCCGCTCATCTTTGGACTGTAGGAGGAAACTGGAGCACCCAGAGGAAACCCACGCAGATACAGGGAGAATGTGCAAACTTCACACAGTCACCCGAGGCTGGAATCGAACCTGGGGCCCTGATGCTGTGAGGCAGCAGTGCTAACCACTGAGCCACTGTGCTGCCCCAGGGCACGAGATTGTCCATCCTTATTCATTTATCACCTTCCAATTTTACTGAAGAGCTCTGGTAAATTTGTAATCAAGTTTCACAGGAAAAGGAGGAGGCCATTCAGCCCCCAGGTCCTGTTCCAATCCCTCAATAAGATCGGGTTGATCTGTGGCCTCACTCCATTTGTCTGCCTTGACCCCATAATAAAAATCATTGCTTATGTCAAATATAAAATTTAACAATTGAATTGGTATAGACTGCAGTTTCAGGTACTGAATCCCAAACCCTACCAACTCTTCCCATCTCCAAGTTCTCTTTCTTTCCTCAGTCCCCGGGCATCCTCCTGCATCTGGAGCGTGTCCCAGCGGCAAAATAAAACGGTGTGGTCCTCGCTGTCGCGGTGGTCAGCCATCCCTCTTCCTTCACCAGCACAAGCTCCCCACCATCACACAATATCCTTCAGTGTAAATAAAAACCCTTGGAGCTAAGTGAGGGGGGGAGGGGGTGGAATATAAAATAAAATTGGTAACAGTCACCCGGCCCCGCTTACTGGCAAGATGTCTCACTGTGGGGAGGGGACCAGGCTCAATCCTCTCACCCTCAGCCCCCAATGTCCACCATCATTACCTTCAGCAACAGGACTTTACTGACACAGTCCACTCTCCCTCCATCCACCAATAACCGCCATCGTTACCTTGGGAACAGGGATTTTGTTGACACAGTCCACTCTCCCTCTGACCCTTTTCCTTTCTGGGTGGGACCGCCGCCATTTTAGCTCCAGGCCCCGCCGCGCGAGCTGGCGGTTAATGGCCGCCTCGTGCCCCGAGTGACCGTTAGCAGCTGCTTCAGAAGATAAACTCTTTAAAGAGAAATAACTCTTTCAGGAGAGAAAACAAAAACACAAAAGGGCTGACTTCGGTGTCGCCAAACAAAATAATATGTATCAGAATGAAAAATACTCCTTCCCACAGGCAGAGAGGTGAAAGTGATGAAGAAATTGTGTGTGGCCGCAACGAGTCCCACAGCGCGATCTTCCGAATGACGGCCGCCCCCGGACCCCAAACGTTGTCTCAGCTTTATCTCTCTCTGGGCAGATACTGCCAGAGCTGAAGCACAAAGGGACTTGTTAGTCCGTGGTCAGGATTCTCTTCATGTTAAAATGCAGCTTCAGTTAGCAGTTAGGAAAGTAAATGCAATGTTAGGGCTTGTTTGAGAAGGTTAGAATAGGGATCTGTTGCTCAGGCAGTATAAGGTATTTGGAATATTGTGAGCAGTTTTGGGTCTCGTATCTAAGGAAGGATTCTTTTTATTTCAAAAATACACTTTATTCATGAAAAATACATAGATATCCATAGTTACTAAAGAAGTGTGATTCTTTACAATAGCAAGTAAAAAAAACAAGACAAATATTGAAGTTGGACGCTATCCAATAAATAAACCAAAGGCATCTCTTACTTGTATAAGATAATATATATTTTTGAAGTGCCCAAAGGGTCCGCTAACTTAATAGACCTCCACCTGCCTTCAGCAGAAAGACCTCAAACAGTGGTCCTTCCCCAATGTGTCTTGATAGCAGCTGCCCCAAGCTTTAGTGCATCCCTCGGCACATAGTCCTGGACCTTGGAACGTGCCAGTCTGCAACACTCGATGGGGGTCACCTCCTTGTTTTGTAAGACCAACAAGTTTTGGGCAGAACAAAGAGCATCTTTGGCCATGTTGATGGTCCTCCAGGCACAGCCAATGTTTGTCTCAGTGTGTATCACAGAATCCTAGAACGTAGAGTTCTGCTTCACGGAGTTGCTAGGGATGAACCTCAACAAAAACCACTGCATCTTTCTGCAGACTTCCTTTGCAAAGGTACATTCCAGAAGAGGATGTGACACAGCCTCTACTCAGTCTGCAGCAGCTTCAAGGGCAGAGTGTGATGACACACACACGCAGTCTAGGAAGACAAAAGGGTCTCGCAGGTAGTGCCCTTCCCAACACCAGCCAAGCAATGCCATGCTGTTTGTTGGAAAGTTCTGGTGATGAGGCATTTTGTCAAGTTACTTTTGACAGTCTGCTCAGGGAACCATGTTACAGGATCTACCCTCTCCTTTTGAGAAAGTCTGTAGCCTTAATACTTGTCCGTAAACTTTTCGACTAAAAGGTAATGTTGAATTATAGAACACATTTGCTGCACACTTGAAAATAGACAGGCAGGGAAGGTAAAGCAATTAAGAATATTTATCTTGGCATCAGTGAATCTGTGTAAGCAGGACACAGAGTGATAACATTCATGGCAGTTCCCTTGGGAAATTACGAACAGTGTTTGATTCTGACCTCTAAATGAAACTCGGTATCAATTAAATTCTCTCCTGAATTATTGTCCTTCACTGTTATCTTTCTAGTTAAGAACATGCAGTATTTTTGTAAACTTGGTTTGAATAAAGGAAGCCTGTTTGTGACAGTACAGCAGCGTAGCCTGCTAGGGCTGTAGAGGAGCTGAGTTATTAGAACCTTAGTTATTAGAACCTAATTAGCCTGGCTTATAGATATCAGTGTTATATTGTAATCGTAATTAAAAGGGATGACTAAAATTAAACTAAACTGCCTGAAAGAGGTTTTTTTTAATTCCAGACTTCCAAAAAGTATGATCTCTGGGACAAAACAAGAGAGGCTTATAGGTTGAGTCCACAATCTGTACTTTATCAATTTGGCGCTGCAAGCAGGGTTCCAACAAGGGACACGTTTGAGTGAAACTGGAAAAGAGGAGCTTTACCCAAGGGTCGGGCTCACAAGGTAAGATTATATCTTGATTGCTCTTTGTGTGCTGCTTCCCCCATTTCACTCTCACGGTACCCTGACTGAACCCTAAATGAGATCGTTTAACTCGAAGCAGAAAATTATGGGGTTAGAGGCCGCTGTGTTTTGTGGGGTTAGAGACCCCTGTAGTAATTGGGGTTCGAGTCCCCTGTAGATCAGTAGTTTTGTGAAGGTTTAAAGTAAATAAGATAAATATGGTGCAACCCTAGGTAAGATGGAAAACAAATGTGCCCTAACAAAAATAATAAGTCTGTATCCTATATATGAGAAACAATTCAGGAGAATATCGACCACAGCTGCTCAACAGAATAGATTTGGGGTAGAAAGAAAGGGAACTAAGCAGAAAGAAGCTATATCAGTGTGGAAAAAGATAGCTCAGGAAAAATGGGAAAAGTCCATGCAATCATCATGGAGACCAAACTTTATTAAAAGGGGAATTAGTCCATTAACTGAGGAAGGATCTGAACTAAATTGGACAGAACTAAAATGTAAATATGAAGCACATGATTTAGAAGCAGAATTGGAATTGCCGAGGGAGAAAATAAAAACATAATAAAAAGGTTAATCAAAGAATCACAGTCGAAACTGAAATGTCAGGGGCCCAAAGAAAAGGGAAACGCTGAATAAACAACAGATTGCAGCTGCAGCCACGCAGGACTAAACGGACGACAAAGACTGTTCCTTATACCCCACCTCTCCCAAAGACCCATTACAAAAAAATCCTGATCCATCCGCGGATGAGTGATGGGACTCAGATTCAGAGGAGGAAATATTTTATGCCTCCAGTCCAGTCAGCTGATCTCCTCTGATTGCCCACCGGGGACCTCCTCAAACCTCACCCACAGTCCGACCAAGATGAACACTCTCATAAAAAAAAGTCGCCTGAACACCACACCCCACCCCCACTCTGAAGACCAACATACCAAGGCTCATGCCCTTCCCCCAATGAATCATTTGTCCCTGTGTGTTTTAGGAGTGTTACAATTTCACTGATAAGTGAACATAAGGCCACTGATTCTGATCAAATCTTACTGCTGCTTTTAAAACCAGTTCATATTCTTTAACCAGAAAGAAAACAACGTACTGCTGAAAGAACCAAAACGTTGCTACTTTTTTAAAAAAAATTATTTTAGTTCAACTTTAAACCAACCAGAAGTGCAAGTTAGATACAAACTAATGCAATTTAAAATTGTGATTAGAAGGATTAGGCCACAGTACAGGTTGGCAATTACAACTCTGCCTCCTAATTAGTATTTACAGACAGCCTGTGGCATTCTACTGGGACCACATTTAATTCATTCAAGATGAAAGTACATGTGGCTGCTACACGATTATTTTAAAACTGCACCCAAATTCTCCCCGCCATTCATACTATGGTAGAGGCTGCCCCTAATATAACTTCACATCAAAATGTAGAAGTCTGTACATCCCATTCTGTGGTATCCTTGCTTACCTCTAAACGTACTCAACACCTCACTGTGGCTCGACTCTGTCGCTATGAGATTTCAATACTTCAGAATCCACTTCTCTCCTTTAGAGATTGCTCCAAAATTTATCCCAGTACATTCCTGCAGGAGGAACCTGTTGAACTGCCTGATCCTCCCAATGATTGTGTTCTCATAAATGAACTTGTTCGTAAACCATGTCCTGACGTTACAGATTAGGCTCTTGTTAACCTTGACCTTACACTTTATGTCGATGGTTCTTCTTCTACTTCTCCAAAGGACAAATGCATGTCAGGATATGCGATCGTCGCTTTGTCCTAAACAACCGAAGCTCATTCTGTCGACCCACCCTGTTCCACCTAACAAGCTGAACTCTTTGCTTTCACCCATGCCTGTACACTTACTAAAGGAAAGTCAGCTAATATCTAGACTGATTCCCACTACGCTTTGGATGTGCCCATGATTTTGGTCAACTCTAGCAGCAGCGCAGCTTCCTTGCCTCATCAGGAACTCCTATCCTCAATGCTGTCTGTTTTGCTAATCCCCTCAGTGCTATTCAACTTCCCTCTCAGCAATTATCAAATATTTTGTTCACTCATAAAGTTATAGAGAGTACAACAGGGAAACAGACCCTTCGATCCAACTCGTCCATGCCAAACAGACATCCCAACCCAATCCAGTCTCACTTCTTGCACCTGGTCCATATCCCTCTAAACCCTTCCTATTCATATACTCATCCAGATGCCTTTTAAGTGTTGCAATTGTACCAGCCTCCATCACATCCTTTGGCAGCTCATTCCATACACGTACCACCCTCTGCATGAAAAGGTTGCCCTTAGGTCTCTTTTATATCTTTCCCCTCTCACCCTAAGCCTATGCCCTCTAGTTCTGGACTCCCAGGGAAAAGACTTTGTCTATTTATCCTATCCATGCCCTTCATAATTTTATACAGCTCTATAAGGTCACCCCTCAACCTTCGACACTCCAGGGAAAATAGCCCCAGCCTATTCAGCCTCTCCCTGTAGCTCAAATCCTCCAGCACTGGTAACATCCTTGTAAATGTTTTCTGAACCCTTTCTACATCCTTCCAATAGGAAGGAGAACAGAATTGCATGCAATATTCCAAAAATGGCCTAACCAATGTCCTGTACAGCCACAATATGACCTCCCAACTCCTGTACTCAATACTGTGACCAATAAAGGAAAGCATACCAAACGCCTTCTTCACCACTCCTCTGGTCCTTCCGATGTCACCCAAAGCAACAACTCTGCTAAGCGGCTAAGAAAGCAGCTTTTGAGCAAAAAAGACGTGGTTACTCAAATGACGAATAGGGAACCTCTTCTGACACCCTGACCATGCCTGACCGAGAGCAAATACGGACCCATCAGGGGGACACCTCCGATGAGAAGAAACAAAGATGGATAGACCATGGTTGTTATGTTACAATAAGCTTTGGGTTATGCCGGTAGGACAGACATGTCTGCCCAACACGACTTTGCCTATTCTAGTTGATAATGTTCATACACGCAAGAATTTAGGTAAGGAAGGAATGGTGGACAGAATTCTCCAAATTTGGTGACATCCTCACCTGCAAGAAAAAGCAAAACAAGCAGCTGCAAATTGCCTAATTTGTTAAAAGCATTATCCCGGGAAAGGAGTAAAGCGTCCACCAGATGAAGCTCCCTTGCCAAGTGCACCTTTTGATACTATCCAGTTAGATTTTGTAGAGTTACCGAGATGTCATTGTTATAAATATTGCTCAGTGATAATCAATGTATTTAGTAAATGGATTGAAGCTTATCCCTGTACTGACTGCACAGCAACAACTACTTGTAAAATTCTACTAAGGGAAAACATACCCAGATTTGGAATACCAGTAACAGTCTCTTCCAACAATGGCCCCCACTTCTGTGTGGGGCTAGCCAAGGCTCTGTGTAAGAGTTTGAATATGAACAAAAAGTTCCATTGTGCCAACCACCCCCAAGCAGCGGGAATTGTAGAAAGAGCCAATGGTACCTTAAAAGGTCAGGTAAGAAAATTGGTAGAAGGAAGCTGATTGGAGGCAGATGTTCGCATGTAAAGGTATGGCTGGAAATGGGAAGCCTTCAGAAATGAGATAACAAGAATCCAGGGAAAGTATATTCCTGTCAGGGTGGAAGGGAAGGCTGGTAGGTATAGGGAATGCTGGATGACTAACGAAATTGAGGGTTTGGTTAAGAAAAAAGAAGGAGCCATATGTCAGGTATAGACAGAAGAGATCGAGTGAATCCTTGGAAGAGTATAAAGAAAGTAGGACTATACTTAAGAGGCAAATCAGGAAGGCAAAATGGGGACATTAGATGGCTTTGGCAAATAGAATTAAGGAGAATCCAAAGGGTTTTTACAAATACATTAAGAACAAAAGGTTAAGTAGGGAGCGAATAGGGCCCCTCAAAGATCAGCAAGGCGGCCTCTGTGTGGAGCCACAGAAAATGGGGGAGATACTAAATGAATATTTTGCATCAGTATTTACTGTGGAAGAGGATATGGAAGATAGAAACTGTCGGGAAATAGATGGTGACATCTTTCAAAATGTCCATATTACAGAGGAGGAAGTGCTGGATGTCTTGAAACAGTTAAAAGTGGATAAACCCCCAGGACCTGATCAGGTGTACCTGAGAAATCTGGGAAGCTAGAGAAGTGATTGATGGACCTTTTGCTGAGATATTTGTATCATCGATAGTCACATTTGAGGTGGCGGAAGACTGGAGTTTGGCAAACGTGGTGCCACTGTTTAAGAAGGGTGGTAAAGATAAGCCACGGAACTATAGACCGGTGAGCCTGACCTCGGTGGTGGGCAACTTGTTGGAGGGAATCTTGAGGGACAGGATGTACATGTATTTGGAAAGGCAAGGACTGATTCGGGATAGTCAACATGGCTTTGTGCATGGGAAATCATGTCTCACAAACTGGATTGAGTTTTTTTTAGAAGTAACAGAGAAGATTGATGAGGGCAGAGCAGTAGATGTGATCCATATGGACTTCAGTAAGGAGTTCGACAAGGTTCCCCATGGGAGACTGATTAGCAAGGTTAGATCTCATGGAATACAGGGAGACCTAGCCACTTGCATACAGAACTCGCTCAAAGGTAGAAGACAGAGGGTGGTGGTGGGGGGTTGTTTTTCATACTGGAGACCTGCGACCAGTGGAGTGCCACAAGGATCGGTGCTGGGCCCCTCTACTTTTTGTCATTTATATAAATGATTTGGATGCGAGCATAAGAGGTACAGTTAGTAAGTTTGCAGATGACACCAAAATTGGAGGTGTAGTGGACAGCAAAGAGGGTTAGTTCAGATTACAACAAGATCTAGTCCAGATGGACCAATGGGCTGAGAAGTGGCAGATGAAGTTTAATTCAGATAAATGCGAGGTGCTGCATTTTGGGAAAGCAAATCTTAGCAAGACTTATATGCTTAATGGTAAGGTCCGAAGGAGTGTTGCTGAATAAAGAGACCTTGGAGTGCAGGTTCATAGCTCCTTGAAAGTGGAGTCGCAGGTAGATAGGATAGTGAAGGCGGCGTTTGGTATGCTTTCCTTTATTGGTCAGAGTATTGAGTACAAGAGTTGGGAGGTCATGTTGTGGCTGTACAGGACATTGGATTGGCCACTGTTGGAATATTGCGTGCAATTCTGGTCTCCTTCCTATCGGAAAGATGTAGTGAAACTTGAAAGGGTTCAGAAAAGATTTACAAGGATGTTGCCAGGGTTGGAGGATCTGAGCTACAGGGAGAGGCTGAACAGGCTGGGGCTATTTTCCTTGGAGTGTCGGAAGCTGAGGGGTGACCTTATAGCGGTTTACAAAATTATGAGGGGGATGGATAGGACAAATAGACAAAGTATTTTCCTTGGGATCGGGGAATCCAGAACTAGAGGGCATAGGTTTAGGGTGAGAGGGGAAAGATATAAAAGAGACCTAAGGGGCAACTCTTTCACGCAGAGGGTGTATGGAATAAGCTGCCAGAGGATGTGTGGAGGCTGGTACAATTGCAACATTTATGAGGCATTTGGATGGGTATATGAATAGGAAGGTTTTGGAGAGATATGGGCTGGGTGCTGGCAGGTGGGACTAGATTGGGCTGGGATATCTGTTCGGCATGGATGGGTTGGACCGAACGGTCTGTTTCCGTGCTGTTCATCTCTATGACTCTAAACGGGTGTTAATTAGCTGCAAGTACTCCCAATCACACTTTTAAATATGCCAAGCATCATACAGAAAAAGACGAATTCTTAGCGGCTGAACTGATATATTGGAAAACCTTTGAGGACTTGCTGGTCTGCACCATTAACTGCCCAACACCTTATTGATGCATGCCATGACAGAAGAGATGCACAGATACCTGATTAAGCTAACCAAAGCATTGCAGTCTTATCATCAACAGGTCAAAGAAGCCTATCAGCCACCAGGGAAGGATGAAGAAAATGCCCCAACGTTTAAAGACATTAACCCTTGTGACTACCTACCACTGAAAGACTTTAATCATGAAAAATTCGGCCTCTGCTGGAAAGATCCTTATGAAATTCATCTGACAACTGAAACTACAGTAAAGGTAGAAGGACGTTCAACATGGGCGACAAAGGACATTGCAAGCTTGTATCTTCCTCACAGTCCTAGTGTTACTACTGATACAGGCATCTGATGAAAACCCAACCCATGCGCGCAGCTGTAACCAACCCATCTGTGATATCTCAGACCGGCTAAACCCCAGTGTGACTGTATAAGTGAAACCTGTACTAAAACCATGGGAAGTTATGAATGCAGCTGCCCAGCTGAAACTCATTTAAACTACTCACATTGTGTAAGTAAATATCACTCTCGACCTTATTGTCATCCTCACAACACTTCTATGCCAGTCATCATGAGATGGCATAATTCCATAACCTCATCTGCTCTTTCAACCAAAAACTGTTACTTGAAATGTTTGTCTGTTCCCCTCTCAAACTGAACTGTACAGATTGCAATATTGAGCACACAGTACCGAAATGAGACTGACCATCTACACCTTCTTAATGGAATCCTCTCCTTTCCAACCTACCGCCGCTGACAGCAATACCTTTACATGTTTCCTGTATTCAGTAGCTACAAAGTTAAAAATCACACAACACCAGGTTATAGTCCAACAGGTTTAATTGGAAGCACACTAGCTTTCGGAGCGACGCTCCATCATCAGGTGGTAGTGGAGGGCTCGATCGTAACACAGAATTTGTAGCAAAAATTTGCAGTGTGATGTAACTGAAATTATACATTGAAAAATTGATTGTCTGTTAAGCCTTTCATCTGTTAAAATACAGTAATCGTTTCACTGCTTTCATGTGTAAATCACAAAACCATTTGTTTAAGTTGCATTCTCGGGTTAGCTGTTAACAATGGTGATAGCTAGACAATATGTTGACGGTGTTAGCCCCCTGTGTTCTCTGTCCATGACCTGATGTTTAGATTGATTCTAATCTAAAAAGTGTGATATATCAGAGTTTTGCATAAATCATGCCGTTTTTGAGCTCAGAGTTCTACATGAAAGTTTGCAGTTTTTGAGCAAAGTGCAATGTAACTCTGCAAGTACAAATTCACCCCACAAAACATATGTGTCCATTTGGGTCTTTGTCTTTCTGTGTGTGTGTGGGTCTGTCTGGGGTGGGGGTTGTGAGTGTGAGAAAGTGTGTGTGTGTGTGTGTGTGTGTGTATGTGTGTAGTGAGTGCAGAGTGTCTTAAGTCTGTGAGAGGGTGCATGTGTGAGTGTGGGAGTGTGTGTGTCTATAAGGGTGTGTGTGGGTCTCTGTGTGTACCTGTGTCCGTGTGTATGTGAGAGTGTGTGTGTATAGTGCAATGGTGATCACCTGTAATGTGACATGAACCCAAGGTCCCGGTTGAGGCCCTCCCTATGGGTACCGAACTTAGCTATCAAATATCGAAAGAAGCTTTTTTCCATTTGTTTGTTTCTTGTTTGCATTCACGTTCTCCTTTTGATTTCCCGAGCAGTTTCTTGGTCCTCCTTTGCTGGGTTCTAAATTTCTCTGAATTCACTGTCATAAAATGATATCTGATATTTTAGTTAGCCTCTTCCTTTGATGTAATAATAAATATTAATGTTTTAAAAACAGTTCACATCACAGAAGATGTTCTGGAGGTTTTAGGGAATATAAAGATGGATTAATCTCTGGGACCTGGACTAATGCATCCCTCTCAGATATGCACAGTAAGGGATGGAATTACGGGGCCCCTTGCAAAATGTTTTCATCATCTATAGCTATAAGTGAGGTGCCTGATGACTGGACAGTGTCTAATATTGTGCCTTTGTTTCAGCAGGGTTGTAAGCAGGACTATTGAACCTGTGATGGAAATGTGTTGCTGGAGAAGCGCAGCAGGTCAGGCAGCATTTAGGGAACAGGAGAATCGACGTTTCGGGCATTAGCCCTTCTTCAGGAATTATTCCTGAAGAAGGGCTAATGCCCGAAACGTCGATTCTCCTGTTCCCTAAATGCTGCCTGACCTGCTGCGCTTCTCCAGCAACACATTACCATCTCTGATCTCCAGCATCTGCAGACCTCATTTTCTCTCCATATTGAACCTGTGAGACTGACATCTGTTGTGGTTAAATTGTTGGAGGTGAGCTTAAAAGCTAAGACTTTTGGATATTTATGGAGGCAGAATTTGATTCAGTGATAGTTAGTATCATTTTCTATGAGGAAATTGTGCCTTGAAATGTAATTGAGCTTTTTGAAGAAGGTACTGAGGAATAGGATCTATTTATATTTAGCAAAGAATGGACAAATCAGTGAAAGGCACCGTGGTTTTATGCGGGACAGATCGTGCCTTACCAACTTAATAGAGTTCTTCGAGGATGTGACCAAGTTGTTAGATGAAGCTGTTGATGTCATATACATAGACTTTAGTAAGGTGTTTGACAAGGTTCCCCATTGGAAACTAAAGGAGAAAGTGAAGTCACATGGTGTGCAGGGTGTTCTAGCTCAGTGGATAAAGAGCTGGTTGAGCAACAGGAGACAGAGAGTCGTAGTTCAAGGGAGTTTCTCGAAATGGAGAAAGGTAACCAGTAGTATTCCACAGGGGTCAGTGTTGGGGCCACTGTTGTTTGTAATATACATAAATGATCTGAAAGAGGGCACTGTTGGTATGATCAGCAAGTTTGCAGATGACACGAAGATTGGTGGAGTAGCAGAAAGCATAAGAGACTGTCAGAGAATACAGGAGGATATAGATAGACTGGAGAGTTGGGTGGAAAGGTGTCAGATGGAGTTCAATCCAGAAAAATGTGAGGTGATGCATTAGGCAAGTCTAATTCCAGAGCGAATTATACAGTGAATGGAAGAGCCTTGGGGATAAGTTGATGGGCAGAGAGATCTAGGAGTTCAGGTCCATTGTACCCTGAAGGTTGCTGCACAGGTGGATAGAGTGGTCAAGAAGGCATAAAGTATGCTTGCCTTCATTGGACACGGTATTGAGTATCAGAGCTGGCAAGTCATGTTAAAATTGTACAAGAGATTCGTTCGGCCGCATTTAGAATACTGTGCTAGTTCTGGTAGCCACATTACTAAAAGGATGTGGACACTTTGGACAGTGTGCAGAGAAGGTTTACGAGGATGTTGCCTGGTATGGAAGGTGCTAGCTTTGAAGCGAGGTTGAGTAGGTTAGGTTTATTTTCATTAGAAAAAGGGAGATTGAGGGGGGACCTGATTAATGTTTACAAAGTCATGAAGGATACAGACAGGGTGGATAGAGACAAGCTATTTCCAGAGTGAAGGATTCAATAACGAAAGGTCACGCTTTCAAGGTGAGTGGTGGAAGGTTTAAGGGGGATACACGTGGCAAGCACTTCACACAGAGGTGCCTGGAACGCATTGCCAGCAGAGGTCGAAGAGACAGGCACGATAGATTCTTTTCAGATGCGTCTGGACAGATGCATGAGTAGGTGGGGAGCAGAGAGATACAGATGCTTAGGAATTGGGCGACAGGTTTAAACAGTACATTTGGATTGGCTCAGGCTTGGAGGTCCGAAGGGCCTGTTCCTGGGCTGTAAATTTTCTTTGTTCTTTGTTCTTATCTAAAAGGTAGATGAGGGCAGAGCAGTAGATGGTGTTTACTTGGACTTTAGTATAGTCTTTGACCAGGTTTTACGCAGTAGTCTAATTAGTGAAGTTAGATCACATGGGATTCAGAGTGGTCTTGCTACTTGGATACAAAACTGGCTTAATGTCAGGGGACAGAGTGATGGCGGAGGATTGTTCTCCAATAGAGAGCAGTATGTTGGGATTCTGCACTCTGCTGCTGCTGTACTTGGAAAGTAGATGCTGAATTGTTGCAACTGACAGCAGCTGGAGTAGGTTGAGGCCTAGATCCTTGGGGATTCGGGCCTGGACACTAATTTCTTGGGGATGCTGAACATTTACAATGAGTGGGTGTATTTTGGAGTCTGGGGCTTGGAACTATTTGGAGCCTGGACCATCTCCTTATTTCTCCTGCTTTGTGACTATAACCTATTTGCTGCCAGTGACTATTGCTCTGGGCACTGGGGAACAATTGCTTTGCACCTGTGGTTTGGGTAGCAGGTCAGGGCATGGTTGCCTGGGTGACTGGACTGGCAGATCAAGCCTAACAGGACTCTCTCAGTTTTCTTTACTGACTATTTGAGTGAGGGGAGGTGTTGGTCTTGGTTTGGGAGGGACGATGACGATCACAGGACTCTGTAAAACAGCACCCAGGGTGGGGCCCAGTCATTCCTACTGGGGGTGGATGCATCTTCCACTTCTACCACCAGCCCCTCCCGGGGCATCGTCACCCTTGCCTTATTAAACAAACCAGCTCGGGACGAAATGTTACATTCACCCTAACATGACCATTAAGACCGGTCAGCGGCCTTGGTGGGGCTAGTCTGGATCCACACCATTGTCACTACATCAAAGATGTATGGGAAGGCAGTGTTCTTCCTGAAGACTGAGCAGGTGGTGCAACTCGCCCTGGAGAAGGGCATTACTGTCGCTAGGATGTTATTGTTGTTGACCCTCTCGAGTTAATTTCCCAGAGGATCATTTTGATGAACATCCTGCCCTTTGTTCCATTTGATTTACTTCCATCGCACCTTCACCAGCTCGGGGAGATGATGTCAGGTATGGTGTCAGTACTGCTTGGTGTAAAGGAGATCTTTGCTTACAGGCAGTCTGGTCAGTAAAGGCTGTGCGGTGTCATGCCTGCAAGAAGGAGGAACTGGCCTGCCTTGAAGACCACTGCCAACACCCAAGCGACCAATGATGAAGCTTTGAGTGAGCAGATGGTGCCTCCATTTGCAGTGTCCTCTGTGTGTGGAGGGGGAAAAGAGTCCCTCCTCCACTCAGTCTTTTGGTTGTTGCTGATGACACATTCATAGCGAGCCTCAATTCAAAGGCAGCAGGAAGGCCAGTGCAGATATCATATCTTTTGCTCCTCAGGGAATGAATCTACACAGTGAGCCTCCGGCAAGAAATCCTACTGTATCAGAAGACAATGCTACATGGCTCCTGGAGTGGCAGGGAGGTGTCTTCCTGAGTCGCTGGCCTCCAATTCTGGAGGGCTGGCTATCTTGTTAGCCTGTTTTCTCAGCTGGAGATCTTGAGCGTCAGTGAGACCCAGCCATCTGCTACAACTCACAGTTCATTTCAGAGGCTCAATGATTCACTTCGTGAAGGTATCTGCACCTTAGATGGTGCATTAGCATCTAGGACAAGGAAGCATCTCGTCTTCTTCCCTCCATCGGTGAGGGGGAGCCCATCCTTCTCAGTGGACATTTAAATTGCAATCTCAGGAGGAGGGGCTGTGGAGATACCCAGAAGAGCTCAGCATCAGTGGATAAATTGAGAGGGTGGTAGATGCCTGGTGAAATGTCCACCCTGATTCCATTGCCATCAAATTTGTGAGGCCTGGGGTTGGAGTGTCCAGGACTGGCCGTCTTTACATTTTCAGGGCGTACATCTTCTATGTTCTGAAGGCCTCGATGTGTCAGGAGCTGATGTTCGATGACAACCTGGTGTGAGTGGAGCTAGGTCCGTTCCGTGCCAGGGCGAGTCGGGTATTGATACTTCAACGCCCTGCTGTTGGAGGACAAGCTGTTCTGGGACTTGCTTCACTACTTCAGGACTGGCCAGAGAGTTGTGAGAAACAAAGCTCGCTCACTTCAATAATTTCAGTCCGAGACAAAAATCTGAAACAGTAGTGTCGTTTATTTGTACACTTGCAAGTGGGTGCAATGTCTAATGCCAGGTAAGGCAATGACAAATACACACCAAATCCAACAAACTCTCGCAAGTTATACAATTTGAATCCCCATTTTTTTTCTTATTTCATTGTTTGCCCCCTCCTCCGCTTACGTCACTCATTTCCTTAAGACTGATCCCACAACTTCTGTTTATCCGGCCTTGTCCGTGACAAATGCCTATCTCTCGCCCCCATAAGGTTGTTTGACGTCATCCTACTGCAGGTCACCGCTAGGCAAATCCTTTCTTTATCAGCATTTATTCCTCTCCGGAGGCCACTCTGACCTTTATGACCTCTTTAATTAAGGTTTGTTCCTGTGTCCCCATACAAGTGGAAAACCTACTGTTTATACAGGCCTATCTTTACAGCATTTTATCTAGTGCCTGCATTTCTACCATTGTTTTGTAATCACGTCTCATGCTAACATACCATTTTTTTTTAACGGATTATATACTTCCTCATTCTTGCTAATTCAGCTCTCGGCCGAAACAATTTCAAACTAATGTGAATTAATTTATTCTACATCAGAACTTATAAGTGTAGAAATAACATTAATTCACCTATATCCCACAATTTCCCCTTTTTCTTTTTAATTACCATTTGTTATCTTCTGCATTTTTGTCTCTTTTTGTTTCTTTAAACATCGTTCCCAAAATTCGCAAGCATCATTTCAGAGATTTCATCTATCTTGGTTTCACTCATCTCCTCATTATTTAGCCGATAAAATTCCTCTGCCTGATTCCCTTTTAGGGGCATCTGTTTCATCAAGGCTGTTTCAATCAGTCTTTGGGTGAGCCCTCGTATACAGGGTATGATACAACAGCCAATCGCCACCAATACCCCCACTATTACTATCAGAGAAGTAAGGATAGAAACCACCACCCCCTTCCATTTTCCAAACCAGGATTCAAGCCATCCCGTGAGAGATTTGTCTACTCCTGAATTCTCAGCCAGTTCCTCTGCTAAAGTAGTCAATCCCCATAAGGCCCGAGTAATTGAACCATCAGGCGCAGTATTATTAGGAATAAAGGTACAACAGCTTCCTCCTAACATCACACACACACACCCTTTTTCTGCTAAAATTATATCAAGAGCTATTCTGTTTTCCCATGCCATCCTAATGTTGTATCAAGCTGTTCTGATACTCCTTTAACCGCATCTCTTGTATAATTTATAAATCGCTGTTGGTTATAGAAAATATAATTTATCCAATCTACATTTTTATTAACTGTTACCCACGAAAAGAGAGCTCACTCAAAGCCTGCTGCAATCTGGTTACGAGCCTTGAATTCATCAGGCACTCCCCTCGGGAATCCTGTCATCAAAAGAAGTATCTAACAGTAATCTCTTACCCCTTCCCTTTTTCCCTCCGATCATTTCCTTCTCAAATGCCAAGGGAAATGGAATTGCCAATTGTACAATTGCACATATCCCTCTCCAATCCGTAGGTAGGGTGGGTCTCAATATTTTGCCTCCACAGTACCACCACAGATCCGCTCGGGGAACCTTTAGTGCTGAGTAGTTCCCTCCCTTCTCCGTTTCGGTAACATTCTTAATCTCTGTACGTAATTTCAGCTCCCCCAAATCTCTCGACCAACTTGTACCTCGCCTGCGCACACACGACGTGTGATTTCCAACTGTGGCGGAAAATGTGGGGGGAACTTTTGCTTCTTTCTTCTCCAAGGGAGGGAACATCAGAGATAGGGAGGTACAATTCCTATCATTCCATGCAGTCTCATCCTGGTACAGGGCTATCATACATTTCATGCCCTTCCTGTCTCGCTTCCACCCGAACGGAAAGGGAACCACCTGGGCCACTGGCCTACCGGAGGCACATCCATAGCAATTGCTCTTGTTCAGACTTTTTACAGTATACTTTACCCATTCAACCCAGGCATTTGCATCCCCGTACCCAGTTTCTATTTCGATAGTCTGTTTCAAGTCCTTTACCTCTATAATTTTTACTACTTTTGGATCATCGGGAGGGGTGAAGGGTTGTATCTCATTACCCAGTAATTCTACCCGTTTTCCCTGTCCTACACTAATTCGAAAACAAAAGCCCATGAAATCCTTCCCATTTGCTTTCATTTAATTGTATCTCATAGGTTCCGCCCCCCCCCCCCCCCCCCCCGCAAATTGCTTCGGGCCATGTGGTTTTCCTTATTGTTAGGTATATCGGGTCACACTTTTCATCGGGACAATCGTGAGCTGGTCAGAAGAGGGCCCGGTGTACTGTGACGAGACCATTATACCAGGTACCATCCCCATATGACTTAAGATGTATCTCTGAGCTGCGGTACTGTCTTCGATTATTTACATCCCCACAATTTAAGCTGCATGCATCAGTGTCTATTACTTGTGGATTATCAGACTCAGGAACCGTTAATAATATATATGAAAATGATATTTGACAAAATCCCAATACCAAGAGGGCTAGCATCATAACTCTAAACATTCCCAATATTCTAAACATCATGCTGAAGCACAAAAAGACTTAATATACAATCTTAGAGAAATAATCCCACGCTCGCACCGCCACTGTATAATCAGTTACTCAAAGTCTCTTTAGTTTGAGTTTTAGCGGGTCATGCGTTGATTTGGCTGTCCAGACTTCTTCCTCAACTGGAGGGTCCACTGGCCTTTGATCCGAGTGTAATGAGTCCAGCCTTTTTCCGCCGTCCTTATTACCGTTTCGGTAGTCAAAAGAGCCTGGTACGGCCCTTCCCAGTCCAGCTGCAACTTAGTCTCTGTCCATGATTTTACTAAGACCCAATCTCCTGGCCGGATGGGGTGAACAGTGAATTCAAGGGGTGGAGTCTGTGCCAATGAACCCTGTTTCCTGAGGAAAGACAAAGAGGAGGACAAGCCCAGTATATACTTCTTTAAAAACAAATCTTTAGTTTCAGGAATTGGCAATTCTCCATTCGTTCCCAGATAGGGTAATCCAAATAAGATTTCATAGGGGGATAGTCCCAAATCTTTCCTCCGCCAAGGGAAAGCCCAAAAGGCATCCTTTAAATCTATCACACTAAACCATCTGTAATCATGAGGGATCTTACTTGACAACATATAGGGGTTTGGTACCACTGGATGCCTGATCTGTACTATTCGATTTAATGTTCTCAAATCCTGCACTAATCGATAAGTTCCATCAGATTTCCACACTGGTAGAATTTGGGTATTATAAGGAGACATACATTGTTCCAACAGTCCATCTCTAATCAGTCCTGCAATTACTGGCTGCAGTCCTCGTTTACCTTCTATGGAAATGGGATATTGTCGTTCACAGACAACGTCCCCTTTCTGTTTTAAATTTATTAAAAGGGGAGGGATCTGTAGTTTTCCACGATTCCCTTCTCTATCCCATACAATAGGGTCTATCTCTCTCTCTGCATCCTCTGTCAACATCGCCAGTTGTACAACTAATTCTCTTTCCTGAATTCCAATCTCCAGTCCTAAGAGGATAATTAAGTCTCTCCCCAGTAAGTTACTTCCTATATCAGAGATATACAGCAGTTCCCCTGTAACCCTACCTTTAAAACCTTCTATCATCATAGGTTCAAATAGTGGAACAGTAAATCCTTCCCCTTTCACCCCCGAAACAGTAATTGATCGTGTTAACATTTCTACTTTCTTTGGTTTAAAATTCAGCAATGACCGTGCTGCCCTCGTATCTACTAGGAAGACTACCTCTTCCCTACAGGGTCCCACCTTCAAGTTTATCAAGGGTTCCTGGTGGGCCCCCGAGGGCAGGAACCCCTGATACCCCTATTCTTCATCAAAATTCATAAGCGGAATTGCCCTTTCTTCCCTGTGTAGATCAGGACACTCCCGCTTAAAATGCCCTATCTTTCCGCAATAATTGCATCCCGCCTGTGGAGGCTTCCATCTCTGCCCCTGTCGCTCGAACCCTCTATCAAATGCTCCCCCTTGTCCTCTCCCTCTCCCCTTTCCTCTCTGTCCTACATGCTGCCACCCGCCGCTCCGGTTGCTCACTAATTATTCCATTCTTTTCTTAACTACCTCATCAACCGTAGCTACCATCATTTTCGCCTACTGTTTTTGTCTCTCATCCTCCCTCCTTACAAACACTTTCTGTGCCTCTCTTAACAATTCATCTAATAGTTTTTCACTCCACCCTTCTATCTTCTGTATCTTTCTCTGTATGTCTGGCCATGCTTTTGTCACAAAATGTACTTTCAAAAGACCCTGTGCCACTGGGTCCTTAGGGTTCATTCCAGAATATTTCCGCATTGAGTCCCTTAATCTTAGCAAGAAAGCTGAGGGAGTCTCATCTTTCTCCTGTCTAACTTCAAAGGCTTTAGTCAAATTCTGTGACTTCAGAACTGCCTCTCTTATTCCTTTTAGAATCAGGTCTTTCAATTCCCTCATTTCTTCTCTATGCTTCGGGTTTTGATTTTCCCACTGGGGATCTCTGAGGGGAAACTTCACCTCTCCCTGCCCAGCATCCCCATCTCCAATCGGGTGTTCCCTGTCCCATATTATAATGGCAGCTCCTCATATAAGTCCCCTTTTTTCCCCAGTAAATAGTATATTCAAAATAAACATTAACTCAGCCCAGGTATACAGACTGGGCCCCAGAAATTGATCAATTTGTTCAGACAACCCCACCGGATCCTCAACCAGGACCTTCATTTCCTTTTTAAATGTTCTGACCTCCCCACTGGTGAGAGGGGCACTTACAAACCCAATCTCTTTGTCCCCTATGGATACCTCCCGAAGGGGATAAGTCGTTACGTTCTTACCCTTTTTCTTTAAAGAAATATTGCAATATTTCTTGCTCCCCATAACTTCAAACACCAATTCATCAATTCATGCTTGACTAACCTTTAAAGCCTATTCCTAACTTATAAATATATTTATATATTTACGTTCATTTCTTCAGTATTTAATATTTAAAATGCAAAATGCATACAGTTCCCAATTTTAAAATTCACTGTGGTCCCAGACTCGGGTCTTGTTCCAGGAATTGCCTGTCTTCTACCTGGATCTGATCACAGTCTGGGACACAGTCGGCTCACACTGGAGCTCTTCCTCTATGGATTGTGCTGGCTGAAGGAGGAAAGAACTTGGGATGCAGGGTTGGACGGCAGAGGAGCAGGCCTGTTAACGCTGGCACAATTGACTGCAAAGGCATCAGTCCATCTCCAGTTCACAATCGGAGCTATCCATAGCCTCCAGACAAGGCACTCGGCCGTGACACCTCATACACACTCGAGGTGACTCAGGCATGTGGTGGGCTTCCCGAAGAACTTCTAACTTCCTGTCCATCCAGAATTCAAGATTGGACCCATTCCACGGTCCTTGTACCGAGGTGCCCCACTATCTGAGCAGTCTCAGGGTTATCCTCCTTTAACTGGTTTGTTAACCATCGTGAGTCACCTTTTCCTTTTGCTGTTTGCACCTTGGAGGGATATGTATATATTGTATACCTTACCGCATTTCTAGAAATAACGTACATTGCCTGACTTCCATTAAATTTTGCGGAGCATAAGTGAGGACTGCAGATGGTGGAGATCAGAGTCTAGATTAGAGTGGTGCTGGAAAAGCACAGCAGGTCAGGCAGCATCCGAGGAGCAGCAAAATCGACGTTTCGGTCAAAAGTCCTTTATCAGTAATGAGGCAGGGAGCCTCCAGGGTGGAGAGATAAATAGAAGGGGGTGGGGCTGGGGAGAAGAGTGCAATAAGTGAATGGAGGTGGGGATAAAGGTGATAGGTCAGTGAGGAGGGTGGAGCAGATAGGTCGGAAGGAAGATTGGCAGATCATGAGGATGGTGCTGAGCTGGCAGGTTGGAACTGGGGTAAGGTGGGGGGGGGGGGAAATGAGGAAATTGGTGAAGTTCACATTGATGCCATGGCAGAAGATGAGGCGTTCTTCCTCCAGATGTCTGATGGTGAGGGAGTGGCGGTGGAGGAGGCCCAGGACCTGCATGTCCTCGGCAGAGTGGGAAGGGGAGTTGAAATGTTCGGCTACGGGGCGGTGGGGTTGATTGGTGCAGGTGTCCTTGAGATATTCCCTAAAGCGCTCTGCGAGGAGGCATCCAGTCTCTCCAGTGTAGAGAAGATCGCATTGGGAGTAACAGATACTATAAGTGACATTTGTGGATGTGCAGGTGAAACATTGATGGATGTGGAAGACTCCTTTGGGGCCTGGGATGGAGGTGAGGGAGGAGGTGTGGGCGCGGGTTTTGCAATTCCTGCGGTGGCAGGGGAAGGTGCCAGGGTGGGAGGGTGGGTTGTAGGGGGGCGTTAACCTGACCAGGTAGTCACGAAGGGGAGGGAAATATATCTCTGGTAGTGGGGTCCATTTGTAGGTGATGGAAATGTCAGCAGATAATGCGGTTTATGCTGAGGTCGGTGGGGCGGAAGGTGTGGACTGGAGGGGGAGGGGGTTCCATTAAATTTTTTTCAGTCACCTTTTCAATTCAGCAAAGCCAACTTGCCCCTTATACATTCATGGTTTTGCCTGGCTCAGGTTTATAATCATAATTTCAGGAAAAAAAAAGGCAAAAGCTATTTTGTATTCAGATGTCATATTAAATTCAATATATTATGATTACTTCTCCCAAACTCTCCTTTACAGCAAGGTTTTTAATTAACTCTTATGCTCACACAACATCAATTCCTAAACAACCTGGTCTCAAGCTTGGTGCTCAACATACTGTTCAAGCAAACCATCTGAAACACGCTCACGGTATCCATTTTTCCCAGGATTAGCATTCACTTGGCTTACCACAGTTTAGATACAACTTGAATTCATCCATTATGACTGCAGTACCCACAAATCCGAACATCTATTCCTTGTTTTATAATATGCTCACCATTTGTGTTATGGCTTTCACTTTCATATCTAACTCCCCTCAATGTTTGCTTCTCGTTTTTGCTTCTAAACTCCACCTTATCAGATTCTGTAGAATCGGAATGACTTGAGCTCTGAGGAAATTGATGGTACATCGCGGCGTGCTCTGATGCTGTACATTCAGGACTCAGAAAAGGTCTGACTTTTATCCCGTTGGTGGCCCCACCTTAATGAATTTCAGGCACGACATGACGGTGAACTTTTTTTCTGTCACTTTCCCCTCCCCGCCCGTTTCTATAGAAAAGAGTTCTCTCCCCATCCCACCTACCCCTTCACCCTCCTCCAACACTCTCCCTCCAACTTCTCCCTCTGGCCTTTTACCTGCACTCATAAAAAAGGAAACAAAAAGAGAAATTACTGGAAACGTTCAGCAGGTCTGGCAACCTCTGTGGAGAGATATCAGAGTTAATGGTTCTGGTCGAGTGACCCTTCCTCAGAACAGACTCTTCAGTCTGTTACAGGGGAACAACAAGAGGTCATTCAGCCCCTCAGGTCTGTTATAGAGGAACAGGAGGAGGCCACTCAGCCCCTCAAGTCTGTTACAAGGGAACAACAAGAGGCCATTCAGCCCCTCAGATCTGTTACAGGAGAACAGGAGGAGGCCATTCAGCCCCTCAAGTCTGTTATAACGGAACAACATGAGTCATTCAGCCCCTCAGGTCTGTTACAGGGGAACAGGAGGAGGCCATTCAACCTGTCGTGTCTTTTAGAGTGGAACAGAAAGACACCATTCTGTATCTCGATCCTGCTACACAGTGAAATAACTGCAGAGGTCATTATCTTGTCCCAAAGTCACCCTTTATTTACGTGTTCACAGTGCGTAGGCGCTGACCTGCCAGCTCAGAGGCAGTCCCTCGAATGAAGAGAATCTCTGGGAATCCTCTGTTTACATCTGTCAGGCAGGTTCCCTGATTGGCTCAGGTTAGAAGCCCCAATCAGGGATCACAGTGATCTACCTATTCCAATCAATACATCCTCCCTCTGCCCCCCGCAATAATTCACTGGTATAGGTTCTGTTGTAGTTTTTGTTTGGGTATATCATTTTGCTGAGGCCTGTGATCAGTGAAGTGCCACAGCTGGGTCCTCTACTTGTCGTCATTTATGTTAATGATTTGGATGTGAGCATAAGAGGTACAGTTAGTAAGTTTGCAGATGACACCAAAATTGGAGGTGTAATGGACAGGGAAGAAGGCTACCTCAGATTACAACAGGATTTTGACCAGATGGTTCAATGGGATAAGAAGTGGCAGATGAACTTTAATTTAGATAAATGCAAGGTGCTGCATTTTGGGAAAGCAAATCTTAGCAGGACTTATACACTTAATGATAAGGTCCTAGGGAGTGTTGCTGAACAAACAAACCTTGGAGTGCAGGTTCATAACTCCTTGAAAGTGGAGTCGCAGGTAGATAGGATAGTGAAGAAGGCATTTGGTATGCTTTCCTTTATTGGTCAGAGTATTGAGTACAGGACTTGGGAGGTCATATTGCGGCTGTGTATAATATTGGTTTGGCCACTTTTGGAATATTGCGTGCAATTCTAGTCTCCTTCCTATCGCAAAGATGTTGTGAAACTTGAAAGGGTTCAGAAAAGATTTACAAGGATGTTGCCAGGGTTAGAGGATTTGAGGTACAGGGAGAGGTTGCACAGGCTGGGGCTGTTTTCCTTGGAGTGTCAGAGGCTGAGGGGTGGCATTATAGAGGTTTATAAAATCATGAGGAGCATGGATAGGATATATCGACAAAGTCTCTTCTTTGGAGTGGGGGAGTTCAGAACGAGACGGCATAGGTTTAGGATAAGAGGGGAAAGATATAAAAGAGACCTACGGAGTGACGTTTTTATGCAGAGGGTGGTATTTGTATGGAATGAGATGCCAGAGGAAGTTTTGGAGGCTAGTATGATTGTAACATTTAAAAGACATCTGGATGGGTATATGAATAGGAATAGTTTGGAGGGATATGGGACAGATGCTTGCAGGTGAGGCTAGATTGGGTTGAGATATTACATTAGATTAGATTACAGTGTGGAAACAGGCCCTTCGGCCCAACAAGTCCACACCGACCCGTCGAAGCGCAATACATCCATACCCCTACATTTACCCCTTACCTAACACTACGGGCAATTTAGCATGGTCAATTCACCTTACCTGCACATCTTTGTGACTGTGGGAGGAAACCGGAGCACCCGGAGGAAACCCATGCAGACATGGGGAGAACATGCAAACTCCACACAGTCAGTCACCTGAGGTTAACCACTGTGCCACCGTGCCGCCCATCTGATTGGCATGCTCGGGTTGGACCAAAGGGTCTGTTTCCATGCTGTACATCTCAATGACTCAATGACTCTTTGAATACAATTTGCCCTCATATAGGATGGGAAGGAAAAAAGCCAAAATAAAACATTGCTCTCAGCTTCTCTTCAACAGACTTATGTATGATGTGAGCAGATATTCTCAGTTTGGGGATCTTAAATAGAGATAGATCCCCAAGATCTAGAGGAGTTGTATCCAAGGAGACGAGGGAGGAATTTACAGGGACTCTGACCCAAATCTTTAATTTCTCTCCGGCCACAGGGAAGTTGCCAGGGGATTGAAGGGCAGTTGATGTGTTTCCACTTTTCAAGAACAGTGGTAGGGATTGACCAGGAATAACAGAGCAGTGAGTGTTCATCAGTGTCAGGGAAACTATGAGAGAAAATCCTAAAACAAAGAATTAAACACCATTCTGAGCGGTAAGGTTTGATCATGAAATAAAAAACTGAAAGAACAGCAGATGCTGTAAATCAGCAATAAAAACAGAAATTGCTGGAAAAGCTAAACAGGTCTGCAGCATCTGTGGAGAGAAATCAGAGTTAATGTTTGGGGTCGAGTGGCCCGAGTGGCCCTTCCTCAGACCTGATGGTACTTCGGACCATGTCATCTTTTTGTGCAGATCCAAAATGGCGGCAGAGTACGATGCTCCAGCCAGAACTCCTCTGCTCCACCTGTTCTTTTTGTCCGTTTCTTTCTTTTTTTCTCCCTTTTCCCTTCTTCCTGTGTTTCTTTTTTCAAATGATGACTTCAACTTACCCTGATCATGTCCTGTGGTGGCTAATGGAGATGGTGGCTAATGATCCTCTGGATGTAATTGCTGGTGGGATGATAGGTAAGGACAATGGGAACCCTATCTCTGTTGGAGAGGGAAGAGAAGAGGAGAGGACCGAAGTACAGGAGATAGGTTGGACCTGCTGCGGGCTCTGTCAACAACGGAGCTGGGGAATCCTCTGTTAAGGAAGAAGGTGGATATTTAGGAGGCTCCCTTATCGAAGTTTACACCATTGGAACAGATGTGGTGGAGATAGAGGAAGTTGGATAATGGAATACAGTCTTTGCAGGATGTGAGGATGTATAGACAAGGTGTTTATGGTGGATATTGGTGGCTCGTCTATCTCATGAAATATAAACAGAAATGTCAAGGAAGGGAAGCGAGAAGTCAGAGAATCGGTGTAATTGTTTATGTGTTTACGTGTATGTGTGTGTGTGTTTGAGTGTGTGTGTGTATGTGTGAGACTGTGTGTGTGTGAGAGAGAGTCTCTCTCTGTGTGTGTGAGTGTCTGTGAGTGTGTATCTCCGTCTGTGTGTATGAGTCTTTGTGGTGTGTCTGTGTGTGTGTGTCTGTCTCTGTCTGTCTGTGTCTATGTGTGCGTGGGGGTGTGTGTGCGTGTCTGTGTGTGTGTCTATCTGTCTGTGTAAGTGTGTGCGTATTTTTGTGAATGTGTGTGTATCTATCTGTCTGTGTGTGTGTTTGTGTGACCAGAACTGCACTGGCTTGAGTCCCAGTGCAGAGGTCAGTGAGGGGAATCGAGTCCCAGTGCAGAGGTCAGTGAGAGGAATCGAGTCCCAGTGCAGAGGCCAGTGAGGGGAATCAAGAGCCAGTGCGGAGGTCAGTGAGGGACTCGAGTCCCAGTGCAGAGGCCAGTGAGTTAAGTGGGCAGTTAAGAAGGCAGATAGGAAACATGCCTTTACACATTGAGGCAGACATTATCAGAGCAGGGAGGGTCCTGTTGGAGCTCTACAGACATTTGGATCGGCTGCTGTTGGAGTATTGTGTGCAGTTCTGGTCACTGCACCATGGGATGGATGTGATTGCACTGGAGGGAGGGTAAAGGACATTCACCAGAACATGGCTTGGGCTGCAGCAGTTTCGCTGTGAAGGGGAGGCTGGATAAGCTCGGGCTGTTTTCTTTAGAGTAGAGATTGGGGTATATAAGACCAAGGGGGATGTGAACAGGGTGAATGTTAAGCAGTTCTCCCCCTTAATCAGAGGGCATTTAACAAGGTGGTGTAATTTTAAGCTAAATGGCAAATGGTTTGGAGGGGACATGCCACCCAAAGAATGGTAGGGGCCTGTGCTGCATTGTCCAGGAGGGAATTGAGGGAGAAATCCTCAAAACCTTCACAAAGTACTTGGATAAGCACTGAAAGGTCAAAATATTCACGACCATGGACTAAGTGCTGGGAACTGAGACTTGTGTTGCTTTTAGTGTAATTTTGGAGCAAAGGGAACATTTACCCTGTATGATGCCATCACTCTATTAATTTGAATGTAAGGTTCTGATTTTTGTTTTGTCTTTGTTTTGAGAAAATGTGACCGAATGGAAGTTCCAGCTGTTGGTGTGGTCGGTATCAGCTTCAGTTTCTGTGTTAGAGTCCTCATTCACAGAGAAAATTTCCCAAATCAGTCGTACAGCTGGATTAACAAGGAAAGCTGTGGGATAACAGTGTGCAGTAGAACAGCTCACCAGGAGCTCAACAACGTGAGGTATTAAATGAGTGAATAAACTCAGCAGAATGAAGGTCATCACTGAAAAGAATATCAAAAGATATTCAGATATTGATGGGACTGATAGTTAGTGAAATATTGTAAGTATTGCTGTTGAAGACAAATTGGAATGAATATTGGAGACCTAACAGGGTCAGATTAATCCAGTCTTTAGGGTATTCAAATACAGAATTAAATCTCAATGATATCATATCATTAAAATAAATACGTTGTTGTTAATTGTTTGTTCAAAATGATATAAACAGTTTGAAGATGTAATTACGGTTTCCCAGTGGAGATACCACACAGTATAAAATAAAGTCTCTGGAACTGTGTCAGCTCCATATCCGAGAGAATTCTCCAATTCCAACAGACTCCCAGCAGCAGGAAGGGAAATATTGTGTCACAAACAACGAAATGGATCTTCTCAGGGAAAGGGTGGATCAGGTGTTTGACACCATCCTCGCTGTCATTGGTGTTCCTGGTAAGTCTTGTAACAACTTAGCTCATACAAAACTTTGCATTGAATCATCCTTATTCCTGTGGCCATTCCCCTCAACAATAAGTATACGGTTCGGGATACTGTTGGGGGGGGGGGGGGGCGGGGAATGACTTACCAGGGGAAAGCAGTAGGGCACCTGCTGCTCAGAAGGGAAGGGGGAAGAGGAGCAGAGCAGTAGTTATTGGGGACTTGATATTTCGGGGGACAGATAGGAGGTTCTGTGGGGACAAGAGAGACTCACGGTTGGTGTGTTGCCTCCTGGGTGCCAGGGTCCGTGATGTCTCTGATCGTGTTTTGGGGATCATTCGGGGGGAGGGAGAGCAGCCCCAAGTCATGGTACACATTGGCACCAACGATATAGGTCGGAAGAGAGATGGGGATTGAGGCAGAAATTCAGGGAGCTAGGATGGAAGCTTAGAGCTAGGACGGAAGCTTAGAGCTAGGACGAACAGAGTTGTTTTCTCTGATTTGCTATCCGTGCCACGTGCCAGTGAGGTGAGGAATAGGGAGAGAAAGGAGTTGAACATGTGGCTACAGGGATAGTGCAGGAGGGAGGGTTTAGGGTTTTTAGATAATTGGAGCTCTTTTTGCGGCGACCTCTACAAGCAGGATGGTCTTCATCTGAACCAGAGGGGTACCAATATCCTGGGTGGGAAATTCGCTAAAGCTATTAAGGTGGATTTAAACTAAGACAGCAGGGGGATGGGAACCAATATTGTAGGACAGGTGCAGAAGGGGATGAGAGTAGGGAGTTTCCAAATCAAGTACTTGACACTGGCGAGTGAGAACCTGGATTGAAGTGTGTGTACTTCAATGCGAGGAGCATCCGAAATAAGGTGGGTGAACTGGCAGCGTGGGTTGGTACCTGGGACTTCGATGTGCTGGCCATTTTGGAGACATGGACAAAGCAGGGAACAGGAATGGCTGTTGCAGGTTCAGGAATTCAGATGTTTCAGTAAGAACAGAGAAGATGGTAAAAGAGGGGGAGGTGTGACATTGTTGATCAGGGACAATATTACAGGTGAAGAAAGGATGTTTGGGGACTCGTTAACTGGGGTAGTATAGGCTGAGATTAGAAACAGGAAAGGAGAAGTCACCAAGCTGGGAGTTTTCTATAGGCCTCCGAATAGTCCCAGAGATGTAGAGGGAAGTATAGCAAAGATGATTCTCGATAGGAGTGAGAGAGGCAGGGTAGTTGTCATGGGGGACTTCAACTATCCAAACATTGACTGGGATCACTACAGTACGAGTACTATAGATCGGTCATATTTTGTCCAGTGTGTGCAGGAGGGCTTCCTGACACAATATGTAGACAGGCCTACAAGGGACGAAGCTAATTTTGATTTAGTACTGGGTAACGAGCCTGGCCAGGTGTTAGATTTGGAAGTAGGTGAGCACTTTGGAGACAGCGATCACAATTCTGTCGGGTTTACTTTAGTGATAGAAAGGGATAGGTGTATTCCACCAAGCAAGAGTTACAGCTGGGGGAAGGGAAATTACGATGCAATTAGGAAAGATTTAGGAAGCATAGAATGGGGAAGGAAACTGAAGGGGATGAGCACATTAAAAATGTGGAACTTATTCAAGAAAAAGCTCCTGTATGTCCGAGATAAGTGTGTACCTGTCAGGCAGGGAGGAAGATATAGAACACGTGAGCCGTGGTTTACTAAGGAAGTGGAATCCCTGGTCAAGATGCAGAAGAAGGCTTATGTTAGGACAAAATGTGAAAACTCAGGGCGCTTGAAGGTTACAAGAAAGTCAGGAAAGACCTAAAAAGAGAGCTTAGAAGAGCCAGGAGGGGACATGAGAAGGTGTTGGCGGATAGGATCAGGGTTAACCCTAAGGCTTTCCATAGATATGTCAGGAATAAAAGAATGACGAGAGTTAAATTAGCTCAAATCAAGGATAATAGTGGGAAGTTGTGTGTGGAGTCAGAGGAGATAGGGGAAGCACTAAATAAATATTTTTCGACAGTGTTCACTATAGAAAATGAAAATGTTGGCGAGGAAGATACAGAGATACTTGCATCTAGACTAGAAGAGATTGAGGTTCACAAGGAAGAGGTATTAGAAATACTGCAGAGTGTGAAAATAGACAAGTCCCCTGGACTGGATGGGACCTATCCTAGGATCCTTGAGGAAGCAAGGGAAGAGATTGCCGAGCCTTTGACATTGACCTTCAAATCATCATTGTCGACAGGAATAGTACCTGAGGACTGGAGGGTAGTAGAGACAACCCTGATAATTACAGATCTGTGAGTCTTACTTCAGTTGTTGGTAAAGTGTTGGAAAAGTTTACAAGAGATAGGATTTATAACCATCTGGAAAATAATAATCTGATCAGGGACAGTCAGCACGGTTTTGTGAAGGATAGGTCATGCGTAACGAATCTTATTGACGTTTTGACAAAGTGACCAAACAGATAGATGAGAGTAAACCGGTTGATGTGGTTTATGTGAATTTCAGCAAGGGTTTCGAAAAGGTTCCGCACAGTAGGCTATTATACAAAATGCGGAGGGATGGGATTGTGGGAGACATAGCAGTTTGGATCAGTAATTGACTTACTGAAAGAAAACAGAGTGTTGAGGTTGCTGGAACATGTTCATCTTGGTGTCCAGTTACTAGCGGTGTACCGCAAGGGTCGGTGTTGAGTCCACTGCTGTTCGTCATTTTTATAAATGACCTGGATGAGGGCTTAGAAGAGTGGGTTAGTTAATTTGCGGACGACACTAAAGTCGGTGGAGTTGTGGATAGTGATGAAGGATGTAGTAGGTTGCAGAGAGACATAGATAGGATGCAGAGCTGGGCTGAGAGGTGGCAAATAAAGTGTAATGTGGACAAGTGTGAGGTAATACACTTTGGACGGAGTAATCGGAATGCAAAGTACTGGGCTAATGGTAAGATTCTTGGGAGTACAGCTGTGCAGAGAGATCTCGGTGTCGATGTACACAGATCCCTGAAAGTTGCCACCCAGATTGACAGGGTTGTTCTGAAGGCATACAGTGCTTTGGCCTTTATTAATAGAGGGATTGCGTTCCGGAACCAGGAGGTTATGCTGCAGCTGTACAAAACTCTAGTTTGGCCACACTTGGAATATTGTGTACAGTTCTGGTCACCGCATTATAAGGATGTGGAAGCTTTGGAAAAGATGCCAAGGAGATTTACTAGGATGTTGCCTGGTATGGAAGGAATGTCTTACGAGGAAAGGCTGAGGGCCTTGAGGCTGTTCTGTTAGAGAGAAGATGTTTGAGTGGTGACTTAATAGAGACAAATAAGATAATCAGAGGGTTAGATCGGGTGGACAGGGAGAGCCTTTTTCCAAGTATGGGAACGGCAAACACGAGGGGACACAACTTTAAAGTGAGGGGAGATAGGTATAAGACAGATGTCAGAGGTAGTTTCTTTACTCAGAGAGTAGTAAGGGTATGGAATGTTTTGCCTGCAATGGTCGTAGATTCACCAAGTTTAAGTGCATTTAAGTCGGCATTGGACAGGCAAATGGATGTACATGGAATAGTGTAGGTGGGATTGGCTTCAGATTAGTATGACAGGGTAGCGCAACATCAAGGGCTGAAGGGCCTGTACTCCACTGTAATGTTCTATGTTTGGGAGAAGATTTGTAGCTCGGGTGCTCGTTGTTGTGCTTCTGTTCGCCGAGCTGGAATGTTTTGTTGCAAACGTTTCGTCCCCTGTCTAGGTGACATCCTCAAAGCTTGGGAGGCTCCTTTGAAGCGCTTCTGTGATGTTTCCTCCAGCATTTATAGTGGCCTGTCCCTGCCGCTTCCGGTTGTCAGTTTCAGCTGTCCGCTGTAGTGGTTGGTATATTGGGTCCAGGTCGATGTGTTTGTTGATGGAGTTTGTGGATGAGTGCCATGCTTCTAGGAATTCCATGGCTTTTCTTTGTTTGGCTTGCCCTATAATGGTAATGTTGTCCCAGTCAAATTCATGTTGCTTGTCGTCTGTGTGTGTGGCTACTAAGGATAGCTGGTCGTGTCGTTTCGTGGCTAGGTGATGTTCATGGATGCGGATGGTTAGCTGTCTTCCTGTTTGTCCTATATAACACTATAAATGCCGGAGGAAACATCACAGAAGCGCTTCACAGGAGGCTCCCAAGTACTGAGGATGTCACCTAGACAGGGGACGAAATGGCTACAACACAAATTTCCAGCTCGGCGAACAGAAAAACAACAATTCAGGTTTTATTTGCTGAAGGCTGTGCTGTACCTTCGTGGACAGGTAGGGGGGGTGGGGGGGGGGGGGGGGAGTTAGGTCAAATGTTGAAGTTTTTCTGATTTTACCAGGTTGGATACTCACCACAATGTGATTGGATTCATTGCTGAACACCTTCATGGTTCAGGTGGTCAGGATGTTCAGTCCTGTGCACGAGGGAGAGACTCAACGCCTATCATTTGTTCATCCACATTATAGAGCCCATCCTTCCTGGACACTGTGGGGTGATTCAATGCCCTGTCCTGCAGTTCATACAGTGTGGATATAGAATTCTGGAGGCAAGCTGAACTGTGGAGACTCCAAAACCAAATACAGAAATTTTGCAATCAATGTCTATGTTAGGTATCTGCTATTCTTTGTTTTCCTGATCCCAGATGTCTTTGTGTGGATGCTGTGGGCTTATGGGAAATGTCAGCCTGTTAGACTAACCTGTAAAGCAGCTGCTGAACCAAAATCACCTTGAGTAAATGACTGTGTTTCTGTGAGTAATCTGCTACTCATGTTCTTCCGTATGTCCATTCAAAGTGCAAATGATTCATTTAGAGAGTGCTTGCTGATGTGGTTCAGATTCTTTAAACTTCATATAACATGGAACAACAATTATCTTTGTGTCATTACCTACAGTCTAGGCTCAGGCACAATGAAAGTTTGATTAATAACTTAAAATCTATTTTTCCTTTGTCTTACAGTAAGTCTAGTAGTGGTTATAATCTTAGCTCGGGACAAATGTGGCCTTTCTACATGCAGCACTCGCTATCTGGTGGCCATGACAACATCAGATCTACTGTTCATTGTTTTTTGTATCATCCTTCACCGATTTCAACGTTATTATTATCCACTGTGTTTCCTGCAAATCACTCCTGTTTGTACTGTTCTCTATGTCCTCAACCGGTTGAGCATTGATTGTTCTGTGTGGTTCACCATTGCTTTTTCCTTTGATCGATTTGTTGCCATTTGTTTACATGAGATGAAAACTAAGTATTGCACAGGGAAAACTGCAATGAGAGTTCTTGCAACAATCTGCATCTTCTTTTGTTTAAAGAACATTCCCAACTCCTTTGTGTATTACTCTGGAAAAATGATCAACAATGTTCCATGGTACTGTTATAACAGGCCTGGTTATTATAATGACCCTCGATGGATAGGTTTTAGATATTTTGAGACTTTTTTAACACCAATGTTCCCATTCACCTTTATTCTCTTTATCAACATTCTGACTGTCAGACATATTTTGGAGGCTATTAAGGTGCGGAAGGAACTGAGAGGTCAGAGAAAAACAGAGAATGATCCAGAGGTAGAGAGCAGGAAAAATTCTGTGACTTTACTCTTTGCCATATCTGCCAGCTTCATACTTCTCTGGTTGTTGCATATTCTATATTTTTTTAATGCCGGTTATTCCTTGGATTCTGTTTCTTTTGATCTCTTTGCTCAGATTGGATACATGCTGAGGAACTTAAGTTGCTGCACAAATGCCCTTATTTATGTGGTGACACAGAAACATTTCAGAGACCAATTAAAGTATGCCATGACATATCCAGTTAGAACAATAATTCAATTAGTGAATCAATCCAGGTAACTGAGAGCCAACATTAGGTGTAGCAGATAACGAACGAGGAGTCTATGTGAGGAATGGACCGAAAGGAGAAGGAGGAGCAGCAACATGATAACACTCCTTTCCTCATGGGCAAGGAATGACTCCATCTGAGGAGCAAAATGACAGAGACTGGAGGTGTAAAGCCAGTGTAAAGTGCTGTTAGTAATCAACAACAACTAGTAGGAAGTGGGACAACAAAAGCAAATCCAAAAGATGAATTAGATATGCACAAAAGCAACATTCATATCAAGTAATCTGTTCTCAGTGAATGAAGTGGGTAGAAAAATAAATAATATGGAGAAAGGTGAGTATTAGATGAGATTAGATTAGATTGCTCAGAGTATGGAAGCAGGCCATTTGGCCCAACAAGTCCACACTGACTCTCTGAAGGGTCACCCACCCAGACCCATTCCCCTATATTTACCGCTGACTAATACACCTAACACTGTGGGCAATTTAGCATTACCAATTCACCTGACCTGCACATCTTTGGATTGTGGGAGGAAACTAAAGCACCCTGATGAAATCCACGCAGACATGGGGAGAATGTGCAAACCCCACACAGACAGTTACCTGAGGCAGGAATGTAATCTTTCACTGCAGGCCAGAGAGTGAAATGCAACGACAGGCTCCTATCCACTCTTACTCACTGAATTCACTGAGCGACACGTCTGGGCAAATTAACAAAAACATGAGAAGTTTAAAAGGGGAAATAACATAGTGTCAGGACTCTGTGTCTTTTGATTGCACATTTTTATTCAACACTAGTAAACTTAGTTTTCATTCAAATCCTCACGGTGAACATCGAACACAGAACATTACAGCGCAAGACAGGTCCTTCTGCCCTCGATGTTGGTGAGTATACTATTGTTTCAGGCAGGGTATTCCACGCCCCTACTACTCTCTGAGTAAAGAAACTACCTCAGATATCTGTCCTATATCTATCACCCCTCAATTGTATGAGCCATTGCCATCTGAGGAAAAAGGCACTCACTGTCTACCTTATTTAACTCTCTGATTATCTTATATGTCTCAATTAGGTCACCTCTCAAGCTTCTTGTCTCGAATGAAAACAACCTCAAGTCCCTCAGCCTTTCCTCATGAGACCTTCCCTCCATAGCAGGCAATCCTAGTGAATCTTGTCTGAACCTTTTCCAAAGGTTTCACGTCCTTTCTATAATACGACGACCAGAACTGTACACAATACTCCAAGTGCAGTGGCACCAGAGTTTTGTACAGCTGCAACATGAGCTCGTGGCTCCAAAACCCAATCCCTCTACCAATAAAACCTTATACACTGTATGCCTTCTTTACAACCTTATCAACCTGGGTGGCAACTTTCAGGGGTCTTTGTGTATGGACACGGAGATCTCTGCTCACCTACACTACCAAGAATCTTATTATTAGGCCAGTACTCTTTATTCGTGTTACTCCTTCCAAAGTGAATTACCTCACACATTCCCACACTAAACTCCATTTGCCATCTCTCAGCCAGCTTTGCAGCTTATCTATGTCCCTCTGTAACCTACAATATTGTTCGGCTCTGACCACAACCCCATCGACGTTAGTGGTATCCATAAATTTACTAATGCATCCTTCTGTGCCCTCTTCCAGGTCATTTATAAAATGACAAACAGCAATGGACCCAACACAGATCCTTGCAGTACACCATTAGTAACTGAACTCCAGGATGAACATTTACCATCAACCACCACCCTCTGTCTTCTTTCAGCTCGCCAATTTCTGATCCAACCCTCAATCCCATGCTTCCATATTTAGTGAAATAGCCTGGGTAACCTTATCAAATGCCTGACTGAAATCCATATACATCACATCAACCACTTTACCCTCCTCCATCAGTTTGGTCACCTTCGCAGTTTGGGCAGCACGGTGGCTCAGTGGTTAGCACTGCTGCCTCATAGCACCAGGGTCCGAGGTTCGATTCCAGCCTGGGGCGACTGTTTGTGTGGAGTTTGCAAATTCTCCCCGTGTCTGCATGGGTGTGCTCTGGTTTCCTCCCAAGATGTGCAAGTCAGGTGAATTGGCCATGCTAAATTGCCCACAGTGTTAGGTGCATTAGCCAGAGGGAAATGGGTCTGGATGGGTTACTCTTCTGATGGTCGGTTTGGACCTGTTGGGCCGAAGGGCCTATTTCCACACTGTAGGGAATCTAATCTATAACTCTCCAAAGTTCTATAACAATACAACAGCAAATAAAACAGTAATTGCTACTCCTGGAATTCGAGGAAATCACTTCAAACACCTAAAACAACCTCAAAAATGGAGCAACTGTTACAGCCAGAAATCTTAGCAGGACTTATACACTTATTAGTAAGGTCCGAGGGAATGTTGCTGAACAAAAAGACCTTGGAGTGCAGGTTCATAGCTCCTTGAATGTGGAGTCACAGGTAGATAGGATAGTGAAGGCGGGGTTTGTTATGCTTCCCTTTATTGATCAAGAGTATTGAATACAGGGGTTGGGAGGTCATGTTGCAGCTGTACAGGACATTGGTTAGGCCACTTTAGGAATATTGGGTGCAATTCTGGTCTCCTTCCTATCGGAAAGATGTTGTGAAACTGGAAAGGGTTCAGAAAAGATTTACAAGGATGTTGCCAGGGTTGGAGGATTTGAGGTTGAATAGGCTAGGACTGTTGAATGCTGAGGGGTGACCTGATAGAGGTTTATAAAATTATGAGGGCATGGATCGGTTAAGTAGACAAGGTATTTTCTCTAGAGTGGGGGAGTCCAGGACTCGAGGGCATAGGATTAGGCTGAGAGGAAAGATATAAAAGAGACATAAGAGGCAACTTTTTCACTCAGAGGGTGGCATGTGTAAGGAATGAGCTGCCAAAGGAAGTGGTAGGGGCTGGTACAATTGCAACATTGAAAAGGCATCTGGTTGGGTATATGAGCTAGGTGCTGGCAGGTGGGACTAGACTAAATTGGGATATCTAGTCGGCACGGATGAGTTGGACCAAAGGGTCTGTTTCCGTGCTGTACATCTCTATAACTCTATAACT
Source organism: Chiloscyllium plagiosum (assembly GCF_037043375.1). Taxonomy (NCBI): domain Eukaryota; kingdom Metazoa; phylum Chordata; class Chondrichthyes; order Orectolobiformes; family Hemiscylliidae; genus Chiloscyllium; species Chiloscyllium plagiosum. The sequence continues at coordinate 53,249,678 of NW_028270167.1, forward strand.
CAATAAAGGAGAAGTTGCAATGACTTGCCTTTCACTAATCAATTTATTCCTTTCCAAATGACTATAAATCCTATCTCTTGTAAACTTTTTGAACACTTTACCCACAGTAAAATAAGGAGAAAATGAGGACTGCAGATGCTGGAGATCAGAGGTGAAAAATGTGTTGCTGGAAAAGCTCAGCAGGTCAGGCAGCATCCAAGGAGCAGCAGAATCGACGTTTCGGGCATAAGCCCTTCTTCAGGAATGAGGAGGGTGTGCCAAGCAGGATAAGATAAAAGGTAGGGAGGAGGGACTTGGGGGAGGGGCTCTGGGAATGCGATAGGTGGAAGGAGGTTAAGGTGAGAGTGATAGGCCGGAGAGGGGGTAGGGGCAGACAGGTCGGGAAGAAGATTGCAGGTCAAGAAGGCGGTGCTGAGTTCGAGGGCTGGGACTGAGATAAGGTGGGGGGAGGGGAAATGAGGAAGCTGGAGAAATCTGCATTCATCCCTTGTGGTTGGAGGGTTCCGAGGCGGAAGATGAGGCGCTCTTCCTCCAGCCGTCGTGTTTCTATGGTCTGGCGATGGAGGAAGCCAAGGACCTGCATGTCCTTGGCGGAGTGGGAGGAGGAGTTAAAGTGTTGAGCCACGGGCGGTTGCGTTGGATGATGCGGGTGTCCCAGAGGTGTTCTCTGAAATGTTCCACAAGTAGGCGGCCTGTCTCCCCAATGTAGAGGAGGCCACAGCTACACTGTCACCACTCTCCACCTTTTCCTCCGCTACATCGATGACTGTATCGGCGCTACCTCGCGGTCCCACGAGGAGGTTGAACAGTTCATCCACTTTACACCTTCTACCCCAATCTCAAATTCACCTGGACCATCTCAGACTCCTTCCCCCCCTTCCTAGACCTCTCCATTTCTATCTCGGTCGAACGACTCAACATGGACATTTACTATAAACCGACCGACTCCCACAGCTACCTAGATTACACCTCCTCCCACCCTGCCCCCTGTAAAAACACCATCCCATTTTCCCAATTCCTTTGCATCCACCGCATCTGCTCCCAGAAGGACCAATTCCAATACCGAACAACCCAGATGGCCTCCTTCTTCAAAGACCGCAATTTCCCCTCAGACGTGGTTGACAATGCTCTCCACCGCATCTCCTCCACTTCCCGCTCCTCCACCCTTGGACCCCGCCCCTCAAACCGCCACCAGGACAAAGCCCCACTGGTCCTCACTAACCACCCCACCAACCTCCAGATACATCATATCATCCTTCATCATTTCCGCCACCTCCAAACTGATCCCACCACCAAGGATATATTTCCCTCCCCTCCCCTATCAGCGTTCCGGAGAGACCACTCCCTCCGCGACTCCCTCGTCAGGTCCACACCCCCCACCAACCCAACCTCCACTCCAGGCACCTTTCTCTGCAACTGCAAGAAATGCAAAATTTGCGCCCACACATCCCCAGACACTTCCCTCCAAGCCTCCAAGGGATCCTTCCATATCCGTCGCAAATTCACCTGCACCTCCACACACATCATTTACTGCATCCGCTGCACCTGATGTGCCCTCCTCTACATTGGGGAGACAGGCCGCCTACTTGAGGAACGTTTCAGAGGATCTGAGTTATGAGGAGAGGTTGAACAGGCTGGGGCTGTTTTCCCTGGAGTGTCGGAGGCTGAGGAGTGACCTTATAGAGATTTACAAAATTATGAGGGGCATGGACAGGGTAAATAGGCAAACTCTTTTCTCTGGGGTTGGGGAGTCCAGAACTAGAGGGCATAGGTTTAGGGTGAGAGGGGAAGGATATAAAAGAGACCTAAGGGGCAATCTTTTCACACAGAGGGTGGTACGTGTATGGAATGAGCTGCGAGAGGATGTGGTGGCTGGTACAATTGCAACATTTAAAAGGCATTTGGATGGGTATATGAATAGGAAGTGTTTGGAGGGATATGGGCTGGGTGCTGGCAAGTGGGACTAGATTGGGTTGGGATATCTGGTCGGCGTGGACAGGTTGCACCCAAGGGTCTGTTTCCATGCTGTACATCTCTATGACTCTATGGCTCTATGTTTCAAAATATTAAATTCAAATTCGATTGGAATTTTGGTATCTGGGGCAAAATTTATACTGATTGGCCGAATTTGAAATTGTTTTTGTTCCATGGCAATGCAACAGCAGCTATTTGTTTCAACCAAGTGTTACATTTTTAAATTGTTCAAGACACTCTGTGCTTTCAGTCAGGCCTTGCGAGCTTCCTCTCTCTCTTAAAGTTACAGGACACACCTACACCTTCATAACAAGGGACATTAGTGGTGTCCCTTACCTCCGACTTTCAGCAGGAGGAACATTCAACTGCCCTAACTGCCATTCCACTATTCTAAATTCCCAAAGAGGCTATTGAAAAATAATAAAAAAGAAAGATTAGTTACCTTACCAATCCGACACACAGAACCTTGTTTTGATGAGAGGAGGATGATGGGTAGGAGACACCACCTCAGTAGTGTTTCGAGGAGGCCAAGCACCCAAATATATTACTTCACTCACTCAGCAGTCCCATGTCCGTTCCTGCTCAGCCTGTGCTCAGCCTATTCATGAGGTCAGTTTTTAAAGCAGAAACATATCTCCCAACAGCCCCCGCTCCTCTCTCCCTCTCTCCTCGCTGCTCCTGAAAAACAGAGGCCTGACTCTTGAGGTAAGTCCCTCAAGGCAATTTGATTCCTGGCAATCGCAAGTTGAGATTTTTTACATTGATCAAAAGGAAAACCCAAAGGCGAAAGGATCAGTTTGAAAATACATGTGGCTGCAGCGTTTCAAGCCAGAATCCACGGGGAGGCCACTGGCTCTTCCTCTCTTCCCAGGGGTGTCAGCTGCAGTGGAGGCAGATGGTTTTTTTTACAACAAACTCCTTCCAGTGACTGTAAGAAAACAGCTGCAGCTCATGGGGAGTCTCGAGGCTCGGGAGAGGGAAGCAGTCTGGATCGGACCAGGAACATGCAACACCAGGAATAACCAACAGGCCACCCTCAGAACTATTGAACTCCTTAAGATATTCAATGGAGGAGAGCGACCTCGAAACTGCCTAATCGGGAGTGCAGGTTGGCATAGAGGATGTAGGGCATAGTTTGTGGTCACTCCTCAGGAATGTAGTGAATTTATATATTTTGATTTCTTAAATTTAGCCGTTACACACCCTCTACACTCCGTTTGGATATTTGTTAAAAATACGACCTACTTTTTACCTGTAACTTTGCAACTGACAACTTCTCAAACAAAAATTGAGACAGCCAGGTCCAGTCGTGCCAGGCCGCACCATTCGCGTGAGCCCAAAGCTCGAGAGAAACCAGATAGTGATGGAGGATTTGCATACTGAAATCATTACCAAGTTTGAATCTGTAATTTGAGCGAGGGTTTGGAAGGAGGTAACAGCTGCTCTGAAGCTGTTGGAGGAAAACGGTTCTTCACAATGCAGGAGTATTTTGAACCTGGAACATTTGGCTCATGAGCATGATAACCAGATAACTAACCTCCAAGCTAATGTTATCTGCTACAATTGAGTCTCTGATGAAGAAATGTGAAGACTTGGAGGCCTGCTCCAGGGATAATGTTCGACTTGTGGGTTTACCCAAAGAATTGGAGGATCCTCATCCCACAGAATTTATGGCCCAACTTTTACAAGACTTGCTCAGACTTGAGGCTGAACTCGTGTGGACAAGGCTCATCGTACGCTGCGTGCTAACCTGAAAGAAGGCGAGTTACCTCGCCCGATGGCTGACAGGGTGAACCAGTTTCAAGTGAGAAATCACATTCTGCGCTGTGCTGGAGTAGCTTCTCCCCTTGTGTATAATGAAAAGAGAGGACTCATTTTTCCTGATTTCACCCGACTGTTGTGAAGCATTGTGCGGCTTTTGCCAAGGTCAAAAAGGAGCCTCACTCATGTGCGAATGTTACATTTGGCCTTTGTTATCCAACGATATTACATATCACCTTGCCGAGCAGACTAACACATAGGTTTGATGACCTGGGTCGGGCTATGGACCTTGTGAATAAAAACCTTTAAAAGACTGCAGTTCCAGACCCGGTTTGATGTTTGGACCTAACTAGGTAAGTTAGACATTAGTTTTATGTTACTACGGACAGAGACTGCATTTCCCACTGGGGAGGTTAAAATGGACGGTATGCTGTGCTTACAGGCTTGGATTTGGTTTCTTGTCACATTTGACCTCATCCACCAAGAAGTGCATGTTTCCTTACTCAAGACTTTTTTTTGAGAGGTTGCACAATTAGTACCAAAGAATGTAGAGTTTAATTGTTTAACTATATACAGTAAATATTTTTATTACATTTACATGTTTACTCATTTTTGCTTCACAGTTTTTGAACAGTTAACATTTACATTCCCCAAGGTCGCGTTGTAGTTTGTTTGAGCAACAAAACACGACAGTTTATTTTTACTGTTGGGTAAGCGAGCACGTACTCATCCAGAGGGGGCTTCTGCTATGAGGGGGAGGGGTTGGTGGGCAGGTATTCCATTTGGGGGGTTACTATTATGGGAGTTGGTGGAGTTTGTTTTGTTCTGATGGGGATAGGGAGGGGCTTCGCACATACCTCACTTTTGCAAGGTTTACTCTTGTTTATCGAGTATTGCACATGTGGGATATTATGGTGAGTATTACACATGACACAGCTAATGATTCACCGCCCTTGGTAGGTGGGACATTAAATTTGCCAGTCTGAATTGCAAAGGCCTGAACAACCCAATCAAACACACTAAGATTTTACATTATTTACACCATCTTAATGTCCAAATAATTTACTTACAAGAAACCCACTTGAAAAATAAAGACAGTCCTAAGTTGAAACGAGGTTGGATTGGACAAGTGCATTTTTCCTCCTTTTCTGACAGATCGAGAGGAGTTGCTAATAAGTAAGTAATTCGCTCGCTGAGCTGGAAGGTTTGCTTTCAGATGTTTCATCAGCATACTAGGCAACATCATCAGGGAGAGTCTCTGGTGAAGTGCTGGTTGTATGTCCCACCTCTCTATTTAGAGGTCTTGGTTACTTCAGGTGGGTGATGTCATTTCCGTTTTTGTTCAAGGGAGGGTAGATAGAGTCTAACACGATGTGTTTATTGATAGAGTTCTCGTTAGAATGCCATGCCTCTAAGTATTCTTGTGTGTGTTTCTGTTTTGCCTGTCCTAGAATATGTGTGTTGTCCCAATCAAAGTGATGTCCTTCTTTGTCTGTATGTTTCGAAACTAGTGGTAGTGGGTTGTGTATTCTGGTGGCCAGTTGGGTGTTCATGTATCCTGGTGCCATGCGTCCATGGTCTGTAGGTAGGATAACCATGTTATTCTCCTTTTTAAGTTTTTCTAAGGCTTTATTTTCTTAAGCATTAAGTGTGTTTCCTTTCTTTCTTCGGCCTAATGTCGGTACAATAGCTTGTCTTATGGTCTGCTGTGTTCCCTCTGAAAGACGTTTTTCTAAAGTAGATTCAAATGCTGTGAGGAAATCCTTTTTACTCATGTCTTTGTAATTGTAGTTTAACCCTCTGACTAGGACTGCGTTTTCTGTATCGGTAAGTGGATGGTCTGATAGATTTTCTATCCAAACATCAGTTTTGTATGAAATGAAGTTTTGTGTGAGTTTATCTAACTTATCTTGTAGTGCAAGATTTTTTTTTCTTTTTCTGTGTTGACTGTTTAAAGCTTATGCTTTATTCTAATGCATTTGTCCATTCAGAGACTCTCATTGATGATGTTACCTAGTATGGAGACAAAATGTCTGAAAACAAACCTTCAAACTCAGCGAGATAATTTACAGACTTACCATCAAGATGAGCCACAAATCTTCTCAGAAAAAGGAGTTGCTTTTCTTTTACATAAATTTATTCATTCTGTCCGTGCTGAAACTACATCTGACTCTACTGGCAGATTTGTTATTATTACTGGGCAGAGTTTTGACATTGATGCAATTTTGGCTAATTGGTTATGCTCCCAACTGGGACAATTAGGCTTTTTTTCAGACTTTGCAATATTACCGGACATTCACACCCGTTAATCTTGGGAGGAGATTTTAATTGTTGGTTGAATCCTCCCTTAGACCGTTCTGCCTCTGTTCCAAGTGCCCAGCCTAAATCTGCTAACATAACTTTTATGGAGGAGTTTAATGCTGTTGATCCTTGGCGGTTCTTTAATTCCTCTAAAAAGGAATTTTTTTTTGCACGTCCACCACACTTTTTCATGTATTGATTTTTCCTGGTGGATGACAGACTGCACACATCCATTTCTGGTTGTAAATTGTTTTATCGGACCATGCATCTGTCTTTAAGAATATTCGTTTTCAGAAGTTTCTTAATACATGCCCACCTTAGTGGCAGTTTAATCCCATCCTCATCTTCCTGGAGGAGTACAGCTCCAAATCCAATGTCACGAGCATCGATGGTGACTTTAAAAGGTTTTGAAACATTTGTTGTAGCTAAAATTGGTTTGGTGGTTAATATCGATTTGAAATGGTTGAATGCCTTCTGGCATGGTTCTGTCCACTGAAACTTTCTGTTCTTCATCAGAAAATCGGTTAACAGTGCCACTACACTGCTAACGTTTGGAGCAAACTTCCAATAGAATCCACTGAGTCCAAAGAATCGAAGCACCTCTTTCTTCAATGTTGGTTGTTGAAATTCCTCGACGGCTTTCGTCTTTGCGTTCTGTGGGGTCACCTTCCATGACCGATGTTCCATCACAAGAATGTCACCTTTGCTTTGGCAAGTTCCATATTATTTCAGTCTATCACCAGTTTTACATCTCGTCGTCATAGAGTCATAAATGTGTAGAGCACGGAAACAGACCCTTTGGTCCAACTTGTCCATGCTGACCAGGTATCCCAACCCAATCTAGTCCCACCTGCCAGCACCCGTCCCATATCCCTCCAAATCCTTCCTATTCTTATACCCATCCAGATGCCTTTTAAATGTTGCAATTGTACCAGCCTCCACCACTTCCTCTGGCAGCTTATTCCATACACTTGTCACCCTCTTAGTTAAAAAGTTGTCCCTTAGGTCTCTTTATCTTTCCCTTCTCACCCTAAACCTGCACCCTGTAGTTCTGAACACCCCCACCCCAGGGAAAATACTTTGTCTATTGATCCTATCCATGCCCCTCATGATTTTATAATCATCTATAAGGTCACCCCTCAGCCTCCGGCGCTCCTGGGAATACAGCCCTAGCGTATTCAACTTCTCCCTACCGCTCAAATCCTCCAACCTTGGCAACATCCTTGTAAATCTTCTCTGAACCCTTTCAAGTTTCACAACATCTTTCACAATGTCGTTCAAAGAGTTATGCCAACTGTAACATATGATCTTTCCAGGAATTACTAAAGATCACGACATCATCCAAATAGACTGCGCAGTTTGTGAACCCAGCTACAACTTTTTTCATGAGTCTTTGGAATGTGGTGGGCACATTCTTCATTCCAAACAGCATCACTTTAAACTGATATAGCCCCTCTGGGTTACAAACACAGAAATTTCTTTCACCAACTCTGATAAAGGTACCTGCCAGTAACCAGGCATTAAGTCCAACTTGGTGATTTAACTGGCTTGTCCGACTTTCTCAATGCAGTCCACCAATCAGGGAATTGGATATGGGTTGGCATTGACCTTCCGATAATCCATGCAGAATCATTGTTTTGGGAACTAAGACAATCACTGAACTCCACTCGCTCTGGCTTGGTTTGATGATGTCCTCATTGAGTATAGCCTCCACCTCCTTCTAGATCTGTCTGTCTTTGAGAGGATTAAGCTGATAGGGCAGCAGTTTTATCGGAGCAGTATTCCCTATGTCTACTTCATGGACAATAGCATTTGTCCTCCCTATCTGATTCTTACATATGTCCTTGTACTGTAGTAACAAATCTTTTAACTCTGTTCTCTGTTCCTGAGACAGATTGCTTACTAACCTATCCCACTCCTCAAGGACTTCTTCATTTTTTAATCTATTTCAAATCCACATCATCTGGATTTGATTCCTCACTCTGCATGGCAGTAACTAACATCTGTTTCTCCAGTTCTTTCTCTCTAGTGTAATAAAATTTCAACATGTTCACATGACATACCTGATACCCTTTCTGCCTATCTGGCATCTTTACTAAATAGTTCACTTGATTCAACCTTTTCTCAATTTGATAGGGATGACTAAGCCTGGCTTTGAAGGGATCTCCTATCATGGGTAACAGTATTAACACGTCATCCCCTTTGGAAAATGTCCGAGTCTCAGAGCTATTATCTGTCACCTGCTTCATTCTACACTGTGCCTTTTTAACGTGCTGTCTAGCTGCCTCACCTACTTGATTTCGTCTCTCCCTCATCTCTAATACATAATCTAAGTGTGAGATCTCCGACTTTGGTCCTGTCATATTTTCTTTAATTAATTTCAAAGGGCCTCTCACTTCATGACTGAATATTAACTCAAAGGGAGTAAACTGAATAGATTCATTTGGGGCGTTCTAATGGCAAACAATACGAACGGGATAACTTTATCCCAAATATGCAGGTAATCCTGACAGCATATGCTCTCAACATGGATTTCAAGGTCTGATACCACCTTTCTAAAACTCTCTGGGATTCAGTATGATATTCACTGGGATTAAAGTGCAGGGTACCGAAGCTATCCATAAGCTCCTTGAAAAGTCTAGCCATAAAATGTGACCCTTGGTCTTAGTGAATCTCTCAGGGTAGCCCATACCGTGTGAAGAAAGATACTAACTCCCCGACTACCCTTTTTGCCTTGATACTCTGCAATGGAATTGCCCCTGGAAATCTGGTAGACACATCCATTATGGTTAACATCTACTAGTTCCCACTTTTAGTTCTCGGGAGGGGACCTACACAATCGATTCTAACCCACGTGAAAGGTTCTTCAAATGTGGGAATTGGCAACAAAGGTGTTGGTTTTATTACTGCCTGTGGCTTACCTACCATTTGGCATGTATGACAGGTATGGCCAAAGTTAACCATATCCTTGTGCAGGCCTTAGCCTGAGTCTTTCGTACCTCTACATGACCCCCTAAATGTAGTTCCTGTGCTACCCATAACATCTCCTGTCTGTATGCTACAGGCAACACAATCTGGTGCACTTCGGCCTATTTCTCCTCTCTAAGCTGCCGTTTCTGTCTGAGGGTGCTGTCTTTTAGACAATAACCCTCCGGAATATTCTCTGCCTCCTTTTCAGAGCACGCATCCACATATATACGTTTTATCATCTTGTCTTGCTATTGCAAGTCTCTTCATTATTCAGGAGTACTCACTCCTGTCTAACCCTCTGCCTGGTCAGTTTTTTCCTGCACCATTACATCAAGCAGGGTATCCGCAAACTGAACCTCAACTCCTTCATCTTTCTCTTTACTTTTTGCTTTGTGCTGTGTTTTATGAGAGTGGAACCTGGTTACAGACTGGGAAAATTACCAGGATATTTCTGCTTTAACTCCTCAGTTTCTTGGTCTTCCGTGGGCTTCTCCACAACAAAGGTTGTCACTCCCACCTTGGATCCTGCCAAATCATTCCCAAGAACAAACTGAATTCCTGGAACAGACACTCTGTCAATCACTCCCACTGTAACTTCCCCAAACTTGGGTTGGCACTCCAACCTGATCTTACATAGGGGAACACTAAATTTCTGTGCATCTATCCCACAAATTACCACACTGTCGGGTAACAAATCAGAAAGAATGCATATTCGCTCATCCCTTATTATCAGGGACTGGTTAGATCCTGTATCTCACAAAATTATAACTTCTTGTCCTTCTCCCGCTGTTCTTTCTGAGTAACCTTTACCCACAAAGGTGAATTTTATGTAGAAATCAGATACTAACCCCATACCCAGCCCCTGCCTCGGCTGAGCACTCTCCTGCAGCTCCTCGGCTTTTATTGGGGTCTCCTTTACTACCTTCACTAAGGCCACTGGCTCAGCTTCTTTTCCCACATCTTTTCCCACAGTGCCTTTCTTTAATGAGCAGCACTGTGTCTGTACGTGTACCACCTTCTGGCAGTGTAAACACCTTTTCCCAGTGCCCTTCTGAAACCACTGGCACTGTCATTTTCTGTGTCCCACTCCATTACAGTGAAAACACCTGAGGCCTTTCATCTCCTGTCCACCCCCTCGGGATTCTTTTCTATCCTGTGCTAACATCTTACCAGTGCTCTTTACTCTGGGTTTCGCAGTGTAGGATCTCCCTTTCTCCCAAGTTCTATCCCTCACTGGACAGAAGTTTTGTCAGAAGCTTGTCTTATGCACCAACACGTAGTCATCTGCTAATCCTGCTGCCCTTCTCACTTCCTGAACTTTCTGTACCTCCACGTGAATTCTTATTGTGAGAAACGAAGCTCACTCCCTTCAATAATTACAGTCCGAGACAAGATCTGAATCAGTAGTGCCATTTATTTCGCTCTTGCAAGAGGGGTGTGGTGTCCACTGTCCACAAGGCAGGGACACACACACACTGAATTCAACTGGTACACAACATTTATGTAATTTGGTTCCGATTCCATCCTCCCATTGCTCCTTCCCCTGTTTACATCTCCTACCTCTCTAAGACCGGTGTCCATTATTCTTGTTTATCTCTTGCCTTATCCGGCCTTGTCTGTGACAAAATGCTTATTTCTGGCCTCACAAGGCCGTTTGACCACATCCTGCCGTGATCCATTGTTAGGTATATCCTCCCTCACTATCATCTGTTTCCCATACTTGTTATGATCTTATGACCTCATGACTTCTTGATTGTGGTTTGTTCTTGTTTTTGCAGAAGCGGGAAATAGATGCTTATAACTATTGTTTGTACAGGCATATCTAGCTTAACCCCCTCCCCTCACAGCACCTTATCTATTTATCTGTAACATCTACCATTGTTTGCAGGCACATTTCATTCTTGTATGCACATTTAGCTAATACAAAAACAATTATGTATTTCCTCCACATAGTTTTCCTGCTTGTTGACTCAGCTCTTGACTGAAACAATTATACACTGGTGTGAGTTCACTTACCTTGCATAAGTAATTACGATTACAGAAGTAACACTACTTTACCTATGTCACACATTACCATCTCTGGAAGCAGGGGAAGTCAAAGGCAGTCTGTACTAAACTATAGCTCTGATATCATTCCGTTTCTTTACTTGTTCCTTTCCATGAACCAGCTGATGATTTGCTGGGGGAATCCAAGCCCAACCAGAAGGATTTCTGGGCTCCCTCCCTGCACCCACCCAATGACCCAGCTCCCTCTCCGATTTCAGATGCTCCTTCAAATCTACCTCTCCATATAAGGTATTGTCACCTGACCCAATATCACTTTCAGTGAGTCAATATGACCTCTGTTTTATTTGTCATGATAAAGGTCTTTTTAAATATGTTTGGGGACTGTGTTGTGGTAAGGTGCACAGTGATGGTGCTATCGTGGTCAGTGTAGATGTCTTCCAATCAGGTGACCTGGGTTAGGTTCCTGGTAATCTCAAATTGAGATTTCTTGCAATAATCAATAGGAAACCACAAAGCCAAAAGGAATTTGATCAGTTTGAAAATACATTTGGCTTTCATTCCAAGACAATAAAATGCAAAGCAGGAGTAGACAAAGGCAGACTGAATGAAACTGTTTACCTGCTGCATTCTCTCACACCTCCTCCCTCCCTCCCCCCTCTAATCCCACTGAGCTGGCACTGGCTGTGCTCCATCCTGGGGGAGGTATGCCCTGGGTAGAGGAACCTGGGACATGGGCAGAGAGGGAGCTCTGAATGAGAGACCTGCGGATATTTCAAAAAGGTTCTGGCAGCCATTGTCCCTTTCACCGTGTGCACTGAGCAGGGGGTGATTATCAGTGTGTTTCTGTCTGTCTGCGTGTGTGTGAAAGTGTGGGCAGTGTTTGAATCTCAATCCCAGTTTTGACCCTTTAACCTCACCCCAGCCCCTACTAAAGCAAGCCCCTGGTGCAGAGTCTGTCCCAAATGGGAGAGAGGAAGTGTGAGAGACCATCAAGAGAGCTCAGACCAACCGGAATGGTGAATATCACCTCTTTAGTCTCGCTACATCTTTCCTTATCTCTTGTTTGTACCTGTCTGATATTTCCTCTTTTCCCTCGCTCTGTCTCTCTCTTTGCCTCTGAATCTCACTCACTGTCTGTATCATTCCATCTCTCTCTCTCCCTGTCAACCTTTCTCTCTCACATTATCTTTCTCTCTCTTTCTCCTGACAGACTGTCCTTTTGTATTTTCTCTCTTCCTTCTTCCTTTGTCTCTGTTCTTTCCCACTCTCTTGCTTTCTTTCTTCTTCTCTCATTCTCTCTCGGTCTTTCCCTTTTTTCTTGATTTCTGTCTTTCAATCCTGAATCTGCATCCACCCCCCCCCCCCGACTTTCAATTTTGGACAACTCCCCCCCCCCCCACCCCATCGCAAATTTAGCCCCTGTCCCCCTCCATGGCCCCTGTCCCCTCCATGGCTCCTGTCCCACTCCATGGCCCCTGTCCTCCTCCATGACCCCTGCCTCGTCCATGGCCCCTGTCCCCCTCCATGGCCCCTGTCCCCTCCATGGCTCCTGTTCCCCTCCATGACTCCTGCCCCCTCCATGGCTCCTCAACCCCTCCATGACCCCTGTCCCCCTCCATGGCCCCTGTCCCCCTCCATGGCTCCTGTCCCCGCTCCATGACCCCAGTCCCCCTCCATGGCCCCTGTTTAATTGCACTCCCCTGTGCAGCTCCATCTATCCTGAACTATCCCTCTGTAGTTCCTCCATTACAAACCCACTGCATATAAAAGCCCCTCACTATCTCCATCCATAAACAATACCCTTGCCCCGTGCTGTGTCCCAGCCTCTGGTCTGGAGGACAAAGTGAGCGTGTGCACAGACTAACGTGTGTTTTGACTGCGTACCGTAATGTCATGGTGTTATAGAGTCATACAGCACCGAGACAGACCCTTTGGACCAAGCAGGCCACATCGACCATGTTCCGAAACTGAACTATTCCCAACTGGCTGTGCGTGGTCCATATCCCTCCAAACCTTTCCTATTCATGAACTTATCCAAATGTATTTTAAATGTTGTAACTGTACCTGCATCCATCACTTTCTCTGGTAGTTCATTCTAAACCGAAACTATTAAAAACTTTGGCCCTCATGATGTTTTTCAATCTTTCTCCTCTCACCTTAAGAATATACCCCTTTGGTATGAACTCCCCACCCGAGGGAAAAGACCCTTGTCATTCACCTTATCTATGCATCTCAAGGTTTTTTAAACATCAATAAGGTCACTCCTCAACCTCCAATACAACAGTGAAAAAGGTCCTTACCTTTCCAGTCCATTTTTATATCTGAAACCCTCCATCTTGGCAACATCTTGGTAAATCTTTACTGAACCCTCTCCAGTTTAAAAATATCCTTCCTATCACAGGGTGATGAGGATTGCACATATTAAACCAGAAGAGGCCTCACCAATGCCCTGTAGAACTTCAATATAATGTCAGTTCTGACATTGCACAGACCTTTGAGTATAGGAGTAATGAAGGCATATGTGTTAAATACCTCCTTAACTACCCTGTCTACCTGTGATGCAAACTTCAAAGAAATATGTCCCTGATCCCCGAGGTCTTTCCGCTCTGCAACACTACCCAGGGCCCTACCAATAAGTCCTGTCCTTGGTTGTATTACCACAATGCAATACCTCATCTGTATCCAACTTAAGTTCCATCTGCCATTCCTCAGCCCTTTAGCCCAATTGATCAAGATCTCCTTGTAACCTCGGGTAACATTTTTCATTGTCTGTTTCACCACTTTTGGTGTCGTCCACAAACGTATTAACCATGCCTCGCATATTCTCATCTAAATCATTCATTTCAATGACAAACAGAAGTGGAGCCAGTACCGCTCCCTGTGGGACACCGCTGATCACAGGCCTCCAGTCTGAAAAATAATGATCCACCATCACCTGCTGTCTTCTACTATCAAGCCAATTACATATCCAATTGGCAAGCCCATCCTGAATCCCATGTGATCTAGCTTTACTATTTAGTCTAACATGCAGAACCTTGTCAAAGGCTTTACTAAAGGCCAAGAAAACACCATCTGCCACTCTGTCCGCACTGGTTTTTGTTACTTCCAAAAAAACAAACCTAACTAAGTGTGTCAGACATGATTTTCCTCACACAAAACCATACTGACCATCTCTAATCAATTCTTTCCTCTCCACCCTGTGTAAATCCTATCTTTCAGAATCATCTCCAAACATGTGCCCACCACCGAAGTGAGACTCACGGGTCGATCGTTCCCAGGCTTCTCCTCACATCCCTTCTTAAACAATGGCACATTAGCCACACCCCAGTCGTCCAATTCTTCACCTGTGTTTATTGATGATACAAATATTTCTGCTAGGGGCCCTGCAATTTTCTCCCTAACTTCCTGCAGTGTCCTGGGACACACTTGATCAGGTCCTGGAGGTTTACCTACTTTTATGTTTTTTAAGATCTCCAGCACTTCCTCTTCTGTACTGTAATCTTTTCCCAAAACATCAGTATTTATTTCCCTGATTTCTCTCGCATCCAATTCCTTCCCAACAGTAAAACAGAATTATTCATTTATATCCCTTCCATTTCTTGTGGTTCAATACAAAGACAACCTCATTGACCTTTAAGGGGTCCTATCTCTCTCCAGTTGCTCCATCATTCTTAATGTATTTATAGAATCTCTTTGGAGTATCTTTACCTTACCTGCCAAGGTTATCTCCTATCCCCTCATTGCCTTCCTCATTTCCTTCTTAAGGATGTCCCTTCACTCTTTATACTCTTCAAGACATTCAGTTCATCCTAATTGTCTGACAGTTCTTTTTTATTCTTGACTTGAACTTCAACATCTTTATTCATCCATTGTTCGCTAATCTTACCAGCCTTGCCTTTCACTCTAACAGGAACAGAATGTTTCTGGACTCTTGTTATCACACTTTTGAAGGCCTCCCACTTGTCAGTCATCCTTTTACCTGCGAACAGAGTCGAGAGTGTGGTGCTGGAAAAATGCAGCAAGTTAGGCAGCATCCCACGAGTAGGAAACCTGCTGTGTATTTCCAACACCACACTCGCGACTCTGATCTCCAGCATTTGCATCCTCACTTCCTCCTAGTTCCTTTTACCTGTGACCAGTCTACTCCAATCAACTTTTGAAAGTTCTTGTTACATACTTTTAAAATTTGCCTTACTCTAATTAAGAACTTTAACTTTCATGGAAGACCTGTGCCTTTCCATAACTATTTTAAAACTGATCGTTTTATGATCACTGCTCCCAAAGTGTTTCCTGACTAACACTCAGTCACTTGGTCTGTCTTATTTCCCAAGAGAAGTTCGGTTTTGATCCTCCGTTAGTAGGAACATTTATATCTTGACAAAGGAAATTTTCTTGCAATTTAACAAATCCTTCACCATCAAAACTTTTTAACACTCTGGCAATCTGAATCAATGTTTAGAAAATTTAAATCCCTTACTATTTCAAACTTATTATTCTTATATATATTTACGATCTCTCTATATATTTGCTTCTCAATTGCCCTCTGACTATTGGGGAGCCGATAGTACAATCCCATCACGGTGATCATCCTTTTCTTATTTCTAACTTCAACTCATATATTTTCATGAAATTGTCCCTCAGAAATATTTTCTCAAATTACAGCCGTAATATTTTCCTTAATCAAAAATGCACCACTCCTCTTCTCTTGCCTCTCTTTATATCCTTCTGAGAAAACCCTAAAACAGAACATTGAACTGCCAGTCTTTTCCATTCCTCAAGAGAAATTGAGGACTGCAGACGCTGGAGATCAGAGTCTAAAAGTGTGGTGCTAGAAAAGCACAGCTGGTTAGGCAGAGCCAACATTTCGAGTATAAGCTCTTCACCAGGAATGGGAGGATGGCCCAAGGGGGGCTGAGACGTAAATGGGAGGGGTCTGGGAATGTGATAGGTAGATGGAGGAGGGTGGAGCAGATACGTGGAAAGGAAGATGGACCTGTCGGACAGTTCCAGAGGGTGGTGCCTGGTTGGATGGTTGGCTCTGTGATAAGGAGGGGGGAGGTGAAATGAAGAAGCTGGTGGAATCTACATTGATCCCATGTGGTCGGATGGTCCCAAGGCAGAAGATAACGTATTCTTCCTCCAGATGTCGGCTGGCTGGAGTTTGGCGGTGGAGGAGGTCCAGTACTGGCATGTCCTTGGCAGAGTAGTGGGGGGCAGTTTGCCAAACTCTAACCACCTTAAGGTAGAAAGCCTCATCTTCTACCTTGGGCCCCTCCAACCACACGGGATCAATGTAGATTTCCTCGGTTTCTTCATTCCCCCCATCACCTTATCCCAGATCCGACATTCGAACTTGGCACACCCCTCTTGAACTGTCCTAGCTGTCCATCTTCCTTCCCACCTATCCCACTCCACCCTCCTTTCTGACCTATCACCATTACCACTCTTTTCCATCAAGGTATCACATTCCCAGCTACCTTGCCCCCAGCCCGAGGTCCCTCCCATTTATCTCTCCCTTGGGCCATCCCCTCATTTCTAGTGAAGAGCTACTCTCCTGCTCCTTGGATGCTGCCTGACCGGCAGTGCTTTTCCAGCACCATGCTTGTCGACTCTTCTCCATTCCTCAGCCAAGTTCTGTAATAGCGATGACATCCCAGTCCCAAGTTCCCTGACATGCCCTGAGTCCATCAGCCCTATCAATAAGGCCTCTTGCATTGAAATAAATGCAGTTTAAGTGTTCAGAGTTTCTCTGTTCTGCCTTGTTCTTGTCTGTCTTTTTTAAATGTCTTGCTGTTTTCTGATTCAGAATCATTGCCATCTTTCTTTCCATTTTCAATGTTACTTAGGAAGCCCCCACCCACCTCTCTAGGTTCCTAATATTGAACTGGCAAATCTCCCCTTATAGTTCAGGCAAAACCCATCCTTTTTAAATCTCTTCTGTCTGAGAAGAGATCCTAACGATCCAAGAAACGGAATCCCTGTACATTACAGCACCTCTTCAAACATTGATTTATCTGCCCTCTCCTCTTATTCCTTCCCTCATTAGAACTTGGCACCAGAAGTAAACTAGAGATTACTACTTTTCATATTCTGTTTATGAACCTTCTAACTAACCTCTTACGCTCACTCTGTAATGCTTTAACCCTTTCTTGAACAATGTCATTCTTAACAATGTGTACAACAATTTCCGGCTTTTCACTCTCCCCTTTGACAATCTGCATCAAACATTTTGAGACGTCCTTCATCCTGGCACCAGAAAAGCAAAGTACTATCCGAGATTCACACTCACGACCGCAGAATCTCCTGTCTGTGCCCCTCGCATGTGAGTTCCCAAAAAATATTAATCTTTTAAATCTTGACAAACTTATTGAACATAAAATTCATTTTTAATGCCTAAGATCTGACAACCACTCCTATGTTTCCCATTCAATGATACCCAAAACGGAATATCTGTTTGAGAGAGGAATATCCATAGGAGATTTCGAAACCACCTTCATACCCTTCCTGACGGGCAGTTATCGATCTGAATGATCGTGCTGTGATGACACACGTCAAAATCTAGTCGTCATCACACCTCAATGTCTCTTGCAGGCCCTCAGTAATATTAATCCTAAAAAGAAGAAGCTCTCAGTCGCACCTTATATATAAAATTAAATACCTTTCCTTACCCAGAGATTTAAAATGAAGCATGCAAAAAAAGTAAAAACACTAAAGAGAAATCAAACACTGAACTGAACAAATGAAAAAAACAATTCCTTCTCAATAATCCACCAGGCAGTTTTCACTGTCCGGATACAAAAAAAAAAACTCTCCAGAGCCATCCATATCCAGGCCTCTCCATAAGCTCCATGTATAAACAACCTGTCCCTCTTCATCTACCTTTTTAACTTCTTTTTTCTCAAAACATACCCACCACTGACAGCAGACTCACAGATCTATAGTTCCCCAGCTTTACCCTACCACCTTTCTTAAATAATAGCACGATGGTAACCACTGTCCAGTCTTCTGGCACCTCAGCCTTGGCTGTTAATTATACGAATATCTAAGTGAAAGGCCCAGCAATCTGTTCGAGGAGAAAGTGAGGGCTGCAGATGCTGGAGATCAGAGCTGAAAATGTGTTGCTGTAAAAGCGCAGCAGGTCAGGCAGCATCCAAGGAACAGGAGAATCGACGTTTTGGGCATCAGCCCTTCTTCAGGAAGGGCTCTAAAGAAGGAGGAATGTAATGGAGGAAGAGGTGGGGAGTGTTGCCGGTGTAACTACGGAAGATCGACTGTTCTACATAGCCAACAAAGAGACAGGCATAGCTGGGGCCCATACGGGTGGCAATGGATGGGTATGTGAATAAGAACCATTTAGAGGATTATGGGTCTAATGCTGGCAAAGATTACTACATCAGATTGGAATACCTGGTCGGTGCAGATGAGCTGGACTGAAGGGTCTGTTTCCGTGCTGTATGGCACTATGATTCCATCAGGCCTTCATTCTAGCAAGGAGTAAAGTGAAACATCAGTGAAAAGCTTCTAAAACCATTGCATATTTCTCATTCAGTTTAGGGGTTCATGACTGGACACAATACAACAGATGGGGTAAAAACAATGACTGCAGATGCTGGAAACCAGATTCTGGATTCAGTGGTGCTGGAAGAGCACAGCAATTCAGGCAGCATCCGACGATCAGCAAAATCACGATCAGATGTAGTCTCAGTATTGTCATGTACAAATGCAGTAATACATCCTAATGATTATACCCAATAGACTTTACATAAAACAGCAAGATCCGATACCCTTTTCTAAGTATTGGCTGAATCTGCTGATGAGGTTTATGTGGCTCATGTACCGGAATGCACTAATCTTTCTGTACCAATGACTTCTGTGATTTTCTCCCCATTTAAGTATGTAACTGTTATTTTCTCTGTTCAACACAACACTGACTTCTCTTAACCCACATTATACTGTTTTCTGCCAAGGTTTTGCACACTAACCTCCCCGTCTGTATCCCATTGCAGAGTCTCCATGTCCAGTTGAATGACTATCTAGGTGAATGAACTAACTGAGCTCCAAGACGATCAGTCCTCTCATCCAAGTCATTGGTATAAATTATAAATAGTTGATACTCTCACACTGATCCCCGAGGAACTCCACAGAGTTACAACTTTACAAGCTGAACATCCCGAATGTTTATTCCCTGATAGTTAACTGGGTTTCCCCTGTTGTTGGGTAGCAGGCTAGAAAGGTTAGATGGCCTCATCCTACACTGTGGAATGTACTTAGCGAGTTGAATGACTATTCATGCGTAAACTCTTAGAGGGCAGAATGGTCTCTTCCTGTCTCATTATAGCGATGGATTTCTCCTTCGAATCCTCCCACATCCTCCCACTTCCTCCAGACCAAAGGGGTAGCCATGGGCACCCGTATGGGCCCCAGCTATGCCTGTCTCTTTGTTGGCTACGTAGAACAGTCGATCTTCCGTAGTTACACCGGCATCACTCCCCACCTCTTCCTCCATTACATTCCTCCTTCTTTAGAGCCCTTCCTGAAGAAGGGCTGATGCCCGAAACCTCGATTCTCCTGTTCCTTGGATGCTGCCTGACCTGCTGCGCTTTTCCAGCAACATATTTTCAGCACCAGCAATCTGTTCCCCAACTCCCTCGCAGTCTGACATTTTACAAAATCATTTTATGCCAGAATGTGTGATGTGAAGTCAACAAACAGTCCACCTTCCATCCACTTCTAACCTACATCATGGAGACAGCAGAAAATGGTATGTGGGAGGGTCTGGTCAAACCACTAACCCTGAAGAATCCTTCGAGAAGAATAACCTTCCAGAAACAATGACCTAATGGGTTACATTTGTCTCTGTGGGACTCGACCAGCCATGACTCTCCTGTGGTACACAGTAGCATGACTCTGCCTAACAGCATGGAGAAAGTGAGGACTGCAGATGCTGGAGATCAGAGTCGAGAGTGGGGTGCTAGAAAAGCACAGCAGGTCAGGCAGCACCTGAGGAGCAGGAGAATCAACATTTCAGGCATAAGCCTTTCATCAGAAATGAGGCTTGTGGGCCGGGCGAGATAAATGGGAAGGGTTTGGGGGGTGGTGCTGGTGTGAAGTAGCTGGGAAAGCGATAAGTCGGTGAAGGTGAGGGAGAAGGTGATAGGTCATGGAGCTGTGGGATGTAGCAGACAGATGGGAAAGGTGATGGACAGGTCAGGAGGGCGGTGCTGAGTTGGAGGCTTGGGACTGGGATAATATCGGGGGAGGGTAAATGAGGAAACTGTTGAAATCCACATTTAACCCGAGTGACTGCAGGCTCCCAAGGCGGACTATGAGGCATTCGTCCTCCAGGGAGCACTTTCCCAATTATAACATTTGGAAAGCATCTGGATGGATATTTGAATAAGGAGTGTTTAGAGAGATAAGGCCTAAATGCTGGCAAATGGGACCAGATCTGTTCTGGGCGGATGGCTTTAATGGAAGGGTCTGTTCCTGTGTTGTACACGTCTATGACTCATCAGTGTAGAGAAAACCATGAGGCATGGTTATTGGCAGGTCATTTTACTAAATGTTGAAAAATGTTTAGGTCAGCCCTGTGCCAGTACTTAGTCAGTCTGCCCCAGGCACTTCTGAGTTGTTATCGAATCATAGAGATGTACAGCATGGAAAAAGATCCTTCAGTTCAACCCATTCATGCTGAACAAGTATCCTAAATTAATCTAGTCCCATTCACCAGCACTTGGCCCACATCGCTCTAAACCCTTGCTATTAATATACCCATCCAGGTGCCTTTTAAATGTTGTAATTGAGCCTGCTTTCACCACTTCCTTTGGCAGCTCATTCCATACACACATCACCCTCCGCAAGAAAAAAACTGCACCTTAGGTCCCATTGAAATTTTTTCTCTCTAACCTGGAACCGAAGACCTCTAGTTTTGGACTCCTAACACCTGGGAAATAGACATTGTCTATTTACTCTATCCTGGCCACTCTTGATTTTATAAATTCCTACAAGAGTACCCCTCAGCTTCTGACGTTACAAGGAAAATAACCCCAGCCTATTCAGCCTCTCCCTATAGCTCAAACCCTCCAACCCTGGCAACATCCTTGTAAATGTTTTCTAAACCATTTTATGTTTCACAACATCCTTCCAATAGGAGGGAGACCAGATTCGAAAGCAGCATTCCAATAGTGAGTTAACCAATGTCCTTCACAGCCCCAACATGATGTCCCAACTCCTATACTCAATGCACTGACCAATAAAAGAAACACAGGAATGCTTTCCTTCTCAGTTTTTGTGTTTCTCCGTGCTCCTACGCCCTGTACTTAGGTACCTTCGTACCTGAGATGGCACCGTGCTTGAAGACATTGTCACACATTTCACTGTACTCCTGTACTTGAGTACATGTGACAATAAAGCTTAAGTCTATCTCTAAATACCTTCTTCACTCCCCTGTCTACCTATGACTCCATTTTCAAACATCTATGAAGCAGCACTCCAAGGTCTCTTTGTTTAGCAACACTCCCCAGTATTTTACCATTAACTGCATATGTCCCACCCTGAGTTGCCTTTCCAAAATGCAACACCACACATTTATCGAAATTAAACTCTAGCTGACATTCCCCAGCCCAGAAACCCATTTGATCAAGGTCTGTTGTACTCTGAGGGAACCTTCTCCGCTGTCCACTACACCTCCAATTTTGGTGTCATCGCAAACTTACTAATTATCCCTCCCATGTTTACATCCAAATCATGTTTATAAATGACAAAAAGTGGTGGAACCAGCATCAATCACTATGTCACACTGGTGGTCACAGGTCTCCAGTCTAGGAAGCAACCTTCTATCACCACCCTCTGTCTCCAACCTTCTGCATCCAATTGGCTAGTTCCCCTTGTGTTCCATGTGACCTAATCTTGCTCACCAATCTACCATGCAGAACTTTGTTGAACGCCTTAACGAAGTACTTATAGATCATGTTCACCACTCTGCCTTCATCAATCCTCTTTGTTACCTCTTACAAAACTCCATTAAGTTAGTAAATCTGATTTCCCACACACAATGCCCCATGTTGACTATCCCTAATCTGCCCTTGCATTTCCAAATATATGTAAATCCAGTCCCTCAGGATCCTCTCTCAACATGTTACCCACCACCAATGTCAGACTCACCGGTCTATAGTTCCCTTGTCTCACCTTACCACATTTCTTGAATAATGGCACCACATTAGCCAACCTCCAGTCTTCTGGAACCTCACCTGTGACTACAGATGATACAAATATTTCAGCAAGGGGCAGAGCAATCACTTCTCTAGATTCCCTCAAGGTACACCTGAACAGTTCCTGTGGATTTACCAACCTTTATATGTTTTAAGATGTCCTGCACCTCCTCCTCTGGAATGTGGATATTTATCAAGATGTCACTATTTATTTTCCCAAGTTCTCTCGATTCCATCTTCTTCTTCACAATAAACACGTAAGTGAAACATTTGTTTAGCATCACCCATATCTCCTGTAGCACCACAGGTTGTCTTGCTGATCTTTAAAGGGCCCTATTCTCTCCTGAATTACCTTTTTCTCCTTAATGTAATCCCTTTGGATTCTCCTTAACCCTGCTTGCCAACACTATCTCATGTCCCATTTTTGTCTCCCTGATTTCCCTCTTATGTACACTTCTACTGCCTTTATACTCTTCTTGGGATTCTCTCGATCCCTGCTGTCTACATCTGACATATGCTTCTTGCTTACCTTGAGCAAAACCTCATTTTCTCTCATCATTCAGCAATCCTTAAAGCTACCAGCCTTGCCCTTCACCCATATGAGAACATACTGTCTCTGGACTCTCGTTGTCTCATTTTTGAAAGCTTCCCATTTCCCAGCTGTCCCTTTACCTGTGAACATTTGTCCCCAATCAACTTTTGAAAGTTCCTGCCTAATATCCTGCAAATTGACCTTCCTATAAATTTAGAACTTTAGCTTTTAGATCCGTTCTACCTTTCCAATCATTATTTTAAAACGAATATAATTATGGTTCCTGGCCCCAAAGTGCTCTCCCACTGACACCTCAGTCACCTACCCTGCCTTATCTCCAAAGAGTAGATCATGTTTTGTTCCTTTCGAAAGTACATCCATATACTGAATCAGAACATTTTCTTGTGCACACTTAACAAATTCCTCTCCAACCAAGTCATTAACACTATCGCAGTCTCAGTCTATGCTTTGCAAAGTTCAAATTCCCTAACATTACCAGCCTATCATTCTTACAGATAATTGAGATCACCTTACAAATTTGCTTTTCAATTTCCCCTGACTGTTTGGAATCCATAGTGCAATTCTAATAACGTGATTTTTCTTTTCTTATTTCTCTCTCCACTCTTGCGCCACTGCGCCTGCTGCCCCCCCCCCCCCCCCCCCCTCCCCAGCTCCCATCCCTCCCCCACCCCACCTTTCAATCCTTCCTCGAGCATCTATGCCCTGGAACATTGAGCTTCCAGTCCTGTCCATCCCTGAGCCTCAGTTCTGTAATTGCTATGATATCCCAGTCCCATGTTCCCAACCATGCCCTGAGTTCACCTGCCTTACCTGTTAGACCACTTGCCTTGAACTAAATATAGTTTATTCTATCACTCTTACCTCGCTGTCTGCTTTTTTCCTGCTTGCCCAAGTGTAATTGACTTGCCCCTTTTCCCAACTATACCAGTCTCAGACTGAGCCCTATCCTCACTTTCTCCCTCGGTGTCAATTCCATCTCCATTCCCCCAAACCAAGCAGCTCGAGCAACTCTCCCCACCAGTATATTAGTCTCCTTGCAATTCAGGTGCAACCTTTCCTTCTGAAACCGGTCTTTTCTACCCCAGAAGACATTCCTCTAGCCCCCTATTCCTACTCCCACTGGGACACGGCACTGGGAGTAATCCAGATATTACTGCTGTCGGAGTGACCGCTGTCTCTGAGGCAAGAAGACTCTGAAGGCCTGGGCAATTCAGCAGGAACAGCAGTTTACTCCAGCGGGGCTCGATTACAGCCAGGAGAGGAACTCCAGACCATCACACAGGACAATCCAGCTCTCTCTGTCAAACACCCGCACAATACCATTCTTACACTTTCTGACATCAAAGTTATGTCAGTCTACAAACTAACTGTTATTGTGCAGTTGATCATATCAAGTCCACAAGTCAACCAACTGGGCGATGATTCCATCAGGTCTGTAAGTCAGTTGGCCAGGCAGTTAATTACACCAGGTCTGTAAATCAATTACATCAAATTAATAATCCAATTAACTCGACATTTTGATGACATCAGGTCACTGTCTATTACATATCTACCGGTCAGATTCAAACACACGGTGCCTGATCACTGATGTGGTCACTTGTTTATCTTGTAACCTTTGTCCCTGAATATCCTGTGATCTGCTGAGGTCCTGCCCTGCTCACCCATATCAGTTCATCATTCCCAATGTCTCCGTGGGCGAGCTGGCCTGGCTTTACTGATGCAGAGAGTCAATCACCTTCAAACATCTTATTCTATGGGTTCGTGAGATATTGTACTATATGTTTCTTTATTTTTATATTAAGGCCCTTTATTTGCCAACCCACTCACAATCGCTCGGTATTTACTCCTTCCGCATTTCATTCAGTCATTCATCAAACTGTGGTCCCCCCACTCCCCAGCGCACGACCTCACCCGAAACTATGAAAAGATGAGAATACTAATCCCCCCCAGGAACCATCTACCGGGACTTGAACAGCTTGCAGGACATCAAACAAGTTGTCTCCATCAGCACGGACCTGTTAGATACAGATTGAATGGGGTCTCTGTCCCCTTTAAGAAAGTTACTGTCAAATAGCGCCTCCGTGAAATGGAATGAATGAGGGAGGAGACCGACAATAGGGAGTGAAATCTCAAAACCCAGCCGCGGGAATCCGTTTACTGAGCCCTCTGCTTTTATTAAGTACATCTATAACTTCTGATTTGGTTAAATCATATAAGCCTGATATTCTTTCTCGTACTCTCTACCCTAAAAGGACTCACACCCTCATCCCATCCTACAACTACCTTTCGGGTCGACTTTTTAAAATTCTTGCCTAAATTCCTATTTTCTCTCCTCAGAACCTCGTCCTTTTCCCATCCTGTATCACGGGTTCCAATGTGTACAGTTACATCCTGCTGGTCCCTCTCCCCTTTGGGAATATTCTGCACCCTCTCTGAGATAGTTTAGATTAGATTAGATTACATTACAGTGTGGAAACAGGCCCTACGGCCCAACAAGTCCACACCGCCCCGCCGAAGCGCAACCCACCCATACCCCTACATTTACCCCTTACCTAACACTGTGGGCAATTTAGCATGGCCAATTCACCTGACCTGCACACCTTTGGACTGTGGGAGGAAACCGGAGCACCCGGAGGAAACCCACGCCGACACGGGGAGAATGTGCAAACTCTGAATTGCCTGTACTGAGGGGATATTTGAATAACTGCCTGGACCCAGTTTGGAAGCTCTCTGGACAGATTTCAGAGCCCATCATTGACTCACTCTTTATTGGAGGAACAGTGAGGTGCAGCAGCACTATGTTTGAATTCAGGCCTTTCCAAAGCCGTTTTCAATGTATTTGGTCGGGCAGTGTGTTGGGAAGGTGACCCAGCTGGTTACTGCAGTTATTGAATTAAGTTGTGTACTCGGCTTATTGAAGTGAAAAATAGTTAAATTGTCTTCAACTGAAAAAGATAGTTTGGTCCGGCTTGATTTTAAAATTGAAAGAAATCAAGACATGTTAACTCTTTATTGTAGACGTCATAAAACTGACCTGCAGTATATTCCTCACAGACTAATCCAGCAACAATCGAACATGGTCACACTCACAGAATCCCACTTTACAGACAATATCCCAGACAACACAATGATCATCTCAGGGCAGGTCCTGTCCCACTGGCAGGACAGAGCCAGCAGAGGGAACAGCTCCGTGGGATACAGTCAAGAGGGCTGTGCTCTGGAAGTGCTCAGCATTGATGCCAGACCCCATGAAGCCTCATGACATCAGGTTAAACATGGACACGGAAACATTCTGTGTGTCTTAAAAAGTATTAAGGTAAATAAGTCCCTGGGTCCTGATGGGATCGATCCCAGAATATTGAGGGAGACAAGAGAACAAATTGCTGCAGCATTGACAGACATCTTTGTATTCTCTCTGGCCACAGGTGAGGTCCCAGAGGCCTGGAGAATAGCTGATGTTGTCCCATTGTTTAAGAAGGGTAGCAGGGATAACCCTGGGAATTACAGACTTGTGAGCCTTAGTCACTGTTAGGGAAATGATTGGAAAAGATTCAAACGGACAAGATCTGTATGCATTTAGAAGAAAATGGATTTAATAGTGACAGACAGCTTGATTTTGTGCAGGAGAGGTCGTGCCTTACCATCTTGACCACGTTTTTTGAGGAGATGATGAAGATGAATGATGAGGGAAAACCAGTTGATGTTGTCCACGTGGACATCAATAAAACCTTTGACAAGTCCCCTCGTGGCAGACTGGTACAGAATGTGAAGTCACATGGTATTGGGGGTGAGCTGGCAGGATGTAGCTTCCTATTTAGAACTGACTCAATCATAGGAGACAGAGGGGAGTGGTGGAGGACGCTTTTCAGAATGGAGGGCTGTGACTAGTGGTGTCCCACAGGGGTGAGAGCTGGGACCTCTACTGTTCATGGTCTTTATAAACAATTTGGAAGAAAACGTAGCTGGTCTAAGTTTGCAGACGATAAAAAGATTGGGATGATACAAAGATTGATGGAGTTGTAGATATTGAAGAGGATTGTCAGAGGAAACAACAGTATATAGATCAGTTGGAGGCATGGACATAAAAATTGCAGCTGGAGCTTAATCCAGACAAATGTGATTTGATACATTTGGGAAGGTCAAGTACGGTTGGAAATTATACAGTGAATCGCAGAACCCTTCGGAGAATTAACATGCAGAGGGATCTGGGTGTGCAGGTCCACAGATCACTGAAGATGGCAGTGCTGGTGGATAAGGGGGTAAAAAAAGCCTATGCCAAAATTACCTTCATTGGAAGGGGCATTGAGTATATGGATAGTACAAAGATGTGCAGGTTAGGTGAAGTGGTCAAGCTAAATTTCCCATGGTGTTCAGGGATATGTAGGTTAGGTGCATTAGTCAGGGGAAATATAGAGTAATAGGGGAGGGGAATGGGTCAGGGTGGGATACTCTTCACAGGATCGATGTGGACGTGTTGGACCAAATGCCCTGTTTCCACACTGTAGGCATTCTATTATTTCTATGTTAGGAAAGTTTTGCTAAAGCTTTATAGAACTTCAGTTTGGCTGCACTTGGAATATTGTGTCCAGCTCTGATCACCACACGACTAGAAGAATATAGATGCTTTGGAGGGGGTACAGAACAGGTTTACCAGGGTGTTGCCTTGGTATGGGGGATTTTGAAGAATGGTTAGATAGACTAGATTTGTTTTCACTGGAGTGCAGGACATTGAGGGCTGACCCAGTAGAAGTTTATAAGATTGTGAATGGCATTGGATGAAGTGGAAATATGAGACTTTTTCCCAGGGTGGAGGGGTCAATTACAAGGGACACAGGTTCAAACCACGAGGAGGGAAGTTTAAAAGAGATGTGCAAGGCCCGTTTTTCACACAAAGGGTGGTGAGTGCCTGGAATGTACTGCCAAAGGAAGTGATAGAAGCAGACACATTAGCAGCATTCAAGGGATGCCTGGACAAATACACAAATAGGAAGGGAATAGAGGGATACGGATCTTGGAAATGAAGACAGTTTTAGTATGGAAGGGTAAAATGTGTCAACGCAGGCTTGGAGGGCCGCAGGGCCTGTTCCTGTGCTGTATTGTTCTTTGTTCTTCTCTGTTCAGCGAGCTCTTCCTGTATTGAAAACACTGGAACAGGGATGCTATGAAAAGGCAGTAACCAGGTCACAGCTCCAGCTCACTGAGATACAGACCCACCTTTGAGGATACAGTCCCAGATGTGGCTTTCCCAGACTAGTGCACATGGAAGTTTGAATATTGAGTTTTACTTTTGAAAAGACACCTCCCCTGGATACTTTTGATATAAAATATCTGTGCAATCATATTTTCAGAACTCCAGTGACTTTCCAGTCAGATCAGTACTCTGAACCCCTTGATTAGATTTCAGTCTGTTACTCACTCCGGGATATTTACTATTCGATATAGAAACCTGTTGGAAAACACAAGAAAGAAATTACTGGAGAAACGCAGCAGGTCAGGCAGTATCTGTGGGGGAATAAGAGAGTTAACGTTTCTAATCCAGTATCACTGGGTATTTGAAACAAGGATCCCTTCCTCCTAGGAACTGAGACTTCTCTGAACTGTTTCCAGTTCAAGTATATCCTTTTAATAAAGGAAACCAAAACTGAACGCAGTACTCAATGTGTGGTCTGAACAGTGACTGTGCGGTTGTAAGACCTCCCTCTTTTTATACATTACTCCCTTACATTAAAGGTCAATATCCCATGTGATTACCGAATTCTTTGATGTACCTGTATACTACTCTTTTAGATTCCTGTACAAGAACAGGCAGATCCCCCTCCTACAGAATTCTGTAGTCTGTCTCCTTTTAAATAATATTCTGCTCTCGGTTATTCCTGTCAATCAAACAACCTCATGCCACAGCCGCATTACACTCCAGGTTCCTTTTCCTTCCCATTTGCTCAAACCAGTAGTTTAATGTGATTATAAATAGTTGAGGTCTCAGCATTGATCTCTGTGACACTCCATTAGTTACCAGTCTGAAACTGAAGCCTTTATTCTGATTCTCTGTTTCATGGTTATCAGGCTTTCGTCTTCTACCCTGCTTATATATCATCACTGGCAAAATACAACAATATCTTATGCAGCATCTTTTACACAGCTCCTTGTGCAGCGCTTTATAAAATCATGAGGGGCCAGAGACAAGATGAATAGCCAAGGTCTTTTCCCCAGGGCAGGGGAGTCCAAAACCAGATGGCACAGGTTTAAGGTGAGAGGGGAAAGATTTAAAAGGGACCTGAGGGGTGACATTTTCATGCAGAGAGGGTGTGTGCATGGAATGGGCTGCCAGAGAAAGTGGTCCAGGCAGGTACAATTACAACATTTCAGAGACATTTGGACAGGGACATGAATAGGAAAGATTTAAAGGGATAAATAAATATTGACCTGTTTCCAGAACACTGAAAGTAAATGTAATCTTGAACATTAGTGACGACCGAGTTGACACTGACATTTTTTACACCGACTCCCACAGCTACCTGGATTACACCTCTTCCCACCCTATCTCTTGCAAAAATGCCATCCCGTATTCCCAATTTCTCCGCCTCCGCCGTATCTGCTCCCAGGAGGACCGGTTCCACCACAGAACACACCAGATGGCCTCCTTCTTTAGAGACCGCAATTTTCCTTCCCACGTGGTTAAAGATGCCCTCCAACGCATCTCGTCCACATCCTGCACCTCCGCACTCAGACCCCACCCCTCCAACCGTAACAAGGACAGAACGCCCCTGGTGCTCACCTTGCACCCTACAAACCTCCGCATAAACCAAATCATCCGCCGACATTTCCGCCACCTCCAAAAGGACCCCACCACCAGGGATATATTTCCCTTCCCACTCCTTTCCACCTTCCGCAAAGACTGTTCCCTCCATGACTACCTGGTCAGGTCCACGCCCCCCTACGACCCACCCTCCCATCCAGACACTTTCCCCTGCCACCGCAGGAACTGTAAACCTGTGCCCACACCTCTTCCCTCACCTTTATCCAAGGCCCTAAAGGAGCCTTCCATATCCATCAAAATGCTACCTGCACATCCACTAATATCATTTATTGTATCCGTTGCTCCCGATGCGGTCTCCTCTACATTGGGGAGACTGGGCGCCTCCTAGCAGAGCGCTTTAGGGAACATCTCCGAGACACCCGCACCAATCAACCAAACTGCCCCGTGGCCCAACATTTCAACTCCCCTTCCCACTCTGCCGAGGACATGGACGTCCTGGGCGTCCTTCACCGCCACTCCCTCACCACCAGACGCCTGGAGGAAGAACGCCTCATCTTCCGCCTCGGAACACTTCAACCCCAGGGCATCAATGTGGACTTCAACAGCTTCCTCATTTCCCCTTGCCCCACCTCATCCTAGTTTCAAACTTTCAGTCCCCTTGACTTGTCCGGACTTGTCCGACCTGCCTAGCTCCTTTTCCACCTATCCACTCCACTCTCTCCTCCCTGACCTATCACCTTCATCTCCTCCCCCACTCACCCATTTTACTCTATGCTACTCTCTCCCCACCCCCACCCTCCCCTAGCTTATCTCTCCAGGCTTCAGGCTCTCTGCTTTTATTCCTGATAAAGGGCATTTGCCCGAAACGTCGATTTTGCTGAAGCTCCTCGGATGCTCCCTGAACTGCTGTGCTCTTCCAGCACCATTGATCCAGAATCTGGTTTCCAGCATCTGCAGTCATTGTTTTTACCTTGTAATCTTGAACAACCCTATTACAGTCCTTGTCCAGAATTGCATGCGAGACAATCTATTTTACTGAATTTGCCTGTGCCAAGGATGTGTTTATGGAATGTTACTCCAATGGAGCAGTTGCTGTTTATGAGATAAATAACCCATTATTCTGGTAAGTTTTCCAATAGTTATTCCAACTCTTCTTTCTTTTGTCTGTAATTTGATTTTGACTTTATTGTCACGTGTACTCAGTACAAAGGTGTAGGAATACAGTGAGAAGTGTATAATGTCACCACACAATGCACTATCTTAGGGACAAATACCTAGTCATAGGATCTTAAGAAGAAGTTAGAAAGAAAGAACAAACTTAACAATTAACCCTTTTTTATTTTTACAGTAATAATAGTGCTGCATAAAATATATGATGTCAGGAGTGTGATGGAATCCTTCCCACTTGCCTGGATGGGTGCAGCTCCAACAACACTCAAGAAGCTTGACACCATCCAGGACCAAGCAACCCGCTTGATTGGCACCACATCCACAAACCGGTGCTCAGGAGCAGCAGTGTGTCTATCTACAAGATGCTCCGCAGCAATTCACCAAAGATCTTTAGGCAGCACCTTCCAAATTCACGACTGCTTCCATCTAGAAAGATAACAACAATCGCACAACAATCAACAGACAGGAGGGTTCCCTCCCAGTTGGGGAACACTTCAGTGGTCCAGAACATTCAACCTCGGACCTTCGGTGACCATCCTCCAAGGTGGACTTCGGGACAGGCAGCAGAGGAAAGTGGCCGAGCAGAGGCTGATAGCTAAGTTCAGTACCCATTGGGAGGGTCTCAACCGGGACCTTGGGTTCATGTCACATTACAGGTGATCACCATTGCACTACACACACACGCACAGATATTCCTACACACACACACTCTCACATACACACTAACACAGGTACACACAGATACGCACACAGACACCCACACACACCCTTATATGCACACACATTCCCACACTCACACATGCACCCCCTCACATACTTAAGACACTCTGCACTCACTACACACACACACCCACACACACACACTTTCTCACATTCACAAACCCCACCCCAGTCAGACACACACAGACAAAGACCCACATGCACACATATATTTTGTGGGGTGAATTTGTACTTGCAGAGTTACATTGCACTTTGCTCAAAAACTGCATACATTCATGTAGAACTCTGAGCTCAAAAACTGCATGAATTTATGTAAAACTCTGTTATCTCACTTTTTAGATTAGATTCAATCTAAACATCATGGCATCGACAGAGAACACAGGGGGCCAACACCTTCAACATATTGTCTAGCTATCACCATTGTTAACAGCTAACCTGAGAATGCAACTTTAAAAAAACAGGGGTTTGTGATTTACACATGAAAGAAATGAAACTACCACTGTATTCTAACAGATGAAAGGCTTAACCGACAATCAATTTTTTAATGTATAATTTCAGTTACATCACACTGCAAATTTTTGCTATAAATTCTGTGTTACGATCGAGCCCTCCACAATCACGTGATGAAGGAGCGTCGCTCCGAAAGCTAGTGTGCTTCCAATTAAACCTGTTGGACTATAACCTGGTGTTGTGTGATTTTTAACTTTGTA
This sequence comes from Chiloscyllium plagiosum, assembly GCF_037043375.1. Taxonomy (NCBI): domain Eukaryota; kingdom Metazoa; phylum Chordata; class Chondrichthyes; order Orectolobiformes; family Hemiscylliidae; genus Chiloscyllium; species Chiloscyllium plagiosum. The sequence continues at coordinate 53,281,811 of NW_028270167.1, forward strand.
CACCCCAGTCCAACACCAGCATCTCCAAATCATATCGAGAAGGACAATGGGCAGCAAGTACCTGGGAACATCACCGGCAAGTTCCCCTCCAAGCCACTCACCATCCTGACTTGGAAATTTGCCGTTGTTCCTTCACAGTCGTTGGGTCAGAATCCTGGAATTCCCTCCCAACCAGCATTGTGGGTCAACCACACCTGGCTGAGAGATGGTCACACCGGGCGGAGAGATCCGTAGTCCGGGCTGACAGATCACCACACCAGGCAGAGAGATAGGTATGCCGGGCTGAGATATCACCATGCTGGGCTAAGAGATCCTCAGGCTGGGCTAAGTGATCACTATGCTGGGCTGAGAGATCATCACATCAGGCCGAGAGATCACCACGCTGGGCTAAGAGATCACCACGCTGGGCTGAGAGATCACCATGCCAGGCTGAGAGATCACCATGCCAGGCTGAGAGATCGCCACACTTGAATAGTTAAGAAATTCAGCATGTTGCTGTCCAGAGGGACCTGGGTGAATCTCAGAAGATTGGTCTGCAGGTGGAACAGTTTATTAAAAAGGCAAATGGAATTTTGTCCTTCATTGCTAAAGGGATTGAGTTTAAAAGCAGAGAAGGTATGTTGCAGCTGTATAGGATGCTGGCGAGGTCACAGTAGAAATACTGCGTGCAGTTTTGGTCTCCTTGGACTGGCAAAGGATGGACTGGCACTGGAGGAAGTACAGAGGAGGTTCACTCGGTTGATTTCAGAGTTGAGGGGTTTGGCTCCTGAGGAGAGACTGAGCAGACTGGATTATATTCACTGGCCCCCATAATGTCTTCTCTAGCCTCTTGCAGTGATCTTGGAGATATTGGTCAGGACCAGGAGATTTATCCACCTTCGTACATTCTAATACAACCAACACCTTCTCTACTGTGAAACAAACTATCACCAAGATATAAGCCCTAACGTCCCCAAGTTCCCAATCTTCATGTTATTCTCCACGGTAAACACAGGGGAGAAATATTCATTGAGACCCTCAACCATCTCCTGTGGTTCTACACACATATGTCTCCAGTTATTCTTTCTCCTTTTTACTGAAATAATTTCTTTGGAGATTTGGTGGTTGTTTAAAGGCGCGAAGTGGAGATATGGGGAAGGTCTTGGCGAGGTGCTGATCCTCATTGATAATGTGTTGCAGGCTGCGAAGAACATGGTGTAGTCTTTTGGCTCCTGGGAAGGACTGGACAATGAAGGGTACCCTGTCGGTTGCAGCCTGTGTCTGTCTCCTGAGGAGGTCATTATGGTTTCTCACTGTGACACATTGGAATTAGTGGTTGATCGTATCCCGTTCTTATGGGGGCATCCTTGAGTTCAGGTTTGAACAAGACTTCTCTACACAGGACCTCCAACCAACACTATACAGCAGGTATATTGCCGACATTTCCTTCCACTGCCCCCATGGTGAGGAGTCACTGAAACAACTACACAGTGATATCAATGATTTCATCCCATCATCAAACTCACCACAGACTACTCTTTAGTAACTGTCTCATTCTTGGACACCTCACTGTACTGCAAACCCATAGATAACCTCAAAATGCTCCACTTCTCTAGCTTCCACCCGAAACATATTAAAACAGCCATCCCCTATGGACAAGCCCTATGCACACACAGGATCTTTTTAGATGAAGAGGAACGTGAGAGACACTTGGAAGTACTCAAGGATGCCTTCATAAAAGGGTATGATGCTCAACTCATCGACCACCAGTTCCAACGTGCCACAGCAAGAAACCGTAATGACCTCCTCAGGAGACAGACACAGCCTACAACTGACAGGGTACTCTTCATGTTCCAGTACTTCCCGGGAGCTGAAAGACTACAGCATGTTGTTCACAGCCAGCAACACATTATCAATGGGGATGAGCACCTCATCAAGAGCTTCCCTTCACTTCTCACCTTTAAACAACCACCAAACCTCAAACAAATCAATGTTCGCAGCAAACTGCCCGACTTTCAGCACAACACCATACAATCTTGTCACAGTGAACGCTGTCGGACGGATCAGAGTGTTGAAACGGATACCACCATTACCTGGGGGACACCACCCACCAGGTACATGACAGGTAATCATGTGACTTGGCCAATGTGGTCTATCTCCTCCGCTGCAGGCAAAGATGCCCCGAGGCATGGTACATTGGCAAGACTGAACAGAGGCTATGGCAATGGATGAATAGACACCACACAACAATCAACAGACAGGAGGGTTCCCTCCCAGTCGGATAACACTTCAGCGGTCCAGGACATTCAACCCTCAGACCTTTGGCTGACCATCCTTCAAGATAGTTTGGTACTCATGGGGATGGCCTCAACTGAGACTTTGGGGTCATGTCACATTGCAGGTGACCCCACTGCACTACACACACACACACACACACACTCCTACAGACCCATACACTCACGCTGACCCTCTCTCACACACAAGCTCTCTGTCATACGCTCATACATACACACCCACACTCACACGTACACACACACTCTCATCGACTTATACAGCTTTAACACTCACACTCAGACACATGCGCACACTCTCTCACAGACACTTATACACCCCCTCCCACCATCACACACACACACACACACACACACACACACACGCACACGCACGTATGTGGGGACAATTTGTACTTGCAGAATTACATTTTATTTTGTTCAAAAACCATGGGAGATTCTAAAAATCCTTTTTTTTCAGAAAAAGAATCAGCCTGAACATCTGGGCACAGACAGCCTCCCACAGGGTACCTTCAATGCATTACCTGAGCTGACATGGCATCTATTGGTAAAGTTCACTTGAGAATGTAACTAAAAAAAAGTTCTGGGATTTTCATATGAAACAACTGAAAACAACATGGTCATTCTAAAAGATGAGAAACATAACAAACAATTCAGGTCTTTTTCAATATATAATTTCAGTTGCATCACACTATAAACTTTTGCAATAAACTCTGTGTCTTATGATCTTATATTCCACAACCACCTGATGAAGGAGCAGTGCTCCAAAAGCTAGTGCTTCCAAATAAACCTGTTGGACTATCACTTGGTGCTGTGTAATTTTAAACGTTGTTCACCCCAGTCCAACACCGGCACCTTCAAATCAGGATTGATGAAGGCAGTGTGGATCATCGCTTTTTGTCATTTATATAAATGATTTGAATGTGACCATTGGAGGTAGAGTCAGTAATTTTGCAGATGACGCCAAAATTGGATATGTAGTGGACAGCAATAATTCCCACAGAGTACCACGGGACCTTGGTCAGATGGGTTACTGGGCTGAGGAGTGGCCGATGGAGTTTAATTTAGATAAACGTGAGGTGCTGCATTTTGGAAAGGCAACTCAGGGTGGGACATATGCACTTAATGGCAAGGTCCTGGGGAGTGTTACTAAACAAAGAGACCTTGGAATGCTGGTTCATAGATGTTTGAAAGTGGACTCACAGGTAGGCAGGGGACTGAAGAAGGTGTTTGGTATTTAGATTCAGATGTAAACTTTATTGTTACGTGTTCTCAAGTACAGGAGTACAGTGAAATGTGTACAAATGTCATCAAACACTGTACACATAGTAACTTAAAAACTAAGTAAGAGGGAAAGCATGACAGTGTTTCTTATTATAAGTAGAAAAATCAAGAAATAAAGTTCAATGTCAACATTACAGTCCTTCGTAATGTTAAGTTGAACAATGAAGGAATAACAGTAAAAGTTGCCCAGTGTTTCTGAAGTGCATTCCCTGTAAAGGCTCGATCTCCTTTGCTTGGGCCTACTGTTTGGGAAACCTCTATCTCCCTGCTCTCGATGCTGCAGATGCTGGGGGTAGGCGTGGGGGGTATCTCCCTCATTCCGGCTTGCTCTGACCATGTTAGGCTCGGGCCCACAGCCACATCCACACCCCAGATGGTCATCCGACAGCACTCAGGACCCACGGCCGCTGTCACACTTCCCACAATGCATCACCACTGCTGCCTCTCGACAGAATTCCAGAAGGGAAGGAAAATATATACTGGAAGGAGAGCGAGGGAAAGGAAATATGGCCAGCCAGGAGCAGATGGGCCGAATGTGTCTGTTCCGCAATCTTGGAAAACTTGCTTACTCTCTCCCTCACATTGCCCGCTCCCACTCTCTCTCTCCCTCACACTGCTCTCTCAATAGACAATAGGTGCAGGAGTAGGCCATTCTGCCCTTCGAGCATGCACCACCATTCATTAGATCATGGCTGATCATCCTTAATCAGTATCCTCTTCCTGCCTTATCTCCATAACCCTTGATTCCACAATCCTTGAGAGCTCTATCCAACTCTTTCTTAAATGAATCCAGAGACTGGGCCTCCACTGCCCTCTGGGGCAGAGCATTCCACACAGCCACCACTCTCTGGGTGAAGACGTTTCTCCTCATCGCTGTCCTAAATGGTCTACCCCGTATTTTAAGCTGTGTCCTCTGGTTCGGCACTCACCCATCAGCGGAAACATGTTTCCTGCCTCCAGAGTGTCCAATCCTTTAATAATCTCAATTTGATGTCTCAATCAGATCCCCTCTCAGTCTTCTAAACTCAAGGGTATACCACCCCAGTCGCTCCAGTCTTTCAGTGTAAGGTAATCCCACCATTCTAGGAATTGACCTCGTGACACTACGCTGCACTTTCCTCAAATTTGGGGACCAGAACTGCACACAGTACTCCAGGTGTGGTCTCACCCAGGGCCCTGTACAGCTGCAGAAGAACCTCTTTGCTTCTATACTCAATCCCTCTTGTTATGAAGGCCAGCATGCTATTAGCCTTCTTCACTACCTGCTGTACCTGAATGCTTACCTTCATTGACTGGTGTACAAGAACACCCAGATCTCTCTGTACTGCCCCTTTACTAAATTGATTCCATCTAGGTAGTAATCTGCCTTCCTGTTCTTGCCACCAAAGTGGATAACCATACATTTATCCACATTAAACTGCATCTGCCATGCATCTAACCACTCACCTAACTTGCCAGGTCACCCTGTAATCTCCTAACATCCTAATCACATTTCACCCTGCCACCCAACTTGGTATTATTAGCAAATTTGCTAATGTTATTACTAATACCATCTTCTATATCATTAACATATATTTTAAAAAGCTGCGGTCCCAGTACTGATCACTGCGGAACCACACTGGTCACTGCCTGCCATTCCGAAATGGAGCCGTTTATCACTACTCTTTGTTTCCTATCAGCCAACCAACTTTCAATCCAAGTTAGTACTTTGCCCCCCATACCATGCGCCCTAATTTTGCTCACTATCCTCTTATGTGGGACTTTATCAAAAGCTTTCTGAAAGTCCAGGTACACTACATCTACTGGACCTCCCTCGTCCATTTTCAGAGTTACATCCTCAAAAACTGCCAGAAGATTAGTCAAGTATGATTTCCACTTCATAAATCCATGCTGACTCTGACCTATCCTGTTACTACTATCCAGATGTATCGTAATTTCATCCTTTGAAATAGACACCAGCATCTTTTCCACCACTGAGGTCAGACTAACTGGTCTATAATTTCCTGCTTTCTCTCTCCCAACTTTCTTAAAAAGTGGTACAACATTAGCCACCTTCCAATCCGCAGGAACTGATCCCGAATCTATTGAACTCTGGAAAATAATCAACAACGCATCCACGATTTCTCGAGCCACCTCCTTCAGTACCCTGGGATGTGGACCATCAGGCCCCGGGGACTTATCAACCTTCAGACCTAACAGTCTCTCCAACACCAAATCCTGGCAAATATAAATTCCCTTCAGTTCAGGTCCTTCAGCCACTGTTACCTCAGGGAGATTGCTTGTGTCTTCCCCAGTGAACACAGATCTGAAGTACCAATTCAATTCTTCTGCCATGTCTTTGTTCCCCGTAATATATTCCCCTGTTTCTGTCTTCAAGCGCCCAATTTTAGTCCTAAACATTTTTTTGCCTTTCACATACCTAAAAAACTTTTACTATCATCCTTTATATTATTGGCCAGTTCGTACCTCATTTTTTCTCTGCATATTTCCTTCTTAGTAATCCTCTATTGTTCTTTAAAAGCTTCCCAGTCCTCCGTTTTCCCACTTATCTTTGCTATGTTATACTTTTTCTCTTTTGACTTTATATGTTTCTTAACTTCCCTCATCAGCCATGGCCACCCCTGCCTCCTCCTAGGATCTTTCTTCCTTCTTGGAATGAACTCATCCTGCAACTTCTGCATTATACACAGAAATATCCGCCATTGTTCCTCCACGGTCATCCCTGCTAAGGTATTGAACCATTGAACTTTGGCCAGCTCCTCCCTCATAGCTCCATAGTTCCCTTCATTCAACTGAAAAATTTTCACCTCCGACTGTACCCTCTCCCTTTCAAATTGCAGATTGAAGCTTATTGTATTATGGTCACTACTTCCCAATGGCTCCTTCACTTCGAGGTCTCTGACCAATTCTGTTTCGTTGCATTATACCAGATCCAGAATTGCCTTCTCCCTGGTCGGCTCCAGCACCAGCTGTTCTAAGAATCCATTTCTGAGGCACTCCACAAAGTCTCTTTCTTGAGGTCCAATACCATCCTGATTCTCCCAGTCTACCTGCATGTTGAAATCCCCCATAACAACTGTAGTAACATCTCTGCGACAGGCCAATTTCAGCTCCTGATTTAACTTACATCCGGCATCCAGACTGGGGGCCTGTAGATAACTCCCAAGAGGGTCTTTTTACCCTTCGTATTTCTCAGCTCTATCCACACTGACTCTACATCCCCTGATCCTAGGTTCCCCCCGCGCAAGGGACTGAATATCATCCCTTACCAACATGGTCACCCCACTCCCTCTGCCCGTCAGTCTGTCCTTACGATAGCACGTGTAGCCTTGAATATTCATTTCCCAGGCCCTGTCCACTTGAAGCCACGTCTCAGTTATCCCCACAATTTCCAAAAGAGCCTCAAGCTCATCCATCTTATTTCTAATGCTTCGTGCATTCATATATAGTATTTTTAATTTGTTACTGCCCTCACCCTTCCCATCAACTCCTATTTCACTCAATCTTACAACATGATCCCTTTTTGAGATTTCTGCTTCATTGATACAGAAATGATACAGTTGTCTTTCTTGACTTCCCTTGTTCTAACTTTCCCTCCAATTTCCTTCTTAAACATCCAGTTTGCCCCCCCCCCCCCCCCGCCGCTACTTAGTTTAAACGTAGCTGTGTTGCAGTAGCAAACCTGCCTGCCAGAATGCTGGTCCCTAACCTATTAAGATGCAAACCATCTCTCTTGTAGAATTTATGCTTACCACAAAACATAACCCAGTGATCCAAGAATTTAAATCCTTGCTTCCTGCAGCAGTTCCCCAGCCACATGTTCAAGTCCATTATCTCCCTGTTTCTGGCCTCAACAGCCCGAGGAAGTGGAAACAAACCGGAGATAACCACCCTGGACATCATGCTTTTCAGCCTTCTTCCCAGTTCTCCGAAGTCCCGCTGTAGTATGTTCCTCCTCTTCTTCCCGACATAATTTGTGCTGACATGTACCACCACCTCTGGCTCTTCGCCTTCGTCCTTGAGGATGTCCTGCACTCTGTGATGTCTTTAACCCTGGCACCAGGAAGGCAACACACCATCCTTAAGTCCCACCTGCTGCCACAAAAAGCCCGGTCAGTTCCTCTTATGATGGAGACCCCTATTACTTCGGCTCTGTGCAATGTCCGACTCTTCCGCTCTGCCTCTGCGCCAACTTTTGATTGACAGACCTGGCTGCCTCGCGGACTGGCAGTGTCATCTGTCTCTACTGTTTCCAAAAGATTCAACTTGTTCCTGACAGGTACTTCCCCCGGGGTCTCTTGCACCTGTCTCCTCTCTGCCTTCCTCATCGTCTGCTCTCTTCTGCTCTCTTCTGGTACGATTGGTGTAATAACCTCACTGAAGGTCTTGTCCAGAAAGATCTCGTTCTCTCAGATGAGAGTAAGATCCTCGAGTTCTTTCATCTGTGCTGCAATGTGTTCTGTCAGTAGCTGAACGTGCACACACTTTCCACACTTAAACGAGCCAGACACACCAGAGTCGTTGACCTCCCACATCAAGCACGTAGCGCACTGAACCAGCTTGGCAGTCATGTCTTCACCCTCTTCAACTGTGGCGTAATCACTTCTCTCAACCTGCTTGTCAAAGACTCCTGAGCTAAAGCCTCACTATCCAATCCACAGAAACTTCCTTGGACCCTCTTTTTGGGGGCAAGTCTGTGGACATTTAATTTTGGTTAGAGGAGGAGGGAGGGAGGGAGGCCCTACTTTGTAGGACCTAGGTTCCAGAACACACCCATTCAAATAACAATCACTTACCCTCCCGACCGGCTTTTCTCTCCCACTCTCTCCCTCACACTGCCCACTCTCATTCTCTCTCTCCCTCACACTGCCCACTCTCATTCTCTCTCTCCCTCACACTGCCCACTCTCATTCTCTCTCTCCCTCACACTGCCCACTCTCATTCTCTCTCTCCATCACACTGCCCGCTCCCACTCTCTCTCTCCCTCACACTGCCCACTCTCATTCTCTCTCTCCCTCACACTGCCCACTCTCATTCTCTCTCTCCCTCACACTGCCCGCTCCCACTCTCTCTCCCTCACACTGCCCGCTCCAACTCTCTCTCCCTCACACTGCCCGCTCCCACTCTCTCTCTCCCTCACACTGCCCACTCTCATTCTCTCTCTCCCTCACACTGCCCACTCTCATTCTCTCTCTTCCTCACACTGCCCGCTCCAACTCTCTCTCCCTCACACTGCCCGCTCCCACTCTCTCTCCCTCACACTGCTGACTCCCACTCTCTCTCTCCCTCACACTGCCCGCTGCCACTCTCTCTCCCTCACACTGTCGGCACCCACTCTCTCTCTCCCTCACTCTGACCGCTCTCACTCTCTCTCCCTCACACTGCCGGCTCCCACTCTCTCTCTCCCTCACTCTGTCCACTCTCACTCTCTCTCCCTCACACTGCCTGCTCCCACTCTCTCTCTCCCTCACTCTGCCCGCTCCCACTCTCTCTCCCTCACACTGCCTGCTCCCACTCTCTCCCCCTCACTCTGACCGCTCCCACTCTCTCTGTCCCTCACACTGCCTGCTCCCACTCTCTCTCCCTCACACTGCTGACTCCCACTCTCTCTCTCCCTCACACTGCCCACTCTCACTCACTCTCTCCTTCACACTGCCTGCTCCCACTCTCTCTCCCTCACACTGCTGACTCCCACTCTCTCTCTCCCTCAACCTGCCCACTCTCACTCACTCTCTCCCTCACACTGCCTGCTCCGACTCTCTCTCTCCCTCACACTGCCCGCTCCCACTCACTCTCTCCCTCATACTGTCGGCCCCCACTCTCTCTTTCCCTCACACTGCCCACTCCCTCTCTCTCTCTCTCTCTCTCCCTCACACTGCCGGCTCCCACTCTCTCTCTCCCTCACCCTACCCGCTCCCACTCTCTCTTTCCCTCACACCGCCCATTCCCATTCACTCTCTCCCTCACAATGTCGGCTCCCACTCTCTCTCTCCGTCACAATGCCCGCTCCCTCTCTCTCACTCTCCCTCACACTGCCCGCTCCCACTCATTCTGTCCCTCACACTTTCGGCCCCCACTCTCTCTCTCCCTCACACAGCCCGCTCCCACTCTCTCTCTCCCTCACACAGCCCGCTCCCACTCTCTCTCTCTCTCACACTGCCAGCCCCCACTCTCTCTCTCTCCCTCACACTACCCGCTCCCACTCTCTCTCTCCCTCACACAGCCCGCTCCTACTCTCTCTCTCCCTCACACAGCCCGCTCCCACTCACTCTCTCCCTCACACTGCCAGCCCCCACTCTCTCTCTCTCTCCCTCGCACTGCCCGCTCCTACTCTCTCTCTCTCCCTCACTCTGCCGGTCACACTCTCTCTCTCTCACCGCCCGCTCCCACTCTCTCTCCCTCACACTGCCCGCTCCCACTCTCTCTCTCCCTCGCACTGCCCGCTCCTACTCTCTCTCTCTCCCTCACTCTGCCGGTCACACTCTCTCTCTCTCTCTCTCACTGCCCGCTCCCACTCTCTCTCCCTCACACTGCCCGCTCCCACTCTCTCTCACCGCCCGCTCCCACTCTCTCTCCCTTACACTGCCAGCCCCCACTCTCTCTCTCCCTCGCACTGCCCGCTCCTACTCTCTCTCTCTCCCTCACTCTGCCGGTCACACTATCTCTCTCTCTCTCACTGCCCGCTCCCACTCTCTCTCCCTCACACTGCCCGCTCCCACTCTCTCTCACCGCCCGCTCCCACTCTCTCTTCCTTACACTGCCGGCTCCCACTCTCTCCCTCACATTACTGAGTCCCACTCTCTCTCTCCTTGACACTCCCACTCCATTCCTCTTTCTCCTCTGCACAACTGGGTCTCACTCTGTTGCTTTTCTTGGTCAGTGCATTGAGTATAGGAGTTGGGAGGCCATGTTGTTTCTGTGAAGGACATTGGTTAACGCACTATTGGAAGACTGCTTTCAATTCTGGTCTCCCCCCATCGGAAGGACGTTGAGAAACTTGAAAGTGTTCAGAAAAGGTTTTCAATAATGTTGCCAGGGTTGAAGGGATTGAGCTATCGAGAGGGGCTGAATAGGCTGGGCCTGTTTTCCCTGGAGTGTCGGAGGCTGAGGGGTGACCGGATAGATATTTATAAAATTAGGAGGGGCAGGGATAAGGTAAATAGCTAATGTCTATTTCCCAGGCGAGAGGAGTCCAAGACTAGAGGTCAGAGGTAACGTTTGGAGGGGAATGATTTAAAAGGGACCGAAGGGGCAGTTTTCTTCTTGCAGAGGGTGATGTGTGTATGAAATGAGCTGCCAGAGGAAGTTGTGAAAGCGGTCACAATTCTAACATTGAAAAGGTATCTGGATGGGTATATTAATAGGAAGGGTTGAGAGGGATGTGGCTAAATGCTGGCAAATGGGACTCGATTAACTGTGGATATCTGGTCAGTATGGATGGGTTGAACCAAAGGGTCTGTTTCCCTGCTGTACATCTCCATGACACTGTGTCTCTATTAAAGGTAGGAAGTGCATGGAGAAGGTGAACTAAGCATTGGCCCAGGACTGATGTAAACACTGTTCAATGATCTGCCAAAACCATGTCTCCCGGTTTTCTCTGTGCTGATGACATAGGGTTAAATTGTCATAGACTTGTACAGCACAGAAATTGACCCTTTCATTCAACCCATTCACTGTGAACAGATTTAGTCCTATTTGCCAGCATTTGGCCCATATCCCTCTAAACCCTTCCTATTCCTATACCCATCCAGATACCTTTGCAAATGCTGTCATTGTACCAGCCTCCACCACTTCCTCTGGCAGCTCATTCCATGCACGCACCAACTTCTGTACAAGAAAAGTTACCACTTACGACCTTTTAAATTTTCCCATCTCAACTGAAACCTGTGCGCTCTCGTTTTGAATTCCTCTTCCCTGGAGAAAAGACCTTGCCAATCACCCTCTCCATTCCCTTGATGATTTTACAAACCTCTATGAGGTCACCCCTCAGCCTCCGATACCTCAAACCCTTGAGCCCCAGTAACATCTTTATAAATCTTTTCTGCAACATTTCAACTTTAACAACATCTTTCCTGTAGCAGGGAGACCAGAACTGAATGTAATAGTTCAAAAGTGGCCTAACCAATGTCATGTACAACCACACTCCTACACTCAATGCACTGACCAAGAAAAGCTCTGTAATTCTGCCCCCTGGACCAGATCCTTAATTTGAGGGTTCGTACATTATGTTTACCTTACATGAGGATCAATGGTCGGCACAACATCGTGGGCTGAAGGGCCTGTTCTGTGCTGTACTTTTCTATGTTCTATGTTCTATGAAGGTGTTACAAAGGTGATGGAATACTGCAGCACATGGGGCTTACATTGAATCCCTCATCAACCATATCCAGTGTATGTCAGCTCCACAACTTGTGTCCAAACAGAATTGTGCATTGACATTGATATCCGGCCTAATCCCAGCCAACATCTTTGTGTGTGACTCAAGTCAGAATGTCAATGATTTCAAGATTGTCCTGACCTTCAGCAGCAAAGTCTAATTATTGAAGGTCATAAATCTTTTGATCATATCCAAAAAAACCTGCACATGCTTTAAATCAGAAACAAAAGCAAAACTTGCTGGAAAAGCTCAGCAGCATCTGTGAAGAGAGATCAGAGTTAACCTCTCGTGTCCAGTGATTGTTCTTCAATACTAACCGTGTCACTTTAATTGTCCAATACACACAGATCCACCAATCTGTTTGGTTTAATTTTCAGACTGAAATCTGTTGAACACAAAGTGCACAAATGTGCCTGGTTATCACACCCAGATCAAATTATTATAAAGTTCAAGCACTTTGAAAATATCTCATTCAGATACTAACTTCCTTACCAAATTATTTTCATGACAATATTTTAACTGTGTTTTCAAATATTCTTCAGTCCAGATACAAATACATTTTAAATTGCTTCCACCTCTCTCCCATGTGAGTAATCTGGTATATGAATGTCAGTGTCTGTGTGATGCTATGTATGTAGGCCATGCCTCTGAAAGACTGACAGATTGTTCCAAACAGCATTTCTCTTCAGGTCTTCACAACAAACAGGTTACTGCCTGGACCCAACCAGCTTACACTCACAAAACCTAAAACCCAGTGCCCACCATTGGTTGTGATTGGGTTACATTTTAAATGAATTCTAATTCATTCCTGGGCATCGCTGGTTGGGCCGGCAATTATTGCTCATCCCTAGTGGTTGTTGAGAATGTGCTGTGGGTTTGGAAAGTGCTGTCTAAGGAGATTCTGTGAATTTCTGCAAGGCACCTTGTCGCTGGTGCACATTGCTGCTCCTGCGGGTCAGTGGTCAAAATAACATGGATGTTTGTGGATATCATGGCAATCAAGTGGGGTCTTTTATCCCGGCTGGTGCCAAGCTTCTGAAATACTGTTGGAGCTGCCCCCATCCAGGCCTGTGGGGAGTATTCTATCAGAATCCTGACTGGTGTATTGTAGATGGTGGACGGTCTGTGGGGCATCAGGAGGTGAGTCATTCACTGCAGTATTCCGAGCCTCTGACCTGCTCTGTTGTCACTGTATTTATATCGCTAGTACAATTCAGTTTCTGATCAATGGTAACCCCAAGATGTTGACAGGAGAGGATTCAGCAACGGTAACCTCATTGAATATCAAAGGATTCTCTGTTGTTGGAGATGATCTTGGATAAGGTGGGGGAGGTGAAATGAAGAAACTGGTGAAATCTAAATTGATCCGATGTGGTTGGAGGGTCCCAAGGTGGAAGATGAGGTGTTCTTCCTCCAGCTATCAGGTGGCTTGAGTTTCACAATGGAGGAGGCCCAGGACTTGCATGTCCTTGGCAGAGTGGGAGGGGGAGTTAAAGTGTTCAGCCACAGAGTTGGGGGGGGGCTGTTTAGTGCATGTATCCGAGATATATTCTCTGCAATATTACACAACTGGGCGCCCTGTCTCCCTAATATAGAGGAAACCGCACCGACAGCAATGGTCACAGTGGATGATGTGTGTGGAAGTACAGGTAAATCTCTGCTGGATTTGGAAGGATCCTTTGGGGTCGAGGATGGGGTTGAGGGGAGAGGTGTGAGTGCAGGTTTTGCACTTCTTGCAGTGGCCAGGGAATGTGCCAGGAAGGGAAGGTGTGTTTTGAGTGGGGTGTGGATCTGACAAAGGAGTCACAGAGGGAATGGTCTCTGCGGAACGAATATAGGGGTTAGGAGGGAAATATATACCTGGTCGAGGGGTCTGTTTGTAGGTGGCAGTAATGGTAGAGGATGATGTGTTGTATCCGGAGGATGGTGGCGCAGAAGCTGAGGACTTGGGGGTTCTGTCCTTGGTGTGATTGGAGAGGTGGGGTTCAAGGGCAGAGGTGTGGGAAGTGGAGGAGTTGCACTGGAGGGCATTGTCAGCCACGTGGGAGGGGAAACTGTGGTCATTGAAGAAGGAGGCCATCTGGGATGTTCAACGGTGGAATTGATCCAACTGGGAGCAAATGCGGCAGAGGCAGAGGAATTGGGGAGCAGGGAAGTGGGGGTGGGAGGAGGTGCAATCCAGGTAGCTGTGGGAGTCTGTGGGTTTGAGGTAGATGTCCACGTTGAGTCTGTTGCCGGAAATGGAGATAGAGAGGCCCAGGAGGGAGGAAGGGGAAAGATCCCTTCCGAATATGGTGCCATTATTTAAGAAGGTGGTAAGGAAAAGCCAGGGAACTATAGACTGGTGAACCTGTTGTCAGTGGTGGGTGAGTTTTGAGAAAAAACAATCAAGTTAAAAAAGTACATGAAGGATAGATTGTTTATACACGGAGTTTGTGGAGAGGCCTGTAAAGGGACGGCTCGGGAGAGGTTTTTGTATCCGGACAGTGAAGGCTGAATGTTGGATTATTTGAGGAGGAGCTTGTTTTTTTCATTTTTTTTCAGTTAAGTGTTTGATTTCTTTTTAATATTTATATTGTTAATTTTTCTTTTCACGCTTCATATTAAATCTGTGGGTAAGGAAAGATAGTTTAACTTAACATTTAATGTGTTATTGAGAGCTTCTTCTTTAATGGCTTGTAAGAGACATTGAGTGTGATGACAAATAGACTTAGCGAAGTGATTACACAGCAAGATCATTCAGATCGATAACTGTCTATCAGGAAGGGTTTGAAAGTGGTTTCGAAGTCTCCTGTGGCAATTCCTCTATCAGACAGATATTCCATTTTGAATATTGTTGAATGAGAACAATAGAAATGGTCATCAGATCTTGGGCACCATATTCAACTTGTTTGTCAAGATATAAAAGAATAAATGTTTTCGGGAACTCTCCTGTGAGGGGCACAGTCAGGAGATTCTGCGGGAGTGAGTGTGAATCGAGGATAGTACATTGCTTTCCCACTGCCAGGGTGAAGGATGTCTCAAAATGTTTGATGCAGATTGTCAAGTGGATGAGTGAGAAACCGGAAGTTGTTGTTCACATTGATAGGAATGACATAGTTAGAGATAGGGTTAAGGGGTTACAGAGTGGCATGGGGATAGCACGGTGGCTCAGTGGTTAGCACTGCTGCCTCACAGCACCAGGGTACCAGGTTCGATTCCAGCCTCAGGTGACTGACTGTGTGGAGTTTGCACGTTCTCCCCGTGTCTGCGTGGGTTTCCTCCGGGTGCTCCGGTTTCCTCCCACAGTCCAACAATGTGCAGGTCAGGTGAATTGGCCATGCTAAATTGCCCACAGTGTTAGGTGCATTAGTCAGAGGGAAATGGGTCTGAGTGGGTTACCCTTTGGAGGGTCGGTATGGACTTGTTGGGCCGAAGGGCCTGTTTCCACTCTGGAGGGAATCTAATCTAATCAGTGAGTATAACTGATTAGGTAGAAGGTTAAAAAAACGAATATAAAAAAGTAATCTCTGGTTTACTTCTGGTGCCAAGTTCTAATGAGGGAAGGAATAAAAGGACAGGGCAGATAAATCAATGGTTGACGAGGTGCTGCACTGCGCAGGGAGTCACTTTCCTGGAGCATTGGGATCTCTTCTGGGACAGAAAAGGCCTGTTTAAAAGGATGGGTTTCACCTGAACTAGACCAATATCCTGGTGGGGAGATTTGCTCGCTCTATTTCGGGAGATTGTAAGATGTGAGAGAGGTGGGGCGGGGGCTTTCCAAACAACAGTGAAAATAGAAAGAAAGATGACAATGATTCTGAATCAGAAAACAGCACGTTCTTTAGAAAAGACAGTCAAGAACAAGTCAGAGAACAAAGGGACACTGAACACTTAAACTGCATTTATTTCAATACACAAGGTCTTATGGAAAAAGCTGATGAACTCGGAGCATGGAAGGGAACATGGGTCTGCTATATCATTGCTATTACAGATAATATCTTCTCTTGGGAAATAAGGCGAGGCAAGTGACTGAAGTGTGAGTCAGGGAACACTTTTGGACCAGTGATCGTAATGCCAGTAACTTTAAAATAGTTGTGTAAAAGGATAAAAGCTAAAATTCTTAATTGGAGTGAGGCAAATGGGTATGAAAGGGTATGAAACAAAAACTTTCAAATGTTGATTGGAGCAGAATGATCGCAGGTAAAAGGATGACTGGCAAGTGGGAGACCTTCCAAAATGTGATAACAAGAGTTCAGAAGCATTCTGTTCCTGTTAGAGTGAAAGGCAAGGCTGGTAAGATTACAGAACAATGGATGAATTAAGATGTTGAAGTTCAAGTCAAGAATAAAAAATAACCATCTATTAGAGAGACGATTGGGATCAACTGAATGTCTTGAAGAGTGTAAAGAGTGTAGGGACATTCTTCAGAAGGAAATGAGGAAGGCAAAGAGGGGACAGGAGATAGCCTTGGCAGATAGGGTAAAAATTATCCAACGAGGTTCCATAAATACATTGAGTGAGGGAGCAACTGGAGAGAGAGTAGGATCCCTTAAAGACCAATGAGGTTGTCTTTGTGTTGAGCCTCAAGAGATGGGAGGGATATAAAAAATATTTTGCATCCATCTTTATTGTTGGGAAAGAAATGGAGGCTGGAGAAATCAGCGATATAAATACTGATGTTTTGGAAACAGTTCACAGTACAGAAGAGGAAGTGTTGAAGATCTTAAAAAAACATAAATATAGATAAACCTGATCAAGTGTGTCCCAGGACATTGTGGGAAGTTAGAGAGAAAATTATACGGCCCCGAGCAGAATATTTGTATCATCTGTAAACCATGGGGAAAGAACTGGAGGACTGGGGCGTGGCTAATGTGTCATTGTTTAAGAAGGGATGTGAGGAGAAGCCTGGGAACTATCGACCTGTGAGCCTGTCCTCGGTGGTGGGTAGGTTTTTAGAGATGAATCTGAAAGATAGGATTTACAGAGGTTGGAGAGGAAAGGAATGATTAGAGATGGGCAGTCTGATTTAGTGTGAGCAAAATCATATCTCACCTTTGATTGGGTTTGATTTTGGAAGTAATCAAAATGAATGGTGAGGACAGAGAGTTAGATGGTGTTTGCTTGGCCTTTAGTAAAGCCTTTGATGAGGCTCTGCATGATCGACTAATTGGTAAAGTTAGATCACATAGGATTCAGGGTGGACTTGCCAACTGAATACAGAATTGGTTTTATGGCAGAAGATGGTGGATCATTGTTTTTCAGACTGGAGGCCTGTGACCAGCGGTGTCCCACAGGGATCGGTACTGGCTCCACTTCTGTTTGTCATTTATACAAAGGATTTGGATGAGAATGTAGGAGGCAATGGTTAGTAAGTTTGTGGATGACACCAAAATGGTAAATAGACAGTAAAGAATGTGACCCAAAATTACAAAGAGATCTTGGGCTGAATTGGGCTGAGGAGTAGCAGATGGAGATTAATTTGGATAAACGTGAGGTATTGCATTGTGGTAATACAAACAAGGACTTAATGGTAGTGCCCTGGGTAGTGTGGGAGAGCAGAGAGACACCTCAGTGTTCAGGGACATGCTTCTTTGAAATTTGCATCCCAGTTAAACAGGGTAGTTAAGAAGGTGTTTGGCACACACACACACCTTCATTGCCCAGACCCTTGAGTATAGGAGTTCTGACATTATATTGAACTTGTACAGGACAGTGATGAGGGCTCTTCTGGATTAATGTGTGCAATTCTCATAGCTCTGTTATAGGAAGGGTATTATTAAACTGGAGAGGGTTCAGTAAAGATTTACCGAGATGTTGTCAAGAATGGAGGGTTTGAGATATAGACATGGGCTGTTGCATTGGAGTGTGAGGTATAACCTTATTGATGTTTAAACTATCATGTGGGTCACAGGTAAGATGAACGATAAGGGAGTTCAAACGTGGGGGGTATATTTTTAAGGTGAGAGGAGAAAGATTGGAAAAGGACATGAGGGGCAATGTTTTTAGAATTTTGGATGTGGAATGAACTATCAGAGGAAATGGTGGATGTAGGTACAGTTACAATGTTTAAAATACATTTGGACAAGTTCATGAATAGGAAAGGTTTGGAGGGATATGGGCCCAGTGCAGGCAGGTGGGAATAGTTTAGTTTTGGAACATGGTCGGTGTGGATTGGTTGGTCCAAAGGGTCTGTCTCAGTGCTGGATGACTCGTTGACTCCATGACATTACGGTACGCAATCAAAAGACACGTTAGTCTCTGCACACGCTCACTTTGCCCTCCAGCTCATGGTCTGGGATACAGCACGGGGGAAGGGTAATGTTGATGGATGGGGATACTGAGGGGCTTTTATATACAATGGGTGTATAATGGAGGAACTACAAAGGGACAGATCAGGATTGATGAAGCTGCACAAGGGAGGGCAATTAGACAGGGGCCATGGAGGGGGACAGGGGCTAAATTTGCAGTGGGGGGACGGGATTTTCCAACATTGAACGGGGGGGGGGGGGTGCAGATTCCATCTCAGGATTGAACAACAGAACCAGGGAAGGAAAGAGAGAGAAAAATGAGAGAAGAAGAAAGAGCAAGAGAATGGGAACGGACACAGATAAAGGTGGGAAGAAGAGACAGGGGAGAAAATACAAAAGAAAAGGCTGTCAGTAAGAGAGAGAGAGATAGAGAGAGAAAGGTTGTGATGGAGAGAGAGATGTAGTGTGATACAGACAGAGGGTGAGAGACCGAGGCAAAGAGAGGGACAGAGAGAGAAAAGAGGCAAAATCAGACAGATATAAGCACGTGCTAAGGAAAGATATGGTGAGATTTAACAATTGATATTCACCATTCCTGTTGGTCTAAGCTCTCGCGATGGTCTCTCTCACACTCTTTCTCTCCAATTCAGGACAGACTCTGCTCCAGGGGCTCGCTTTTGAGATTCAACCATTCCCCACACTCTCACACATAGAGACAGACAGAAACTCACAGTAACTCATCCCCTGCTCAGTGCACACAGTGAAAGTTGAGTAGGTTAGGATAGTTTTCATTAGAAGAAAGGGGATTGAGAGGAGACCTATGAGGTCTACAAAATTATGAAGGGTATAGACAGGATAGACAAAGATAAGCTTTTTTTCCCAGAGTGAAGGATTCAATAACGAGAAGTCACACTTTCAAGGTGAGAGGTGAAAAGTTAAATGGGCATACACGCGGCAAGGACTTCAAACAGAGAGTGGTGAGTCTCTGGAACACGTTGCCAGCAGAGATTGTAGAGGCAGGCACGGTAGTTTCATTGAAGATGCGTCTGGACAGATGCATGAGTAGGTGGGGAGCAGAGGGAGACAGATGCTTAGGAAATGGGTGACAGGTTTAGACAGAGGCTTTGGATTGGCTCAGGCTTGGAGAGCCGAAGGGCCTGTTCCTGGGCTGGAAATGTTTTTGTTCTTTGTTCTTTGAAGGGAAAATGGCTGCCAGTACCTGTTTGAAATATCCCCAAGTCTCTCACTGAAAGCACCCTCTCTTCCCAAGTCCCAGCTCATCCAGTCAGCTCCCAGCTCCCTCTATCCAGGGCATACCTCCCTCAGGGATGGAGCATAGCCAGAGTCATCTCAGTGAGATTAGAGGGGGGAGGGAGTGAGGGAACGAGGAGGTGTGAGAGAATGCAGCAGGTAAACAGTTTCACCCAGTCTGCCTTTGTCGACTCCTGCTTTGCATTTTGTTGTCTTAGAATAAAAAAACAAATGTATTTTCAAACTGATCAAATTCCTTTTGTCTTTGTGGTTTCGTATTGATCAATGTGACAAATCTCAACTTGCAATTGTCAGGAATCTAACCCAGGTCACCCCGTTTGGAAGACAGCTACACTAACCACGATAGCACCACCACCGTTCACTTTACCACAACACAGTCCCCAAACATAGTTAAAAAGACCTATATCATGACAAATCAAACAGAGTTCATGTTGATTCACTGAAAGTGATATTGGGTCAGGTGACGATAGCTTATATGAAGAGGTAGATTTGAAGGAGCATCTGAAATCGGAGAGGTAGCTGGGTCATTGGGTGGTGCAGGGAGGGAGTCCAGAAATCCCTCTGGTTGGGCTTGGATTCCCGGGCAATGCATCAGCTGGTTCATGGAAAGGAGCAAATAAAGAAACGGGACGATGTCAGAGAACTGGTTTAGTCCAGACTGCCTTAGTCTCCTCCTGCTTTGCATTTTATTGTTTTAGAATGAAAGCCACATGTATTCACAAACTGACCCAATTCCTTTTCTCTTTGGGGTTTCCTACTGATCAATGTGAAAATCTAAAAGTGCGATTGCCAGGAACCAACACGAGCAATTGAATGGAAACAAAGTAAATTATTGTTGAAAATAAAGGTGCAAATAACGACACAGAATCTTTACAATATTTTATTTCCTTTTTCAACAGGAAACTTCTCGTTTTAAAAAAAAATTGTCGAGATGTGTGGGTCAGAGAATTCAGTGAGGAAGAGTGGACAGGAGCCTGTCGTTGCATTTCCCTCTCTGGCCTGCAGTGAACGATTACACCTTCCTCCATATCATTTATGCTTCTACCCACTTCACTGATTGAGAATGGATTACTTGGGATAAATGTAGCTTTTGTGTATATTTGGGTTTGCTTTTGTTGTCCCACTTCCTATTAATTGTTGCTGATTACTAACAGCACTTTACACTGGCTTTACACCTCCAATCTGTTTCATTTTGCTCCTCAGGTGTAGTCATTCCTTGCCCATTAGGAAAGGAGTGTTATCATGTTGTTGCTCCTCCTTCTCCTTTCGGTCCATTCCTCACGTGGACTCCTCGTTCCGTTCTCTGCTGAACCTAATGTTGGCTCTTGGATTGATTCACCAATTGAATTATTGTTCTAACTGGATATGTCATGGCATACTTTAACTGGTCTCTGAAATGTTTCTGTGTCACCACATAGATGAGGGCATTTGTGCAGCAACTTAAATTCCTCAGCATGTATCCAATCTGAACAAAGAGACGATAAGAAACAGAATCCAATGAATAACCGACATTAAAGAAATCTAAAATATGCAACAACCAGAGAAGTATGAAGCTGACAGATATGGCAAAGAGTAAAATCACAGAATTCTTCCTGCTCTCTATCTCTGGATCATTCTCTGTTTTTCTCTGACCTCTCAGTTCTTTCCGCACCTTAATGGCCTCAAAGGTATGTCTGACAGTCAGAATGTTGATAAAGAGAATAAAAGTGAATGGGAACATTGGTGTTAAAAAAGTCTGAAAATATTTAAAACCTATCCACCGAGGGTCATCATAATAACCAGGCCTGATAAAACAGTACCATGGAACATTATTGATAATCTTTCCGGGGTAATACACAAAGGAGTTGGGAATGTTCTTTAAACAAAAGAAGATGCAGATTATTGCTAGAACCCTGGTTGCAGTTTTCCCTGTGCAATACTTAGTTTTCATCTCATGAAAACAAATGGCAACAAATCGATCAAAGGAAAAAGCAATGGTGAACCACGCAGAACAATCAATGCTCAAGCGGTTGAGAGCATAGATAGCACCACAAACAGGAGTGATTTGCAGGAAACACAGTGGACAATATCGGTTTCGAAATTGGTGAAGAATGATATAAAAAACAATGAACAGTAGATCTGACATTGTCATGGCCACCAGGTAGCGAGTGCTGCACACTGAAAGACCACATTTGCCCCGAGCTAAGATTACAATCACCACGAGATTAACTGTAAGAGAAAGGAAAAAATAGATTTGAAGTCACTAATGAAACATTCTCTGTCCGTGAGCCCAGACTGTAATTAATGACACAAAGATAATTGTTGTTCCATGTTATATGAAGTTTAAAGAATCTCTCTCAATGAATCATTTGCTCTTTTAAAGGACACAGGGAAGAACATGAGCAGCAGATTGCTCACAGAAACACAGTCATATACTCAGGATGTTTTTGGGTCAGCAGCAATCGATTTCGCCTGCACCTCAGATGCAATCTTGCTTGCTGTGTCTTTTCCAGCACATCGCCCTATCTGCAGTCCCCATTATTTCCTAATTCCTAATGACCTGCTGAACCCACCCATTACCTTGTTGTATCTGAGCTCCCATTTGGAGCAAGCTGCCTGAACAAGATCCACCAACATAATCCCTTTCCATCAAGGAATGGGAAACGCCAGTTGTCACTGCGAGGTGGGTTGTTACAAAACATATCTGACCGATAGCAGGCTGTGAACTACCACAGAGAGAGGGTGATCTTCCGAAACCCTTTCTAGACCAGCCAGGGCCGGTGCTCAGCCAAACTCCATCAATGTGATCTCAGTGTAAACCCATTCTGCACAGTATAGGGAAACACACAATGCTGCACATTACTAAGGAGCCTCCGAACTGACAAACTATTCACTTTAAACTCAGTCAGTGAGGATACTAATGTCTGACATCAGGATTTGCCTTCCGAAATGGAAATATAATAATTTATCAGTTATCTGTAGAAATAACGATGATTCAATTCAGTGGTTTATGTAAGTTGTTCCAAAGCTTACCAGGAATACCAGCAGCAACAAGGATGGTCTCGTACACTCTATTGATCCTTTCCCGGAGAAGATGCATTTCGTTGTTTATGACACAATCTTTCCCTTCCTGCTGCTGGCAATCTGTTGAAATTGGAGAATTCTCTCAGAGATGGAGTTGACACAGTTCCGGAGAATTTATTTTATATTGTGTGGTATCTCCACTGGGAAACTGTGATTATATCTTCAAATTTTTTAACGCATTTTGAACAAACAAGTTACGACAGCAGGTTTATTTTAATGATGATAGCATTGAGAATAACAGCTATATTTTAATACCCCAAAGGCTGGATTTATCTGATCCTGTTAAGTCTCAAACATTCATGTTTTCAACTAAAAATATTTGCAATACTTCACTCACTATCAATCCTTTCAATATCTAAATACCTTTTCACATTCTTTTCAGTGATGACCTTCGTTCTGCTGAGGTCATTCAGTCGTTCAATGCCTCATGCCGTTGAAGTTTTTGAGAGTTTTTCTCCTGCACACGGTTATCACACAGCTTTCCTTGTTAATACAACTGATTTGGGAAATGCTTTCTGTGAATGAGCACTCTAACACAGAAACTGAAGCTGATACTGACCACACCAACAGCTGGAACTTCCACTCGGTCATATTTTCTCAAAACAAAGACAAAAATAATCGGATCCTTCAGTTCAAAACCATAGAATGATCACATCATACAGGGTAGAGATGGCCCTTCGCTCCGTCGAGTTTTTATCTCTAAACTCACACTCAAAGCTACTCAGGGCTGGACAATGGGAAGCCTTCAAACATGAGATAATGAGAGTCCAGAGACAGTATGTTCCTGTTCGGGTGAAAGGCAAGGCTGGTAGATGCAGGGAATACTGGATGACTTGAGAATATGAGGTTTTATTTGAGAAAAAGAAGGAAGCATATGTCAGGTATAGGCAGCAGAAATCAAGTGAATCCTGAGATGAGAATAAATGCAGTAGGAATATATTTAAGAGGAGAATCAGGAAGGCAAAAACGGAACATGAGATAGCACTGGCAAATCGGGGTAAGGAGAATCCAAACAGATTCAATAAATACATTCAGGATAAAAGATTAACTGGGGAGAGAATAGTGCCCCTCAAAGATCAGCAAGGCACCCTATATGTGGAACCACAGGAGATGGGGAGATACTAAACAAATATTTTGCATCAGTATTTACTGTGGAGAAGGTCATGTAAGATATAAAATGTGGGGAATGAGATGGTGACATCTGAAAAAATGTCCTTGTTACAGTGGACATCTCAAAATGCATAAAGATAGATAAATCCCAGGACCTGATCAGGTGTACGCTAGAAATCAGTGAGAAGCAAGTAAAGTGATTGCTGAGCCTCTTGCTGAGATATTTGTATCATCAATAGTCACAGGTGAGGCGCTGGAAGGCTGACTGTTGGCTAACAGGGTGCCACTACTTAAGAAAGGTAGTAAGGAAAAGCCAGGGATCTATAGACCAGTGAGCCTGATTGATGGTGGAAAAGTCGATGGAGGTAATCCTAAGGGATAGGGTTTACATATATTTGGAAAGGCAAGGACTGTTTAGGGATAGTCAGCATGACTCTGTGCGTGTGAAGAGGATTGATGAGGGCAGAGCAGTGGCTGTGATCTACATGAACTTCAGTTAGGCATTCAACAAGGGTCTTCACGGTGGACTGGTTAGCAAGATTAGAGATCATGGAATGCAGGGGGAACTAGTTATTTGGATGCAGAACTGGCTCAAAGATAGCAGACAGAGGTTGTTGATGGAGGGTTGCTTTTCAGACTGGAGGCCTGCGATCCATGGTGTGCCACAAGGATCAGTGTTGGGTCCATTGCTTTTCATCATGTTACAGTGGACATCTCAAAATGCATAAAGATCGATAAATCCCAGGACCTGATCAGGTGTACCTTAGAAATCAGTGAGAAGCAAGTAAAGTGAGAAGCAAGTTGGAGTGGCACAGTGGCACAGTGGTTAGCACTGCTGCCTCACAGAGACCCGGATTCAATTCCTGCCTCAGGCAACTGTCTGTGTGGAGTTTGCACATTCTTCCCGTGTCTACGTGGGTTTCCTCCGCGTCCTCCGGTTTCCTCCCACAGTCCAAAGATGTCCAGGTTAGGTGAATTGGCAACGTTAAATTGCCCGGAGTGTTGGGTGAAGGGGTAGGGGAATGCCTCTGGGTGGGTTGCTCTTCGGAGGGTCGGTGTGGACTTGTTGGGCCGAAGGGCCTGTTTCCACACTGTAAGGAATCTAATCTAATCATGAATCAAATCATTTCCATGAATGATTTGGATGTGAAAATAGCAGGTATAGTTCGTAAGTTTGCAGATGACACCAAAATTGGAAATTACCTTAGAGTACACAGGATCTTGATCAGATGGGTCAATAGGCCAAGGAGTGGCAGATGGAGTTTAATTTAGATAAATGTGAGGTGCTGTATTTTGAAAAGACAGATCAGAGCAGGAGTTATATACTAATGGGTTTGTTGCTGAACCTCCATCCAAGGCCCTAAAGGAGCCTTCCACATCCATCAAAGTTTTACCTGCACATCCACCA
The DNA here is from genome assembly GCF_037043375.1 of Chiloscyllium plagiosum. NCBI lineage: Eukaryota > Metazoa > Chordata > Chondrichthyes > Orectolobiformes > Hemiscylliidae > Chiloscyllium > Chiloscyllium plagiosum. Next base: position 53,306,825 of record NW_028270167.1, read on the forward strand.
ATATCATTTATTGCATCCGTTGCTCCCGATGCGGTCTCCTCTACATTGGGGAGACTGGACACCTCCTAGCAGAGCGCTTTAGGGAACATCTCTGGGACACCCGCACCAATCAACCACACCGCCCCGTGGCCCAACATTTCAACTCCCCCTCCCACTCGGCCAAGGATATGGAGGTCCTGGGCCTCCTTCACCGTCGCTCCCTCACCACCGGACGCCTGGAGGAAGAACGCCTCATCTTCCGCCTCGGAACACTTCAACCACAGGGCATCAATGTGGACTTCAACAATTTCCTCATTTCCCCTTCCCCACCTCACCCCAATTCCGAACTTCCAGCTCAGCACTGTCCCCATGACTTGTCCTACCTGCCTATCTTCTTTTCCACCTATCCACTCCACCCTCCCCGCCCCCGACCTGTCACCTTCACCCCCTCCCCCACTCACCTATTGTACTCTATGCTACTTTCTCCCCACCCTCACCCTCCTCTAGCTTATCTCTCCATAAAATCCTTGTCAATTGTTGTTGAAGCCCATCTGGTTCTATTATGCCCTTTAGGGATTAGGGCTGTCCTTGTCTTGTCTGGGCTACATGTGACTCCAGACCCACTGCAATTGGTGCGGTTGGTGGAGGTCAGCCATCTAAGCTCTAGGCCCTCACAGCAGGAGGTCCTCAAGATTGTGTCCCAGCCCTAACTATCTTTAGTGACTGTATAACTGACCTTCCCTCAGGCAGAATGTCATGAGTCCGAGGGTTCGCTAATACTCACACAATGTTCAGCAGCATTCTTCCCTCCTCAGATACTGAAGCACTCCATGTGGCTCTGCAGCAAGATCCTGGCAACTTACGCTCCTCAGAAACGGCGTTAGGGAAGTGGAGCCGGAGCTGGATGAACTTCGGATTCATTGAGAGGAGTTAAAGGGAGGTAGTTACACCTCAGGTACAGGGGAAAGGGTTACAGTCAGGAGATGGAAAGGGAACCGGCAGACAGTGCAGGGACCCCCTGTGGCCGTTCCCCTCAATAACAAGCATACTGTTTTGGATACTGTTGCGGGGGAGCGACTTACCAGGGGTAAGCAATGGGGTACAGATCTCTGGCACCGAGTATGTCCATGGTGCTCAGACGGAAGGGGGAAGAGGAGCAGAGCATTAGTCATTGGGGACTCCATAGTTAGGGGGACAGATAGAAGGTTCTGTGATAACGAGAGAGACTCACGGTTGATGTATTGCCTCCCAGATGCCAGGGTTCATGACGTTTCTGATTGTGTTTTCGGTATCCTTCAGGGGGAGGGGTGTAGCCCCAAGTCATGTTCCACATAGGCACCAACTACATATGTAGAAAAAGGGCTGGGGATTTAAGGCAGAAATTTAAGATTGTTACCCATGTCACTTGCTAATACTCACACAATGTTCAGCAGCATTCTTCCCTCCTCAGATACTGAAGCCCTCCATGTGGCTCTGCAGCAAGATCCTGGCAACTTCAGCTCCTCAGAAACGTCGTTAGGGAACTGGGGCCAGAGCTGGATGATCTTCGGATCATTCGGGAGGCTGATGGAGTAATTGAGAGGAGTTACAGGGAGGGAGTCACACCTCAGGTACAGGGGAAAAGGTAGATTACAGTCAGGAGACAGAAAGGAACAGGCAGACAGTCAGAATTCCCTTGTGGCCGTTCCCCTAAATAACAAGCATATTGTTTTGGTTACTGCTGGGGAGGGACAACTTACCAGGGGTAAGCAATGGGGCACAGGTCTCTGGGACAGAATCTGTCCATGTTGCTCAGAAAGGAAGGATTAGAAAAAAGAAGATTGAGGGGGGACCTGATTGAGGGTGTGAAGGGTATAGACAGGGTAAATAGAGATAAGCTTTTTCCCAGGGTGAAGGATTCAGTAATGAGAGGTCACACTTTGAAGGTGAAAGGTGAAAAGTTTAAGGGGGGATACACACGGCAAGTACTTTACACGGAAGATGGTAGGTGTCTGGAATGCATTGCCAGCAGAGGTAGTAGAGGCAGGTATGTTAAATTCATTTAAGATGCGACTGGACAGATGCATGAGTAGGTGGGGAACAGAGGGATACAGATACTTAGGATTGGGGTGACAGGTTTAGACAGTAGGTTTGAGTTGGCTCAGGCTTGGAGGGCTGAAGGGCCTGTTCTTGGGCTGTAAATTTTCTTGGCTCTTTGTTGTTTGAAGTGAAAGGGGAGCAGAGCATTAGTCATTGGGGACTTCACAGTGAGGGGACAGATAGGAGATTCTGTAGGAACGAGAGAGAATCAGGGTTGATGTGCTGTCTCCCAGGTGCCAGGGTTCATGATGTCTCAGATCGTGTTTTCGGGATTCTTGAGGTGCAGGGGGAACAGCCCCAACTCATAGTCCACATAGGACAAGGGATGGGGTTTTAAAGCAGATATTCAGGGAGTTAGGGTGGAAGTTTAGAGCTGGAACAAACAGAGATGTCAACTCTAGTTTGTTACCTATGCCACCTGCTAGCAAGGAATAGGGAGAGGAATACAACTGATTTGGGAAATTCTCTCTTTGAATGAGCACTCTAATAGAGAACCTGAAGCTGATACCAACCACACCAACAGCTGGAACTTCCACTCGGTCACATTTTCTCAAAACAAACACAAAAATACTCAGACCCTTCAGTTCAAAACCATAGAATGATGGCATCATCCAGGACAGAGATGGCCCTTCGCTCCATCGAGTCTGTATCTCTAAACTCACACTCAAAGCTGGACAATGTGAAGCCTTCAAACATGAGGTAATGAGAGTCCAGAGAGAATGTATTCCTGTTAGGGTGAAAGGCACGGCTGGTAGGTGTAGGGAATGCTGGATGACGGGAGAAATTCAGGTTTTGGTTAAGGAAAAGAAGAAAGCATATGCCAGTTACAGACAGCAGAGAGCGAGTGAACCATGAGAAGAGCATAAATGCAGTCGGAGTATACTTAAAAGGGAAATCAGGAGGGCTGAAAGGGGACATGAGGTAACACTAGCAAATAAGATTAGGGAGAATCCAAAGGGATTTTATAAATACAATAAGGACAAAAGGGTAACTGGGGAGAGAATAGGGCCCCTCAAAGATCAGCAAGGCAGCCTATGTTTAAAACCACAGGAGACTGGGGAGATACTAAATGAATATTTCACATCAATGTTTACTGTGGAGAAGGACATAAAGATAATACAACGTGGGGAACAAAATAGTGACATCTTAATAATATTTATATTACAAAGGAGGAGGAGCTGGGCTTAAAATACATAAAATTGGATAAATGCCCAGGACGCGATCAGGTGTACCCTAGAACTCTGTGGGAAACCTGGGAAATGATGCTGGGCCCCGTGCTGAGATATTTGTGTCATTGATAGTCACAGGTGAAGAGCTGGAAGACTGAGGGTTGGCTAATGTCGTGGCACTATATAAGAAAGATGGTAAGGAAAAGCTAGGGAACTATAGACTGGTGAGGCTGACATCGATGGTGGGCAGGTTGTTGGAGGGAATATCTTTGGAAAGACAAGGACTGTTTAGGGATAGTCAGCATGACTTTGTGCTTATGAAGAAGATTGATGAGGGCAGAGTAGTGGGTGTGATCTACATGAGCTTCAGTAAGGCGTTCAACAAGGTTCCTCATGGCTGGCTGGTTAGCAAGGTTAGATCTCATGGAATTTTCCTCATAGTTGGCTGGTTAGCAAGGTTAGATCTCATGGAATTCAGGGAAAACCAGCCACTTGGATACAGTATTGGCTCAAAAGGTAGAAGACAGAGGGTAGTGGTGGAGAGTTGCTTTTCAGACTGGAGGCCTTTGATCAGTGGTGTGCCACAAGAATTGGTGCTGGGTCCATTTCGTTTCATCATTTCTCCAAATATTTTAGATGTGAACATCGGAGGTATATTTTGGAGGTTTTCAGATGACATCAAAATGGAGGTTACCTCAGAATAGAACTGAAAATGTGTTGCTGGAAAAGCACAGCAGGTCAGGCAGCATCCAATGAACAGGAGAATCGACGTTTCGGGCATGAGCCCTTCTTCAGGAATGAGGAAAATACACAGGATCATGTTCAGATGGGCCAATGGGCCAAGGAGTGGCAGATGGAGTGTAATTTAAATAAATGTGAGGTGCTGCATTTTGGAAATCAAATCAGAGCAGGACTTATACACTAATGGTAAATCTTGGGGAGTGTTGCTGAACAAAGAGACCTTGGAGTGCAGGTTCATAGTTCCTTGAAAGTCGAGTCGCAGGTAGATAGGATAGTGAAGAAGGCATTTGGTATACTTTCCTTTATTGGTCAGTGAATTGAGTAAAGTAATTGGGAGGTCCTGTTACAGGACATTGTTTAGGGGCCACTTTTGGAATACCGTGTGCAAATCTGGTCTCCCTCTTACCGGAAGGATGTTGTGAAACTTGAAAGGGTCCGAAAAGATTTACAAGTGTTGGAGGATTTGTTTTGTAGTGAGAGGCTGAAAAGGCTGAGGTTGTTTTTCCTGGACCGTTGGAGGCTGAGGGGTGACCTTATAGAGGTTTATATGGAGGGGCATGGATAGGATAAATCGACAAGGACTTTTCCCTGGGTCGGGGAGAAATTTAAAAAGGGACCTAAGGGGCAATTTTGCCATGCAGAGGGTGGCGCGTGTGTGGAATAAACAGAGGAAGTGCTGGAGGCTGGTACAATTGCTTTTGAAAGACACCTGGATGGGTATGTGAACAATGAGGGTTTAGAGGGATATTGGCCAAGTGCTGGCAAATGGGACGAGATTAATTTAGGATACCTGGCTGAAATGGACCAAAGGGTCTGTTCCTGTGTTGTACATCTCTTTGATTCTCTCTCTCTCTCTCACACATACACACGCGCGCACACACACACACACCAAACACCACACACAATCATGTAACGCCTTCCTTTCCATGGAAAACCAACTCACTCTGCTCATCTATAGTTCATTTAAACTTTCTACTGAGCCAATTCATTATTCAATCTCAAATGGGGTGATGTCACAACTGTTCAGATAGGATTCAAGTTCATGTTGTTGACAGCCCACACTCAGTCTGTCTGACTTCTGATTTTCAATGGACCAAATAGAGACAAAATAATATTACACTCAATGAGACATAATAAACGTCAACTTTTATTTTGTAATTGGGACAGAAATAACAAGTTGGATTCTAAATCAGCCAGGAGGCCAGCCATTGATTTGACTCATATTCAGATACTTCCCAACTATTATCCTGGACTCGCATCAAATCCTATCAATGACAGATGGCAGAATTATGATGTGGAACGGTTGATGTGTTGCCTCCCAGGTGACAGGGTTCATGACGTTTCTGAATTACGACTGTGGAATTATGACTCTAATGCTAGCCATGAAACCCTTGTCAATTGTTGTTGAAACCCATCTGGTTCTCTAATGCCCTTTAGGGATTAGGGCTGTCCTTGTCTTGTCTGGGCTACATGTGACTCCAGACCCACAACAATTGGTGCGGCTGGTGGAGGTCAGCCATCTAAGCTCCAGGGCCTCACAGCAGGAGGTCCTCAAGATTGTGTCCTGGCCCTAACTATCTTTAGTGACTGTATAACTGACCTTCCCTCAGTCAGAATGTCATGAGTGAGAGGGTTCGCTAATACTTGCACAATGTTCAGCAGCATTCTTCCCTCCTCAGATACTGAAGCATTCCATGTGGCTCTGCAGCAAGATCCTGGCAACTTCAGCTCCTCGGAAACGGCATTAGGGAACTGGGCACAGAGCTGGATGAACTTCGGATCATTCGGGAGGCTGAGGGAGTAATTGAGAGGAGTTACAGGGAGGTAGTCACACCTCAGGTACAGGGGAAAGGTAGATGGATTACAGTCAGGGGATGGAAAGGGAACGGCAGACAGTGCAGGGACCCCCTGTGGCCGTTCCCCTCAATAACTGTTATGGATACTGTTGCGGGGGAGCGACTTACCAGGGGTAAGCCATGGGGTACAGATCTCAGGCACAGAGTATGTCCCTGGTGCTCAGACAGGAAGGGGGAAGAGGAGTAGAACATTAGTCATTGGGGACTCCATAGTTAGGGGGACAGGTAGAAGGTTCTGTGGGAACGAGAGAGACTCATGGTTGTTGTGTTGCCACCCAGGTGCCAGGGTTCATGACGTTTCTGATCGTGTTTTTGGTATCCTTAAGGGGGAGGGGTGTAGCCCCAAGTCATGTTCCACATAGGCACCAACTACATAGGTAGGAAAAGGGCTAGGGATTTAAGGCAGAAATTTAGGATTGTTACCCATGTCACTTGCTAGCGAGATGAGGAATAGGGAGAGAGAGCAGTTGAACACATGGATTCAGAAATGGTGCAGGAGGGACAGTTTCAGATACCTGGATAATTGGGGCTCATTCTGGGGTAGATGGGTCCTCTACAAACAGGATAGTTGACACCTGAACCAGAGAGGTACCAATATCCTTGGGGGACAATCTGTTTATGCTCTTCAGGAATGGTGAAGCTAATTCAGCAAAAGATGGGAACCTGAATTGTAGCTCCAGTGTACAGAAGGTTGAGAGTAGTGAGGTCAAAAATAAGGTTTCAAGGTCACAGGAGTGCAGTGGCAGGCAAGAAGGTGGTTTGAAGTGTGTCTACTTCAACGCCAGGAGCATCCGGAATAAGGTGGGTGAACTTGCAGCATGGGTTGGTACCTAAGACTTCGATGTTCTGGCCATTTCAGAGACATGCAGCGAGCAGGGTCAGGAATGATGTTGCAGGTTCCGGGGTTTATATGTTTCAGTATGAACAGAGAAGGGAGTAAAAGAGGGGGAGGTGTGGCATTGTTAGTCAAGGACAGTATTACAGGTGGCAGAAAGGATGTTTGATGAGGACCCATCTCCTGAGGTAGAACAGGCAATGTTTAGAAACAGGAAAGGAGAGGTTTCCCCTGTTGGGAGGTTTGTATAGGCTTCCAAAAAGTTCCAGAGATGTAGAGTAAAGGATTGCAAGAATTATTCGAGATAGGAGAGAAAGTAACAGGGTAATTGTTATGAGGTCTTTCACTTTCCAAATATTGACTGGAAATGCTATAGCTTGTGGCTTGTGGTACTGGCTAATGAACTGGGCAAGGTGATAGATTTAGAGGTAGGTGAGCACTTTGGTGATAGTAGGCAAAAACAATGACTGTAGATGCAGGAAACCAGATTCTGGATTAGTGGTGCTGGAAGAGCACAGCAGTTCAGGCAGCATCCGAGAAGCAGTAAAATCGACATTTCGGGGAAAAGCCCTTCATCAGGAATACAGGCAGAGAGCCTGAAGCGTGGAGAGATAAGTGAGAGGAGGGTGGGGGTGGGGAGAAAGTAGCAAAGAGTACAACAGGTGAGTGGGGGAGGGGGTGAAGGTGATAGGTCGGGGGGGGAGGGTGGAGTGGATAGGTGGAAAAGAAGATAGGCAGGTAGGGCAAGTCATGGGGACAGTGCTGAAGTTTGGAACTGGGGTGAGGTAAGGGAAGGGGAAATGAGGAAACTGTTGAAGTCCACATTGATGCCCTGGGATTGAAGTGTTCCGAGGTGGAAGATGAGGCGTAGTTCCTCCAGGCGTCTGGTGGTGAGGGAGCGGCGGTGAAGGAGGCCCAGGACCTCCATGTCCTCGACAAAGTGGGAGGGAGAGTTGAAATGTTTGGCCACAGGACAATGTGGTTGATTGGTGCATGTGTCCCAGAGATGTTCCGTAAAGTGCTCTGCTAGGAGGCGTCCAGTCTCCCCAGTGTAAAGGAGACCGCATCGGGAGCAACAGATACAATAAATGATATTGGTGGATGTGCAAGTAAAACTTTGATGGATGTGGAAGGCTCCTTTAGGGTCTTTGATGGAGGTGAGGGAGGAGGTGTGGGCGCAGGTTTTGCAATTCCTGCGGTGGCAGGGGAAGGTGCCAGGATGGGACGGTGGGTTGAAGCGGGGTGTGGACCTGACCAGGTAGTCACGGAGGGAATGGTCTTTTCAGAAGGCGGAAAGGGGTGGGGAGGGAAATATATCCCTGGTGGTGGGGTCTGTTTGGAGGTGGCGGAAATGTCGGCGGATGATTTGGATTATGCAGAGGTTGGTAGGGTGGAAGGTGAGCACCAGGGGCGTTCTATCCTTGTTACGGTTGGAGGGGTGGGTCTGAGGGTGGAGGTGCGGGATACGGATGAGATGCATTGGAGGGCATCTTTAACCACGTGGGAAGGAAATTGCGGTCTCTAAAGAAGGAGGCCATCTGGTGTGTTCTGTGGTGGAACTGGTCCTCTTGGGAGCAGATATGGCGGAGGCAGAGGAATTGGGAATACGGGGATGGCATTTTTGCAGGAGGTAGGGTGGGAAGAGGTGTAATCCAGGTAGCTGTGGGAGTTGGTGGGTTTGTAAAAAATGTCGGTATCAAGTCGGTCGTCATTAATGGAGATGGAGAGGTCCAGGAACGGGAGGGAGGTGTCAGAGATGGTGAAGTTGATGAATTGCTCAACCTCCTCGCGGGAGCACGAGGTGACGCCAATGCAGTCATCAATGTAGCGGAGGAAGAGGTGGGGAGTGATGCCGGTGTAATTACGGAAGATGGACTGATCTATGTAGCCAACAAAGAGACAGGCATAACTGGGGCCCATACGGGTGCCCATGGCTACCCCTTTGGTCTGTAGGAAGTGGGAGGATTCAAAGGAGAAATTGTTATGGGTGAGGACCAGTTCAGTTAAATGAATGAGAGTGTCAGTGGAAGGGTACAGTTGGGGATGTTGGGAGAGGAAGAAACTGAGGGCTTGGAGGCCCTGTTCCTGGAGGATGGAGGTGTAGCGGGATTGGCTATCCATGGTGAAGATAGGCTTTGGGGCCGGGGAAATGGAAGTCTTGGAGGAGGTGGAAGGCACGCGTGGTCTCTCGAATGTATGTGGGGAGTTCCTGGACAAGGGGGGATAGGACAGTGTCAAGGTAAGTAGAAATGAGTTCAGTGGGGCAGGAGCATGCTGAGACAATGGGTCGGGCAGGGTGGTCAGGCTTGTGGATCTTGGGAAGGAGGTAGAACCGGGCAGTGCGGGGTTCCCGGACTATGAGGTTGGAAGCTGTGGGTGGGAGATCTCCTGAGGTGATGAGGTTCTGTATGGTCTGGGAGATGATGGTTTGGTGATGGGGCGGTAGGAAGAGGTATCCTCGTGGGCACCTTTGTGGGTGGCACGGTGGCACAGTGGTTAGAACTGCTGCCTCACAGCGCCAGAGACCCGGGTTCAATTCCCGCCTCAGGCGACCAACTGTGTGGAGTTTGCACGTTCTCCCCGTGTCTGCGTGGGTTTCCTCCGGGTGCTCCGGTTTCCTCCCACAGTCCAAAGATGTGCAGATCAGGTGAATTGGCCATGCTAAATTGCCCGTAGTGTTAGGTAAGGGGTAAATGTAGGGGTATGGGTGGGTTGCGCTTCGGCGGGGCGGTGTGGACTTGTTGGGCCGAAGGGCCTGTTTCCACACTGTATGTAATCTAATCTAAAGATCCCACTGTCACCATCCCCACCCCCCAGAACCCTGAGGGGAACACTACCCCTGCTCATGACTCTACCCCCATTCCCCTCAACACCACACCCACTCCAGTTACAGGCTCCACCACCACTCCCAGCTCCACACCCACACCGGGTCCCAGCTCCTAGTCCTGCCAAGTTTTCACCATCCCTCCAGACCTCCCCTCACTGAGGACAAATGATCAGTCCTCAACAAAGGACTCACCTTTATCCCCCTCCACCCACGCATCAATGAATTTAATACACGCCGAGACGTCAAACACTTCTTCCGTCGCCTCTGCCTCCGAGCTTACCTTTACAATCAGGACTCCCGCCCACCTCCCGAGGACCCCTTCACCCACCTCCAACACACTGCATCCACCTGGACACCCCGTGCTGGCCTATTACCCGCCCTCGACCTCTTCATTTCCAACTGGCACCGAGACATTAACCGCTTCAACCTGTCTACCCCCCTATCCCACTCCAACCTCTCACCCTCACAACACGCATCCTTCCACTCCCTCTGCTCCGATCCTGACCTCACCATTAAGCCAGTGGATAAAGGGGGTGCAGTGGTAGTCTGGCTCACTGACCTCTACACGGCTGAAGCCAACTTGAAGACACCTCCTCCTCCCACCCCCTCGACCATGAGCCCACCCCCCATCACCAAACCATCATCTCCCAGACCATACAGAACCTCATCACCTCAGGAGATCTCACACCCACAGCTTCCAGCCTCAGTCCGGGAATCCCGCACTGCCCAGTTCTACCTCCTTCCCAAGATCCACAAGCCTGACCACCCTGGCCGACCCATTGTCTCAGCATGCTCCTGCCCCACTGAACTCATTTCTACCTACCTCGATACTGTCCTATCCCCCCTAGTCCAGGAACTCCCTACATACTTTCAAGACACCACCCACACCCTCCACCTCCTCCAAGACTTCTATTTCCCCGGCCCCCAACGCCTCATCTTCACCATGGATATCCAATCCCTCTACACCTCCATCCGCCAGGTCCAGGGCCTCCAAGCCCTCTGTCTCTTCCTCTCCTGACGTCCCCGACAGTACCCTTCCACCGACACTCTCATTCGTTTGGCTGAACTGGTCCTCACCCTTAACAATTTCTCCTTTGAATCCTCCCATTTCCTACAGACCAAAGGGGTAGCCATGGGCACGCTTATGGGCCCCAGCTATGTCTGTCTCTTTGTTGGCTACATAGAACAGTCGATCTTCCGTAATTATACTGGCACCACTCCCCACCTCTTCCTCCGCTACATTGATAATTGCATGGCACCACCTCGTGCTCCCGCGAGGAGGTTGAGCAATTCATCAACTTCACCAACACATTTCACCCTGACCTTAAATTTACCTGGACCATCTCTGACACCTCCCTCCCCTTCCTGGACCTCTCCATCTCCATTAATGACAACCGACTTGATACCGACATTTTTTACAAACCCACCGACTCCCACAGTTACCTGGATTACACCTCTTCCCACCCTACCGCTTGCAAAATGCCATCCCATATTCCCAATTCCTCTGCATCCGCCATATCTGCTCCCAAGAGGACCAGTTCCACCACAGAACACACCAGATGGCCTCCTTCTTTAGAGAAGTAATTTCCCTTCCCACGTGGTTAAAGATGCCTTCCAATGCATCTCGTCCACATCCCGCACCTCCGCCCTCAGACCCCACCCCTCCAACCGTAACAAGGATAGAACGCCCCTGGTGCTCACCTTCCACCCTTCCAACCTCCGCATAAACCAAATCATTTCCGCCACCTCCAAACAGACCCCACCACCAGGGATATATTTTCCTCCCCTCCTTCTACAAAGACCGTTCCCTCAGTGACTATCTGGTCAAGTCCACGCCCCGCTTCAACCCACTCTCCCATCCTGGCACCTTCCCCTGCCACAGCAGGAATTGCAAAAACCTGCGCCCACACCTCCTCCCTCACCTCCATCCAAATCCCCTTCCACATCCATCAAAGTTTTACCTGCACATCCATCAATATCATTTATTGTATCCGTTGCTCCCGATGCGGTCTCCTCTACATTTGGGAGACTGGACGCCTCCTGGCAGAGCGCTTTACGGAACATCTCAGGGACACCCGCACCAATCAACCGCCCTGTGGCCCAACATTTCAACTCTCCCTCCCACTCTGGCTCCTTCACCGCCGTTCCCTCACCACCAGACGCCTTGAGGAAGAACGCCTCATCTTCCACCTCGGAACACTTCAACCCCAGGGCATCAATGTGGACTTCAACAGTTTCCTCATTTCCCCTTCCCCCACCTTATCCCAGTTCCAAACTTGCAGCTCAGCACTGTCCCCAAGACTTGTCCTACCTGCCTATCTTCTTTTCCACCTTCATCCCCTCCACCAATCACCTATTGTACTCTATGCTACTTTCTCCCCACCCCCACCCTCCTCTCACTTATCTCTCCACCCTTAAGGCTCTCTGCCTGTATTCTTGATGAAGGGCTTTTGCCCGAAACGTTGATTTTACTGCTCCTCGGATGCTGCCTGAACTGCTGTGCTCTTCCAGCACCACTAATCCAGACTTTGGTGATAGTGACCACAATTCGGTTACATTCACTTCAGTGATGGAAATGGAAACGTATATCCTGCTGGGCAAGAGATATAGTTGAGGGAAAGGCAATTATGATGCGATTCGGCAAGAGTAAAGATGCATAGGATGGGAAGGAAACTGCAGGGAATGGGCACAATTGAAATGTGAAGCTTGTTCAAGGAACAGCTACTGTATGTCTTTGATAAATATGTACGTGTCAGACAGGGAGGGAAGGGAACCGTGGTTTACTAAAGAAGTTGTATCTCTTGTCCAGAACAAGAAGAACGCTTAAGATGAGATGTGAAGGCTCAGTTGAGGTGCTTGAGATTTACAAATTAGCCAGGCAAGATCTAAAGAGAAAGCTAAGAAGAGCCAGGAGGGCACACGAGAAGGCTTTGGCAGGTGGGAACGAGCCAAGCGGAAAGCTTTCCAGAGGGATGTCAGGAACAAAAAAAACTGGAGTAAGATTAGGACCAGTCAAGGACAGTAACGGGAAGTTGTGCATGGAGTCTGAGGAGGTGGGAGAGGCAGTAAATGAATATTTTTCATCAGTATTCACACAGGAAAAAGACAATGTTGTTAAGGAGAATACTGAGGTACAAACTATTAGACTAGAAGGGATTGAGGTTCATAAGGAGAAACTTTAGCAATTCTGGAAAATGTGAAAATAGATATGTCCCCTGGGCCAGATGGGATTTATCCTAGGACTCTCTGGAAAGCCAGGGAGGAGATTGCAGTGCCTTTGGCTTTGATCTTTATTTTGTCATTGTCTATAGGAATAGTGCCAGAGGCTGGAGGATAGTAAATGTTGTCCCCTTGTTCGAGAAGGAGAGTAGAGATAACCCTGTAATTATAGACCAGTGAGCCTTACTTCAATTGTTGGTAAAGTGTTCGCTGAGAGGTGGTAAATGGAGTTTAATACGGAAAAGTGTGAGGTGATTCACTTTGGAAGAAACAACAGGAACACAGAGTACTGGATTAATGGGAAGATTCTTGGTAGAATGGATGAGCAGAGAGATCTCTGTGTCCATGTGCATAGATCCCTGAAAGTTGCCACCCAGGCTCACAGGGTTGTTAAGAAGGTGTACAGTGCCTTAGCTTTTATTGGGAGAGGGATTGAGATTAGGAGCCATGCAGCCATGTTGCAGCTGTACAAAACTCTGGTGAGGCCGCACTTGAAGTGTTGCGTACAGTTCCAGTCGCCGTATTATGGGAAGGATATGGAAGCATTGGAAAGGATGCAGACAAGATTTCCCAGGATGTTGCCTGGTATGGAGCTGGTCTTATGAGGAAAGGTTCAGGGACTTGAGGCTGTTTTTGTTGGAGAGAGGGTTAAGAGGTGACTTAAAAGAGACACACAAGATGATCAGAGGATTATATCAGAGGACAGTGAGAACTTTTTTCCCTGGATGGAGATGGCTAGCACGAGGGGACAGAGCTTTAAATTGAGGGGTGATAGATAAAGGACCGATGTCAGAGGTAGTTTCCTTACTCAGAGAATAGTAAGGACATGGAACGCCCCGCCTGCAACAGTAGTAGACTTGCCAACGTTAAGGTCATTGGATAAACATATGGATGATTATGGAATACTGCAGGTTCAATGGGCTTGAGATTGGATTCACAGCTCAGTACAACATCGAGGGCCGAAGGGCCTGTACTGCACTGAAATGTTCTATGTTCTATGTTCCAGGCCTAGGCTAATAAATGGCAATTAACATCCGTGCCACACAAATGTGAAACAGCTACTACCTCCAAGAAGAAATCACAGAAATAATGCCTTTGACATTCACGGATTTGTGTTGCTGAATCCCGTACAATCAACAAGCTGGGAGTTCCCATTGAGCTGAAAATGAAATGTGTTTACAATGTAAGTACTGTGGCTACAAGAGCAGCTCAGGGGGCAGGAACACTGCAGTGAGGGATGTACCTCATGGCTCCAAAAGCCTCTCCACCATCTCCAAGGCACACGTCAGGAGTGTGATGGAATACTCCCCACTTGCCTGGATGGAAATATCTCCAAGATCCCTCAAGAAATGGGATCCCAGCATGACCAAGCAGCCATATAAAAGCACAATGTTGCAGACACTCAAAACCTGAAATGAAATCAGAAAGTGCTGGAGAAATTCAGCAAATCTGGCAACACCTGTGGAGAGAAATATAGAGTTAACCTTTTGAGTCCAATATAACACTTCTTCAGAACAGTGCTGATCAGGAGTCATGTCGGACTAGAAACATTAATTGTCTTTCTCTTTTTAAGGTTCCACCAGGCCTGCTGAGTTTCTCTAACATTTTCTCTTTTACAATGAAGTAACCAGTTTTTTTGGCACCACATCTACAAACATTCATTCCATCCACCACCAGTGCTCTGCCGACAGCATCTTCAACATCTATGACCACTCCCTTCCTAAAGAAACAGGTAAGAGATGCATGAGAACACCACAACCTGCATGTTCCCTTCAAGCCACTCACCATCCTGATTTTGATATATATTCCTTCAGTAAAGTCACTATAGTCCCATTAGACCATAGGGCTGATCTCTCAGAGACATGACTGGTTGTGTGTTTAACCTGAGTGTCACCATGCCTCGGGGGGGGGTGGGGGGGGGGGGGGGGGGGGATTGAGAAGGTAGGATTTTCATGGTGATCTCAACCAGAGTGATTTGGAGGAGCTGGTGTTGGTCTGAGGTGGACAAAATTAAAAATCACACAATAGGTTATAGTCCAACAGTCCAAATTCTCCTCTTCCCCAGCTCTGAAGTTTCCACATCCTTCCTATAATGAGGCGACCAGAACTGAACAAAAAATTTCAACTGTGGTCGAACTAGGACTCTATGGAGCTGCTGCATAACCTCATGGCTCTGAAACTCAATTTCCTGCTCATGAAAACCAACACACCCTACACCTTCTTAACAGCCCTATCAACTTGGGTGGCAACTTTGAGGGATCTATGGACAAGATCCCTCTCTTCCTCCACACTGCCAAGAATCTTGCCTTTAACCCTGTATTCTGCATTTAAATTCAACTTTCCAAAAATTATTCATTCCACACTTTTCCAGGCTGAACTACATCTGACACTTATTAGCCCAGTTCTGCACCCTGTCAATGTCCTGTTGCAACCTACAGCAGTCCTCCACACTATTTACCACTCCACCAACATTCATGCAATCGGCAAACTTAGTATCCCACCCTTCCCATTCCTCATCCAGGTCATTTATAAAAATCACAAAGAGCAGAGGTCCCAGAACCGATCCCCGAGGAACACCACTGGTCACTGAGCTGAATACTTTACATCTACTACCACCCTCTGTCTGCTATGGGTCAGTCAATTCTGTATTCAGACAGCCATATTTCCCTGTATCCCATACCTGCTTACTTTCTGAATGAGCCTACCATGGGGTACCTTATCAAATGCCTTGCAAAAATCTAATGACACCACATTCATTGCTCTTACTTCAGCAATGTGTTTTGTCACATCCTCAAAGAATTCATTAAAGTTTGTGAGGCAGGACCTGCCCCTCACAAAGCCATGCTGACTATCTCTAATCAAGGTTCAGTTTTCCAAGTAATCAAAAATCCTGTCCCTCAGAATCCTCTCCATTGACTTTCTCACCACAAACTTAAGACTGATTGGTTTGTAATTCCCAGGATTATCCCTATTCCCTTTCTTGAACAAGGGAATAACATTTGCCATGCTTTAATCATTTGTCACTACTCCAGTGAACAGTGAGGACACAAAGATAATCATCAAGGGTGCAGCAATCTCTTCCCTCATTTCCTTTGTATCCCAGTGTATATTCCATCTGACCCTAGAGATTTATCTATCCTTATGTTTTTCAAAATTTTCAGCACATCCTCCTTCTTAACATCAGCCTGTTTGAGTAGATCAGCCTATTTCACGCTGTCCTCACAAATGCCAAGGCCCCTCACCCTCGTGAATAATGATTGATAAAGGACTTCCCCTACCTCCTCCGACTCCAGGCACAAGTTCCCTCTGCTTTCCTTGATTAGCTCTACCCATCTCTTTCTTGAAAGTATCTGGAGACTTGGCCTCCACTGCCTTCTGGGGCAGAGCATTCCATATATCCACCACTCTCTGGGTGAAGAAGTTTCTCCTCAACTCTGTTCTCAATGACCTACTCCTTATTTTTAAACTATGTCCTCTGGATCTGGACACACCCATCACCAGAAACTTGCTTCCTGCCTCCAGAGTGCCCAATCCTTTAATAATCTTATACTTCTCAATCAGATCTCTTCTCAACCGTCTCAACTCATGTATAAAAGACCAGTCTCTCCAATTTTTCAACATATGATAGTCCCGCCATTCCAGGAATTGACCGCGTGAACCTACACTGCACTCCCTCAATAGCCAGAATGTCCTTCCTCAAACTTGGAGATCAAAACTGCACACAATATTCCAGGTGTGGTCTCACCAGGGCCCTGCAGAAGGACTTCTTTGCTCCAATACTCAATTCCTCTTGTTTTGAAGGTCAGTATGCTATTCGCTTTCTTCACTGCCTGCTGTACCTGCATGCTTGCTTTCATTGACTGATGTACAACAACTTAAAAATGTGTTGGTGGAAAAGCAGGTCAGGCAGCATCAAAGGAGCAGGAGAATCGACGTTTCGGGCAAAAGCCCTTCATGCTGCCTGACCTGCTGTGCTTTTCTAGCAAAACATTTTTAAGCTCTGATCTTCAGCATCTCCAGTCTTTATTTTCTCCTGATGCACAAGAACACCTAGATCTCGTTTTACATCCTCTTTACCAAACCTGACTCCATTTAGATAGTAATCTGCTTTCCTGTTCTTGCCACCAAAGTGAATAACCACACATTTATCCACGTTAAACTACATCTGCCAAGCATCCATCCACCTGTCCAAGTCACCCTGTATTCTCATAACATCCTCCTCACAACTCACCTTGCTACCCAGTTTTGCGTCATCAGCAAATTTGCTAATATTACATTTAATACCTTCATCTATATCATTAATGTTTATTGTAAACGGCGGCTGTCCCAGCACTGAACCTTGTGGTACCCCACTGGTCACCTCACCGCCTGCCATTCAAAAAGGGACCTGTTTATCACTACTCTTTGCTTCCTGTCAGCCAGCCAATTTTCAGTCCAAATCAGTATTTTGCCCCCAATACCGTGTAGCCTAATTTTGATCACTAATCTCCTATGTGGGACTTTATCAAAGGTTTCTGAAAGCCCAGGTACATGACATCCACCGGCTCTCCCTTGTCCATTTAAGAACATAGAACATAGGAAAGTACAGCATAGAACAGGCCCTTTCGCCCAGGATGTTGTGCCAAGATTTAATCCTAATGTCAAAGATAGTACCTTAACCTATGCACCCCTCAACTCATTGCTATCCATGTGCATGCCCAGCAGTCACTTAAATGTCACCAATGACTCTGCTTCCACCACCACAGCTGGCAACACACTCCATGCATTCACAACTCTCTGTGTAAAGAACCTACCTCTGATGTCTCCTTTATACCTTCCTCCTAATATCTTCAAACTGTGACTTATTGTACCAGTCAATCTTCATTGTTACATCCTCAAACTATTCCAGAAGATTAGTCAAGCATGATTTCCCCTTAGTAAATCCATGCTGACCCTGACCTCTCCTCTTACTGCTATCCAAATGAGTCATAATTTCATCTTTTATAAGTGACTCCAGCATCTTTCCCACCCTTGACGTCAGGCTAGCTGGTCTATAATTCCCTGTTTTCTCTCTCCCTCCTTTCTTGAAAAGTGGGACAACATTAGCCACCCTCCAATTCACAGGAACTGATCCTGAATCTATAGAACATTAGAAAATGGTTACCAACGCATCCATGATTTCTAGAGCCATCTGCTTAAGACCATCAGGTCCCAGGGACTGAACAGTCTTCACACCTAACAGTCTATCCAACACCATTTCCTGTCGAATATAAATTCCCTTCAGTTCATCCATTACCCCAGGTCCTTCAGCCACTATACATCTGGGAGATTGTTTGTGTCTTCCCAATGAAGATAGATCCAAAGTACCTATTCAACTCTTCTGCTATTTCCTTGTTCCCCATAATAAATTCACCTGTTTCTGTCTTCAAGGGCCCAATTTTAGTTTTAACCTTTGTTTTTCTTGTCACATATCTAAAAAAGCTTTTACTATTCTCCTTTATATTTTTGGCCAGTTTGCCTTTGTACCTCATTTTTTCTCTGCCTATTGCCTTTTTAGTTATCCTCTGTTGCTCTTTAAAAGCTTCCCGGTCCCCCGGCTTCCCACTCATCTTTGCTGTGCTACATTTCTTTTCTTTTATTTTTTTTTCCAGTCCTTAACTTCCCTCATCAGCCACGGCCGCCCATGCCTCCTGTCAGGATCTTTCTTCCTCTTTGGAATGAACTGATCCTGCACCTCCTGCATTATATCCAGAAATATCTGCCATTGGTGTTCCACTGCCATCCCTGGTAGGGTATTGAACCATTAAGCTCCTCCCTAAGAGCTCCATAGGTCCCTTTGTTCAACTGCAATACAGACACTTCCGATTCTCCCTTCTCCCTCTCAAATTGCAGATTAAAACTTATCATATTATGGTCACTACGTCCTAATGGCTCCTTTACTTTGAGGTCCTTGATCAAATCCAGTTTGTTGTACAACACCAGATCCAGAATTGCCTTCTCCCTCGTAGGCTCCACTACAAGCTGTTTTAAGAATCTATCTTGGAGGCACTCCACCAGCTCCCTTTCTTGGTGTCCAGTACCATCCTGATTCTCGCAGATTACCTGCATGTCGAAATCCCCCACATAACTTTGCAACAAGCCAATTTCAACTCCTTATTCAACTTGCACCCTACATCCAGACTACTGTTTGGGGGCCTGCAGCTAACTCCCATTAGGGTCTTTCTACCCTGACAATTTCTCAGCTCTATCCAGACTGACTCTACAACTCCTTATTCTATACCCCCCCTCGCAAGGGGTTCAATATCATTCCTCACTAATGGGGCCACCCCACCCCCTCTGCCCATTAGTCTGACCTCTCGATAGCACATATAGCCTTGAATATTCATTTCCCAGGCCCTGGCCTCTTGAAGCCACATCTCAGCTCTCCCCACAACATCGTACCTGCCAATTTCCAACTGAGCCTCAAACTCTTCCACCTTATTTCTTATGCTTTGTGCATTCATATATAATAGTTTTAATTTGTTACTCCCCTCACCCTTCCTATTTCACTTGACCATACTGTATGATCCCTTCTTGAGTTTTCTGCTCCGTTGATTCTGTCGTCTTTCTGAACTTCTGTTATTCTCACTTTCCCTTTAACTTCCTTCTTGAATTTCCAGTTTGTCTCCTCCCCCCCCCCCCCCCCCCCCAGCACTTACATATCCGATAGTGCTGGGGCTGAAGTGAGTTTGCCAATTGCTGGGTTTGTTTCCCTTTGGCCCGAGCTGCCTCCTGTTCATCATGGGGGTGGGAGAGCGGTGTATGATCCCTCTGCCCATCCATCTCCCATCAGGATGGTCTGAAGGTTCTCTGCTTCTGCCTCAGAAAGAGTCCCCATCCCCCACCGTTCCCATCCACCAGGCTCAGCTCATTTGGAACCGTTTCCCTTTCACTGGCCTCACTTTCTCTAAGTCAAAGGGCTACTTCTGGCTACCTGCACGGGTCGCAGTGTATCTGTGTCTTTGTGGGGAAGGTGTAATAGTTCTTGGCGCAGTCCTATTTAGCTCTTTCTCCAACCTGTTGGTGATGCAATTGCTGCTATTCCTGCTCTCACCAGAATTAGAGGAAATGTATATTAACTTGTTTCCAATTTCTGTCTTTCCCTCAAGGCCACATTTCTGACTTTTCCCTTCCTTGGCCTCTCTGTTTCCATTTCTGGGGAAAGGCTATATCTATTCCAAACACATGGACTCCCACAGTAACCTGAAATACACTTCCTCACATCCTGACTCCTGGAAGGATTCCATTCCATTCTCCCTGTGACTCCATCTTCAGCTGTTCTGGTGATGTCACCTTCCACCCCCTCATTTCCTCTCAGGGCATGGCCGGATCTATAAAGGAGGTGAAATTAAGGATCTCAGATGTTTTCACTTGGAACCAGAAAACTTGAAGAAATTTGCTCATTCTTCATAAAAGAACAGGGGGAACACTTTCCAGATAAAGAACATTCATTCCCCTGTTATTGCAGCCTTTGGCATTTCCAGTAAGGCAACGCATAGTATTCATGGAACAGATTTCGGGTATAGTCCTTATTTACTGAGCAGCTCCCCTAGGCTGAGGATCAGCAAAGAAAATCAAGTCGGAAGACTTTCATGTAATGTTTGTGATTAAACTGAACATTTTACTGGAATCTACATATATTCAGCAATTATCAAGAAGTTATATCTAATATATAGGAAGTAAAGTTTGTTGAAAGGACAAATGTATTAAAACTTCAAAGATTTCTTTTCCTCAGACAAATTGTCAGGAACATTGATCTGTCGTGTGAAAACAAATCTGTGGTGAACTCTATGGAATATCACATTACAATACAGCCCAAACATTTCAGTGATTTTATTTTATATGAAGGTCCTCCTTGCTATCTCTTCTCTCTCCTTCTTACAACAAACCTACTGACCATCATTATTCTCTCCAATGGAAAGTGTAGACATTCCAAACGTATCTCGGTGTACATTTTCTCCATGGCAACTGCAGATTTCCTGGTCCTGTTTTTCGGTGTTGTATCACGTTTTGAGATATCACATTCCAGATTCATTTCTGTCCTATGCTGCAGTTTGTAAAGTCATCCTGTGTTTTATGCCCGCCACATTGGATATGTCTGTCTTGTTGACTGTCTTCTTTACAATTGACCGTTTTGTAACTATCTGTTGTCAGATATTTAAAGCAGACTATTGCACAGTGCGAACTGCTGCTCTGATGATGACAGCATTCCCTGCCCTGATTGCTTTACAGAACACATCCTGCTGGTTTCTACATGACCATGGCTGAATAATTTCCAACATTGCCTGAGGCTGTCGCTCCAATGTGACCTTTTACACATTAACTGCAGGTGAGGCAGCCTCCTGGGTGAAATGAGTTTCAGTTGCATGGCTGCCTTTTTGTTTGAGAATACTGTTTAACTCTTTAACAATCCGGTGTATTTTAGTGGACAGCAGAGTCTGCAGGGGATTGTGGGATCTCAGCAATGAGTACAGCACCGACACAGAGATGAAACTCAGTAGGAAATCCATAGTTTTACTGTTCAGTCTATCAGACAGTTTTGTCCTTTTGTGGCTTACAGCCGTTGTTAACTTTTTAAACAGTAAAAAGACAGTGACAGTACATTACCGAGGTGCTTATACAGCTCCAACATACATCGCCACTGATACTGGAGACATTCTAATGTATTTGAGTTTCTGCACAAACACGTGTAATTGTGCAGCTACCCAAAACCAAATTCAGGGAAGAGATGAAGAAGGTGATGAAATCTCCCTTCATTTTGATATTGACTTTGATTAAAAAACACATTAAACTGAAACTTTCTCCCCAGACTGAGTAAATGCTAACCTGTGGTCTCACTCAGAATGGCCTGTTCTATTACAGATAAGAAGAATTCCACTTGTGAAAATGAAACATTCTTGGAATACATTTTTCAAACTGTCGGCTATGTTTGGTACCTGCTCATTTCTCAGGGGGTAACAGTCCTGATGGTGGTTACCCTCCGTCCAGTCAAATTGTTCTCACGGTTTAACCTGCCAGAGGCTAACACCACAACAGCCTCTTTTTGTTCACCAGCATCTCCACTTTAATCTTTGAGCAGTAGTCCAGCCTCACCTCCATTTCCCAGTTGGATGGGAATGCCAATTTCTGATTCCATTCTCACTGTGAGAGTGTGTTGGTTAGCGGACAGCTGTTTTGAAATGCACAGTGATGTCAACAGCATGGGTTCAATCCCAGTCACTGACTGAGGGTCAATCCCTGTCACTAACTGAGATCCAATCCCTGTCACTGACTGAGATTCAATACCTGTCACTGGCTGAGGGTCAATCCCTGTCACTGACTGAGGCTCAATCCCTGTCACTGACGGAGGTTCAATCCCATTCACTAATTGAGGGTCAATCCCTGTCACTGACTGAGATTCAATCCCTGTCACTGACTGAGATTCAATCCCTGTCACGGACTGAGATTCAATCCCTGTCACTGACTGAGGTTCAATCCCTGTCACTGACTGAGATTCAATCCCTGTCATTGACTGAGATTCAATCCCTGTCACTGACTGAGGATCAATCCCTGTCGCTGACTGAGGGTCAATCCCTGTCACTGACAGAGATTCAATACCTGTCACTGACTGAAAATCAATCCCTGTCACTGACTGAGGTTCAGTTCCTGTCACTGACTGAGATTCAATCCCTGTCACTGACTGAAAATCAATCCCTGTCATTGATTGAGGGTCAATCCCTTTCAGTGACTAAGATTCAATCCCTGTCACTGGCTGAGGGTCAATCCCTGTCACTGACTGAGGCTCAATCCCTGTCACTGACTGAGGTTCAATCCCTGTCACTGACTGAGGTTCAGTTCCTGTCACTGACTGAGATTCAATCCCTGTCACTGACTGAAAATCAATCCCTGTCATTGATTGAGGGTCAATCCCTTTCAGTGACTAAGATTCAATCCCTTTCACTGGCTGAGGGTCAATCCCTGTCACTGACTGAGGCTCAATCCCTGTCACTGACTGAGGTTCAATCACTGTCACTGACTGAGGGTCAATCCCTGTCACTGACTGAGGTTCAATCCCTGTCACTGACTGAGGTTAAATCCCTGTCACTGACAGAGATTCAATCCCTTTCACTGACTGAGGGTCAATCCCTTTCAGTGACTGAGATTCAATCCCTGTCACTGACTGAGGCTCAATCCCTGTCACTGACTGAGGTTCAATCCCTGTCACAGACTGAGGTTCAATCCCTGTCACTGACTGAGGTTCAATCCCTGTCACTGACTGAGATTGAATCTCTGTCACAGACTGAGATTCAATCCCTGTCACTGACTGAGGCTCAATCCCTGTCACTGACAGTGCCAATCCCATTCTCTGAGTGAGATTCAGTCCCTGTCACTGACTGAGGGTCAATCCCTGTCACTGACTGAGGGTCAATCCCTGTCACTGACTGAGGGTCAATCCCTGTCACTGACTGAGGTTTAGTCCCTGTCACTGACTGAGATTGAATCCCTGTCACTGACTGAGGGTCAATCCCTGTCACTGACTAAGATGCATTCCCTGTCACTGACTGAGGGTCTATCCCTGTCACTGACTCAGATTCTATCCCTGTCACTGACTGAGGTTCAGCCCCTGTCACTGACTGAGATTGAATCCCTGTCACTGACTGAGGGTCAATCCCTTTCACTGACTAAGATGCATTCCCTGTCACTGACTGAGGGTCAATACCTGTCACTGATTGAGATTCAATCCCTGTCACTGACTGAGGATCAATCCCTGTCACTGACTGAGGGTCAATCCCTATCACTGCCGAAGGATCAACCCCAGTCACTGACTGAGATTCAATCCCTGTCACTGACTGAGGATCAATCCCTGTCACTGACTGAGGCTCAATACCTGTCACTGACTGAGGCTCAATCCCTGTCACTGATTGAGATTCAATCCCTGTCACTGACTGAGGATCAATCCCTGTCACTGACTGAGGATCAATCCCTGTCACTGACTGAGGTTTAATCACTGTCACTGACTGAGGGTCAATCCCTGTCACTGACTGAGGTTCAATCCCTGTCACTGAGTGAGGGTCAATACCTGTCACTGACAGAGATTCAATCCCTGTCACTGGCTGAGGGTCAATCCCTGTCACTGACTGAGGCTCATTCCCTGTCACCGACTGAGATTCAATCCCTGTCACTGACTGACGTTCAATCCCTGTCACTGACGGAGGTTCAATCTCTGTCACTGACTGAGATTGAATCTCTGTCACAGACTGAGGTTCAATCCCTGTCACTGACTGAGATTGAATCTCTGTCACAGACTCAGATTCAATCTCTGACACTGACTGATGTTCAATCCCTGTCATTAACTAAGGTTCCATCCCTGTCACTGACTGAGGTTCAATCCCTGACACTGACTGAGGTTCAATCCCTGTCACTGACTGAGATTCAATCCCTGTCACTGACTGAGGGTCAATCCCTGTCACTGACTGAGGGTCAATCCCTGTCACTGACTGAGATTGAATCCCTGTCACTGACTGAGATTCATTCCCTGTCACTGACTGTGGTTCAATCCCTGTCATTAACTAATATCATTCCCTGTCACTAACTGAGTTCAATCCCTGTCACTGACTGTGGATCAATCCTTGTCACTGACTGAGGTTCAATCCCTGTCACTGACTGAGATTCAATCCCTGTCACTGATTGAGATTCAATCCCTGTCACTTACTGAGTTTCAATCCCTGTCACTGACTGTGGGTCAATCACTGTCATTGACTGAGGGTCAATCCCTGTCACTGACTGAGATTCGATCCCAATCACTGACTGAGATTCAATCACTGTCACTAACTAAGGTTCAATCCCTGTCACTACCTGAGATTCAATCCCTGTCACTGACTGAGAATCAATCCCTGTCACTGACTGAGGGTCAATCCCTGTCACTGACTGTGGATCAATCCCTGTCACTGACTGAGGGTCAATCCCGATCACTGACTAAGGATCAATCCCTGTCACTGACTGAGATTCAATCCCTGTCACTAACTGAGGATCAATCCCTGTCACTGACTGAGGTTCAATCCCTGTCACTGACTGAGGGTCAATCCCTGTCACTGACTGAGGGTCAATCCCTGTCACTGACTAAGGTTCAATCCCTGTCACTGTGTGAGGGTCAATCTCTGTCACTGACAGAGATTCAATCCCTGTCACTGACTGAGGGTCAATCCCTTTCAGTGACTGAGATTCAATCCCTGTCACTGGCTGAGGGTCAATCCCTGTCACTGACTGAGGCTCAATCCCTGTCACTGACTGAGATTCAATCCCTGTCACTGACTGACGTTCAATCCCTGTCATTGACTGAGGTTCAATCTCCGTCACTGACTGAGATTGAATCCCTGTCACTGACTGAGATGGAATCCCTGTCACTGACTGAGATTCATTCCCTGTCACTGACTGAGGTTCAATCCCTGTCACTGACTGAGGCCCAATCCCTGTCACTGACTGAGGATCAATCCCTGTCACTGACTGAGGGTCAATCCCTGTCACTGACTGAGGGTCAATCCCTGTCACTGATTGAGATTCAATCCCTGTCACTGACTGAGATTCAATCCCTGTCACTGACAGAGGATCAATCCCTGTCACTGAATGAGGCTCAATCCCTGTCACTGACTGAGGGCAATCCCTGTCACTGATTGAGATTCAATCCCTGTCACTGACTGAGGATCAATCACTGTCACTGACTGAGGTTCAATCACTGTCACTGACTGAGGGTCAATCCCTGTCACTGACAGAGATTCAATCCCTGTCACTGACTGAGGGTCAATCCCTTTCAGTGACTGAGATTCAATCCCTGTCACTGGCTTAGGGTCAATCCCTGTCACTGACTGAGACTCATTCCCTGTCACTGACTGAGATTCAATCCCTGTCACTGACTGAGGTTCAATCCCTGTCACTGACTGAGATTGAATCTCTGTTACAGACTCAGATTCAATATCTGACACTGACTGATGTTCAATCACTATCACTGACTGAGGCTCAATCCCTGTCACTGACTGAGGATCAATCCCTGTCAATGACTGAGGCTCAATCCCTGTCACAGAGTGAGGTTCAATCCGTGTCACTGACAGGGTCAATCCCTTTCACTGAGTGAGATTCAGTCCCTGTCACTGACTGAGGGTCAATCCCTGTCACTGACTGAGATTCAATCCCTGTCACTGACTGAGGGTCAATCCCTGTCACTGACTGAGGTTCAATCCCTGTCACTGACAGGGTCAATCCCTTTCTCTGAGTGAGATTCAGTCCCTGTCACTGACTGAGGGTTAATCCCTGTCACTGACTGAGATTCAATCCCTGTCACTGACTGAGGCTCAACCCCTGTCACTGACTGAGGTTTAGTCCCTGTCACTGACTGAGGATCAATCCCTGTCACTGACTGAGATTCAATCCCTGTCACTGACTGAGGGTCAATCCCTGTCACTGAATAAGATTCATTCCCTGTCACTGAGTGAGGGTCTATCCCTGTCACTGACTGAGATCCTATCGCTGTCACTGACTAAGGTTCAGCCCCTGTCACTGACTGAGGTTCAATCCCTGTCACTGACTGAGGGTCAATCCCTGTCACTGACTGTGGATCAATCCCTGTCACTGACTGAGGGTCAATCCCGATCACTGACTAAGGATCAATCCCTGTCACTGACTGAGATTCAATCCCTGTCACTAACTGAGGATCAATCCCTGTCACTGACTGAGGTTCAATCCCTGTCACTGACTGAGGGTCAATCCCTGTCACTGACTGAGGGTCAATCCCTGTCACTGACTGAGGTTCAATCCCTGTCACTGTGTGAGGGTCAATCTCTGTCACTGACAGAGATTCAATCCCTGTCACTGACTGAGGGTCAATCCCTTTCAGTGACTGAGATTCAATCCCTGTCACTGGCTGAGGGTCAATCCCTGTCACTGACTGAGGCTCAATCCCTGTCACTGACTGAGATTCAATCCCTGTCACTGACTGACGTTCAATCCCTGTCATTGACTGAGGTTCAATCTCCGTCACTGACTGAGATTGAATCCCTGTCACTGACTGAGATGGAATCCCTGTCACTGACTGAGATTCATTCCCTGTCACTGACTGAGGTTCAATCCCTGTCACTGACTGAGGCCCAATCCCTGTCACTGACTGAGGATCAATCCCTGTCACTGACTGAGGGTCAATCCCTGTCACTGACTGAGGGTCAATCCCTGTCACTGATTGAGATTCAATCCCTGTCACTGACTGAGATTCAATCCCTGTCACTGACAGAGGATCAATCCCTGTCACTGAATGAGGCTCAATCCCTGTCACTGACTGAGGGCAATCCCTGTCACTGATTGAGATTCAATCCCTGTCACTGATTGAGGATCAATCACTGTCACTGACTGAGGTTCAATCACTGTCACTGACTGAGGGTCAATCCCTGTCACTGACAGAGATTCAATCCCTGTCACTGACTGAGGGTCAATCCCTTTCAGTGACTGAGATTCAATCCCTGTCACTGGCTTAGGGTCAATCCCTGTCACTGACTGAGACTCATTCCCTGTCACTGACTGAGATTCAATCCCTGTCACTGACTGAGGTTCAATTCCTGTCACTGACTGAGATTGAATCTCTGTTACAGACTCAGATTCAATATCTGACACTGACTGATGTTCAATCACTATCACTGACTGAGGCTCAATCCCTGTCACTGACTGAGGATCAATCCCTGTCAATGACTGAGGCTCAATCCCTGTCACAGAGTGAGGTTCAATCCGTGTCACTGACAGGGTCAATCCCTTTCACTGAGTGAGATTCAGTCCCTGTCACTGACTGAGGGTCAATCCCTGTCACTGACTGAGATTCAATCCCTGTCACTGACTGAGGGTCAATCCCTGTCACTGACTGAGGTTCAATCCCTGTCACTGACAGGGTCAATCCCTTTCTCTGAGTGAGATTCAGTCCCTGTCACTGACTGAGGGTTAATCCCTGTCACTGACTGAGATTCAATCCCTGTCACTGACTGAGGCTCAACCCCTGTCACTGACTGAGGTTTAGTCCCTGTCACTGACTGAGGATCAATCCCTGTCACTGACTGAGATTCAATCCCTGTCACTGACTGAGGGTCAATCCCTGTCACTGAATAAGATTCATTCCCTGTCACTGAGTGAGGGTCTATCTTTGTCACTGACTGAGATCCTATCGCTGTCACTGACTAAGGTTCAGCCCCTGTCACTGACTGAGGTTCAATCCCTGTCACTGATTGAGATTGAATCTCTGTCACAGACTGAGAGTCAATCCCTGTCATTGATTGAGGTTCAATCCCTGTCACTGACTGAGGGTCAATCCCTGTCACTGACTGAGGTTCAAACCCTGTCACTGACTGAGAGTCAATCACTGTCATTGATTGAGGTTCAATCCCTGTCACTGACTGAGGGTCAATGGTTGTCACTGACTGTGGATCAATCCCTGTCACTGACTGAGGCCCAATCCCTGTCACTGACTGAGGATCAATCCCTGTCACTGACTGAGGCTCAATCCCTGTCACTGACTGAGGGTCAATCCCTGTCACTGATTGAGATTCAATCCCTGTCACTGACTGAGGATCAATCCCTGTCACTGACTGAGGGTCAATCCCTGTCACTGACTGAGGTTCAATCACTGTCACTGACTGAGGGTCAATCCCTGTCACTGACTGAGGTTCAATCCCTGTCACTGAGTGAGGGTCAATCCCTGTCACTGACAGAGATTCAATCCCTGTCATTGACTGAGGGTCGTTCCCTTTCAGTGACTGAGATTCAATCCCTGTCACTGACTGACGTTCAATCCCTGTCACGGATTGAGGTTCAATCTCTGTCACTGACTGAGATTGAATCTCTGTCACAGACTGAGGTTCAATCCCTGTCACTGACTGAGGTTCAATCCCTGTCACTGACTGAGATTGAATCTCTGTTACAGACTCAGATTCAATCTCTGCCACTGACTGATGTTCAATCCCTATCACTGATTGAGGCTCAATCCCTGTCACTGACTGAGGATCAATCCCTGTCAATGACTGAGGCTCAATCCCTGTCACAGACTGAGGTTCAATCCGTGTCACTGACAGGGTCAATCCCTTTCACTGAGTGAAATTCAATCCCTGTCACTGACTGAGGGTCAATCCCTGTCACTGACTGAGATTCAATCCCTGTCACTGACTGAGGGTCAATCCCTGTCACTGACTGAGGTTCAATCACTGTGACTGACAGGGTCAATCCCTTTCTCTGAGTGAGATTCAGTCCCTGTCACTGACTGAGGGTTAATCCCTGTCACTGACTGAGATTCAATCCCTGTCACTGACTGAGGCTCAACCCCTGTCACTGACTGAGGTTTAGTCCCTGTCACTGACTGAGGATCAATCCCTGTCACTGACTGAGATTCAATCCCTGTCACTGACTGAGGGTCAATCCCTGTCACTGACTAAAATTCATTCCCTGTCACTGACTGAGGGTCAATCCCTGTCACTGACTGAGGTTCAATCCCTGTCACTGACTGAGATTCAATCCCTGTCACTGACTGAGGGTCAATCCCTGTCACTGACTGAGATTGAATCTCTGTCACTGACTGAGAGTCAATCCATGACATTGATTGAGGTTCAATCCCTGTCACTGACTGAGGTTCAATCCCTGTCACTGACTGAGAGTCAATCACTGTCATTGATTGAGGTACAATCCCTGTCACTGACAGAGGGTCAATCCCTGTCACTGACTGAGATTGAATCCCTGTCACAAACTGAGATTCATTCGCTGTCACTGACTGAGGGTCAATCCCTGTCACTGACTGACATTCAATCCCTGTCACTGACTGAGGATCAATCCCTGTCACTGACTGAGGGTCAATCCCTGTCACTGACTGAGGCACAATCCCTGTCACTGACTGAGATTCAATCCCTGTCACTGACTGACGTTCAATCCCTGTCATTGACTGAGGTTCAATCCCTGTCACTGACTGAGGGTCAATCCCTGTCACTGACTGACATTCAATCCCTGTCACTGACTGAGGATCAATCCCGGTCACTGACTGAGGGTCAATCTCTGTCACTGACTGAGATTCAATCCCTGTCACTGACTGAGAGTCAATCCCTGTCATTTATTGAGGTTCAATCCCTGTCACTGACAGAGATTCAATCCCTGTCACTGACTGAGGGTCAATCCCTGTCACTGACTGAGATTCAATCCCTGTCACTGACTGAGGTTCAATCCCTGACACTGACTGAGGTTCAATCCCTGTCACTGACTGAGATTCAATCCCTGTCACTGACTGAGGGTCAATCCCTGTCACTGACTGAGGGTCAATACCTGTCACTGACTGAGATTCAATCCCTGTCACTGACTGAGATTCAATCCCAGTCACTGACTGAGGTTCAATCCCTGTCACTACCTGAGATTCAATCCCTGTCACTGACTGAGGATCAATCCCTGTCACTGACCAAGGGTCAATCCATGTCACTGACTGAGATTCAATCCCAGTCATTGACTCAGTGTCAAGCCCTGTCACTGACTGTGGATCAATCCCTGTCACAGACTGAGGGTCAATCCCTATCACTGACTAAGGATCAATTCCTGTCACCGACTGAGATTCAATCCCTGTCACTGACTGAGGATCAATCCCTGTCACTGACTGAGGCTCAATCCCTGTCACTGACTGAGGGTCAATCACTGTCACTGACTGAGATTCAATCCCTGTCACTGACTGAGGATCAATCACTGTCACTGACTGAGGGTCAATCCCTGTCACTGACTGAGGTTCAATCCCTGTCACTGAGTGAGGGTCAATCCCTTTCAGTGACTGAGATTCAATCCCTGTCACTGGCTGAGGGTCAATCCCTTTCAGTGACTGAGATTCAATCCCTGTCACTGACTGAGATTCAATCCCTGTCACTGACTGAGATTGAATCACTGTCACTGACTGAGATTCATTCCCTGTCACTGACTGAGGGTTAATCCCTGTCACTGAGTGAGGGTCATTCCCTTTCAGTGACTGAGATTCAATCCCTGTCACTGGCTGAGGGTCAATCCCTGTCACTGACTGAGGTCCAATCCCTGTCACTGACTGAGGATCGATCCCTGTCGCTGACTGAGGCTCAATCCCTGTCACTGACTGAGGGTCAATCCCTGTCACTGACTGAGGATCAATCCCTGTCACTGACTTAAGGTCAATCCCTATCACTGACTAAGGATCAATCCCAGTCACTGACTGAGATTCAATCCCTGTCACTGACTGAGGATCAATCCCTGTCACTGACTGAGGCTCAATCCCTGTCACTGACTGAGGGTCAATCCCTGTCACTGACTGTGGGTCAATCCCTGTCACTGATTGAGGGTCAATCCCTGTCACTGACAGAGATTCAATCCCTGTCACTGACTGAGGGTCAATCCCTTTCAGTGACTGAGGCTCAATCCCTGTCACTGACTGAGGTTCAATCACTCTCACTGACTGAGGGTCAATCCCTGTCACTGACTGAGGTTCAATCCCTGTCACTGAGTGAGGGTCAATCCCTGTCACTGACAGAGATTCAATCCCTGTCACTGACTGAGGGTCATTCCCTTTCAGTGACTGAGATTCAATCCCTGTCACTGGCTGAGGGTCAATCCCTGTCACTGACTGAGGCTCATTCCCTGTCACTGACTGAGATTCAATCCCTGTCACTGACTAACGTTCAATCCCTGTCACTGACTGAGGTTCAATCTCTGTCACTGACTGAGATTCATTCCCTGTCACTGACTGAGAATCAATCCCTGTCACTGACTGAGATTGAATCTCTGTCACAGACTCAGATTCAATCTCTGACACTGACTGATGTCCATTCCATGTCATTATCTAAGGGTCAATCCCTGTCACTGACTGAGGTTCAATCCCTGACACTGACTGAGGTTCAATCCCTGTCACTGACTGAGATTCAATCCCTGTCACTGACTGAGGGTCAATCCCTGTCACTGACTGAGTGTCAATCCCTGTCACTGACTGAGATTGAATCATTGTCACTGACTGAGATTGAATCCCTGTCACTGACTGAGATTCATTCCCTGTCACTGACTGCGGTTCAATCCCTGTCACTAACTGAGATTCAATCCCTGTCACTGACTGAGGATCAATCCCTGTCACTGACTGAGGTTCAATCCCTGTCACTGACTGAGATTCAATCCCTATCACAGATTGAGATTCAATCCCTGTCACTTACTGAGGTTCAATCCCTGTCACTGACTGAGGGTCAATCCCTGTCATTGACTGAGGGTCAATCCCTGTCATTGACTGAGGGTCAATCCCTGTCACTGACTGAGTGTCAATCCCTATCACTACCTGAGATTCAATCCCTGTCACTGACTGAGGGTCAATCCCTGTCACTGACTGAGGTCCAATCCCTGTCACTGACTGAGGATCGATCCCTGTCGCTGACTGAGGCTCAATCCCTGTCACTGACTGAGGGTCAATCCCTGTCACTGACTGAGGTTCAATCCCTGTCACTGACTGAGGGTCAATCCCTGTCACTGACTGAGGTTCAATCCCTGTCACTGACTGAGATTCAATCCCTGTCACTGACTGAGGGTCAATCCCTGTCACTGACTGAGTGTCAATCCCTATCACTACCTGAGATTCAATCCCTGTCACTGGCTGAGGGTCAATCCCTGTCACTGACTGAGGTCCAATCCCTGTCACTGACTGAGGATCGATCCCTGTCGCTGACTGAGGCTCAATCCCTGTCACTGACTGAGGGTCAATCCCTGTCACTGACTGAGGATCAATCCCTGTCACTGACTGAGGGTCAATCCCTATCACTGACTAAGGATCAATCCCAGTCACTGACTGAGATTCAATCCCTGTCACTGACTGAGGATCAATCCCTGTCACTGACTGAGGCTCAATCCCTGTCACTGACTGAGGGTCAATCCCTGTCACTGACTGTGGGTCAATCCCTGTCACTGATTGAGGGTCAATCCCTGTCACTGACAGAGATTCAATCCCTGTCACTGACTGAGGGTCAATCCCTTTCAGTGACTGAGGCTCAATCCCTGTCACTGACTGAGGTTCAATCACTCTCACTGACTGAGGGTCAATCCCTGTCACTGACTGAGGTTCAATCCCTGTCACTGAGTGAGGGTCAATCCCTGTCACTGACAGAGATTCAATCCCTGTCACTGACTGAGGGTCATTCCCTTTCAGTGACTGAGATTCAATCCCTGTCACTGGCTGAGGGTCAATCCCTGTCACTGACTGAGGCTCATTCCCTGTCACTGACTGAGATTCAATCCCTGTCACTGACTAACGTTCAATCCCTGTCACTGACTGAGGTTCAATCTCTGTCACTGACTGAGATTCATTCCCTGTCACTGACTGAGAATCAATCCCTGTCACTGACTGAGATTGAATCTCTGTCACAGACTCAGATTCAATCTCTGACACTGACTGATGTCCATTCCATGTCATTATCTAAGGGTCAATCCCTGTCACTGACTGAGGTTCAATCCCTGACACTGACTGAGGTTCAATCCCTGTCACTGACTGAGATTCAATCCCTGTCACTGACTGAGGGTCAATCCCTGTCACTGACTGAGTGTCAATCCCTGTCACTGACTGAGATTGAATCATTGTCACTGACTGAGATTGAATCCCTGTCACTGACTGAGATTCATTCCCTGTCACTGACTGCGGTTCAATCCCTGTCACTAACTGAGATTCAATCCCTGTCACTGACTGAGGATCAATCCCTGTCACTGACTGAGGTTCAATCCCTGTCACTGACTGAGATTCAATCCCTATCACAGATTGAGATTCAATCCCTGTCACTTACTGAGGTTCAATCCCTGTCACTGACTGAGGGTCAATCCCTGTCATTGACTGAGGGTCAATCCCTGTCATTGACTGAGGGTCAATCCCTGTCACTGACTGAGTGTCAATCCCTATCACTACCTGAGATTCAATCCCTGTCACTGACTGAGGGTCAATCCATGTCACTGACTGAGGATCAATCCCTGTCATTGACTCAGTGTCAAGCCCTGTCACTGACTGTGGATCAATCCCTGTCACTGACTGAGGGTCAATCCCTATCACTGACTAAGGATCAATCCCTGTCACTGACTGAGTTTCAATCCCTGTCACTGACTGAGGATTAATCCCTGTCACTGACTGAGGATCAATCCCTGTCACTGACTGAGGCTCAATCCCTGTCACTGACTGAGGATCAATCCCTGTCACTGACTGAGGCTCAATCCCTGTCACTGACTGAGGATCAATCCCTGTCACTGACTGAGGTTCAATCACTGTCACTGACTGAGGGTCAATCCCTGTCACTGACTGAGGTTCAATCCCTGTCACTGTGTGAGGGTCAATCTCTGTCTCTGACAGAGATTTAAACCCTGTCTCTGACTGAGGGTCAATCCCTTTCAGTGACTGAGATTCAATCCCTGTCACTGGCTGAGGGTCAATCCCTGACACTGACTGAGGCTCAATCCCTGTCACTGACTGAGATTCAATCCCTGTCACTGACTGACGTTCAATCCCTGTCATTGACTGAGGTTCAATCTCCGTCACTGACTGAGGATCAATCCCTGTCACTGACTGAGGGTCAATCCC
This sequence comes from Chiloscyllium plagiosum, assembly GCF_037043375.1. Lineage (NCBI taxonomy): Eukaryota > Metazoa > Chordata > Chondrichthyes > Orectolobiformes > Hemiscylliidae > Chiloscyllium > Chiloscyllium plagiosum. The sequence goes on from NW_028270167.1 coordinate 53,341,128, forward strand.
TATCACTGACTAAGGATCAATCCCTGTCACTGACTGAGATTCATTCCCTGTCACTGACTGAGGATCAATCCCTGTCACTGACTGAGGCCCAATCCCTGTCACTGACTGAGGATCAATCCCTGTCACTGACTGAGGCTCAATCCCTGTCACTGACTGAGGATCAATCCCTGTCATTGACTCAGTGTCAATCCCTGTCGCTGACTGAGGATCAATCCCTGTCACTGACAGAGGGTCAATCCCTATCACTGACTAAGGATCAATCCCTGTCACTGACTGAGATTCAATACCTGTCACTGACTGAGGATCAATCCCTGTCGCTGACCGAGGCGCAATCCCTGTCACAGACTGAGGGTAAATCCCTGTCACTGACTGAGATTCAATCCCTGTCACTGAGTGAGGGTCAATCTCTGTCACTGACTGAGGGTCAATCCCTTTCAGTGACTGAGATTCAATCCCTGCCACTGACTGAGATTCAATCCCTGTCACTGACTGAAGATCAATCCCTGTCACTGACTGAGGCTCAATCCCTGTCACTGACTGAGGGTCAATCCCTGTCACTGACTGAGATTCAATCCCTGTCACTGACTGAGGATCAATCCCTGTCACTGACTGAGGCTCAATCCCTGTCACTGACTGAGGATCAATCCCTGTCACTGACTGAGACTCAATCCCTGTCACTGACTGAGGATCAATCCCTGTCACTGACTGAGGCTCAATCCCTGTCACTGAATGAGATTCAATCCCTGTCACTGACTGACGTTCAATCCCTGTCATTGACTGAGGTTCAATCTCCGTCACTGACTGAGATTGAATCCCTGTCACTGACTGAGGTTCAATCCCTGTCACTGACTGAGATTCAATCCCTGTCACTGACTGAGGATCAATCCCTGTCACTGACTGAGGCTCAATCCCTGTCACTGACTGAGGGTCAATCCCTGTCACTGATTGAGATTCAATCCCTGTCACTGACTGAGGATCAGTCCCTGTCACTGACTGAGGGTCAATCCCTGTCACTGACTGAGGTTCAATCACTGTCACTGACTGAGGGTCAATCCCTGTCACTGACTGAGGTTCAATCCCTGTCACTGAGTGAGGGTCAATCCCTGTCACTGACAGAGATTCAATCCCTGTCACTGACTGAGGGTCAATCCCTTTCAGTGACTGAGATTCACTCCCTGTCACTGACTGACGTTCAATCCCTGTCACTGATTGAGGTTCAATCTCTGTCACTGACTGAGATTGAATCTCTGTCACAGACTTAGGTTCAATCCCTGTCACTGTCTGAGGTTCAATCCCTGTCACTGACTGAGATTGAATCTCTGTTACAGACTCAGATTCAATCTCTGACACTGACTGATGTTTAATCCCTATCACTGATTGAGGCTCAATCCCTGTCACTGACTGAGGATCAATCCCTGTCAATGACTGAGGCTCAATCCCTGTCACAGACTGAGGTTCAATCCGTGTCACTGACAGGGTCAATCCCTTTCACTGAGTGAGATTCAGTCCCTGTCACTGACTGAGGGTCAATCCCTGTCACTGACTGAGATTCAATCCCTGTCACTGACTGAGGGTCAATCCCTGTCACTGACTGAGGTTCAATCACTGTCACTGACAGGGTCAATCCCTTTCTCTGAGTGAGATTCAGTCCCTGTCACTGACTGAGGGTTAATCCCTGTCACTGACTGAGATTCAATCCCTGTCACTGACTGAGGGTCAATCCCTGTCACTGACTGAGATTCAATCCCTGTCACTGACTGAGGGTCAATCCCTGTCACTGACTGAGATTCAATCCCTGCCACTGACTGACGTTCAATCACTGTCACTGACAGAGGTTCAATCCCTGTCACTGACAGGGTCAATCCCTTTCTCTGAGTGAGATTCAGTCCCTGTCACTGACTGAGGGTTAATCCCTGTCACTGACTGAGATTCAATCCCTGTCACTGACTGAGGCTCAACCCCTGTCACTGACTGAGGTTTAGTCCCTGTCACTGACTGAGGATCAATCCCTGTCACTGACTGAGATTCAATCCCTGTCACTGACTGAGGTTTAGTCCCTGTCACTGACTGAGGATCAATCCCTGTCACTGACTGAGATTCAATCCCTGTCACTGACTGAGGGTCAATCCCTGTCACTGACTAAAATTCATTCCCTGTCACTGACTGAGGATCAATCCCTATCACTGACTGAGATTCTATCCCTGTCACTGACTGAGGTTCAGCCCCTGTCACTGACTGAGGTTCAATCCCTGTCACTGACTGAGATTGAATCTCTGTCACAGACTGAGAGTCAATCCATGACATTGATTGAGGTTCAATCCCTGTCACTGACTGAGGTTCAATCCCTGTCACTGACTGAGGTTCAATCACTGTCACTGACTGAGGGTCAATCCCTGTCACTGACAGAGATTCAATCCCTGTCACTGACTGAGGGTCAATCCCTTTCAGTGACTGAGATTCAATCCCTGTCACTGGCTTAGGTTCAATCCCTGTCACTGACTGAGACTCATTCCCTGTCACTGACTGAGATTCAATCCCTGTCACTGACTGAGGTTCAATCCCTGTCACTGACTGAGATTGAATCTCTGTTACAGACTCAGATTCAATATCTGACACTGACTGATGTTCAATCACTATCAATGACTGAGGCTCAATCCCTGTCACTGACTGAGGATCAATCCCTGTCAATGACTGAGGCTCAATCCCTGTCACAGAGTGAGGTTCAATCCGTGTCACTGACAGGGTCAATCCCTTTCTCTGAGTGAGATTCAGTCCCTGTCACTGACTGAGGGTTAATCTATGTCACTGACTGAGGATCAATCCCTGTCACTGACTGAGATTCAATCCCTGTCACTGACTGAGGCTCAATCCCTGTCACTGACTAAGATTCATTCCCTGTCACTGAGTGAGGGTCTATCCCTGTCACTGACTGAGATCCTATCGCTGTCACTGACTAAGGTTCAGCCCCTGTCACTGACTGAGGTTCAATCCCTGTCACTGACTGAGATTGAATCTCTGTTACAGACTCAGATTCAATATCTGACACTGACTGATGTTCAATCACTATCACTGACTGAGGCTCAATCCCTGTCACTGACTGAGGATCAATCCCTGTCAATGACTGAGGCTCAATCCCTGTCACAGAGTGAGGTTCAATCCGTGTCACTGACAGGGTCAATCCCTTTCTCTGAGTGAGATTCAGTCCCTGTCACTGACTGAGGGTTAATCTATGTCACTGACTGAGGATCAATCCCTGTCACTGACTGAGATTCAATCCCTGTCACTGACTGAGGCTCAATCCCTGTCACTGACTAAGATTCATTCCCTGTCACTGAGTGAGGGTCTATCCCTGTCACTGACTGAGATCCTATCGCTGTCACTGACTAAGGTTCAGCCCCTGTCACTGACTGAGGTTCAATCCCTGTCACTGACTGAGATTGAATCTCTGTCACAGACTGAGAGTCAATCCCTGTCATTGATTGAGGTTTAATCCCTGTCACTGACTGAGGGTCAATCCCTGTCACTGACTGAGAGTCAATCACTGTCATTGATTGAGGTTCAATCCCTGTCACTGACTGAGGGTCAATCCCTGTCACTGACTGAGGGTCAATCCCTGTCACTGACTGAGATTGAATCCCTGTCACTGACTGAGATTCATTCGCTGTCACTGACTGAGGGTCAATCCCTGTCATTGACTGAGGTTCAATCCCTGTCACTGTGTGAGGGTCAATCTCTGTCACTGACAGAGATTCAATCCCTGTAACTGACTGAGGGTCAATCCCTTTCAGTGACTCAGACTCAATCCCTGTCACTGACTGAGGATCAATCCCTGTCACTGACTGAGATTCAATCCCTGTCACTGACTGATGTTCAATCCCTGTCATTGACTGAGGTTCAATCTCCGTCACTGACTGAGATTGAATCCCTGTCACTGACTGAGATTGAATCCCTGTCACTGACTGAGATTCATTCCCTGTCACTGACTGTGGATCAATCCCTGTCACTGACTGAGGCCCAATCCCTGTCACTGACTGAGGATCAATCCCTGTCACTGACTGAGTCTCAATCCCTGTCACTGACTGAGGGTCAATCACTGTCACTGACTGAGGGCCAATCCCTGTCACTGACTGAGGTTCAATCCCTGTCACTGAGTGAGGGTCAATCCCTGTCACTGACTGAGGGTCAATCCCTGTCACAGACTGAGGTTCAATCCGTGTCACTGACAGGGTCAATCCCTTTCACTGAGTGAGATTCAGTCCCTGTCACTGACTGAGGGTCAATCCCTGTCACTGACTGAGATTCAATCCCTGTCACTGACTGAGGGTCAATCCCTGTCACTGACTGAGGTTCAATCACTGTCACTGACAGGGTCAATCCCTTTCTCTGAGTGAGATTCAGTCCCTGTCACTGACTGAGGGTTAATCCCTGTCACTGACTGAGATTCAATCCCTGTCACTGACTGAGGGTCAATCCCTGTCACTGACTGAGATTCAATCCCTGTCACTGACTGAGGGTCAATCCCTGTCACTGACTGAGATTCAATCCCTGCCACTGACTGAGGGTCAATCACTGTCACTGACAGAGGTTCAATCCCTGTCACTGACAGGGTCAATCCCTTTCTCTGAGTGAGATTCAGTCCCTGTCACTGACTGAGGGTTAATCCCTGTCACTGACTGAGATTCAATCCCTGTCACTGACTGAGGCTCAACCCCTGTCACTGACTGAGGTTTAGTCCCTGTCACTGACTGAGGATCAATCCCTGTCACTGACTGAGATTCAATCCCTGTCACTGACTGAGGTTTAGTCCCTGTCACTGACTGAGGATCAATCCCTGTCACTGACTGAGATTCAATCCCTGTCACTGACTGAGGGTCAATCCCTGTCACTGACTAAAATTCATTCCCTGTCACTGACTGAGGGTCAATCCCTATCACTGACTGAGATTCTATCCCTGTCACTGACTGAGGTTCAGCCCCTGTCACTGACTGAGGTTCAATCCCTGTCACTGACTGAGATTGAATCTCTGTCACAGACTGAGAGTCAATCCATGACATTGATTGAGGTTCAATCCCTGTCACTGACTGAGGTTCAATCCCTGTCACTGACTGAGGTTCAATCACTGTCACTGACTGAGGGTCAATCCCTGTCACTGACAGAGATTCAATCCCTGTCACTGACTGAGGGTCAATCCCTTTCAGTGACTGAGATTCAATCCCTGTCACTGGCTTAGGTTCAATCCCTGTCACTGACTGAGACTCATTCCCTGTCACTGACTGAGATTCAATCCCTGTCATTGACTGAGGGTCAATCCCTGTCACTGACTGAGATTGAATCTCTGTTACAGACTCAGATTCAATATCTGACACTGACTGATGTGCAATCACTATCACTGACTGAGGCTCAATCCCTGTCACTGACTGAGGATCAATCCCTGTCAATGACTGAGGCTTAATCCCTGTCACAGAGTGAGGTTCAATCCGTGTCACTGACAGGGTCAATCCCTTTCTCTGAGTGAGATTCAGTCCCTGTCACTGACTGAGGGTTAATCTATGTCACTGACTGAGGATCAATCCCTGTCACTGACTGAGATTCAATCCCTGTCACTGACTGAGGTTTAGTCCCTGTCACTGACTGAGGATCAATCCCTGTCACTGACTGAGATTCAATCCCTGTCACTGACTGAGGCTCAATCCCTGTCACTGACTAAGATTCATTCCCTGTCACTGAGTGAGGGTCTATCCCTGTCACTGACTGAGATCCTATCGCTGTCACTGACTAAGGTTCAGCCCCTGTCACTGACTGAGGTTCAATCCCTGTCACTGACTGAGATTGAATCTCTGTCACAGACTGAGAGTCAATCCCTGTCATTGATTGAGGTTCAATCCCTGTCACTGACTGAGGTTCAATCCCTGTCACTGACTGAGAGTCAATCACTGTCATTGATTGAGGTTCAATCCCTGTCACTGACTGAGGGTCAATCCCTGTCACTGACTGAGGGTCAATCCCTGTCACTGACTGAGATTGAATCCCTGTCACTGACTGAGATTCATTCGCTGTCACTGACTGAGGGTCAATCCCTGTCATTGACTGAGGTTCAATCCCTGTCACTGTGTGAGGGTCAATCTCTGTCACTGACAGAGATTCAATCCCTGTAACTGACTGAGGGTCAATCCCTTTCAGTGACTGAGACTCAATCCCTGTCACTGACTGAGGCTCAATCCCTGTCACTGACTGAGATTCAATCCCTGTCACTGACTGATGTTCAATCCCTGTCATTGACTGAGGTTCAATCTCCGTCACTGACTGAGATTGAATCCCTGTCACTGACTGAGATTGAATCCCTGTCACTGACTGAGATTCATTCCCTGTCACTGACTGTGGATCAATCCCTGTCACTGACTGAGGCCCAATCCCTGTCACTGACTGAGGATCAATCCCTGTCACTGACTGAGGCTCAATCCCTGTCACTGACTGAGGGTCAATCACTGTCACTGACTGAGGGCCAATCCCTGTCACTGACTGAGGTTCAATCCCTGTCACTGACTGACGTTCAATCCCTGTCACTGATTGAGGTTCAATCCCTGTCATTGACTGAGGGTCAATCCCTTTCAGTGACTGAGATTCAATCCCTGTCACTGACTGACGTTCAATCCCTGTCACTGATTGAGGTTCAATCTCTGTCACTGACTGAGATTGAATCTCTGTCACAGACTGAGGTTCAATCCCTGTCACTGACTGAGGTTCAATCCCTGTCACTGACTGAGATTGAATCTCTGTTACAGACTCAGATTCAATCTCTGCCACTGACTGATGTTCAATCCCTATCACTGATTGAGGCTCAATCCCTGTCACTGACTGAGGATCAATCCCTGTCAATGACTGAGGCTCAATCCCTGTCACAGACTGAGGTTCAATCCGTGTCACTGCCAGGGTCAATCCTTTTCACTGAGTGAGATTCAGTCCCTGTCACTGACTGAGGGTCAATCCCTGTCACTGACTGAGATTCAATCCCTGTCACTGACTGAGGGTCAATCCCTGTCACTGACTGAGGTTCAATCACTGTCACTGACAGGGTCAATCCCTTTCTCTGAGTGAGATTCAGTCCCTGTCACTGACTGAGGGTTAATCCCTGTCACTGACTGAGATTCAATCCCTGTCACTGACTGAGGCTCAACCCCTGTCACTGACTGAGGTTTAGTCCCTGTCACTGACTGAGGATCAATCCCTGTCACTGACTGAGATTCAATCCCTGTCACTGACTGAGGGTCAATCCCTGTCACTGACTAAAATTCATTCCCTGTCACTGACTGAGGGTCAATCCCTGTCACTGACTGAGGTTCAATCCCTGTCACTGACTGAGATTCAATCCCTGTCACTGACTGAGGGTCAATCCCTGTCACTGACTGAGATTGAATCTCTGTCACTGACTGAGAGTCAATCCATGACATTGATTGAGGTTCAATCCCTGTCACTGACTGAGGTTCAATCCCTGTCACTGACTGAGAGTCAATCACTGTCATTGATTGAGGTACAATCCCTGTCACTGACTGAGGGTCAATCCCTGTCACTGACTGAGGGTCAATCCCTGTCACTGACTGAGATTGAATCCCTGTCACAAACTGAGATTCATTCGCTGTCACTGACTGAGGGTCAATCCCTGTCACTGACTGACATTCAATCCCTGTCACTGACTGAGGATCAATCCCTGTCACTGACTGAGGGTCAATCCCTGTCACTGACTGAGGCACAATCCCTGTCACTGACTGAGATTCAATCCCTGTCACTGACTGACGTTCAATCCCTGTCATTGACAGAGGTTCAGTCTCCTTCACTGACTGAGGGCCAATCCCTGTCACTGACTGACATTCAATCCCTGTCACTGACTGAGGATCAATCCCGGTCACTGACTGAGGGTCAATCTCTGTCACTGACTGAGATTCAATCCCTGTCACTGACTGAGAGTCAATCCCTGTCATTTATTGAGGTTCAATCCCTGTCACTGACAGAGATTCAATCCCTGTCACTGCCTGAGGGTCAATCCCTGTCACTGACTGAGATTCAATCCCTGTCACTGACTGAGGTTCAATCACTGACACTGACTGAGGTTCAATCCCTGTCACTGACTGAGATTCAATCCCTGTCACTGACTGAGGGTCAATCCCTGTCACTGACTGAGGGTCAATACCTGTCACTGACTGAAATTGAATCCCTGTCACTGACTGAGATTCAATCCCAGTCACTGACTGAGGTTCAATCCCTGTCACTACCTGAGATTCAATCCCTGTCACTGACTGAGGATCAATCCCTGTCACTGACCAAGGGTCAATCCATGTCACTGACTGAGGATCAATCCCTGTCATTGACTCAGTGTCAAGCCCTGTCACTGACTGTGGATCAATCCCTGTCACAGGCTGAGGGTCAATCCCTATCACTGACTAAGGATCAATTCCTGTCACCGACTGAGATTCAATCCCTGTCACTGACTGAGGATCAATCCCTGTCACTGACTGAGGCTCAATCCCTGTCACTGACTGAGGGTCAATCACTGTCACTGACTGAGATTCAATCCCTGTCACTGACTGAGGATCAATCCCTGTCACTGACTGAGGCTCAATCCCTGTCACTGACTGAGGATCAATCACTGTCACTGACTGAGGGTCAATCCCTGTCACTGACTGAGGTTCAATCCCTGTCACTGAGTGAGGGTCAATCCCTTTCAGTGAATGAGATTCAATCCCTGTCACTGGCTGAGGGTCAATCCCTTTCAGTGACTGAGATTCAATCCCTGTCATTGACTGAGATTCAATCCCTGTCACTGACTGAGATTGAATCCCTGTCACTGACTGAGATTCATTCCCTGTCACTGAGTTAGGGTCAATCCCTGTCACTGAGTGAGGGTCATTCCCTTTCAGTGACTGAGATTCAATCCCTGTCACTGGCTGAGTGTCAATCCCTTTCAGTGACTGAGATTCAAACCCTGTCACTGACTGAGGTTCAATCACTGTCACTGACCGAGGGCCAATCCCTGTCACTGACTAAGGTTCAATCCCTGTCACTGAGTGAGGATCAATCCCTGTCACTGACTGAGGATGAATCCCTGTCACTGACTGAGATCCAATCCCTGTCACTGACTGAGGATCGATCCCTGTCGCTGACTGAGGCTCAATCCCTGTCACTGACTGAGGGTCAATCCCTGTCACTGACTGAGGATCAATCCCTGTCACTGACTGAGGGTCAATCCCTATCACTGACTAAGGATCAATCACAGTCACTGACTGAGATTCAATCCCTGTCACTGACTGAGGATCAATCCCTGTCACTGACTGAGGCTCAATCCCTGTCACTGACTGAGGGTCAATCCCTGTCACTGACTGTGGGTCAATCCCTGTCACTGATTGAGGGTCAATCCCTGTCACTGACAGAGATTCAATCACTGTCACTGACAGGGTCAATCCCTTTCTCTGAGTGAGATTCAGTCCCTGTCACTGACTGAGGGTTAATCCCTGTCACTGACTGAGATTCAATCCCTGTCACTGACTGAGGCTCAACCCCTGTCACTGACTGAGGTTTAGGTTCTGTCACTGACTGAGGATCAATCCCTGTCACTGACTGAGGGTCAATCCCTGTCACTGACTAAAATTCATTCCCTGTCACAGACTGAGAGTCAATCCCTGTCACTGACTGAGGTTCAATCCCTGTCACTGACTGAGATTCAATCCCTGTCACTGACTGAGGGTCAATCCCTGTCACTGACTGAGATTGAATCTCTGTCACTGAGTGAGAGTCAATCCATGACATTGATTGAGGTTCAATCCCTGTCACTGACTGAGGTTCAATCCCTGTCACTGACTGAGAGTCAATCACTGTCATTGATTGAGGTACAATCCCTGTCACTGACTGAGGGTCAATCCCTGTCACTGACTGAGGGTCAATCCCTGTCACTGACTGAGATTGAATCCCTGTCACAAACTGAGATTCATTCGCTGTCACTGACTGAGGGTCAATCCCTGTCACTGACTGACATTCAATCCCTGTCACTGACTGAGGATAAATCCCTGTCACTGACTGAGGGTCAATCCCTGTCACTGACTGAGGCACAATCCCTGTCACTGACTGAGATTCAATCCCTGTCACTGACTGACGTTCAATCCCTGTCATTGACAGAGGTTCAGTCTCCTTCACTGACTGAGGGCCAATCCCTGTCACTGACTGACATTCAATCCCTGTCACTGACTGAGTGTCAATCTCTGTCACTGACTGAGATTCAATCCCTGTCACTGACTGAGAGTCAATCCCTGTCATTTATTGAGGTTCAATCCCTGTCACTGACAGAGATTCAACCCCTGTCACTGACTGAGGGTCAATCCCTGTCACTGACTGAGATTCAATCCCTGTCACTGACTGAGGTTCAAACCCTGACACTGACTGAGGTTCAATCCCTGTCACTGACTGAGATTCAATCCCTGTCACTGACTGAGGGTCAATCCCTGTCACTGACTGAGGGTCAATACCTGTCACTGACTGAGATTGAATCCCTGTCACTGACTGAGATTCAATCCCAGTCACTGACTGAGGTTCAATCCCTGTCACTACCTGAGATTCAATCCCTGTCACTGACTGAGGATCAATCCCTGTCACTGACCAAGGGTCAATCCATGTCACTGACTGAGGATCAATCCCTGTCATTGATTCAGTGTCCAGCCCTGTCACTGACTGTGGATCAATCCCTGTCACAGACTGAGGGTCAATCCCTATCACTGACTAAGGATCAATTCCTGTCACCGACTGAGATTCAATCCCTGTCACTGACTGAGGATCAATCCCTGTCACTGACTGAGGCTCAATCCCTGTCACTGACTGAGGGTCAATCACTGTCACTGACTGAGATTCAATCCCTGTCACGGACTGAGGATCAATCCCTGTCACTGACTGAGGCTCAATCCCTGTCACTGACTGAGGATCAATCACTGTCACTGACTGAGGGTCAATCCCTGTCACTGACTGAGGTTCAATCCCTGTCACTGAGTGAGGGTCAATCCCTTTCAGTGACTGAGATTCAATCCCTGTCACTGGCTGAGGATCAATCCCTTTCACTGACTGAGATTCAATCCCTGTCACTGACTGAGATTCAATCCCTGTCACTGACTGAGATTGAATCCCTGTCACTGACTGAGATTCATTCCCTGTCACAGAGTTAGGGTGAATCCCTGTCACTGAGTGAGGGTCATTCCCTTTCAGTGACTGAGATTCAATCCCTGTCACTGGCTGAGTGTCAATCCCTTTCAGTGACTGAGATCCAATCCCTGTCACTGACTGAGGTTCAATTACTGTCACTGACCGAGGGTCAATCCCTGTCACTGACTAAGGTTCAATCCCTGTCACTGAGTGAGGATCAATCCCTGTCACTGACTGAGGATGAATCCCTGTCACTGACTGAGATCCAATCCCTGTCACTGACTGAGGATCGATCCCTGTCGCTGACTGAGGCTCAATCCCTGTCACTGACTGAGGGTCAATCCCTGTCACTGACTGAGGATCAATCCCTGTCACTGACTGAGGGTCAATCCCTATCACTGACTAAGGATCAATCACAGTCACTGACTGAGATTCAATCCCTGTCACTGACTGAGGATCAATCCCTGTCACTGACTGAGGCTCAATCCCTGTCACTGACTGAGGGTCAATCCCTGTCACTGACTGTGGGTCAATCCCTGTCACTGATTGAGGGTCAATCCCTGTCACTGACAGAGATTCAATCCCTGTCACTGACTGAGGGTCAATCCCTTTCAGTGACTGAGGCTCAATCCCTGTCACTGACTGAGGTTCAATCACTGTCACTGACTGAGGGTCAATCCCTGTCACTGACTGAGGTTCAATCCCTGTCACTGAGTGAGGGTCAATCCCTGTCACTGCCAGAGATTCAATCCCTGTCACTGACTGAGGGTCAATCCCTTTCAGTGACTGAGATTCAATCCCTGTCACTGGCTGAGGGTCAATCCCTGTCACTGACTGAGGCTCATTCCCTGTCACTGACTGAGATTCAATCCCTGTCACTGACTAACGTTCAATCCCTGTCACTGACTGAGGTTCAATCTCTGTCACTGACTGAGTTTGAATCTCTGTCACAGACTGAGGTTTAATCCCTGTCACTGACTGAGATTGAATCTCTGTCACAGACTCAGATTCAATCTCTGACACTGACTGATGTTCAATCCCTGTCATTATCTAACGTTCAATCCCTGACACTGACTGAGGTTCAATCCCTGTCACTGACTGAGATTCAATCCCTGTCACTGACTGAGGGTCAATCCCTGTCACTGACTGAGTGTCAATCCCTGTCACTGACTGAGATTGAATCATTGTCACTGACTGTGGATCAATCCCTGTCACTGACCGAGATTCATTCCCTGTCACTGACTGCGGTTCAATCCCTGTCACTGACTGAGATTCAATCCCTGTCACTGACTGAGGTTCAATCCCTGTCATTAACTAAGGTTCAATCCCTGTCACTAACTGAGATTCAATCCCTGTCACTGACTGAGGATCAATCCCTGTCACTGACTGAGGTTCAATCCCTGTCACTGACTGAGATTCAATCCCTGTCACTTACTGAGGTTCAATCCCTGTCACTGACTGAGGGTCAATCCCTGTCATTGACTGAGGGTCAATCCCTGTCACTGACTGAGTGTCAATCCCTATCACTGACTGAGATTCAATCACTGTCACTAACTAAGGTTCAATCCCTGTCACTACCTGAGATTCAATCCCTGTCACTGACTGAGAATCAATCTCTGTCACTGACTGAGGGTCAATCCATGTCACTGACTGAGGATCAATCCCTGTCATTGACTCAGTGTCAAGCCCTGTCACTGACTGTGGATCAATCCCTGTCACTGACTGAGGGTCAATCCCTATCACTGACTAAGGATCAATCCCTGTCACTGACTGAGATTCAATCCCTGTCACTGACTGAGGATTAATCCCTGTCACTGACTGAGGATCAATCCCTGTCACTGACTGAGGCTCAATCCCTGTCACTGAACGAGGATCAATCCCTGTCACTGACTGAGGCTCAATCCCTGTCACTGACTGAGGATCAATCCCTGTCACTGACTGAGGTTCAATCACTGTCACTGACTGAGTGTCAATCCCTGTCACTGACTGAGGTTCAATCCCTGTCACTGTGTGAGGGTCAATCTCTGTCTCTGACAGAGATTTAAACCCTGTCACTGACTGAGGGTCAATCCCTTTCAGTGACTGAGATTCAATCCCTGTCACTGGCTGAGGGTCAATCCCTGTCACTGACTGAGGCTCAATCCCTGTCACTGACTGAGATTCAATCCCTGTCACTGACTGACGTTCAATCCCTGTCATTGACTGAGGTTCAATCTCCGTCACTGACTGAGGATCAATCCCTGTCACTGACTGAGGGTCAATCCCTATCACTGACTAAGGATCAATCCCTGTCACTGACTGAGATTCATTCCCTGTCACTGACTGAGGATCAATCCCTGTCACTGACTGAGGCCCAATCCCTGTCACTGACTGAGGATCAATCCCTGTCACTGACTGAGGCTCAATCCCTGTCACTGACTGAGGATCATTCCCTGTCATTGACTCAGTGTCAATCCCTGTCGCTGACTGAGGATCAATCCCTGTCACTGACAGAGGGTCAATCCCTATCACTGACTAAGGATAAATCCCTGTCACTGACTGAGATTCAATACCTGTCACTGACTGAGGATCAATCCCTGTCACTGACCAAGGCGCAATCCCTGTCACTGACTGAGGGTCAATCCCTGTCACTGACTGAGATTCAATCCCTGTCACTGACTGAGGTTCAATCCCTGTCACTGAGTGAGGGTCAATCTCTGTCACTGACTGAGGGTCAATCCCTTTCAGTGACTGAGATTCAATCCCTGCCACTGACTGAGATTCAATCCCTGTCACTGACTGAGGATCAATCCCTGTCACTGACTGAGGCTCAATCCCTGTCACTGACTGAGGGTCAATCCCTGTCACTGACTGAGACTCAATCCCTGTCACTGACTGAGGATCAATCCCTGTCACTTACTGAGGCTCAATCCCTGTCACTGACTGAGATTCAATCCCTGTCACTGACTGACGTTCAATCCCTGTCATTGACTGAGGTTCAATCTCCGTCACTGACTGAGATTGAATCCCTGTCACTGACTGAGGTTGAATCCCTGTCACTGACTGAGATTCATTCCCTGTCACTGACTGTGGATCAATCCCTGTCACTGACTGAGGCCCAATCCCTGTCACTGACTGAGGATCAATTCCTGTCACTGACTGAGGCTCAATCCCTGTCACTGACTGAGGATCAATCCCTGTCACTGACTGAGGGTCAATCCCTGTCACTGACTGAGGTTCAATCACTGTCACTGACTGAGGGTCAATCCCTGTCACTGACTGAGGTTCAATCCCTGTCACTGAGTGAGGGTCAATCCCTGTCACTGACAGAGATTCAATCCCTGTCACTGACTGAGGGTCAATCCCTTTCAGTGACTGAGATTTACTCCCTGTCACTGACTGACGTTCAATCCCTGTCACTGATTGAGGTTCAATCTCTGTCACTGACTGAGATTGAATCTCTGTCACAGACTGAGGTTCAATCCCTGTCACTGACTGACATTCAATCCCTGTCACTGACTGAGGATCAATCCCTGTCACTGACTGAGGGTCAATCCCTGTCACTGACTGACATTCAATCCCTGTCACTGACTGAGGATCAATCCCTGTCACTGACTGAGGGTCAATCCCTGTCACTGACTGAGGCACAATCCCTGTCACTGACTGAGATTCAATCCCTGTCACTGACTGACGTTCAATCCCTGTCATTGACAGAGGTTCAGTCTCCTTCACTGACTGAGGGCCAATCCCTGTCACTGACTGACATTCAATCCCTGTCACTGACTGAGGATCAATCCCTGTCACTGACAGAGGGTCAATCCCTATCACTGACTAAGGATAAATCCCTGTCACTGACTGAGATTCAATACCTGTCACTGACTGAGGATCAATCCCTGTCACTGACCAAGGCGCTATCCCTGTCACTGACTGAGGGTCAATCCCTGTCACTGACTGAGATTCAATCCCTGTCACTGACTGAGGTTCAATCCCTGTCACTGAGTGAGGGTCAATCTCTGTCACTGACTGAGGGTCAATCCCTTTCAGTGACTGAGATTCAATCCCTGCCACTGACTGAGATTCAATCCCTGTCACTGACTGAGGATCAATCCCTGTCACTGACTGAGGCTCAATCCCTGTCACTGACTGAGGGTCAATCCCTGTCACTGACTGAGACTCAATCCCTGTCACTGACTGAGGATCAATCCCTGTCACTTACTGAGGCTCAATCCCTGTCACTGACTGAGATTCAATCCCTGTCACTGACTGACGTTCAATCCCTGTCATTGACTGAGGTTCAATCTCCGTCACTGACTGAGATTGAATCCCTGTCACTGACTGAGGTTGAATCCCTGTCACTGACTGAGATTCATTCCCTGTCACTGACTGTGGATCAATCCCTGTCACTGACTGAGGCCCAATCCCTGTCACTGACTGAGGATCAATTCCTGTCACTGACTGAGGCTCAATCCCTGTCACTGACTGAGGATCAATCCCTGTCACTGACTGAGGGTCAATCCCTGTCACTGACTGAGGTTCAATCACTGTCACTGACTGAGGGTCAATCCCTGTCACTGACTGAGGTTCAATCCCTGTCACTGAGTGAGGGTCAATCCCTGTCACTGACTGAGGATCAATCCCTGTCACTGACTGAGGGTCAATCCCTGTCACTGACTGACATTCAATCCCTGTCACTGACTGAGGATCAATCCCTGTCACTGACTGAGGGTCAATCCCTGTCACTGACTGAGGCACAATCCCTGTCACTGACTGAGATTCAATCCCTGTCACTGACTGACGTTCAATCCCTGTCATTGACAGAGGTTCAGTCTCCTTCACTGACTGAGGGCCAATCCCTGTCACTGACTGACATTCAATCCCTGTCACTGACTGAGGATCAATCCCGGTCACTGACTGAGGGTCAATCTCTGTCACTGACTGAGATTCAATCCCTGTCACTGACTGAGAGTCAATCCCTGTCATTTATTGAGGTTCAATCCCTGTCACTGACAGAGATTCAATCCCTGTCACTGCCTGAGGGTCAATCCCTGTCACTGACTGAGATTCAATCCCTGTCACTGACTGAGGTTCAATCACTGACACTGACTGAGGTTCAATCCCTGTCACTGACTGAGATTCAATCCCTGTCACTGACTGAGGGTCAATCCCAGTCACTGACTGAGGGTCAATACCTGTCACTGACTGAAATTGAATCCCTGTCACTGACTGAGATTCAATCCCAGTCACTGACTGAGGTTCAATCCCTGTCACTACCTGAGATTCAATCCCTGTCACTGACTGAGGATCAATCCCTGTCACTGACCAAGGGTCAATCCATGTCACTGACTGAGGATCAATCCCTGTCATTGACTCAGTGTCAAGCCCTGTCACTGACTGTGGATCAATCCCTGTCACAGACTGAGGGTCAATCCCTATCACTGACTAAGGATCAATTCCTGTCACCGACTGAGATTCAATCCCTGTCACTGACTGAGGATCAATCCCTGTCACTGACTGAGGCTCAATCCCTGTCACTGACTGAGGGTCAATCACTGTCACTGACTGAGATTCAATCCCTGTCACTGACTGAGGATCAATCCCTGTCACTGACTGAGGCTCAATCCCTGTCACTGACTGAGGATCAATCACTGTCACTGACTGAGGGTCAATCCCTGTCACTGACTGAGGTTCAATCCCTGTCACTGAGTGAGGGTCAATCCCTTTCAGTGACTGAGATTCAATCCCTGTCACTGGCTGAGGGTCAATCCCTTTCAGTGACTGAGATTCAATCCCTGTCACTGACTGAGATTCAATCCCTGTCACTGACTGAGATTGAATCCCTGTCACTGACTGAGATTCATTCCCTGTCACTGAGTTAGGGTCAATCCCTGTCACTGAGTGAGGGTCATTCCCTTTCAGTGACTGAGATTCAATCCCTGTCACTGGCTGAGTGTCAATCCCTTTCAGTGACTGAGATTCAATCCCTGTCACTGACTGAGGTTCAATCACTGTCACTGACCGAGGGTCAATCCCTGTCACTGACTAAGGTTCAATCCCTGTCACTGAGTGAGGATCAATCCCTGTCACTGACTGAGGATGAATCCCTGTCACTGACTGAGATCCAATCCCTGTCACTGACTGAGGATCGATCCCTGTCGCTGACTGAGGCTCAATCCCTGTCACTGACTGAGGGTCAATCCCTGTCACTGACTGAGGGTCAATCCCTATCACTGACTAAGAATCAATCACAGTCACTGACTGAGATTCAATCCCTGTCACTGACTGAGGATCAATCCCTGTCACTGACTGAGGTTCAATCACTGTCACTGACTGAGGGTCAATCCCTGTCACTGACTAAGGTTCAATCCCTGTCACTGAGTGAGGGTCAATCCCTGTCACTGACAGAGATTCAATCCCTGTCACTGACTGAGGGTCAATCCCTTTCAGTGACTGAGATTTACTCCCTGTCACTGACTGACGTTCAATCCCTGTCACTGATTGAGGTTCAATCTCTGTCACTGACTGAGATTGAATCTCTGTCACAGACTGAGGTTCAATCCCTGTCACTGACTGACATTCAATCCCTGTCACTGACTGAGGATCAATCCCTGTCACTGACTGAGGGTCAATCCCTGTCACTGACTGACATTCAATCCCTGTCACTGACTGAGGATCAATCCCTGTCACTGACTGAGGGTCAATCCCTGTCACTGACTGAGGCACAATCCCTGTCACTGACTGAGATTCAATCCCTGTCACTGACTGACGTTCAATCCCTGTCATTGACAGAGGTTCAGTCTCCTTCACTGACTGAGGGCCAATCCCTGTCACTGACTGACATTCAATCCCTGTCACTGACTGAGGATCAATCCCTGTCACTGACAGAGGGTCAATCCCTATCACTGACTAAGGATAAATCCCTGTCACTGACTGAGATTCAATACCTGTCACTGACTGAGGATCAATCCCTGTCACTGACCAAGGCGCAATCCCTGTCACTGACTGAGGGTCAATCCCTGTCACTGACTGAGATTCAATCCCTGTCACTGACTGAGGTTCAATCCCTGTCACTGAGTGAGGGTCAATCTCTGTCACTGACTGAGGGTCAATCCCTTTCAGTGACTGAGATTCAATCCCTGCCACTGACTGAGATTCAATCCCTGTCACTGACTGAGGATCAATCCCTGTCACTGACTGAGGCTCAATCCCTGTCACTGACTGAGGGTCAATCCCTGTCACTGACTGAGACTCAATCCCTGTCACTGACTGAGGATCAATCCCTGTCACTTACTGAGGCTCAATCCCTGTCACTGACTGAGATTCAATCCCTGTCACTGACTGACGTTCAATCCCTGTCATTGACTGAGGTTCAATCTCCGTCACTGACTGAGATTGAATCCCTGTCACTGACTGAGGTTGAATCCCTGTCACTGACTGAGATTCATTCCCTGTCACTGACTGTGGATCAATCCCTGTCACTGACTGAGGCCCAATCCCTGTCACTGACTGAGGATCAATTCCTGTCACTGACTGAGGCTCAATCCCTGTCACTGACTGAGGATCAATCCCTGTCACTGACTGAGGGTCAATCCCTGTCACTGACTGAGGTTCAATCACTGTCACTGACTGAGGGTCAATCCCTGTCACTGACTGAGGTTCAATCCCTGTCACTGAGTGAGGGTCAATCCCTGTCACTGACTGAGGATCAATCCCTGTCACTGACTGAGGGTCAATCCCTGTCACTGACTGACATTCAATCCCTGTCACTGACTGAGGATCAATCCCTGTCACTGACTGAGGGTCAATCCCTGTCACTGACTGAGGCACAATCCCTGTCACTGACTGAGATTCAATCCCTGTCACTGACTGACGTTCAATCCCTGTCATTGACAGAGGTTCAGTCTCCTTCACTGACTGAGGGCCAATCCCTGTCACTGACTGACATTCAATCCCTGTCACTGACTGAGGATCAATCCCGGTCACTGACTGAGGGTCAATCTCTGTCACTGACTGAGATTCAATCCCTGTCACTGACTGAGAGTCAATCCCTGTCATTTATTGAGGTTCAATCCCTGTCACTGACAGAGATTCAATCCCTGTCACTGCCTGAGGGTCAATCCCTGTCACTGACTGAGATTCAATCCCTGTCACTGACTGAGGTTCAATCACTGACACTGACTGAGGTTCAATCCCTGTCACTGACTGAGATTCAATCCCTGTCACTGACTGAGGGTCAATCCCTGTCACTGACTGAGGGTCAATACCTGTCACTGACTGAAATTGAATCCCTGTCACTGACTGAGATTCAATCCCAGTCACTGACTGAGGTTCAATCCCTGTCACTACCTGAGATTCAATCCCTGTCACTGACTGAGGATCAATCCCTGTCACTGACCAAGGGTCAATCCATGTCACTGACTGAGGATCAATCCCTGTCATTGACTCAGTGTCAAGCCCTGTCACTGACTGTGGATCAATCCCTGTCACAGACTGAGGGTCAATCCCTATCACTGACTAAGGATCAATTCCTGTCACCGACTGAGATTCAATCCCTGTCACTGACTGAGGATCAATCCCTGTCACTGACTGAGGCTCAATCCCTGTCACTGACTGAGGGTCAATCACTGTCACTGACTGAGATTCAATCCCTGTCACTGACTGAGGATCAATCCCTGTCACTGACTGAGGCTCAATCCCTGTCACTGACTGAGGATCAATCACTGTCACTGACTGAGGGTCAATCCCTGTCACTGACTGAGGTTCAATCCCTGTCACTGAGTGAGGGTCAATCCCTTTCAGTGACTGAGATTCAATCCCTGTCACTGGCTGAGGGTCAATCCCTTTCAGTGACTGAGATTCAATCCCTGTCACTGACTGAGATTCAATCCCTGTCACTGACTGAGATTGAATCCCTGTCACTGACTGAGATTCATTCCCTGTCACTGAGTTAGGGTCAATCCCTGTCACTGAGTGAGGGTCATTCCCTTTCAGTGACTGAGATTCAATCCCTGTCACTGGCTGAGTGTCAATCCCTTTCAGTGACTGAGATTCAATCCCTGTCACTGACTGAGGTTCAATCACTGTCACTGACCGAGGGTCAATCCCTGTCACTGACTAAGGTTCAATCCCTGTCACTGAGTGAGGATCAATCCCTGTCACTGACTGAGGATGAATCCCTGTCACTGACTGAGATCCAATCCCTGTCACTGACTGAGGATCGATCCCTGTCGCTGACTGAGGCTCAATCCCTGTCACTGACTGAGGGTCAATCCCTGTCACTGACTGAGGGTCAATCCCTATCACTGACTAAGGATCAATCACAGTCACTGACTGAGATTCAATCCCTGTCACTGACTGAGGATCAATCCCTGTCACTGACTGAGGCTCAATCCCTGTCACTGACTGAGGGTCAATCCCTGTCACTGACTGTGGGTCAATCCCTGTCACTGATTGAGGGTCAATCCCTGTCACTGACAGAGATTCAATCACTGTCACTGACAGGGTCAATCCCTTTCTCTGAGTGAGATTCAGTCCCTGTCACTGACTGAGGGTTAATCCCTGTCACTGACTGAGATTCAATCCCTGTCACTGACTGAGGCTCAACCCCTGTCACTGACTGAGGTTTAGTCCCTGTCACTGACTGAGGATCAATCCCTGTCACTGACTGAGGGTCAATCCCTGTCACTGACTAAAATTCATTCCCTGTCACTGACTGAGGGTCAATCCCTGTCACTGACTGAGGTTCAATCCCTGTCACTGACTGAGATTCAATCCCTGTCACTGACTGAGGGTCAATCCCTGTCACTGACTGAGATTGAATCTCTGTCACTGAGTGAGAGTCAATCCATGACATTGATTGAGGTTCAATCCCTGTCACTGACTGAGGTTCAATCCCTGTCACTGACTGAGAGTCAATCACTGTCATTGATTGAGGTACAATCCCTGTCACTGACTGAGGGTCAATCCCTGTCACTGACTGAGGGTCAATCCCTGTCACTGACTGAGATTGAATCCCTGTCACAAACTGAGATTCATTCGCTGTCACTGACTGAGGGTCAATCCCTGTCACTGACTGACATTCAATCCCTGTCACTGACTGAGGATAAATCCCTGTCACTGACTGAGGGTCAATCCCTGTCACTGACTGAGGCACAATCCCTGTCACTGACTGAGATTCAATCCCTGTCACTGACTGACGTTCAATCCCTGTCATTGACAGAGGTTCAGTCTCCTTCACTGACTGAGGGCCAATCCCTGTCACTGACTGACATTCAATCCCTGTCACTGACTGAGGATCAATCCCGGTCACTGACTGAGTGTCAATCTCTGTCACTGACTGAGATTCAATCCCTGTCACTGACTGAGAGTCAATCCCTGTCATTTATTGAGGTTCAATCCCTGTCACTGACAGAGATTCAATCCCTGTCACTGACTGAGGGTCAATCCCTGTCACTGACTGAGATTCAATCCCTGTCACTGACTGAGGTTCAAACCCTGACACTGACTGAGGTTCAATCCCTGTCACTGACTGAGATTCAATCCCTGTCACTGACTGAGGGTCAATCCCTGTCACTGACTGAGGGTCAATACCTGTCACTGACTGAGATTGAATCCCTGTCACTGACTGAGATTCAATCCCAGTCACTGACTGAGGTTCGATCCCTGTCACTACCTGAGATTCAATCCCTGTCACTGACTGAGGATCAATCCCTGTCACTGACCAAGGGTCAATCCATGTCACTGACTGAGGATCAATCCCTGTCATTGATTCAGTGTCAAGCCCTGTCACTGACTGTGGATCAATCCCTGTCACAGACTGAGGGTCAATCCCTATCACTGACAAAGGATCAATTCCTGTCGCCGACTGAGATTCAATCCCTGTCACTGACTGAGGATCAATCCCTGTCACTGACTGAGGCTCAATCCCTGTCACTGACTGAGGGTCAATCACTGTCACTGACTGAGATTCAATCCCTGTCACTGACTGAGGCTCAATCCCTGTCACTGACTGAGGATCAATCACTGTCACTGACTGAGGGTCAATCCCTGTCACTGACTGAGGTTCAATCCCTGTCACTGAGTGAGGGTCAATCCCTTTCAGTGACTGAGATTCAATCCCTGTCACTGGCTGAGGATCAATCCCTTTCACTGACTGAGATTCAATCCCTGTCACTGACTGAGATTCAATCCCTGTCACTGACTGAGATTGAATCCCTGTCACTGACTGAGATTCATTCCCTGTCACTGAGTTAGGGTCAATCCCTGTCACTGAGTGAGGGTCATTCCCTTTCAGTGACTGAGATTCAATCCCTGTCACTGGCTGAGTGTCAATCCCTTTCAGTGACTGAGATCCAATCCCTGTCACTGACTGAGGTTCAATTACTGTCACTGACCGAGGGTCAATCCCTGTCACTGACTGTGATTCATTCCCTGTCACTGAGTGAGGATCAATCCCAGTCACTGACTGAGGATGAATCCCTGTCACTGACTGAGATCCAATCCCTGTCACTGACTGAGGATCGATCCCTGTCGCTGACTGAGGCTCAATCCCTGTCACTGACTGAGGGTCAATCCCTGTCACTGACTGAGGATCAATCCCTGTCACTGACTGAGGGTCAATCCCTATCACTGACTAAGGATCAATCACAGTCACTGACTGAGATTCAATCCCTGTCACTGACTGAGGATCAATCCCTGTCACTGACTGAGGCTCAATCCCTGTCACTGACTGAGGGTCAATCCCTGTCACTGACTGTGGGTCAATCCCTGTCACTGATTGAGGGTCAATCCCTGTCACTGACAGAGATTCAATCCCTGTCACTGACTGAGGGTCAATCCCTTTCAGTGACTGAGGCTCAATCCCTGTCACTGACTGAGGTTCAATCACTGTCACTGACTGAGGGTCAATCCCTGTCACTGACTGAGGTTCAATCCCTGTCACTGAGTGAGGGTCAATCCCTGTCACTGCCAGAGATTCAATCCCTGTCACTGACTGAGGGTCAATCCCTTTCAGTGACTGAGATTCAATCCCTGTCACTGGCTGAGGGTCAATCCCTGTCACTGACTGAGGCTCATTCCCTGTCACTGACTGAGATTCAATCCCTGTCACTGACTAACGTTCAATCCCTGTCACTGACTGAGGTTCAATCTCTGTCACTGACTGAGTTTGAATCTCTGTCACAGACTGAGGTTTAATCCCTGTCACTGACTGAGATTGAATCTCTGTCACAGACTCAGATTCAATCTCCGACACTGACTGATGTTCAATCCCTGTCATTATCTAACGTTCAATCCCTGACACTGACTGAGGTTCAATCCCTGTCACTGACTGAGATTCAATCCCTGTCACTGACTGAGGGTCAATCCCTGTCACTGACTGAGTGTCAATCCCTGTCACTGACTGAGATTGAATCATTGTCACTGACTGTGGATCAATCCCTGTCACTGACTGAGATTCATTCCCTGTCACTGACTGCGGTTCAATCCCTGTCACTGACTGAGATTCAATCCCTGTCACTGACTGAGGTTCAATCCCTGTCATTAACTAAGGTTCAATCCCTGTCACGAACTGAGATTCAATCCCTGTCACTGACTGAGGATCAATCCCTGTCACTGACTGAGGTTCAATCCCTGTCACTGACTGAGATTCAATCCCTGTCACAGATTGAGATTCAATCCCTGTCACTTACTGAGGTTCAATCCCTGTCACTGACTGAGGGTCAATCCCTGTCATTGACTGAGGGTCAATCCCTGTCACTGACTGAGTGTCAATCCCTATCACTGACTGAGATTCAATCACTGTCACTAACTAAGGTTCAATCCCTGTCACTACCTGAGATTCAATCCCTGTCACTGACTGAGAATCAATCTCTGTCACTGACTGAGGGTCAATCCATGTCACTGACTGAGGATCAATCCCTGTCATTGACTCAGTGTCAAGCCCTGTCACTGACTGTGGATCAATCCCTGTCACTGACTGAGGGTCAATCCCTATCACTGACTAAGGATCAATCCCTGTCACTGACTGAGATTCAATCCCTGTCACTGACTGAGGATTAATCCCTGTCACTGACTGAGGATCAATCCCTGTCACTGACTGAGGCTCAATCCCTGTCACTGAACGAGGATCAATCCCTGTCACTGACTGAGGCTCAATCCCTGTCACTGACTGAGGATCAATCCCTGTCACTGACTGAGGTTCAATCACTGTCACTGACTGAGTGTCAATCCCTGTCACTGACTGAGGTTCAATCCCTGTCACTGTGTGAGGGTCAATCTCTGTCTCTGACAGAGATTTAAACCCTGTCACTGACTGAGGGTCAATCCCTTTCAGTGACTGAGATTCAATCCCTGTCACTGGCTGAGGGTCAATCCCTGTCACTGACTGAGGCTCAATCCCTGTCACTGACTGAGATTCAATCCCTGTCACTGACTGACGTTCAATCCCTGTCATTGACTGAGGTTCAATCTCCGTCACTGACTGAGGATCAATCCCTGTCACTGACTGAGGGTCAATCCCTATCACTGACTAAGGATCAATCCCTGTCACTGACTGAGATTCATTCCCTGTCACTGACTGAGGATCAATCCCTGTCACTGACTGAGGCCCAATCCCTGTCACTGACTGAGGATCAATCCCTGTCACTGACTGAGGCTCAATCCCTGTCACTGACTGAGGATCATTCCCTGTCATTGACTCAGTGTCAATCCCTGTCGCTGACTGAGGATCAATCCCTGTCACTGACAGAGGGTCAATCCCTATCACTGACTAAGGATAAATCCCTGTCACTGACTGAGATTCAATACCTGTCACTGACCAAGGCGCAATCCCTGTCACTGACTGAGGGTCAATCCCTGTCACTGACTGAGATTCAATCCCTGTCACTGACTGAGGTTCAATCCCTGTCACTGAGTGAGGGTCAATCTCTGTCACTGACTGAGGGTCAATCCCTTTCAGTGACTGAGATTCAATCCCTGCCACTGACTGAGATTCAATCCCTGTCACTGACTGAGGATCAATCCCTGTCACTGACTGAGGCTCAATCCCTGTCACTGACTGAGGGTCAATCCCTGTCACTGACTGAGACTCAATCCCTGTCACTGACTGAGGATCAATCCCTGTCACTTACTGAGGCTCAATCCCTGTCACTGACTGAGATTCAATCCCTGTCACTGACTGACGTTCAATCCCTGTCATTGACTGAGGTTCAATCTCCGTCACTGACTGAGATTGAATCCCTGTCACTGACTGAGGTTGAATCCCTGTCACTGACTGAGATTCATTCCCTGTCACTGACTGTGGATCAATCCCTGTCACTGACTGAGGCCCAATCCCTGTCACTGACTGAGGATCAATTCCTGTCACTGACTGAGGCTCAATCCCTGTCACTGACTGAGGGTCAATCCCTGTCACTGATTGAGATTCAATCCCTGTCACTGACTGAGGATCAATCCCTGTCACTGACTGAGGGTCAATCCCTGTCACTGACTGAGGTTCAATCACTGTCACTGACTGAGGGTCAATCCCTGTCACTGACTGAGGTTCAATCCCTGTCACTGAGTGAGGGTCAATCCCTGTCACTGACAGAGATTCAATCCCTGTCACTGACTGAGGGTCAATCCCTTTCAGTGACTGAGATTTACTCCCTGTCACTGACTGACGTTCAATCCCTGTCACTGATTGAGGTTCAATCTCTGTCACTGACTGAGATTGAATCTCTGTCACAGACTGAGGTTCAATCCCTGTCACTGACTGAGGTTCAATCCCTGTCACTGACTGAGATTGAATCTCTGTTACAGACTCAGATTCAATCTCTGACACTGACTGATGTTTAATCCCTATCACTGATTGAGGCTCAATCCCTGTCAATGACTGAGGCTCAATCCCTGTCACAGACTGAGGTTCAATCCGTGTCACTGACAGGGTCAATCCCTTTCACTGAGTGAGATTCAGTCCCTGTCACTGACTGCGGTTCAATCCCTGTCACTGACTGAGATTCAATCCCTGTCACTGACTGAGGTTCAATCCCTGTCATTAACTAAGGTTCAATCCCTGTCACTGACTGAGGTTCAATCCCTGTCACTGACTGAGATTCAATCCCTGTCACAGATTGAGATTCAATCCCTGTCACTTATTGAGGTTCAATCCCTGTCACTGACTGAGGGTCAATCCCTGTCATTGACTGAGGGTCAATCCCTGTCACTGACTGAGTGTCAATCCCTATCACTGACTGAGATTCAATCACTGTCACTAACTAAGGTTCAATCCCTGTCACTACCTGAGATTCAATCCCTGTCACTGACTGAGAATCAATCTCTGTCACTGACTGAGGGTCAATCCATGTCACTGACTGAGGATCAATCCCTGTCATTGACTCAGTGTCAAGCCCTGTCACTGACTGTGGATCAATCCCTGTCACTGACTGAGGGTCAATCCCTATCACTGACTAAGGATCAATCCCTGTCACTGACTGAGATTCAATCCCTGTCACTGACTGAGGATTAATCCCTGTCACTGACTGAGGATCAATCCCTGTCACTGACTGAGGCTCAATCCCTGTCACTGAACGAGGATCAATCCCTGTCACTGACTGAGGCTCAATCCCTGTCACTGACTGAGGATCAATCCCTGTCACTGACTGAGGTTCAATCACTGTCACTGACTGAGTGTCAATCCCTGTCACTGACTGAGGTTCAATCCCTGTCACTGTGTGAGGGTCAATCCCTGTCTCTGACAGAGATTTAAACCCTGTCACTGACTGAGGGTCAATCCCTTTCAGTGACTGAGATTCAATCCCTGTCACTGGCTGAGGGTCAATCCCTGTCACTGACT
This sequence comes from Chiloscyllium plagiosum, assembly GCF_037043375.1. Lineage (NCBI taxonomy): Eukaryota > Metazoa > Chordata > Chondrichthyes > Orectolobiformes > Hemiscylliidae > Chiloscyllium > Chiloscyllium plagiosum. The sequence goes on from NW_028270167.1 coordinate 53,368,111, forward strand.
GAGGCTCAATCCCTGTCACTGACTGAGATTCAATCCCTGTCACTGACTGACGTTCAATCCCTGTCACTGACTGAGGTTCAATCTCCGTCACTGACTAAGGATCAATCCCTGTCACTGACTGAGGTTCAATCACTGTCCCTGACTGAGGGTCAATCCCTGTCACTGACTGAGGTTCAATCCCTGTCACTGTGTGAGGGTCAATCTCTGTCTCTGACAGAGATTTAAACCCTGTCACTGACTGAGGGTCAATCCCTTTCAGTGACTGAGATTCAATCCCTGTCACTGGCTGAGGGTCAATCCCTGTCACTGACTGAGGCTCAATCCCTGTCACTGACTGAGATTCAATCCCTGTCACTGACTGACGTTCAATCCCTGTCATTGACTGAGGTTCAATCTCCGTCACTGACTAAGGATCAATCCCTGTCACTGACTGTGATTCATTCCCTGTCACTGACTGAGGATCAGTCCCTGTCACTGACTGAGGCCCAATCCCTGTCACTACCTGAGGATCAATCCCTGTCACTGACTGAGGCTCAATCCCTGTCTCTGACTGACGTTCAATCCCTGTCATTGACTGAGATTCAATCTCCGTCACTGACTGAGGATCAATCCCTGTCACTGACTGAGGGTCAAACCCTATCACTGACTAAGGATCAATCCCTGTCACTGACTGAGATTCAATACCTGTCACTGACTGAGGATCAATCCCTGTCACTGACCGAGGCGCAATCCCTGTCACTGACTGAGGGTCAATCCCTGTCACTGACTGAGATTCAATCCCTGTCACTGACTGAGGTTCAATCCCTGACACTGACTGAGGTTTAATCCCTGTCACTGACTGAGATTCAATCCCTGTCACTGACTGAGGGTCAATCCCTGTCACTGACTGAGATTCAATCCCTGTCACTGACTGAGGTTCAATCCCTGTCACTGACTGAGGGTCAATCCCTGTCACTGACTGAGATTCAATCCCTGTCACTGACTGAGGATCAATCCCTGACACTGACTGAGGTTTAATCCCTGTCACTGACTGAGATTCAATCCCTGTCACTGCCTGAGGGTCAATCCCTGTCACTGACTGAGGGTCAATACCTGTCACTGACTGAGATTGAATCCCTGTCACTGACTGAGATTCAATCCCAGTCACTGACTGAGGTTCAATCCCTGTCACTACCTGAGATTCAATCCCTGTCACTGACTGAGGATCAATCCCTGTCACTGACCAAGGGTCAATCCATGTCACTGACTGAGGATCAATCCCTGTCATTGACTCAGTGTCAAGCCCTGACACTGACTGTGGATCAATCCCTGTCACAGACTGAGGGTCAATCCCTATCACTGACTAAGGATCAATTCCTGTCACCGATTGAGATTCAATCCCTGTCACTGACTGAGGATCAATCCCTGTCACTGACTGAGGCTCAATCCCTGTCACTGACTGAGGTTCAATCACTGTCACTGACTGAGGGTCAATCCCTGTCACTGACTGAGGTTCAATCCCTGTCACTGAGTGAGGGTCAATCCCTTTCAGTGACTGAGATTCAATCCCTGTCACTGGCTGAGGGTCAATCCCTTTCAGGGACTGAGATTCCATCCCTGTCACTGACTGAGATTCAATCCCTGTCACTGACTGAGATTGAATCCCTGTCACTGACTGAGATTCATTCCCTGTCACTGAATTAAGGTCAATCCCTGTCACTGAGTGAGGGTCATTCCCTTTCAGTGACTGAGATTCAATCCCTGTCACTGGCTGAGAATGAATCCCTTTCAGTGACTGAGATTCAATCCCTGTCACTGACTGAGGTTCAATCACTGTCACTGACCGAGGGTCAATCCCTGTCACTGACTGAGGTTCAATCCCTGTCACTGAGTGAGGGTCAATCCCTGTCACTGACTGAGGATGAATCCCTGTCACTGACTGAGTTCCAATCCCTGTCACTGACTGAGGATCGATCCCTGTCACTGACTGAGGCTCAATCCCTGTCACTGACTGAGGGTCAATCCCTGTCACTGACTGAGGATCAATCCCTGTCACTGACTGAGGGTCAATCCCTATCACTGACTAAGGATCAATCCCTGTCACTGACTGAGATTCAATACCTGACACTGACTGAGGATCAATCCCTGTCACTGACCGAGGCGCAATCCCTGTCACTGACTGAGGGTCAATCCCTGTCACTGACTGAGATTCAATCCCTGTCACTGACTGAGGTTCAATCCCTGACACTGACTGAGGTTTAATCCCTGTCACTGACTGAGATTCAATCCCTGTCACTGACAGAGGGTCAATCCCTGTCACTGACTGAGATTCAATCCCTGTCACTGACTGAGGATCAATCCCTGTCACTGACTGAGGGTCAATCCCTGTCACTGACTGAGATTCAATCCCTGTCACTGACTGAGGATCAATCCCTGACACTGACTGAGGTTTAATCCCTGTCACTGACTGAGATTCAATCCCTGTCACTGCCTGAGGGTCAATCCCTGTCACTGACTGAGGGTCAATACCTGTCACTGACTGAGATTGAATCCCTGTCACTGACTGAGATTCAATCCCAGTCACTGACTGAGGTTCAATCCCTGTCACTACCTGAGATTCAATCCCTGTCACTGACTGAGGATCAATCCCTGTCACTGACCAAGGGTCAATCCATGTCACTGACTGAGGATCAATCCCTGTCATTGACTCAGTGTCAAGCCCTGACACTGACTGTGGATCAATCCCTGTCACAGACTGAGGGTCAATCCCTATCACTGACTAAGGATCAATTCCTGTCACCGATTGAGATTCAATCCCTGTCACTGACTGAGGATCAATCCCTGTCACTGACTGAGGCTCAATCCCTGTCACTGACTGAGGTTCAATCACTGTCACTGACTGAGGGTCAATCCCTGTCACTGACTGAGGTTCAATCCCTGTCACTGAGTGAGGGTCAATCCCTTTCAGTGACTGAGATTCAATCCCTGTCACTGGCTGAGGGTCAATCCCTTTCAGGGACTGAGATTCAATCCCTGTCACTGACTGAGATTCAATCCCTGTCACTGACTGAGATTGAATCCCTGTCACTGACTGAGATTCATTCCCTGTCACTGAATTAAGGTCAATCCCTGTCACTGAGTGAGGGTCATTCCCTTTCAGTGACTGAGATTCAATCCCTGTCACTGGCTGAGAATGAATCCCTTTCAGTGACTGAGATTCAATCCCTGTCACTGACTGAGGTTCAATCACTGTCACTGACCGAGGGTCAATCCCTGTCACTGACTGAGGTTCAATCCCTGTCACTGAGTGAGGGTCAATCCCTGTCACTGACTGAGGATGAATCCCTGTCACTGACTGAGTTCCAATCCCTGTCACTGACTGAGGATCGATCCCTGTCACTGACTGAGGCTCAATCCCTGTCACTGACTGAGGGTCAATCCCTGTCACTGACTGAGGATCAATCCCTGTCACTGACTGAGGGTCAATACCTATCACTGACTAAGGATCAATCCCAGTCACTTACTGAGATTCAAACCCTGTCACTGACTGAAGATCAATCCCTGTCACTGACTGAGGCTCAATCCCTGTCACTGACTGAGGGTCAATCCCTGTCACTGACTGTGGGTCAATCCCTGTCACTGATTGAGGGTCAATCCCTGTCACTGACAGAGATTCAATCCCTGTCACTGACTGAGGGTCAATCCCTGTCACTGGCTGAGGGTCAATCCCTGTCACTGACTGAGGTTCAATCCCTGTCACTGACTGAGGTTCAATCCCTGTCACTGAATGAGGGTCAATCCCTGTCACTGACAGAGATTCAATCCCTGTCACTGGCTGAGGGTCAATCCCTGTCACTGCCTGAGGCACATTCCCTGTCACTGACTGAGATTCAATCCCTGTCACAGACTCAGATTCAATCTCTGACACTGACTGATGTTCAATCCCTGTCATTAACTAAGGTTCAATCCCTGTCACTGACTGAGGTTCAATCCCTGACACTGACTGAGGTTCAATCCCTGTCACTGACTGAGATTCAATCCCTGTCACTGACTGAGGGACAATCCCTGTCACTGACTGAGATTCAATCCCTGTCACTGGCTGAGGGTCAATCCCTGTCACTGACTGAGGCTCATTCCCTGTCACTGACTGAGATTCAATCCCTGTCACTGACTGACGTTCAATCCCTGTCACTGACTGAGGTTCAATCTCTGTCACTGACTGAGTTTGAATCTCTGTCACAGACTGAGGTTTAATCCCTGTCACTGACTGAGATTGAATCTCTGTCACAGACTCAGATTCAATCTCTGACACTGACTGATGTTCAATCCCTGTCATTAACTAAGGTTCAATCCCTGTCACTGACTGAGGTTCAATCCCTGACACTGACTGAGGTTCAATCCCTGTCACTGACTGAGATTCAATCCCTGTCACTGACTGAGGGTCAATCCCTGTCACTGACTGAGTGTCAATCCCTGTCACTGACTGAGATTGAATCATTGTCACTGACTGAGATTGAATCCCTGACACTGACTGAGATTCATTCCCTGTCACTGACTGCGGTTCAATCCCTGTCACTGACTGAGATTCAATCCCTGTCACTGACTGAGGTTCAATCCCTGTCATTAACTAAGGTTCAATCCCTTTCACTAACTGAGATTCAATCCCTGTCACTGACTGAGGATCAATCCCTGTCACTGACTGAGGTTCAATCCCTGTCACTGACTGAGATTCAATCCCTGTCACAGATTGAGATTCAATCCCTGTCACTTACTGAGTTTCAATTCCTGTCACTGACTGAGGGTCAATCCCTGTCATTGACTGAGGTTCAATCCCTGTCACTGACTGAGATTCGATCCCTATCACTGACTGAGATTCAATCACTGTCACTAACTAAGGTTCAATCCCTGTCACTACCTGAGATTCAATCCCTGTCACTGACTGAGAATCAATCCCTGTCACTGACTGAGGGTCAATCCATGTCACTGACTGAGGATCAATCCCTGTCACTGACTGAGGGTCAATCCCTATCACTGACTAAGGATCAATCCCTGTCACTGACTGAGGGTCAATCCCTATCACTGACTAAGGGTCAATCCCTGTCACTGACTGAGATTCAATCCCTGTCACTGACTGAGGATTAATCCCTTTCACTGACTGAGGATCAATCCCTGTCACTGACTGAGGCTCAATCCCTGTCACTGACTGAGGATCAATCCCTGTCACTGACTGAGACTCAATCCCTGTCACTGTCTGAGGATCAATCCCTGTCACTGATTGAGGTTCAATCACTGTCCCTGACTGAGGGTCAATCCCTGTCACTGACTGAGGTTCAATCCCTGTCACTGTGTGAGGGTCAATCTCTGTCTCTGACAGAGATTTAAACCCTGTCACTGACTGAGGGTCAATCCCTTTCAGTGACTGAGATTCAATCCCTGTCACTGGCTGAGGGTCAATCCCTGTCACTGACTGAGGCTCAATCCCTGTCACTGACTGAGATTCAATCCCTGTCACTGACTGACGTTCAATCCCTGTCATTGACTGAGGTTCAATCTCCGTCACTGACTGAGGATCAATCCCTGTCACTGACTGAGGGTCAATCCCTATCACTGACTAAGGATCAATCCCTGTCACTGACTGAGATTCATTCCCTGTCACTGACTGAGATTGAATCCCTGTCACTGACTGAGATTCATTCCCTGTCACTGAATTCAGGTCAATCCCTGTCACTGAGTGAGGGTCATTCCCTTTCAGTGACTGAGATTCAATCCCTGTCACTGGCTGAGAATGAATCCCTTTCAGTGACTGATATTCAATCCCTGTCACTGACTGAGGTTCAATCACTGTCACTGACCGAGGGTCAATCCCTGTCACTGACTGAGGTTCAATCCCTGTCACTGAGTGAGGGTCAATCCCTGTCACTGACTGAGGATGAATCCCTGTCACTGACTGAGTTCCAATCCCTGTCACTGACTGAGGATCGATCCCTGTCACTGACTGAGGCTCAATCCCTGTCACTGACTGAGGGTCAATCCCTGTCACTGACTGAGGATCAATCCCTGTCACTGACTGAGGGTCAATACCTATCACTGACTAAGGATCAATCCCAGTCACTTACTGAGATTCAAACCCTGTCACTGACTGAAGATCAATCCCTGTCACTGACTGAGGCTCAATCCCTGTCACTGACTGAGGGTCAATCCCTGTCACTGACTGTGGGTCAATCCCTGTCACTGATTGAGGGTCAATCCCTGTCACTGACAGAGATTCAATCCCTGTCACTGACTGAGGGTCAATCCCTTTCAGTGACTGAGGCTCAATCCCTGTCACTGACTGAGGTTCAATCCCTGTCACTGACTGAGGTTCAATCCCTGTCACTGAATGAGGGTCAATCCCTGTCACTGACAGAGATTCAATCCCTGTCACTGGCTGAGGGTCAATCCCTGTCACTGACTGAGGCACATTCCCTGTCACTGACTGAGATTCAATCCCTGTCACAGACTCAGATTCAATCTCTGACACTGACTGATGTTCAATCCCTGTCATTAACTAAGGTTCAATCCCTGTCACTGACTGAGGTTCAATCCCTGACACTGACTGAGGTTCAATCCCTGTCACTGACTGAGATTCAATCCCTGTCACTGACTGAGGGTCAATCCCTGTCACTGACTGAGATTCAATCCCTGTCACTGGCTGAGGGTCAATCCCTGTCACTGACTGAGGCTCATTCCCTGTCACTGACTGAGATTCAATCCCTGTCACTGACTGACGTTCAATCCCTGTCACTGACTGAGGTTCAATCTCTGTCACTGACTGAGTTTGAATCTCTGTCACAGACTGAGGTTTAATCCCTGTCACTGACTGAGATTGAATCTCTGTCACAGACTCAGATTCAATCTCTGACACTGACTGATGTTCAATCCCTGTCATTAACTAAGGTTCAATCCCTGTCACTGACTGAGGTTCAATCCCTGACACTGACTGAGGTTCAATCCCTGTCACTGACTGAGATTCAATCCCTGTCACTGACTGAGGGTCAATCCCTGTCACTGACTGAGTGTCAATCCCTGTCACTGACTGAGATTGAATCATTGTCACTGACTGAGATTGAATCCCTGACACTGACTGAGATTCATTCCCTGTCACTGACTGCGGTTCAATCCCTTTCACTGACTGAGATTCAATCCCTGTCACTGACTGAGGTTCAATCCCTGTCATTAACTAAGGTTCAATCCCTTTCACTAACTGAGATTCAATCCCTGTCACTGACTGAGGATCAATCCCTGTCACTGACTGAGGTTCAATCCCTGTCACTGACTGAGATTCAATCCCTGTCACAGATTGAGATTCAATCCCTGTCACTTACTGAGGTTCAATCCCTGTCACTGACTGAGGGTCAATCCCTGTCATTGACTGAGGTTCAATCCCTGTCACTGACTGAGATTCGATCCCTATCACTGACTGAGATTCAATCACTGTCACTAACTAAGGTTCAATCCCTGTCACGACCTGAGATTCAATCCCTGTCACTGACTGAGAATCAATCCCTGTCACTGACTGAGGGTCAATCCATGTCACTGACTGAGGATCAATCCCTGTCACTGACTGAGGGTCAATCCCTATCACTGACTAAGGATCAATCCCTGTCACTGACTGAGGGTCAATCCCTATCACTGACTAAGGGTCAATCCCTGTCACTGACTGAGATTCAATCCCTGTCACTGACTGAGGATTAATCCCTTTCACTGACTGAGGATCAATCCCTGTCACTGACTGAGGCTCAATCCCTGTCACTGACTGAGGATCAATCCCTGTCACTGACTGAGACTCAATCCCTGTCACTGTCTGAGGATCAATCCCTGTCACTGATTGAGGTTCAATCACTGTCCCTGACTGAGGGTCAATCCCTGTCACTGACTGAGGTTCAATCCCTGTCACTGTGTGAGGGTCAATCTCTGTCTCTGACAGAGATTTAAACCCTGTCACTGACTGAGGGTCAATCCCTTTCAGTGACTGAGATTCAATCCCTGTCACTGGCTGAGGGTCAATCCCTGTCACTGACTGAGGCTCAATCCCTGTCACTGACTGAGATTCAATACCTGTCACTGACTGACGTTCAATCCCTGTCATTGACTGAGGTTCAATCTCCGTCACTGACTGAGGATCAATCCCTGTCACTGACTGAGGGTCAATCCCTATCACTGACTAAGGATCAATCCCTGTCACTGACTGAGATTCATTCCCTGTCACTGACTGAGATTGAATCCCTGTCACTGACTGAGATTCATTCCCTGTCACTGAATTCAGGTCAATCCCTGTCACTGAGTGAGGGTCATTCCCTTTCAGTGACTGAGATTCAATCCCTGTCACTGGCTGAGAATGAATCCCTTTCAGTGACTGATATTCAATCCCTGTCACTGACTGAGGTTCAATCACTGTCACTGACCGAGGGTCAATCCCTGTCACTGACTGAGGTTCAATCCCTGTCACTGAGTGAGGGTCAATCCCTGTCACTGACTGAGGATGAATCCCTGTCACTGACTGAGTTCCAATCCCTGTCACTGACTGAGGATCGATCCCTGTCACTGACTGAGGCTCAATCCCTGTCACTGACTGAGGGTCAATCCCTGTCACTGACTGAGGATCAATCCCTGTCACTGACTGAGGGTCAATACCTATCACTGACTAAGGATCAATCCCAGTCACTTACTGAGATTCAAACCCTGTCACTGACTGAAGATCAATCCCTGTCACTGACTGAGGCTCAATCCCTGTCACTGACTGAGGGTCAATCCCTGTCACTGACTGTGGGTCAATCCCTGTCACTGATTGAGGGTCAATCCCTGTCACTGACAGAGATTCAATCCCTGTCACTGACTGAGGGTCAATCCCTTTCAGTGACTGAGGCTCAATCCCTGTCACTGACTGAGGTTCAATCCCTGTCACTGACTGAGGTTCAATCCCTGTCACTGAATGAGGGTCAATCCCTGTCACTGACAGAGATTCAATCCCTGTCACTGGCTGAGGGTCAATCCCTGTCACTGACTGAGGCACATTCCCTGTCACTGACTGAGATTCAATCCCTGTCACAGACTCAGATTCAATCTCTGACACTGACTGATGTTCAATCCCTGTCATTAACTAAGGTTCAATCCCTGTCACTGACTGAGGTTCAATCCCTGACACTGACTGAGGTTCAATCCCTGTCACTGACTGAGATTCAATCCCTGTCACTGACTGAGGGTCAATCCCTGTCACTGACTGAGATTCAATCCCTGTCACTGGCTGAGGGTCAATCCCTGTCACTGACTGAGGCTCATTCCCTGTCACTGACTGAGATTCAATCCCTGTCACTGACTGACGTTCAATCCCTGTCACTGACTGAGGTTCAATCTCTGTCACTGACTGAGTTTGAATCTCTGTCACAGACTGAGGTTTAATCCCTGTCACTGACTGAGATTGAATCTCTGTCACAGACTCAGATTCAATCTCTGACACTGACTGATGTTCAATCCCTGTCATTAACTAAGGTTCAATCCCTGTCACTGACTGAGGTTCAATCCCTGACACTGACTGAGGTTCAATCCCTGTCACTGACTGAGATTCAATCCCTGTCACTGACTGAGGGTCAATCCCTGTCACTGACTGAGTGTCAATCCCTGTCACTGACTGAGATTGAATCATTGTCACTGACTGAGATTGAATCCCTGACACTGACTGAGATTCATTCCCTGTCACTGACTGCGGTTCAATCCCTTTCACTGACTGAGATTCAATCCCTGTCACTGACTGAGGTTCAATCCCTGTCATTAACTAAGGTTCAATCCCTTTCACTAACTGAGATTCAATCCCTGTCACTGACTGAGGATCAATCCCTGTCACTGACTGAGGTTCAATCCCTGTCACTGACTGAGATTCAATCCCTGTCACAGATTGAGATTCAATCCCTGTCACTTACTGAGGTTCAATCCCTGTCACTGACTGAGGGTCAATCCCTGTCATTGACTGAGGTTCAATCCCTGTCACTGACTGAGATTCGATCCCTATCACTGACTGAGATTCAATCACTGTCACTAACTAAGGTTCAATCCCTGTCACGACCTGAGATTCAATCCCTGTCACTGACTGAGAATCAATCCCTGTCACTGACTGAGGGTCAATCCATGTCACTGACTGAGGATCAATCCCTGTCACTGACTGAGGGTCAATCCCTATCACTGACTAAGGATCAATCCCTGTCACTGACTGAGGGTCAATCCCTATCACTGACTAAGGGTCAATCCCTGTCACTGACTGAGATTCAATCCCTGTCACTGACTGAGGATTAATCCCTTTCACTGACTGAGGATCAATCCCTGTCACTGACTGAGGCTCAATCCCTGTCACTGACTGAGGATCAATCCCTGTCACTGACTGAGACTCAATCCCTGTCACTGTCTGAGGATCAATCCCTGTCACTGATTGAGGTTCAATCACTGTCCCTGACTGAGGGTCAATCCCTGTCACTGACTGAGGTTCAATCCCTGTCACTGTGTGAGGGTCAATCTCTGTCTCTGACAGAGATTTAAACCCTGTCACTGACTGAGGGTCAATCCCTTTCAGTGACTGAGATTCAATCCCTGTCACTGGCTGAGGGTCAATCCCTGTCACTGACTGAGGCTCAATCCCTGTCACTGACTGAGATTCAATACCTGTCACTGACTGACGTTCAATCCCTGTCATTGACTGAGGTTCAATCTCCGTCACTGACTGAGGATCAATCCCTGTCACTGACTGAGGGTCAATCCCTATCACTGACTAAGGATCAATCCCTGTCACTGACTGAGATTCATTCCCTGTCACTGACTGAGGATCAATCCCTGTCACTGATTGAGGCCCAATCCCTGTCACTGACTGAGGATCAATCCCTGTCACTGACTGAGGCTCAATCCCTGTCACTGACTGACGTTCAATCCCTGTCATTGACTGAGATTCAATACCTGTCACTGACTGAGGATCAATCCCTGTCACTGACCGAGGCGCAATCCCTGTCACTGACTGAGGGTCAATCCCTGTCACTGACTGAGATTCAATCCCTGTCACTGACTGAGGTTCAATCCCTGTCACTGAGTGAGGGTCAATCCCTGTCATTGACTCAGTGTCAATCCCTGTCGCTGACTGAGGATCAATCCCTGTCACTGACAGAGGGTCAATCCCTATCACTGACTAAGGATCAATCCCTGTCACTGACTGAGGTTCAATCCCTGTCACTGACTGAGATTCAATCCCTGTCACAGATTGAGATTCAATCCCTGTCACTTACTGAGGTTCAATCCCTGTCACTGACTGAGGGTCAATCCCTGTCATTGACTGATGTTCAATCCCTGTCACTGACTGAGATTCGATCCCTATCACTGACTGAGATTCAATCACTATCACTAACTAAGGTTCAATCCCTGTCACTACCTGAGATTCAATCCCTGTCACTGACTGAGAATCAATCCCTGTCACTGACTGAGGGTCAATCCATGTCACTGACTGAGGATCAATCCCTGTCATTGACTCAGTGTCAAGCCCTGTCACTGACTGTGGATCAATCCCTGTCACTGACTGAGGGTCAATCCCTATCACTGACTAAGGGTCAATCCCTGTCACTGACTGAGATTCAATCCCTGTCACTGACTGAGGATTAATCCCTTTCACTGACTGAGGATCAATCCCTGTCACTGACTGAGGCTCAATCCCTGTCACTGACTGAGGATCAATCCCTGTCACTGACTGAGGCTCAATCCCTGTCACTGACTGAGGATCAATCCCTGTCACTGACTGAGGTTCAATCACTGTCACTGACTGAGGGTCAATCCCTGTCACTGACTGAGGTTCAATCCCTGTCACGGTCTGAGGATCAATCTCTGTCTCTGACAGAGATTTAAACCCTGTCACTGACTGAGGGTCAATCCCTTTCAGTGACTGAGATTCAATCCCTGTCACTGGCTGAGGGTCAATCCCTGTCACTGACTGAGGCTCAATCCCTGTCACTGACTGACGTTCAATCCCTGTCATTGACTGAGGTTCAATCTCCGTCACTGACTGAGGATCAATCCCTGTCACTGACTGAGGGTCAATCCCTATCACTGACTAAGGATCAATCCCTGTCACTGACTGAGATTCATTCCCTGTCACTGACTGAGGATCAATCCCTGTCCCTGACTGAGGCTCAATCCCTGTCACTGACTGAGGATCAATCCCTGTCATTGACTCAGTGTCAATCCCTATCACTGACTAAGGATCAATCCCTGTCACTGACTGAGATTCAATACGTGTCACTGACTGAGGATCAATCCCTGTCACTGACTGAGGCTCAATCACTGTCACTGACTGAGGATCAATCCCTGTCACTGACTGAGATTCAATCCCTGTCACTGACTGAGGATCAATCCCTGTCACTGACTGAGGCTCAATCCCTGTCACTGACTGAGGTTCAATCACTGTCACTGACTGAGGGTCAATCCCTGTCACTGACTGAGGATCAATCCCTGTCACTGTGTGAGGGTCAATCTCTGTCTCTGACAGAGATTCAATCCCTGTCACTGACTGAGGGTCAATCCCTTTCAGTGACTGAGATTCAATCCCTGTCACTGGCTGAGGGTCAATCCCTGTCACTGACTGAGGCTCAATCCCTGTCACTGACTGAGATTCAATCCCTGTCACTGACTGACGTTCAATCCCTGTCATTGACTGAGGTTCAATCTCCGTCACTGACTGAGGATCAATCCCTGTCACTGACTGAGGGTCAATCCCTATCACTGACTAAGGATCAATCCCTGTCACTGACTGAGATTCATTCCCTGTCACTGACTGAGAATCAATCCCTGTCACTGACTGAGGCCCAATCCCTGTCACTGACTGAGGATCAATCCCTGTCACTGACTGAGGCTCAATCCCTGTCACTGACTGAGGATCAATCCCTGTCATTGACTAAGGATTAATCCCTGACACTGACCGAGGCGCAATCCCTGTCACTGACTGAGGGTCAATCCCTGTCACTGACTGAGATTCAATCCCTGTCACTGACTGAGGTTCAATCCCTGTCACGACCTGAGATTCAATCCCTGTCACTGACTGAGGATCAATCCCTGTCACTGACCAAGGGACAATCCATGTCACTGACTGAGGATCAATCCCTGTCATTGACTCAGTGTCAAGCCCTGTCACTGACTGTGGATCAATCCCTGTCACAGACAGAGGGTCAATCCCTATCACTGACTAAGGATCAATTCCTGTCACCCGACTGAGATTCAATCCCTGTCACTGACTGAGGATCAATCCCTGTCACTGACTGAGGCTCAATCCCTGTCACTGATTGAGGGTCAATCCCTGTCACTGACAGAGATTCAATCCCTGTCACTGACTGAGGGTCAATCCCTGTCACTGACTGAGGTTCAATCCCTGTCACTGAGTGAGGGTCAATCCCTGTCACTGACTGAGATTCATTCCCTGTCACTGACTGAGAATCAATCCCTGTCACTGACTGAGGCCCAATCCCTGTCACTGACTGAGGATCAATCCCTGTCACTAACTGAGGCTCAATCCCTGTCACTGACTGAGGACCAATCCCTGTCATTGACAGAGGGTCAATCCCTATCACTGACTAAGGATCAATCCCTGACACTGACCGAGGCGCAGTCCGTGTCACTGACTGAGGGTCAATCCCTGTCACTGACTGAGATTCAATCCCTGTCACTGACTGAGATTCATTCGCTGTCACTGACTGAGGATCAATCCCTGACACTGACTGAGGTTTAATCCCTGTCACTGACTGAGATTCAATCCCTGTCACTGACTGAGGGTCAATCCCTGTCACTGACTGAGATTCAATTCCTGTCACTGACTGAGGATCAATCCCTGTCACTGACTGAGGGTCAATCCCTGTCACTGACTGAGATTCAATCCCTGTCACTGACTGAGGATCAATCCCTGACACTGACTGAGGTTTAATCCCTGTCACTGACTGAGATTCAATTCTGTCACTGCCTGAGGGTCAATCCCTGTCACTGACTGAGGATTAATCCCTGACACTGACCGAGGCGCAATCCCTGTCACTGACTGAGGGTCAATCCCTGTCACTGACTGAGATTCAATCCCTGTCACTGACTGAGGTTCAATCCCTGTCACGACCTGAGATTCAATCCCTGTCACTGACTGAGGATCAATCCCTGTCACTGACCAAGGCACAATCCATGTCACTGACTGAGGATCAATCCCTGTCATTGACTCAGTGTCAAGCCCTGTCACTGACTGTGGATCAATCCCTGTCACAGACAGAGGGTCAATCCCTATCACTGACTAAGGATCAATTCCTGTCACCCGACTGAGATTCAATCCCTGTCACTGACTGAGGATCAATCCCTGTCACTGACTGAGGCTCAATCCCTGTCACTGATTGAGGGTCAATCCCTGTCACTGACAGAGATTCAATCCCTGTCACTGACTGAGGGTCAATCCCTGTCACTGACTGAGGTTCAATCCCTGTCACTGACTGAGGATCAATCCCTGTCACTGACTGAGATTCATTCCCTGTCACTGACTGAGAATCAATCCCTGTCACTGACTGAGGCCCAATCCCTGTCACTGACTGAGGATCAATCCCTGTCACTGACTGAGGCTCAATCCCTGTCACTGACTGAGGACCAATCCCTGTCATTGACAGAGGGTCAATCCCTATCACTGACTAAGGATCAATCCCTGACACTGACCGAGGCGCAGTCCGTGTCACTGACTGAGGGTCAATCCCTGTCACTGACTGAGATTCAATCCCTGTCACTGACTGAGATTCATTCGCTGTCACTGACTGAGGATCAATCCCTGACACTGACTGAGGTTTAATCCCTGTCACTGACTGAGATTCAATCCCTGTCACTGACTGAGGGTCAATCCCTGTCACTGACTGAGATTCAATCCCTGTCACTGACTGAGGATCAATCCCTGTCACTGACTGAGGGTCAATCCCTGTCACTGACTGAGATTCAATCCCTGTCACTGACTGAGGATCAATCCCTGACACTGACTGAGGTTTAATCCCTGTCACTGACTGAGATTCAATCCCTGTCACTGCCTGAGGGTCAATCCCTGTCACTGACTGAGGGTCAATACCTGTCACTGACTGAGATTGAATCCCTGTCACTGACTGAGATTCAATCCCAGTCACTGACTGAGGTTCAATCCCTGTCACTACCTGAGATTCAATCCCTGTCACTGACTGAGGATCAATCCCTGTCACTGACCAAGGGTCAATCCATGTCACTGACTGAGGATCAATCCCTGTCATTGACTCAGTGTCAAGCCCTGACACTGACTGTGGATCAATCCCTGTCACAGACTGAGGGTCAATCCCTATCACTGACTAAGGATCAATTCCTGTCACCGATTGAGATTCAATCCCTGTCACTGACTGAGGATCAATCCCTGTCACTGACTGAGGCTCAATCACTGTCACTGACTGAGGGTCAATCCCTGTCACTGACTGAGGTTCAATCCCTGTCACTGAGTGAGGGTCAATCCCTTTCAGTGACTGAGATTCAATCCCTGTCACTGGCTGAGGGTCAATCCCTTTCAGGGACTGAGATTCAATCCCTGTCACTGACTGAGATTCAATCCCTGTCACTGACTGAGATTGAATCCCTGTCACTGACTGAGATTCATTCCCTGTCACTGAATTAAGGTCAATCCCTGTCACTGAGTGAGGGTCATTCCCTTTCAGTGACTGAGATTCAATCCCTGTCACTGGCTGAGAATGAATCCCTGTCACTGACTGAGGTTCAATCCCTGTCACTGAGTGAGGGTCAATCCCTGTCACTGACTGAGGATGAATCCCTGTCACTGACTGAGTTCCAATCCCTGTCACTGACTGAGGATCGATCCCTGTCACTGACTGAGGCTCAATCCCTGTCACTGACTGAGGGTCAATCCCTGTCACTGACTGAGGATCAATCCCTGTCACTGACTGAGGGTCAATCCCTATCACTGACTAAGGATCATTCCCAGTCACTTACTGAGATTCAAACCCTGTCACTGACTGAAGATCAATCCCTGTCACTGACTGAGGCTCAATCCCTGTCACTGACTGAGGGTCAATCCCTGTCACTGACTGTGGGTCAATCCCTGTCACTGATTGAGGGTCAATCCCTGTCACTGACTGAGGTTCAATCCCTGTCACTGAGTGAGGGTCAATCCCTGTCACTGACTGAGGATGAATCCCTGTCACTGACTGAGGTCCAATCCCTGTCACTGACTGAGGATCGATCCCTGTCACTGACTGAGGCTCAATCCCTGTCACTGACTGAGGGTCAATCCCTGTCACTGACTGAGGATCAATCCCTGTCACTGACTGAGGGTCAATCCCTATCACTGACTAAGGATCATTCCCAGTCACTTACTGAGATTCAAACCCTGTCACTGACTGAAGATCAATCCCTGTCACTGACTGAGGCTCAATCCCTGTCACTGACTGAGGGTCAATCCCTGTCACTGACTGTGGGTCAATCCCTGTCACTGACTGAGGGTCAATACCTGTCACTGACTGAGATTGAATCCCTGTCACTGACTGAGATTCAATCCCAGTCACTGACTGAGGTTCAATCCCTGTCACTACCTGAGATTCAATCCCTGTCACTGACTGAGGATCAATCCCTGTCACTGACCAAGGGTCAATCCATGTCACTGACTGAGGATCAATCCCTGTCACAGACTGAGGGTCAATCCCTATCACTGACTAAGGATCAATTCCTGTCACCGATTGAGATTCAATCCCTGTCACTGACTGAGGATCAATCCCTGTCACTGACTGAGGCTCAATCACTGTCACTGACTGAGGGTCAATCCCTGTCACTGACTGAGGTTCAATCCCTGTCACTGAGTGAGGGTCAATCCCTTTCAGTGACTGAGATTCAATCCCTGTCACTGGCTGAGGGTCAATCCCTTTCAGGGACTGAGATTCAATCCCTGTCACTGACTGAGATTCAATCCCTGTCACTGACTGAGATTGAATCCCTGTCACTGACTGAGATTCATTCCCTGTCACTGAATTAAGGTCAATCCCTGTCACTGAGTGAGGGTCATTCCCTTTCAGTGACTGAGATTCAATCCCTGTCACTGGCTGAGAATGAATCCCTGTCACTGACTGAGATTCATTCCCTGTCACTGAATTAAGGTCAATCCCTGTCACTGAGTGAGGGTCATTCCCTTTCAGTGACTGAGATTCAATCCCTGTCACTGGCTGAGAATGAATCCCTGTCACTGACTGAGGTTCAATCCCTGTCACTGAGTGAGGGTCAATCCCTGTCACTGACTGAGGATGGATCCCTGTCACTGACTGAGTTCCAATCCCTGTCACTGACTGAGATTGAATCCCTGTCACTGACTGAGATTCAATCCCAGTCACTGACTGAGGTTCAATCCCTGTCACTACCTGAGATTCAATCCCTGTCACTGACTGAGGATCAATCCCTGTCACTGACCAAGGGTCAATCCATGTCACTGACTGTGGATCAATCCCTGTCACAGACTGAGGGTCAATCCCTATCACTGACTAAGGATCAATCCCTGTCACCGATTGAGATTCAATCCCTGTCACTGACTGAGGATCAATCCCTGTCACTGACTGAGGCTCAATCACTGTCACTGACTGAGGGTCAATCCCTATCACTGACTAAGGATCAATCCCTGTCACCGATTGAGATTCAATCCCTGTCACTGACTGAGGATCAATCCCTGTCACTGACTGAGGCTCAATCACTGTCACTGACTGAGGGTCAATCCCTGTCACTGACTGAGGTTCAATCCCTGTCACTGAGTGGGGGCAATCCCTTTCAGTGACTGAGATTCAATCCCTGTCACTGGCTGAGGGTCAATCCCTTTCAGGGACTGAGATTCAATCCCTGTCACTGACTGAGATTCAATCCCTGTCACTGACTGAGATTGAATCCCTGTCACTGACTGAGATTCATTCCCTGTCACTGAATTAAGGTCAATCCCTGTCACTGAGTGAGGGTCATTCCCTTTCAGTGACTGAGATTCAATCCCTGTCACTGGCTGAGAATGAATCCCTGTCACTGACTGAGGTTCAATCCCTGTCACTGAGTGAGGGTCAATCCCTGTCACTGACTGAGGATGAATCCCTGTCACTGACTGAGTTCCAATCCCTGTCACTGACTGAGGATCGATCCCTGTCACTGACTGAGGCTCAATCCCTGTCACTGACTGAGGGTCAATCCCTGTCACTGACTGAGGATCAATCCCTGTCACTGACTGAGGGTCAATCCCTATCACTGACTAAGGATCATTCCCAGTCACTTACTGAGATTCAAACCCTGTCACTGACTGAAGATCAATCCCTGTCACTGACTGAGGCTCAATCCCTGTCACTGACTGAGGGTCAATCCCTGTCACTGACTGTGGGTCAATCCCTGTCACTGATTGAGGGTCAATCCCTGTCACTGACAGAGATTCAATCCCTGTCACTGACTGAGGGTCAATCCCTTTCAGTGACTGAGGCTCAATCCCTGTCACTGACTGAGGTTCAATCCCTGTCACTGACTGAGGTTCAATCCCTGTCACTGAGTGAGTGTCAATCCCTGTCACTGACAGAGATTCAATCCCTGTCACTGGCTGAGGGTCAATCCCTGTCACTGACTGAGGCTCATTCCCTGTCACTGACTGAGATTCAATCCCTGTCACAGACTCAGATTCAATCTCTGACACTGACTGATGTTCAATCCCTGTCATTAACTAAGGTTCAATCCCTGTCACTGACTGAGGTTCAATCCCTGACACGGACTGAGGTTCAATCCCTGTCACTGACTGAGATTCAATCCCTGTCACTGACTGAGGGTCAATCCCTGTCACTGACTGAGATTCAATCCCTGTCACTGGCTGAGGGTCAATCCCTGTCACTGACTGAGGCTCATTCCCTGTCACTGACTGAGATTCAATCCCTGTCACTGACTGACGTTCAATCCCTGTCTCTGACTGAGTTTGAATCTCTGTCACAGACTGAGGTTTAATCCCTGTCACTGACTGAGATTGAATCTCTGTCACAGACTCAGATTCAATCTCTGACACTGACTGATGTTCAATCCCTGTCATTAACTAAGGTTCAATCCCTGTCACTGACTGAGGTTCAATCCCTGACACTGACTGAGGTTCAATCCCTGTCACTGACTGAGATTCAATCCCTGTCACTGACTGAGGGTCAATCCCTGTCACTGACTGAGTGTCAATCCCTGTCACTGACTGAGATTGAATCATTGTCACTGACTGAGATTGAATCCCTGTCACTGACTGAGATTCATTCCCTGTCACTGACTGCGGTTCAATCCCTGTCAC
Organism: Chiloscyllium plagiosum; assembly: GCF_037043375.1. Classification (NCBI taxonomy): domain Eukaryota; kingdom Metazoa; phylum Chordata; class Chondrichthyes; order Orectolobiformes; family Hemiscylliidae; genus Chiloscyllium; species Chiloscyllium plagiosum. The sequence goes on from NW_028270167.1 coordinate 53,387,450, forward strand.
TGACTGAGATTCAATCCCTGTCACTGACTGAGGTTCAATCCCTGTCATTAACTAAGGTTCAATCCCTTTCACTAACTGAGATTCAATCCCTGTCACTGACTGAGGATCAATCCCTGTCACTGACTGAGGTTCAATCCCTGTCACTGACTGAGATTCAATCCCTGTCACAGATTGAGATTCAATCCCTGTCACTTACTGAGGTTCAATCCCTGTCACTGACTGAGGGTCAATCCCTGTCATTGACTGAGGTTCAATCCCTGTCACTGACTGAGATTCGATCCCTATCACTGACTGAGATTCAATCACTGTCACTAACTAAGGTTCAATCCCTGTCACTACCTGAGATTCAATCCCTGTCACTGACTGAGAATCAATCCCTGTCACTGACTGAGGTTCAATCCATGTCACTGACTGAGGATCAATCCCTGTCACTGACTGAGGGTCAATCCCTATCACTGACTAAGGATCAATCCCTGTCACTGACTGAGGGTCAATCCCTATCACTGACTAAGGGTCAATCCCTGTCACTGACTGAGATTCAATCCCTGTCACTGACTGAGGATTAATCCCTTTCACTGACTGAGGATCAATCCCTGTCACTGACTGAGGCTCAATCCCTGTCACTGACTGAGGATCAATCCCTGTCACTGACTGAGACTCAATCCCTGTCACTGACTGAGGATCAATCCCTGTCACTGACTGAGGTTTAATCACTGTCCCTGACTGAGGGTCAATCCCTGTCACTGACTGAGGTTCAATCCCTGTCACTGTGTGAGGGTCAATCTCTGTCTCTGACAGAGATTTAAACCCTGTCACTGACTGAGGGTCAATCCCTTTCAGTGACTGAGATTCAATCCCTGTCACTGGCTGAGGGTCAATCCCTGTCACTGACTGAGGCTCAATCCCTGTCACTGACTGAGATTCAATCCCTGTCACTGACTGACATTCAATCCCTGTCACTGACTGAGATTCAATCCCTGTCACTGACTGAGATTGAATCCCTGTCACTGACTGAGATTCATTCCCTGTCACTGAATTAAGGTCAATCCCTGTCACTGAGTGAGGGTCATTCCCTTTCAGTGACTGAGATTCAATCCCTGTCACTGGCTGAGAATGAATCCCTTTCAGTGACAGAGATTCAATCCCTGTCACTGACTGAGGTTCAATCACTGTCACTGACCGAGGGTCAATCCCTGTCACTGACTGAGGTTCAATCCCTGTCACTGAGTGAGGGTCAATCCCTGTCACTGACTGAGGATGAATCCCTGTCACTGACTGAGGTCCAATCCCTGTCACTGACTGAGGATCGATCCCTGTCACTGACTGAGGCTCAATCCCTGTCACTGACTGAGGGTCAATCCCTGTCACTGACTGAGGATCAATCCCTGTCACTGACTGAGGGTCAATCCCTATCACTGACTAAGGATCAATCCCAGTCACTGACTGAGATTCAATCCCTGTCACTGACTGAGGCTCAATCCCTGTCACTGACTGTGGGTCAATCCCTGTCGCTGATTGAGATTCAATACGTGTCACTGACAGAGATTCAATCCCTGTCACTGACTGAGGGTCAATCCCTTTCCGTGACTGAGGCTCAATCCCTGTCACTGACTGAGGTTCAATCCCTGTCACTGACTGAGGTTCAATCCCTGTCACTGAGTGAGGGTCAATCCCTGTCACTGACAGAGATTCAATCCCTGTCACTGGCTGAGGGTCAATCCCTGTCACTGACTGAGGCTCATTCCCTGTCACTGACTGAGATTCAATCCCTGTCACAGACTCAGATTCAATCTCTGACACTGACTGATGTTCAATCCCTGTCATTAACTAAGGTTCAATCCCTGTCACTGACTGAGGTTCAATCCCTGACACTGACTGAGGTTCAATCCCTGTCACTGACTGAGATTCAATCCCTGTCACTGACTGAGGGTCAATCCCTGTCACTGACTGAGATTCAATCCCTGTCACTGGCTGAGGGTCAATCCCTGTCACTGACTGAGGCTCATTCCCTGTCACTGACTGAGATTCAATCCCTGTCACTGACTGAGGTTCAATCCCTGTCACTGACTGAGGTTCAATCTCTGTCACTGACTGAGTTTGAATCTCTGTCACAGACTGAGGTTTAATCCCTGTCACTGACTGAGATTGAATCTCTGTCACAGACTCAGATTCAATCTCTGACACTGACTGATGTTCAATCCCTGTCATTAACTAAGGTTCAATCCCTGTCACTGACTGAGGTTCAATCCCTGACACTGACTGAGGTTCAATCCCTGTTACTGACTGAGATTCAATCCCTGTCACTGACTGAGGGTCAATCCCTGTCACTGACTGAGTGTCAATCCCTGTCACTGACTGAGATTGAATCATTTTCACTGACTGAGATTGAATCCCTGTCACTGACTGAGATTCATTCCCTGTCACTGACTGCGGTTCAATCCCTGTCACTGACTGAGATTCAATCCCTGTCACTGACTGAGGTTCAATCCCTGTCATTAACTAAGGTTCAATCCCTTTCACTAACTGAGATTCAATCCCTGTCACTGACTGAGGATCAATCCCTGTCACTGACTGAGGTTCAATCCCTGTCACTGACTGAGATGCAATCCCTGTCACAGATTGAGATTCAATCCCTGTCACTTACTGAGGTTCAATCCCTGTCACTGACTGAGGGTCAATCCCTGTCATTGACTGAGGTTCAATCCCTGTCACTGACTGAGATTCGATCCCTATCACTGACTGAGATTCAATCACTGTCACTAACTAAGGTTCAATCCCTGTCACTACCTGAGATTCAATCCCTGTCACTGACTGAGAATCAATCCCTGTCACTGACTGAGGGTCAATCCATGTCACTGACTGAGGATCAATCCCTGTCACTGACTGAGGGTCAATCCCTATCACTGACTAAGGATCAATCCCTGTCACTGACTGAGGGTCAATCCCTATCACTGACTAAGGGTCAATCCCTGTCACTGACTGAGATTCAATCCCTGTCACTGACTGAGGATTAATCCCTTTCACTGACTGAGGATCAATCCCTGTCACTGACTGAGGCTCAATCCCTGTCACTGACTGAGGATCAATCCCTGTCACTGACTGAGACTCAATCCCTGTCACTGACTGAGGATCAATCCCTGTCACTGACTGAGGTTCAATCACTGTCACTGACTGAGGGTCAATCCCTGTCACTGACTGAGGGTCAATCCCTGTCACTGTGTGAGGGTCAATCTCTGTCTCTGACAGAGATTTAAACCCTGTCACTGACTGAGGGTCAATCCCTTTCAGTGACTGAGATTCAATCCCTGTCACTGGCTGAGGGTCAATCCCTGTCACTGACTGAGGCTCAATCCATGTCACTGACTGAGATTCAATCCCTGTCACTGACTGACGTTCAATCCCTGTCATTGACTGAGGTTCAATCTCCGTCACTGACTGAGGATCAATCCCTGTCACTGACTGAGGGTCAATCCCTATCACTGACTAAGGATCAATCCCTGTCACTGACTGAGATTCATTCCCTGTCACTGACTGAGGATCAATCCCTGTCACTGACTGAGGCCCAATCCCTGTCACTGACTGAGGATCAATCCCTGTCACTGACTGAGGCTCAATCACTGTCACTGACTGAGGATCAATCCCTGTCATTGACTCAGTGTCAATCCCTGTCGCTGACTGAGGATCAATCCCTGTCACTGACAGAGGGTCAATCCCTATCACTGACTAAGGATCAATCACTGTCACTGACTGAGATTCAATACCTGTCACTGACTGAGGATCAATCCCTGTCACTGACCGAGGCGCAATCCCTGTCACTGACTGAGGGTCAATCCCTGTCACTGACTGAGATTCAATCCCTGTCACTGACTGAGGTTCAATCCCTGTCACTGAGTGAGGGTCAATCCCTGTCATTGACTCAGTGTCAATCCCTGTCGCTGACTGAGGATCAATCCCTGTCACTGACAGAGGTTCAATCCCTGTCACTGACTGAGATTCAATCCCTGTCACAGATTGAGATTCAATCCCTGTCACTTACTGAGGTTCAATCCCTGTCACTGACTGAGGGTCAATCCCTGTCATTGACTGATGTTCAATCCCTATCACTGACTAAGGATCAATCCCTGTCACTGACTGAGATTCAATACCTGTCACTGACTGAGGATCAATCCCTGTCACTGACCGAGGCGCAATCCCTGTCACTGACTGAGGGTCAATCCCTGTCACTGACTGAGATTCAATCCCTGTCACTGACTGAGGTTCAATCCCTGTCACTGAGTGAGGGTCAATCCCTGTCATTGACTCAGTGTCAATCCCTGTCGCTGACTGAGGATCAATCCCTGTCACTGACAGAGGTTCAATCCCTGTCACTGACTGAGATTCAATCCCTGTCACAGATTGAGATTCAATCCCTGTCACTTACTGAGGTTCAATCCCTGTCACTGACTGAGGGTCAATCCCTGTCATTGACTGATGTTCAATCCCTGTCACTGACTGAGATTCGATCCCTATCACTGACTGAGATTCAATCACTGTCACTAACTAAGGTTCAATCCCTGTCACTACCTGAGATTCAATCCCTGTCACTGACTGAGAATCAATCCCTGTCACTGACTGAGGGTCAATCCATGTCACTGACTGAGGATCAATCCCTGTCATTGACTCAGTGTCAAGCCCTGTCACTGACTGTGGATCAATCCCTGTCACTGACTGAGGGTCAATCCCTATCACTGACTAAGGGTCAAACCCTGTCACTGACTGAGATTCAATCCCTGTCACTGACTGAGGATTAATCCCTTTCACTGACTGAGGATCAATCCCTGTCACTGACTGAGGCTCAATCCCTGTCACTGACTGAGGATCAATCCCTGTCACTGACTGAGACTCAATCCCTGTCACTGACTGAGGATCAATCCCTGTCACTGACTGAGGTTCAATCACTGTCACTGACTGAGGGTCAATCCCTGTCACTGACTCAGGTTCAATCCCTGTCACTGTGTGAGGGTCAATCTCTGTCTCTGACAGAGATTTAAACCCTGTCACTGACTGAGGGTCAATCCCTTTCAGTGACTGAGATTCAATCCCTGTCACTGGCTGAGGGTCAATCCCTGTCACTGACTGAGGCTCAATCCCTGTCACTGACTGACGTTCAATCCCTGTCATTGACTGAGGTTCAATCTCCGTCACTGACTGAGGATCAATCCCTGTCACTGACTGAGGGTCAATCCCTATCACTGACTAAGGGTCAATCCCTGTCACTTACTGAGATTCATTCCCTGTCACTGACTGAGGATCAATCCCTATCACTGACTGAGGCTCAATCCCTGTCACTGACTGAGGATCAATCCCTGTCATTGACTCAGTGTCAATCCCTATCACTGACTAAGGATCAATCCCTGTCACTGACTGAGATTCAATACGTGTCACTGACTGAGGATCAATCCCTGTCACTGACCGAGGCGCAATCCCTGTCACTGACTGAGGGTCAATCCCTGTCACTGACTGAGATTCAATCCCTGTCACTGACTGAGGTTCAATGCCTGTCACTGAGTGAGGGTCAATCCCTGTCACTGACTGAGGGTCAATCCCTTTCAGTGACTGAGATTCAATCCCTGTCACTGACTGAGATTCAATCCCTGTCACTGACTGTGGATCAATCCCTGTCACTGACTGAGGCTCAATCACTGTCACTGACTGAGGATCAATCCCTGTCACTGACTGAGATTCAATCCCTGTCATTGAATGAGGATCAATCCCTGTCACTGACTGAGGCTCAATCCCTGTCACTGACTGAGGTTCAATCACTGTCACTGACTGAGGGTCAATCCCTGTCACTGACTGAGGATCAATCCCTGTCACTGTGTGAGGGTCAATCTCTGTCTCTGACAGAGATTCAATCCCTGTCACTGACTGAGGGTCAATCCCTTTCAGTGACTGAGATTCAATCCCTGTCACTGGCTGAGGGTCAATCCCTGTCACTGACTGAGGCTCAATCCCTGTCACTGACTGAGATTCAATCCCTGTCACTGACTGACGTTCAATCCCTGTCATTGACTGAGGTTCAATCTCCGTCACTGACTGAGGATCAATCCCTGTCACTGACTGAGGGTCAATCCCTATCACTGACTAAGGATCAATCCCTGTCACTGACTGAGATTCATTCCCTGTCACTGACTGAGAATCAATCCCTGTCACTGACTGAGGCCCAATCCCTGTCACTGACTGAGGATCAATCCCTGTCACTGACTGAGGCTCAATCCCTGTCACTGACTGAGGATCAATCCCTGTCATTGACAGAGGGTCAATCCCTGTCACTGACTAAGGATTAATCCCTGACACTGACCGAGGCGCAATCCCTGTCACTGACTGAGGGTCAATCCCTGTCACTGACTGAGATTCAATCCCTGTCACTGACTGAGGTTCAATCCCTGTCACTACCTGAGATTCAATCCCTGTCACTGACTGAGGATCAATCCCTGTCACTGACCAAGGGACAATCCATGTAACTGACTGAGGATCAATCCCTGTCATTGACTCAGTGTCAAGCCCTGTCAATGACTGTGGATCAATCCCTGGCACAGACTGAGGGTCAATCCCTATCACTGACTAAGGATCAATTCCTGTCACCGACTGAGATTCAATCCCTGTCACTGACTGAGGATCAATCCCTGTCACTGACTGAGGCTCAATCCCTGTCACTGACTGAGGGTCAATCACTGTCACTGACTGAGGGTCAATCCCTGTCACTGACTGAGGTTCAATCCCTGTCACTGAGTGAGGGTCAATCCCTTTCAGTGACTGAGATTCAATCCCTGTCACTGACAGAGGGTCAATCCCTTTCAGGGACTGAGATTTAATCACTGTCACTGACTGAGATTCAATCCCTGTCACTGACTGAGATTGAATCCCTGTCACTGACTGAGATTCATTCCCTGTCACTGAGTTAGGGTCAATCCCTGTCACTGAGTGAGGGTCATTCCCTTTCAGTGACTGAGATTCAATCCCTGTCACTGGCTGAGGGTCAATCCCCTTCAGTGACTGAGATTCAATCCCTGTCACTGACTGAGGTTCAATCACTGTCACTGACCGAGGGTCAATCCCTGTCACTGACTGAGGTTCAATCCCTGTCACTGAGTGAGGGTCAATCCCTGTCACTGACTGAGGATGAATCCCTGTCACTGACTGAGGTCCAATCCCTGTCACTGACTGAGGATCAATCCCTGTCACTGACTGAGGCTCAATCCCTGTCACTGACTGAGGGTCAATCCCTGTCACTGACTCAGGATCAATCCCTGTCACTGACTGAGGGTCAATCCCTATCACTGACTAAGGATCAATCCCAGTCACTGACTGAGATTCAATCCCTGTCACTGACTGAGGATCAATCCCTGTCACTGACTGAGGGTCAATCCCTATCACTGACTAAGGATCAATCCCAGTCACTGACTGAGATTCAATCCCTGTCACTGACTGAGGCTCAATCCCTGTCACTGACTGAGGGTCAATCCCTGTCACTGTCTGTGGGTCAATCCCTGTCACTGATTGAGGGTCAATCCCTGTCACTGATTGAGATTCAATCCCTGTCATTGACTGAGGTTCAATCTCCGTCACTGACTGAGGATCAATCCCTGTCACTGACTGAGGGTCAATCCCTATCACTGACTAAGGATCAATCCCTGTCACTGACTGAGGCCCAATCCCTGTCACTGACTGAGGATCAATCCCTGTCACTGACTGGGGCTCAATCACTGTCACTGACTGAGGATCAATCCCTGTCATTGACTCAGTGTCAATCCCTGTCGCTGACTGAGGATCAATCCCTGTCACTGACAGAGGGTCAATCCCTATCACTGACTAAGGATCAATCCCTGTCACTGACTGAGATTCAATACCTGTCACTGACTGAGGATCAATCCCTGTCACTGACCGAGGCGCAATCCCTGTCACTGACTGAGGGTCATTCCCTGTCACTGACTGAGATTCAATCCCTGTCACTGACTGAGGTTCAATCCCTGTCACTGAGTGAGGGTCAATCCCTGTCATTGACTCAGTGTCAATCCCTGTCGCTGACTGAGGATCAATCCCTGTCACTGACAGAGGGTCAATCCCTATCACTGACTAAGGATCAATCCCTGTCACTGACTGAGGTTCAATCCCTGTCACTGACTGAGATTCAATCCCTGTCACAGATTGAGATTCAATCCCTGTCACTTACTGAGGTTCAATCCCTGTCACTGACTGAGGGTCAATCCCTGTCATTGACTGATGTTCAATCCCTGTCACTGACTGAGATTCGATCCCTATCACTGACTGAGATTCAATCACTGTCACTAACTAAGGTTCAATCCCTGTCACTACCTGAGATTCAATCCCTGTCACTGACTGAGAATCAATCCCTGTCACTGACTGAGGGTCAATCCATGTCACTGACTGAGGATCAATCCCTGTCATTGACTCAGTGTCAAGCCCTGTCACTGACTGTGGATCAATCCCTGTCACTGACTGAGGGTCAATCCCTATCACTGACTAAGGGTCAATCCCTGTCACTGACTGTGGATCAATCCCTGTCACTGACTGAGGGTCAATCCCTATCACTGACTAAGGGTCAATCCCTGTCACTGACTGAGATTCAATCCCTGTCACTGACTGAGGATTAATCCCTTTCACTGACTGAGGATCAATCCCTGTCACTGACTGAGGCTCAATCCCTGTCACTGACTGAGGATCAATCCCTGTCACTGACTGAGGCTCAATCCCTGTCACTGACTGAGGATCAATCCCTGTCACTGACTGAGGTTCAATCACTGTCACTGACTGAGGGTCAATCCCTGTCACTGACTCAGGTTCAATCCCTGTCACTGTGTGAGGGTCAATCTCTGTCTCTGACAGAGATTTAAACCCTGTCACTGACTGAGGGTCAATCCCTTTCAGTGACTGAGATTCAATCCCTGTCACTGGCTGAGGGTCAATCCCTGTCACTGACTGAGGCTCAATCTCCGTCACTGACTGAGGATCAATCCCTGTCACTGACTGAGGGTCAATCCCTATCACTGACTAAGGGTCAATCCCTGTCACTTACTGAGATTCATTCCCTGTCACTGACTGAGGATCAATCCCTGTCATTGACTCAGTGTCAATCCCTATCACTGACTAAGGATCAATCCCTGTCACTGACTGAGATTCAATACGTGTCACTGACTGAGGATCAATCCCTGTCACTGACCGAGGCGCAATCCCTGTCACTGACTGAGGGTCAATCCCTGTCACTGACTGAGATTCAATCCCTGTCACTGACTGAGGTTCAATGCCTGTCACTGAGTGAGGGTCAATCCCTGTCACTGACTGAGGGTCAATCCCTTTCAGTGACTAAGATTCAATCCCTGTCACTGACTGAGATTCAATCCCTGTCACTGACTGAGGATCAATCCCTGTCACTGACTGAGGCTCAATCACTGTCACTGACTGAGGATCAATCCCTGTCACTGACTGAGATTCAATCCCTGTCATTGAATGAGGATCAATCCCTGTCACTGACTGAGGCTCAATCCCTGTCACTGACTGAGGTTCAATCACTGTCACTGACTGAGGGTCAATCCCTGTCACTGACTGAGGATCAATCCCTGTCACTGTGTGAGGGTCAATCTCTGTCTCTGACAGAGATTCAATCCCTGTCACTGACTGAGGGTCAATCCCTTTCAGTGACTGAGATTCAATCCCTGTCACTGGCTGAGGGTCAATCCCTGTCACTGACTGAGGCTCAATCCCTGTCACTGACTGAGATTCAATCCCTGTCACTGACTGACGTTCAATCCCTGTCATTGACTGAGGTTCAATCTCCGTCACTGACTGAGGATCAATCCCTGTCACTGACTGAGGGTCAATCCCTATCACTGACTAAGGATCAATCCCTGTCACTGACTGAGATTCATTCCCTGTCACTGACTGAGAATCAATCCCTGTCACTGACTGAGGCCCAATCCCTGTCACTGACTGAGGATCAATCCCTGTCACTGACTGAGGCTCAATCCCTGTCACTGACTGAGGATCAATCCCTGTCATTGACAGAGGGTCAATCCCTGTCACTGACTAAGGATTAATCCCTGACACTGACCGAGGCACAATCCCTGTCACTGACTGAGGGTCAATCCCTGTCACTGACTGAGATTCAATCCCTGTCACTGACTGAGGTTCAATCCCTGTCACTACCTGAGATTCAATCCCTGTCACTGACTGAGGATCAATCCCTGTCACTGACCAAGGGACAATCCATGTCACTGACTGAGGATCAATCCCTGTCATTGACTCAGTGTCAAGCCCTGTCAATGACTGTGGATCAATCCCTGTCACAGACTGAGGGTCAATCCCTATCACTGACTAAGGATCAATTCCTGTCACCGACTGAGATTCAATCCCTGTCACTGAGTGAGGATCAATCCCTGTCACTGACTGAGGCTCAATCCCTGTCACTGACTGAGGTTCAATCACTGTCACTGACTGAGGGTCAATCCCTGTCACTGACTGAGGTTCAATCCCTGTCACTGAGTGAGGGTCAATCCCTTTCAGTGACTGAGATTCAATCCCTGTCACTGACAGAGGGTCAATCCCTTTCAGGGACTGAGATTTAATCACTGTCACTGACTGAGATTCAATCCCTGTCACTGACTGAGATTGAATCCCTGTCACTGACTGAGATTCATTCCCTGTCACGGAGTTAGGGTCAATCCCTGTCACTGAGTGAGGGTCATTCCCTTTCAGTGACTGAGATTCAATCCCTGTCACTGGCTGAGGGTCAATCCCTTTCAGTGACTGAGATTCAATCCCTGTCACTGACTGAGGTTCAATCACTGTCACTGACCGAGGGTCAATCCCTGTCACTGACTGAGGTTCAATCCCTGTCACTGAGTGAGGGTCAATCCCTGTCACTGACTGAGGATGAATCCCTGTCACTGACTGAGGTCCAATCCCTGTCACTGACTGAGGATCGATCCCTGTCTCTGACTGAGGCTCAATCCCTGTCACTGACTGAGGGTCAATCCCTGTCACTGACTCAGGATCAATCCCTGTCACTGACTGAGGGTCAATCCCTATCACTGACTAAGGATCAATCCCAGTCACTGACTGAGATTCAATCCCTGTCACTGACTGAGGTTCAATCCCTGTCACTGACTGAGGGTCAATCCCTATCACTGACTAAGGATCAATCCCAGTCACTGACTGAGATTCAATCCCTGTCACTGACTGAGGCTCAATCCCTGTCACTGACTGAGGGTCAATCCCTGTCACTGACTGTGGGTCAATCCCTGTCACTGATTGAGGGTCAATCCCTGTCACTGACAGAGATTCAATCCCTGTCACTGACTGAGGGTCAATCCCTGTCACTGACTGAGGTTCAATCCCTGTCACTGAGTGAGGGTCAATCCCTGTCACTGACAGAGATTCAATCCCTGTCACTGACTGAGGGTCAATCCCTTTCAGTGACTGAGATTCAATCCCTGTCACTGGCTGAGGGTCAATCCCTGTCACTGACTGAGGCTCATTCCCTGTCACTGACTGAGATTCAATCCCTGTCACTGAATGACGTTCAATCCCTGTCACTGACTGAGGTTCAATCTCTGTCACTGACTGAGTTTGAATCTCTGTCACAGACTGAGGTTTAATCCCTGTCACTGACTGAGATTGAATCACTGTCACAGACTCAGATTCAATCTCTGACACTGACTGATGTTCAATCCCTGTCATTAACTAAGGTTCAATCCCTGTCACTGACTGAGGTTCAATCCCTGACACTGACTGAGGTTCAATCCCTGTCACTGACTGAGATTCAATCCCTGTCACTGACTGAGGGTCAATCCCTGTCACTGACTGAGTGTCAATCCCTGTCACTGACTGAGATTGAATCATTGTCACTGACTGAGATTGAATCCCTGTCACTGACTGAGATTCATTCCCTGTCACTGACTGCGGTTCAATCCCTGTCACTGACTGAGATTCAATCCCTTTCACTGACTGAGGTTCAATCCCTGTCATTAACTCAGGTTCAATCCCTGCCTCTAACTGAGATTCAATCCCTGTCACTGACTGAGGATCAATCCCTGTCACTGACTGAGATTCAATCCCTGTCACAGATTGAGATTCAATCCCTGTCACTTACTGAGGTTCAATCCCTGTCACTGACTGAGGGTCAATCCCTTTCATTGACTGAGGTTCAATCCCTGTCACTGACTGAGATTCGATCCCTATCACTGACTGAGATTCAATCACTGTCACTAACTAAGGTTCAATCCCTGTCACTACCTGAGATTCAATCCCTGTCACTGACTGAGAATCAATCCCTGTCACTGACTGAGGGTCAATCCATGTCACTGACTGAGGATCAATCCCTGTCATTGACTCAGTGTCGAGCCCTGTCACTGACTGTGGATCAATCCCTGTCACTGACTGAGGGTCAATCCCTATCACTGACTAAGGAGCAATCCCTGTCACTGACTGAGATTCAATCCCTGTCACTGACTGAGGATTAATCCCTGTCACTGACTGAGGATCAATCCCTGTCACTGACTGAGGCTCAATCCCTGTCACTGACTGAGGATCAATCCCTGTCACTGACTGAGGCTCAATCCCTGTCACTGACTGAGGATCAATCCCTGTCACTGACTGAGGTTCAATCACTGTCACTGACTGAGGGTCAATCCCTGTCACTGACTGAGGTTCAATCCCTGTCACTGTGTGAGGGTCAATCTCTGTCTCTGACAGAGATTTAAACCCTGTCACTGACTGAGGGTCAATCCCTTTCAGTGACTGAGATTCAATCCCTGTCACTGGCTGAGGGTCAATCCCTGTCACTGAGTGAGGCTCAATCCCTGTCACTGACTGAGATTCAAACCCTGTCACTGACTGACGTTCAATCCCTGTCATTGACTGAGGTTCAATCTCCGTCACTGACTGAGGATCAATCCCTGTCACTGACTGAGGGTCAATCCCTATCACTGACTAAGGATCAATCCCAGTCACTGACTGAGATTCATTCCCTGTCACTGACTGAGGATCAATCCCTGTCACTGACTGAGGCCCAATCCCTGTCACTGACTGAGGATCAATCCCTGTCACTGACTGAGGCTCAATCCCTGTCACTGACTGAGGATCAATCCCTGTCATTGACTCAGTGTCAATCCCTGTCGCTGACTGAGGATCAATCCCTGTCACTGACAGAGGGTCAATCCCTATCACTGACTAAGGATCAATCCCTGTCACTGACTGAGATTCAATACCTGTCACTGACTGAGGATCAATCCCTGTCACTGACCGAGGCGCAATCCCTGTCACTGACTGAGGGTCAATCCCTGTCACTGACTGAGATTCAATCCCTGTCACTGACTGAGGTTCAATCCCTGTCACTGAGTGAGGGTCAATCCCTGTCACTGACTGAGGGTCAATCCCTTTCAGTGACTGAGATTCAATCCCTGTCACTGACTGAGATTCAATCCCGGTCACTGACTGAGATCAATCCCTGTCACTGACTGAGGCTCAATCCCTGTCACTGACTGAGGGTCAATCCCTGTCACTGACTGAGATTCAATCCCTGTCACTGACTGAGGATCAATCCCTGTCACTGACTGAGGCTCTATCCCTGTCACTGACTGAGGATCAATCCCTGTCACTGATTGAGACTCATTCCCTGTCACTGCCTGAGGATCAATCCCTGTCACTGACTGAGGTTCAATCCCTGTCACTGTGTGAGGGTCAATCTCTGTCTCTGACAGAGATTCAATCCCTGTCACTGACTGAGGGTCAATCCCTTTCAGTGACTGAGATTCAATCCCTGTCACTGGCTGAGGGTCAATCCCTGTCACTGACTGAGGCTCAATCCCTGTCACTGACTGAGATTCAATCCCTGTCACTGACTGACGTTCAATCCCTGTCATTGACTGAGGTTCAATCTCCGTCACTGACTGAGGATCAATCCCTGTCACTGACTGAGGGTCAATCCCTATCACTGACTAAGGATCAATCCCTGTCACTGACTGAGATTCATTCCCTGTCACTGACTGAGAATCAATCCCTGTCACTGACTGAGGCCCAATCCCTGTCACTGACTGAGGATCAATCCCTGTCACTGACTGAGGCTCAATCCCTGTCACTGACTGAGGATCAATCCCTGTCATTGACAGAGGGTCAATCCCTATCACTGACTAAGGATCAATCCCTGACACTGACCGAGGCGCAATCCCTGTCACTGACTGAGGGTCAATCCCTGTCACTGACTGAGATTCAATCCCTGTCACTGACTGAGAATCAATCCCTGTCACTGAGTGAGGGTCAATCCATGTCACTGACTGAGGGTCAATCCCTTTCAGTGACTGAGATTCAATCCCTGTCACTGGCTGAGGGTCAATCCCTGTCACTGACTGACGTTCAATCCCTGTCATTGACTGAGGTTCAATCTCCGTCACTGACTGAGGATCAATCCCTGTCACTGACTGAGGGTCAATCCCTATCACTGACTAAGGATCAATCCCTGTCACTGACTGAGATTCATTCCCTGTCACTGACTGAGAATCAATCCCTGTCACTGACTGAGGCCCAATCCCTGTCACTGACTGAGGATCAATCCCTGTCACTGACTGAGGCTTAATCCCTGTCACTGACTGAGGATCAATCCCTGTCATTGACAGAGGGTCAATCCCTGTCACTGACTAAGGATTAATCCCTGACACTGACCGAGGCGCAATCCCTGTCATTGACTGAGGGTCAATCCCTGTCACTGACTGAGATTCAATCCCTGTCACTGACTGAGGTTCAATCCCTGTCACTACCTGAGATTCAATCCCTGTCACTGACTGAGGATCAATCCCTGTCACTGACCAAGGGACAATCCATGTCACTGACTGAGGATCAATTCCTGTCATTGACTCAGTGTCAAGCCCTGTCACTGACTGTGGATCAATCCCTGTCACTGACTGAGATTCAATCCTTGTCACTGATTGAGGGTCAATCCCTGTCACTGACTAAGGATCAATTCCTGTCACCGACTGAGATTCAATCCCTGTCACTGACTGAGGATCAATCCCTGTCACTGACTGAGGCTCAATCCCTGTCACTGACTGAGGTTCAATCACTGTCACTGACTGAGGGTCAATCCCTGTCACTGACTGAGGTTCAATCCCTGTCACAGAGTGAGGGTCAATCCCTTTCAGTGACTGAGATTCAATCCCTGTCACTGACAGAGGGTCATTCCCTTTCAGGGACTGAGATTTAATCACTGTCACTGACTGAGATTCAATCCCTGTCACTGACTGAGATTGAATCCCTGTCACTGACTGAGATTCATTCCCTGTCACGGAGTTAGGGTCAATCCCTGTCACTGAGTGAGGGTCATTCCCTTTCAGTGACTGAGATTCAATCCCTGTCACTGGCTGAGGGTCAATCCCTTTCAGTGACTGAGATTCAATCCCTGTCACTGACTGAGGTTCAATCACTGTCACTGACCGAGGGTCAATCCCTGTCACTGACTGAGGATGAATCCCTGTCACTGACTGAGGTCCAATCCCTGTCACTGACTGAGGATGAATCCCTGTCACTGACTGAGGTCCAATCCCTGTCACTGACTGAGGATCGATCCCTGTCACTGACTGAGGCTCTATCCCTGTCACTGACTGAGGGTCAATCCCTGTCACTGACTCAGGATCAATCCCTGTCACTGACTGAGGGTCAATCCCTATCACTGACTAAGGATCAATCCCAGTCACTGACTGAGATTCAATCCCTGTCACTGACTGAGGATCAATCCCTGTCACTGACTGAGGCTCAATCCCTGTCACTGACTGAGGGTCAATCCCTGTCACTGACTGTGGGTCAATCCCTGTCACTGATTGAGGGTCAATCCCTGTCACTGACAGAGATTCAATCCCTGTCACTGACTGAGGGTCAATCCCTGTCACTGACTGAGGTTCAATCCCTGACACTGACTGAGGGTCAATCCCTGTCACTGACAGAGATTCAATCCCTGTCACTGACTGAGGGTCAATCCCTTTCAGTGACTGAGATTCAATCCCTGTCACTGGCTGAGGGTCAATCCCTGTCACTGACTGAGGCTCATTCCCTGTCACTGACTGAGATTCAATCCCTGTCACTGAATGACGTTCAATCCCTGTCACTGACTGAGGTTCAATCTCTGTCACTGACTGAGTTTGAATCTCTGTCACAGACTGAGGTTTAATCCCTGTCACTGACTGAGATTGAATCACTGTCACAGACTCAGATTCAATCTCTGACACTGACTGATGTTCAATCCCTGTCATTAACTAAGGTTCAATCCCTGTCACTGACTGAGGTTCAATCCCTGACACTGACTGAGGTTCAATCCCTGTCACTGACTGAGATTCAATCCCTGTCACTGACTGAGGGTCAATCCCTGTCACTGACTGAGTGTCAATCCCTGTCACTGACTGAGATTGAATCATTGTCACTGACTGAGATTGAATCCCTGTCACTGACTGAGATTCATTCCCTGTCACTGACTGCGGTTCAATCCCTGTCACTGACTGAGATTCAATCCCTTTCACTGACTGAGGTTCAATCCCTGTCATTAACTCAGGTTCAATCCCTGCCTCTAACTGAGATTCAATCCCTGTCACTGACTGAGGATCAATCCCTGTCACTGACTGAGATTCAATCCCTGTCACAGATTGAGATTCAATCCCTGTCACTTACTGAGGTTCAATCCCTGTCACTGACTGAGGGTCAATCCCTGTCATTGACTGAGGTTCAATCCCTGTCACTGACTGAGATTCGATCCCTATCACTGACTGAGATTCAATCACTGTCACTAACTAAGGTTCAATCCCTGTCACTACCTGAGATTCAATCCCTGTCACTGACTGAGAATCAATCCCTGTCACTGACTGAGGGTCAATCCATGTCACTGACTGAGGATCAATCCCTGTCATTGACTCAGTGTCGAGCCCTGTCACTGACTGTGGATCAATCCCTGTCACTGACTGAGGGTCAATCCCTATCACTGACTAAGGAGCAATCCCTGTCACTGACTGAGATTCAATCCCTGTCACTGACTTAGGATTAATCCCTGTCACTGACTGAGGATCAATCCCTGTCACTGACTGAGGCTCAATCCCTGTCACTGACTGAGGATCAATCCCTGTCACTGACTGAGGCTCAATCCCTGTCACTGACTGAGGATCAATCTCTGTCACTGACTGAGGTTCAATCACTGTCACTGACTGAGGGTCAATCCCTGTCACTGACTGAGGTTCAATCCCTGTCACTGTGTGAGGGTCAATCTCTGTCTCTGACAGAGATTTAAACCCTGTCACTGACTGAGGGTCAATCCCTTTCAGTGACTGAGATTCAATCCCTGTCACTGGCTGAGGGTCAATCCCTGTCACTGAGTGAGGCTCAATCCCTGTCACTGACTGAGATTCAAACCCTGTCACTGACTGACGTTCAATCCCTGTCATTGACTGAGGTTCAATCTCCGTCACTGACTGAGGATCAATCCCTGTCACTGACTGAGGGTCAATCCCTATCACTGACTAAGGATCAATCCCAGTCACTGACTGAGATTCATTCCCTGTAACTGACTGAGGATCAATCCCTGTCACTGACTGAGGCCCAATCCCTGTCACTGACTGAGGATCAATCCCTGTCACTGACTGAGGCTCAATCCCTGTCACTGACTGAGGATCAATCCCTGTCATTGACTCAGTGTCAATCCCTGTCGCTGACTGAGGATCAATCCCTGTCACTGACAGAGGGTCAATCCCTATCACGGACTAAGGATCAATCCCTGTCACTGACTGAGATTCAATACCTGTCACTGACTGAGGATCAATCCCTGTCACTGACCGAGGCGCAATCCCTGTCACTGACTGAGGGTCAATCCCTGTCACTGACTGAGATTCAATCGCTGTCACTGACTGAGGTTCAATCCCTGTCACTGAGTGAGGGTCAATCCCTGTCACTGACTGAGGGTCAATCCCTTTCAGTGACTGAGATTCAATCCCTGTCACTGACTGAGATTCAATCCGGGTCACTGACTGAGATCAATCCCTGTCACTGACTGAGGCTCAATCCCTGTCACTGACTGTGGGTCAATCCCTGTCACTGACTGAGATTCAATCCCTGTCACTGACTGAGGATCAATCCCTGTCACTGACTGAGGCTCAATCCCTGTCACTGACTGAGGATCAATCCCTGTCACTGATTGAGACTCATTCCCTGTCACTGACTGAGGATCAATCCCTGTCACTGACTGAGGTTCAAACCCTGTCACTGTGTGAGGGTCAATCTCTGTCTCTGACAGAGATTCAATCCCTGTCACTGACTGAGGGTCAATCCCTTTCAGTGACTGAGATTCAATCCCTGTCACTGGCTGAGGGTCAATCCCTGTCACTGACTGAGGCTCAATCCCTGTCACTGACTGAGATTCAATCCCTGTCACTGACTGACGTTCAATCCCTGTCATTGACTGAGGTTCAATCTCCGTCACTGACTGAGGATCAATCCCTGTCACTGACTGAGGGTCAATCCCTATCACTGACTAAGGATCAATCCCTGTCACTGACTGAGATTCATTCCCTGTCACTGACTGAGAATCAATCCCTGTCACTGACTGAGGCCCAATCCCTGTCACTGACTGAGGATCAATCCCTGTCACTGACTGAGGCTCAATCCCTGTCACTGACTGAGGATCAATCCCTGTCATTGACAGAGGGTCAATCCCTATCACTGACTAAGGATCAATCCCTGACACTGACCGAGGCGCAATCCCTGTCACTGACTGAGGGTCAATCCCTGTCACTGACTGAGATTCAATCCCTGTCACTGACTGAGAATCAATTCCTGTCACTGAGTGAGGGTCAATCCATGTCACTGACTGAGGGTCAATCCCTTTCAGTGACTGAGATTCAATCCCTGTCACTGGCTGAGGGTCAATCTCTGTCACTGACTGAGGATCAATCCCTGTCACTGACTGAGATTCAATCCCAGTCACTGACTGAGGATCAATCCCTGTCACTGACTGAGGATTAATCCCTGTCACTGACTGAGGATCAATCCCTGTCACTGACTGAGTCTCAATCCCTGTCACTGACTGAGGATCAATCCCTGTCACTGACTGAGGCTGAATTACTGTCACTGACTGAGGATCAATCCCTGTCACTGACTGAGGTTCAATCCCTGTCACTGACTGAGGCACAATTCCTGTCACTGACTGAGGATCAATCCCTGTCACAGACTGAGGGTCAATCCCTATCACTGACTGAGGATCAATCCCTGTCATTGACTCAGTGTCAATCCCTGTCGCTGACTGAGGATCAATCCCTGTCACTGACAGAGGGTCAATCCCTATCACTGACTAAGGATCAATCCCTGTCACTGACTGAGATTCAATACCTGTCACTGACTGAGGATCAATCCCTGTCACTGACCGAGGCGCAATCCCTGTCACTGACTGAGGGTCAATCCCTGTCACTGACTGAGATTCAATCGCTGTCACTGACTGAGGTTCAATCCCTGTCACTGAGTGAGGGTCAATCCCTGTCACTGACTGAGGCTCAATCCCTATCACTGACTAAGGATCAATCCCTGTCACTGACCGAGGCGCAATCCCTGTCACTGACTGAGGCTCAATCCCTGTCACTGACTGAGGATCAATCCCTGTCACTGACTGAGGCTGAATTACTGTCACTGACTGAGGATCAATCCCTGTCACTGACTGAGGTTCAATCCCTGTCACTGACTGAGGCACAATTCCTGTCACTGACTGAGGATCAATCCCTGTCACAGACTGAGGGTCAATCCCTATCACTGACTGAGGATCAATCCCTGTCATTGACTCAGTGTCAATCCCTGTCGCTGACTGAGGATCAATCCCTGTCACTGACAGAGGGTCAATCCCTATCACTGACTAAGGATCAATCCCTGTCACTGACTGAGATTCAATACCTGTCACTGACTGAGGATCAATCCCTGTCACTGACCGAGGCGCAATCCCTGTCACTGACTGAGGGTCAATCCCTGTCACTGACTGAGATTCAATCGCTGTCACTGACTGAGGCCCAATCCCTGTCACTGACTGAGGATCAATCCCTGTCACTGACTGAGGCTCAATCCCTATCACTGACTAAGGATCAATCCCTGTCACTGACCGAGGCGCAATCCCTGTCACTGACTGAGGGTCAATCCCTGTCACTGACTGAGATTCAATCGCTGTCACTGACTGAGGTTCAATCCCTGTCACTGAGTGAGGGTCAATCCCTGTCACTGACTGAGGGTCAATCCCTTTCAGTGACTGAGATTCAATCCCTGTCACTGACTGAGATTCAATCCGGGTCACTGACTGAGATCAATCCCTGTCACTGACTGAGGCTCAATCCCTGTCACTGACTGAGGGTCAATCCCTGTCACTGACTGAGATTCAATCCCTGTCACTGACTGAGGATCAATCGCTGTCACTGACTGAGGCTCAATCCCTGTCACTGACTGAGGATCAATCCCTGTCACTGATTGAGACTCATTCCCTGTCACTGACTGAGGATCAATCCCTGTCACTGACTGAGGTTCAAACCCTGTCACTGTGTGAGGGTCAATCTCTGTCTCTGACAGAGATTCAATCCCTGTCACTGACTGAGGGTCAATCCCTTTCAGTGACTGAGATTCAATCCCTGTCACTGGCTGAGGGTCAATCCCTGTCACTGACTGAGGCTCAATCCCTGTCACTGACTGAGATTCAATCCCTGTCACTGACTGACGTTCAATCCCTGTCATTGACTGAGGTTCAATCTCCGTCACTGACTGAGGATCAATCCCTGTCACTGACTGAGGGTCAATCCCTATCACTGACTAAGGATCAATCCCTGTCACTGACTGAGATTCATTCCCTGTCACTGACTGAGAATCAATCCCTGTCACTGACTGAGGCCCAATCCCTGTCACTGACTGAGGATCAATCCCTGTCACTGACTGAGGCTCAATCCCTGTCACTGACTGAGGA
This sequence comes from Chiloscyllium plagiosum, assembly GCF_037043375.1. Taxonomy (NCBI): domain Eukaryota; kingdom Metazoa; phylum Chordata; class Chondrichthyes; order Orectolobiformes; family Hemiscylliidae; genus Chiloscyllium; species Chiloscyllium plagiosum. The sequence continues at coordinate 53,408,457 of NW_028270167.1, forward strand.
TCAATCCCTGTCATTGACAGAGGGTCAATCCCTATCACTGACTAAGGATCAATCCCTGACACTGACCGAGGCGCAATCCCTGTCACTGACTGAGGGTCAATCCCTGTCACTGACTGAGATTCAATCCCTGTCACTGACTGAGAATCAATTCCTGTCACTGAGTGAGGGTCAATCCATGTCACTGACTGAGGGTCAATCCCTTTCAGTGACTGAGATTCAATCCCTGTCACTGGCTGAGGGTCAATCCCTGTCACTGACTGAGGATCAATCCCTGTCACTGACTGAGATTCAATCCCAGTCACTGACTGAGGATCAATCCCTGTCACTGACTGAGGATTAATCCCTGTCACTGACTGAGGATCAATCCCTGTCACTGACTGAGGCTCAATCCCTGTCACTGACTGAGGATCAATCCCTGTCACTGACTGAGGCTGAATTACTGTCACTGACTGAGGATCAATCCCTGTCACTGACTGAGGTTCAATCCCTGTCACTGACTGAGGCACAATTCCTGTCACTGACTGAGGATCAATCCCTGTCACAGACTGAGGGTCAATCCCTATCACTGACTGAGGATCAATCCCTGTCATTGACTCAGTGTCAATCCCTGTCGCTGACTGAGGATCAATCCCTGTCACTGACAGAGGGTCAATCCCTATCACTGACTAAGGATCAATCCCTGTCACTGACTGAGATTCAATACCTGTCACTGACTGAGGATCAATCCCTGTCACTGACCGAGGCGCAATCCCTGTCACTGACTGAGGGTCAATCCCTGTCACTGACTGAGATTCAATCCCTGTCACTGACTGAGGTTCAATCCCTGTCACTGAGTGAGGGTCAATCCCTGTCACTGACTGAGGGTCAATCCCTTTCAGTGACTGAGATTCAATCCCTGTCACTGACTGAGATTCAATCCCTGTCACTGACTGAGATCATTCCCTGTCACTGACTGAGGCTCAATCGCTGTCACTGACTGAGGGTCAATCCCTGTCACTAACTGAGATTCAATCCCTGTCACTGACTGAGGATCAATCCCTGTCACTGACTGAGGCTCAATCCCTGTCACTGACTGAGGATCAATCCCTGTCACTGATTGAGACTCAATCCCTGTCACTGACTGAGGATCAATCCCTGTCACTGACTGAGATTCAATCCTTGTCACTGACTGTGGGTCAATCCCTGTCGCTGACTGAGATTCATTCCCTGTCACTGACTGAGGTTCAATCTCTGTCACTGATTGAGGCTCAATCCCTGTCACTGATAGGGTCAATCCATTTCGCTGACTGAGATTCAATCCCTGTCACTGACTGAGGGTCAATCCCTGTCACTGACTGAGATTCAATCCCTGTCACTGACTGAGGTTGAATCCCTGTCACTGACTGAGGATCAATCCCTGACACTGACTGAGATTCATTCCTTGTCACTGACTGAGGGTCAATCCCTGTCGCTGACTGAGATTCAAACCCTGTCACTGACTGAGGTTCCGCCCCTGTCACTGACTGAGGTTCAATCTCTGTCACTGATTGAGGCTCAATCCCTGTCACTGATAGGGTCAATCCATTTCACTGACTGAGATTCAATCCCTGTCACTGACTGAGGGTCAATCCCTGTCACTGACTGAGATTCAATCCCTGTCACTGACTGAGATTGAATCCCTGTCACTGAATGAAATTCATTCGCTGTCAGTGACTGAGGGTAAATCCCTGTCACTGACTGAGATTCAATCCCTGTCACTGACTGAGATTCAATCCCTGTCATTGACTGAGGTTCAATCCCTGTCTCTGACTGAGATTCAATCCCTGTCACTGACTGAGGTTCAATCCCTGTCACTGACTGAGGTTCAGAACCTGTCATTTACTGAGATTCAATCCCTGTCACTAACTAAGTTTCAATCCCTGTCACTGACTGCGATTCAGTCCCTGTCACTGACTGAGGGTCAATCCCTGTCACTGACTGAGGGTCAATCCCTGTCACTGACTGAGGATCAATCCCTGTCACTGACTGAGATTCAATCCCTGTCACTGACTGAGGGTCAATCCCTGTCACTGACTGAGATTCAATCCCTGTCACTGACTGAGGGTCAATCCCTGTCACTGATTGAGGTTCAGTACCAGTCATTTACTGAGATTCAATCCCTGGATCAACATCTGTCACTGACTGAGGTTTATACCCTGTCACTGACGAGGATCAATCCCTGTCACTGACTGAGATTCAATCCCTGTCACTGACTGAGGGTCAATCCCTGTCACTAATTGAGGTTCAGTACCAGTCATTTACTGAGATTCAATCCCTGTCATTGATTGAGATTCAATCCCTGTCAGTGACTGAGGTTCAATCCCTGTCACTGACTGAGATTCAGTCCCTGTCACTGACTGAGGGTCAATCCCTGTCACTGACTGAGGGTCAATCCCTGTCACTTACTGAGATTCAATTCTTGTCACTGACTGAGGCTCACCCCCTGTCACTGACTGAGGTTTAGTCCCTGTCACTGACTCAGGATCAATCCCTGTCACTGACTGAGGTTCAATCACTGTCACTGACTGAGGTTCAATCCCTGTCCCTGACTAAGATTCATTCCCTGTAACTGACTGAGATTGAATCCCTGTCGCTGACTGAGATTGAATCCCTGTCACTGACTGAGATTCATTCCCTGTCACTGACTGAGGTTCAATCCCTGTCACTAACTGAGATTCAATCCCTGTCACTGACTGAGATTCAATCCCTGTCATTGACTGAGGTTCAATCCCTGTCACTGACTGAGATTCAATCCCTGTCACTGACTGAGGTTCAATCCCTGTCACTGACTGAGATTCAATCCCTGTCATTGACTGAGGTTCAATCCCTGTCACTGACTGAGATTCAATCCCTGTCACTGACTAAGATTCAATCCCTGTCACTAACAAAGGTTCAATCCCTGTCACTAACTGAGATTCAATCCCTGTCACTGACTGAGATTCAATACCTGTCACTAACTAAGGTTCAATCCCTGTCACTAACTGAGATTCAATCCCTATCCCTGACTGAAGCTCAATCCCTGTCACTGAATGAGGTTCAATCCCTGTCACTGACTGAGATTCAATCCCTGTCATTGATTGAGATTCAATCCCTGTCAGTGACTGAGGTTAAATCCCTCTCACTGACTGAGGTTCAATCCCTGTCACTGACTAAGATTCAATCCCTGTCACTGACTGAGGGTCAATCCCTGTCACTGATTGAGGTTCAGTACCAGTCATTTACTGAGATTCAATCCCTGTCACTAACTTAGGTTCAATCCCTGTCACTGACTGAGATTCAATCCCTGTCACTGACTGAGGTTCAATCCCTGTCACTGACTGAGGGTCAATCCCTGTCACTTACTGAGATTCAATTCTTGTCACTGACTGAGGCTCACCCCCTGTCACTGACTGAGGTTTAGTCCCTGTCACTGACTCAGGATCAATCCCTGTCACTGACTGAGGTTCAATCCCTGTCACTGACTGAGGTTCAATCCCTGTCACTGACTAAGATTCATTCCCTGTAACTGACTGAGATTGAATCCCTGTCGCTGACTGAGATTGAATCCCTGTCACTGACTGAGATTCATTCCCTGTCACTGACTGAGGTTCAATCCCTGTCACTAACTGAGATTCAATCCCTGTCACTGACTGAGGGTCAATCCCTGTCACTGACTGAGGGTCAATCCCTGTCACTTACTGAGATTCAATTCTTGTCACTGACTGAGGCTCACCCCCTGTCACTGACTAAGATTCAATCCCTGTCACTAACTAAGGTTCAATCCCTGTCACTAACTGAGATTCAATCCCTGTCACTGACTGAGATTCAATACCTGTCACTAACTAAGGTTCAATCCCTGTCACTAACTGAGATTCAATCCCTATCCCTGACTGAAGCTCAATCCCTGTCACTGAATGAGGTTCAATCCCTGTCACTGACTGAGATTCAATCCCTGTCATTGATTGAGATTCAATCCCTGTCAGTGACTGAGGTTCAATCCCTCTCACTGACTGAGGTTCAATCCCTGTCACTGACTGAGATTCAATCCCTGTCACTGACTGAGGGTCAATCCCTGGCACTGACTGAGATTCAATCCCCGTCACTGACTGAGATTGAATCCCTGTCACTGACTGAGATTGAATCCCCGTCACTGACTGAGGGTCAATCGCTGTCACTGAATCAGATTCAATCCCTGTCACTGACTGAGTTTCAATCCCTGTCACTGACTGAGGGACAATCCCTGAAACTGACTGAGGTTCAATCCCTGTCACTGACTGAGAGTCAATCCCTGTCACTGACTGAGGTTCAATCCCTGTCACTGAGTGAGATTCAGTCCCTGTCACTGACTGAGGATCAATCCCTGTCACTGACTGAGGATCAACCCCTGTCACTGACTGAGGTTTAGTCCCTGTCACTGACTGAGGATCAATCCCTGTCACTGACTGAGATTCAATCCTTGTCACTGACTGTGGGTCAATCCCTGTCGCTGACTGAGATTCAATCCCTGTCACTGACTGAGGTTCAATCTCTGTCACTGATTGAGGCTCAATCCCTGTCACTGACTGAGGTTGAATCCCTGTCACTGACTGAGGATCAATCCCTGACACTGACTGAGATTCATTCCTTGTCACTGACTGAGGGTCAATCCCTGTCGCTGACTGAGATTCAATCCCTGACACTGACTGAGGTTCAGCCCCTGTCACTGACTCAGGATCAATCCCTGTCACTGACTGAGGTTCAATCCCTGTCACTGACTGAGGTTCAATCCCTGTCACTGACTAAGATTCATTCCCTGTAACTGACTGAGATTGAATCCCTGTCGCTGAATGAGATTGAATCCCTGTCACTGACTGAGATTGAATCCCTGTCACTGACTGAAATTCATTCGCTGTCAGTGACTGAGGGTAAATCCCTGTCACTGACTGAGATTCAATCCCTGTCACTGACTGAGATTCAATCCCTGTCACTGACTCAGGATCAATCCCTGTCACTGACTGAGGTTCAATCCCTGTCACTGACTGAGGTTCAATCCCTGTCACTGACTAAGATTCATTCCCTGTAACTGACTGAGATTGAATCCCTGTCGCTGACTGAGATTGAATCCCTGTCACTGACTGAGGATCAATCCCTGTCACTGACTGTGGATCAACATCTGTCACTGACTGAGGTTTATACCCTGTCACTGACGAGGATCAATCCCTGTCACTGACTGAGATTCAATCCCTGTCACTGACTGAGGGTCAATCCCTGTCACTGACTGAGGGTCAATCCCTGTCACTTACTGAGATTCAATTCTTGTCACTGACTGAGGCTCACCCCCTGTCACTGACTGAGGTTTAGTCCCTGTCACTGACTCAGGATCAATCCCTGTCACTGACTGAGGTTCAATCCCTGTCACTGACTGAGGTTCAATCCCTGTCACTGACTAAGATTCATTCCCTGTAACTGACTGAGATTGAATCCCTGTCGCTGACTGAGATTGAATCCCTGTCACTGACTGAGATTCATTCCCTGTCACTGACTGAGGTTCAATCCCTGTCACTAACTGAGATTCAATCCCTGTCACTGACTGAGATTCAATCCCTGTCATTGACTGAGGTTTAGTCCCTGTCACTGACTGAGATTCAATCCCTGTCACTGACTGAGGTTCAATCCCTATCACTGACTAAGATTCAATCCCTGTCACTAACTAAGGTTCAATCCCTGTCACTAACTGAGATTCAATCCCTGTCACTGACTGAGATTCAATACCTGTCACTAACTAAGTTTCAATCCCTGTCACTAACTGAGATTCAATCCCTATCCCTGACTGAAGCTCAATCCCTGTCACTGAATGAAGTTCAATCCCTGTCACTGACTGAGATTCAATCCCTGTCATTGATTGAGATTCAATCCCTGTCAGTGACTGAGGTTCAATCCCTGTCACTGACTGAGGTTCAATCCCTGTCACTGACTAAGATTCAATCCCTGTCACTGACTGAGGGTCAATCCCTGTCACTGACTAAGATTCAATCCCTGTCACTGAATGAGGTTCAATCCCTATCACTGACTGAGATTCAATCCCTGTCATTGATTGAGATTCAATCCCTGTCAGTGACTGAGATTCAATCCCTCTCACTGACTGAGGCTCAACCCCTGTCACTGACTGAGATTCAATCCCTGTCATTGATTGAGATTCAATCCCTGTCAGTGACTGAGATTCAATCCCTCTCACTGACTGAGGATCAATCCCTGTCACTGACTGAGGGCCAATCCCTGTCACTGACTGAGGTTCAATCCCTGTCACTGACTGACGTTCAATCCCTGTCACTGACTGAGATTCAATCCCGGACACTGACTGAGGGTCAATCCCTGGCACTGACTGAGATTCAATCCCTGTCACTGACTGAGATTGAATCCCTGTCACTGACTGAGATTGAATCCCTGTCACTGACTGAGGGTCAATCCCTGTCACTGACTGAGGTTCAATCCCTGTCACTGACTGATGTTCAATCCCTGTCACTGACTGAGATTCAATCCTAGTCACTGACTGAGGTTCAATCCCTGTCACAGACTGAGGGTCAATCCCTGTCACTGAATGAGATTCAATCCCTGTCACTGACTGAGATTGAATCCCTGTCACTGACTGAGATTCATTCGCTGTCACTGACTGAGGGTCAATCCCTGTCACTGACTGACATTCAATTCCTGTCACTGACTGAGGATCAATCCCTGTCACTGACTGAGGTTCAATCCCTGTCACTGACTGATATTCAATCCCTGTCACTGATTGAGATTCAATCCCTGTCACTGACTGAGATTCAATCCCTGTCACTGACTGAGGGTCAATCCCTGTCACTGAATGAGATTCATTCCCTGTCACTGACTGAGATTGAATCCCTGTCACTGACTGAGATTGAATCCCTGTCACTGACTGAGATTAATTCCCTGTCACTGACTGAGGTTCAATCCCTGTCACTAACTGAGATTCAATAACTGTCACTAACTGAGATTCAATCCCTGCATTGACTGAGGTTAAATCCCTGTCAATGACTGAGATTCAATCCCTGTCACTGACTGTGGTTCAATCCCTATCACTGACTGAGATTCAATCCCTGTCACTAACTAAGTTTCAATCCCTGTCACTAACTGAGATTCAATCCCTGTCACTGAATGAGGATCAATCCCTGTCACTAACTAAAGTTTAATCCCTGTCACGAACTGAGATTCAATCCCTGTCACAGACTGAAGCTCAATCCCTGTCACTGACTGAGGATCAATCCCTGTCACTGACTGAGGCTCAATCCCTGTCACTGACTGAGGGTCAATCACTGTCAATGATTGAGATTGAATTCCTGTCACGGACTGAGAGTGAATCCCTGTCATTGATTGAGGTTCAATCCCTGTCACTGACAGAGATTCAATCCCTGTCACTGACTGAGGGTCAATCCCTGTCACTGACTGAGGGTCAATCCCTGTCACTGACTGAGATTCAATCCCTATCCCTGACTGAAGCTCAATCCCTGTCACTGACTGAGACTCAATCCCTGTCACTGATTGAGATTCAATCCCTGTCACTGACTGAGTTTCAATCCCTCTCACTGACTGAGGTTCAATCCCTGTCACTGTCTGAGGGTCAATCCCTGTCACTGACTGAGATTCAATCCCTGTCACTGATTGAGGATCAATCCCTGTCACTGACTGAGTTTCAATCCCTGTCACTGACTGAGGGTCAATCCCTGTCACTGACTGGGATTCCATCCCTGTCACTGACTGAGGTTCAGACCCTGTCACTGACTGAGGTTCAATCTCTGTCACTGATTGAGGCTCAATCCCTGACACTGATAGGGTCAATCCATTTCACTGACTGAGATTGAATCCCTGTCGCTGACTGAGGTTCAATCCCTGTCACTGACTGAGGGACAATCCCTGTCACTGACTGAGGTTCAATCCCTGTCACTGACTGAGGATCAATCCCTGTCACTGACTGAGATTCAATCCCTGTCACTGACTGAGGTTCAATCCCAGTCACTGACTGAGGGACAATCCCTGTCACTGACTGAGGTTCAATCCCTGTCACTGACTGAGGTTCAATCCCTGTCACTGACTGAGATTCAATCCCTGTCACTGACTGAGGGTCAATCCCTGGCACTGACTGAGATTGAATCCCTGTCACTGACTGAGATTGAATCCCCGTCACTAACTGAGGGTCAACCCCTGTCACTGACTGAGGGACAATCCCTGTCACTGACTGAGGTTCAATCCCTGTCACTGACTGAGGGTCAATCCCTGTCACTGACTGAGATTCAATCCCTGTCACTGACTGAGTGTCAATCCCTGGCACTGACTGAGATTCAATCCCTGTCACTGACTGAGATTGAATCCCTGTCACTGACTGAGATTGAATCCCCGTCACTAACTGAGGGTCAACCCCTGTCACTGACTGAGTTTCAATCTCTGTCACTGACTGAGGTTCAATCCCTGTCACTGACTGAGATTCAATCCCAGTCACAGACTGAGGTTCAATCCCTGTCACTGACTGAGGGACAATACCTGTCACTGACTGAGGTTCAATCCCTGTCACTGACTGAGATTGAATCTCTGTCACAGACTGAGGTTCAATCCCTGTCACTGACTGAGGGTCAATCCCTGTCACTGACTTAGATTCAATCCCTGTCACTGACTGAGATTGAATCCCTGTCACTGACTGAGATTCATTCGCTGTCACTGGCTGAGGGTCAATCCCTGTCACTGACTGAGATTAAATCCCTGTCACTGACTGAGGATCAATCCCTGTCACTGACTGAGGTTCAATCCCTGTCACTGACTGAGATTGAATCTCTGTCACTGACTGAGATTCATTCGCTGTCACTGGCTGAGGGTCAATCCCTGTCACTGACTGAGATTAAATCCCTGTCACTGACTGAGGTTCAATCCCAGTAACTGACTGAGGCTCAAACCCTGTCACTGACTGAGGTTTAGTCCCTGTCACTGACTGTGGATCAATCCCTGTCAATGACTGAGGGTCAATCCCTGTCACTGACTGAGGATCAATTCCTGTCACTGACTGAGATTGAATCCCTGTCACTGACTGTGATTGAATCCCTATCACTGACTGAGATTCAAGCTTTCTCACTTACTGAGGATCAATCCCTGTCACTGACTGAGTGTCAATCCCTGTCACTGACTGAGATTCAATCCCTGTCACTGACTGAGAGTCAATCTCTGTCATTGATTGAGGTTCAATCCCTGTCACTGACAGAGATTCAATCCCTGTCACTGACTGAGGCTCAATTCCTATCACTGACTGAGATTCAATCCCTGTCACTAACTAAGGTTCAATCCGTGTCACTAACTGAGATTGAATCCCTGTCACTGACTGAGGATCAATCCCTGTCACTGACTGAGGTTCAATCCCTGTCACTGACTGATATTCAATCCCTGTCACTGATTGAGATTCAATCCCTGTCACTGACTGAGATTCAATCTCTCTCACTTACTGAGGTTCAATCCCGGTCACTGACTGAGGGTCAATCCCTGTCACTGACTGAGATTCAATCCCTGTCACTGACTGAGGGTCAATCCCTGTCACTGAATGAGATTCATTCCCTGTCACTGACTGAGGATCAATCCCTGTCACTGACTGAGATTGAATCCCTGTCACTGACTGAGATTAATTCCCTGCATTGACTGAGGTTCAATCCCTGTCAATGACTGTGATTCAATCCCTGTCACTGACTGAGGTTCAATCCCTATCACTGACTGAGATTCAATCCCTGTCACTAACTAAGTTTCAATCCCTGTCACGAACTGAGATTCAATCCCTGTCACTGACTGAGGATCAATCCCTGTCACTAACTAAAGTTTAATCCCTGTCACGAACTGAGATTCAATCCCTGTCACAGACTGAAGCTCAATCCCTGTCACTGACAGAGATTCAATCCCTGTCACTGACTGAGGGTCAATCCCTGTCACTGACTGAGGGTCAATCCCTGTCAGTGACTGAGATTCAATCCCTATCCCTGACTGAAGCTCAATCCCTGTCACTGACTGAGACTCAATCCCTGTCACTGATTGAGATTCAATCCCTGTCACTGACTGAGATTCAATCCCTCTCACTGACTGAGGTTCAATCCCTGTCACTGACTGAGATTCAATCCCTGTCACTGATTGAGGATCAATCCCTGTCACTGACTGTGTTTCAATCCCTGTCACTGTCTGAGGGTCAATCCCTGTCACTGACTGGGATTCCATCCCTGTCACTGACTGAGGTTCAGACCCTGTCACTGACTGAGGTTCAATCTCTGTCACTGATTGAGGCTCAATCCCTGACACTGATAGGGTCAATCCATTTCACTGACTGAGTTTGAATCCCTTTCGCTGACTGAGGTTCAATCCCTGTCACTGACTGAGGGACAATCCCTGTCACTGACTGAGGTTCAATCACTGTCACTGACTGAGGATCAATCCCTGTCACTGACTGAGATTCAATCCCTGTCACTGACTGAGGTTCAATCCCAGTCACTGACTGAGGGACAATCCCTGTCACTGACTGAGGTTCAATCCCTGTCACTGACTGAGGTTCAATCCCTGTCACTGACTGAGATTCAATCCCTGTCACTGACTGAGGGTCAATCCCTGGCACTGACTGAGATTCAATCCCTGTCACTGACTGAGATTGAATCCCTGTCACTGACTGAGAATGAATCCCCGTCACTAACTGAGGGTCAACCCCTGTCACTGACTGAGTTTCAATCTCTGTCACTGACTGAGGTTCAATCCCTGTCACTGACTGAGATTCAATCCCAGTCACTGACTGAGGTTCAATCCCTGTCACTGACTGAGGGACAATACCTGTCACTGACTGAGGTTCAATCCCTGTCACTGACTGAGGTTCAATCCCTGTCACTGACTGAGATTGAATCTCTGTCACAGACTGAGGTTCAATCGCTGTCACTGACTTAGATTCAATCCCTGTCACTGACTGAGATTGAATCCCTGTCACTGACTGAGATTCATTCGCTGTCACTGGCTGAGGGTCAATCCCTGTCACTGACTGAGATTAAATCCCTGTCACTGACTGAGGATCAATCCCTGTCACTGACTGAGGTTCAATCCCTGTCACTGACTTAGATTCAATCCCTGTCACTGACTGAGATTGAATCCCTGTCACTGACTGAGATTCATTCGCTGTCACTGGCTGAGGGTCAATCCCTGTCACTGACTGAGATTAAATCCCTGTCACTGACTGAGGTTCAATCCCAGTAACTGACTGAGGCTCAAACCCTGTCACTGACTGAGGTTTAGTGCCTGTCACTGACTGTGGATCAATCCCTGTCAATGACTGAGGGTCAATCCCTGTCACTGACTGAGGATCAATCCCTGTCACTGACTGAGATTGAATCCCTGTCACTGACTGTGATTGAATCCCTATCACTGACTGAGATTCAAGCTTTCTCACTTACTGAGGTTCAATCCCTGTCACTGACTGAGGGTCAACCCCTCTCACTGACTGTGGTTTAGTCCCTGTCACTGACTGAGGATCAATCTCTGACACTGAATGAGATTCAATCCCTGTCACTGACTGAGGTTCAATCCTTGTCACTGACTGAGGGACAATCCCTGTCACTGACTGTGGTTCAATCCCTGTCACTGACTGAGTTCATTCCCTGTCATTGAATGATGTTCAATCCCTGTCACTGACTGAGATTCAATCCCTGTCACTGACTGAGGTTCAATCCCTGTCACTGACTGAGGTTCAAGGCCTGTCATTGACTGAGATTCAATTCCTGTCACTGACTGAGGCTCAATCCTTGTCACTGACTGAGATTCAATCTCTGACACTAACTAAGGTTCAATCCCTGTCACTGCCTGAGTATCAATTCCTGTCACTGACTGAGGGTCAATCCATGTCACTGACTGAGGCTCAATCCCTGTCACTGACTGAGGGTCAATCCCTATCACTGACAAAGGATTAATCCATGTCACTGACTGAGATTCCATCCCTGTCACTTACTGAGGTTCAATCCCTGTCACTGACTGAGGGTCAATCACTGTCACAGACTGAGATTCAATCCCTGTCACTGACTGAGGGTCAATCCCTGTCACTGACTTAGATTCAATCCCTGTCACTGACTGAGATTGAATCCCTGTCACTGACTGAGATTCATTCGCTGTCACTGGCTGAGGGTCAATCCCTGTCACTGACTGAGATTAAATCCCTGTCACTGACTGAGGATCAATCCCTGTCACTGACTGAGGGTCAATCCCTGTCACTGACAGAGGATGAATCCCTGTTACAGACTGAGGGTCAATCCCAATCTCTGAACAAGGATCAATCACTGTCACTGACTGAGATTCAATCCCTGTCACTGACTGAGGCTCCATCCCTGTCACTGACAGAGGGTCAATCCCTGTCACTGACTGAGATTCAATCCCTTTCACTGACTGAGGATCAATCCCTGTCACTGACTGAGGCTCAATACCTGTCACTGACTGAGGTTCAATCCCTGTCACTGACCGAGGGTCAATCCCTGTCACTGACTGAGGTTCAATCACTGTCACTGACTAAGATTCAATCCCTGTCACTGACTGAGGTTCAATCCCTGTCACTGAGTGAGGGTCGATCCCTGTCACTGACAGAGATTCAATCCCTGTCACTGACTGAGGTTCAATCCCTTTCAGTGACTGAGATTCAATCCCTGTCACTGATTGAGGCTAAATCCCTGTTACTGACTGAGATTCAATTCCTGTCACTGACTGAGGTTCAATACCTGTGACTGACTGAGGTTCAATCTCTGTCACTGACTGAGATTGAATCTCTGTCACAGACTGAGGTTCAATCCCTTTCTCTGACTGAGGTTCAATCCCTGTCACTGACTGATGTTCAATCCCTGTCACTGACTGAGGCTCAATCCCTGTCACTGGCTGAGGATCAATCCCTGTCACTGACTGAGGCTCAATCCCTGTCAATGACTGAGGCTCAATACCTGTCACTGACTGAGGTTCAATCCCTGTCACTGACAGGGTCAATCCCTTTCTCTGAGTGAGATTCAGTTTCTGTCACTGACTGAAGGTTCAATCCCTGTCACTGACTGAGGTTCAATCCCTGTCACTGACCGAGATTCAATCCCTGTCACTGACTGAGGGTCAATCCCTGTCACTGACTGAGGTTCAATCCCAGTCACTGACTGAGGATCAAACCCTGTCACTGACTGAGGTTTAGTCCCTGTCACTGACTGTGGATCAATCCCTGTCACTGACTGAGGGTCAATCCCTGTCACTGACTGAAGCTCAAACCCTGTCACTGATTGAGATTAAATCCCTGTCACTGGCTGAGGGTCAATCCCTGTCACTGACTGAGATTCAATCCCTGTCACTGACTGAGATTCATCCCTGTCACAGACTGAGGGCCAATGCGTGTCACTGCATGAGGATCAATCCCTGTCACTGACAAAGGCTCAACCCCTGTCACTGACTGAGATTCAATCCCTGTCACTGACTGAGATTCAATCCCTGTCACTGACTGAGGATCAAACCCTGTCAGTGACTGAGGGTCAATCCCTGTCACTGTCTGAGGATCAATCCCTGTCACTGACTGAGGGTCAATCTCTGTCACTGACTGAGGATCAATCCCTGTCACTGACTGAGATTCAATCCCTGTCACTGACTGAGATTCAATCCCTGTCACTGACTGAGATTCAGTCCCTGTCACTGAATGCGGTTCAATCCCTGTCAATGACTGAGATTCATTCCCTGTCACTGACTGCGGTTCAATCCCTGTCATGACTGAGGTTCAACCCCTGTCACTGACTGAGATTCAATCCCTGTCACTGACTGAGATTCAATCCCTGTCACTGACTGAGGTTCAACCACTGTCACTGAGTGAGGTACAGTCCCTGTCATTGACTGAGATTCAATCCCTGTCACTGACTGAGGCTCAATCCCTGTCACTGACTGAGATTCAATCCCTGTCACTGACTGAGGATCAAACCCAGTCAGTGACTGAGGGTCAATCCCTGTCACTGTCTGAGGACCATCCCTGTCACTGACTGAGGGTCAATCTCTGTCACTGACTGAGGATCAATCCCTGTCACTGACTGAGATTCAATCCCTGTCACTGACTGAGATTCAATCCCTGTCACTGACTGAGATTCAGTCCCTGTCACTGAATGCGGTTCAATCCCTGTCAATGACTGAGATTCAATCCCTGTCATTGACAGCGATTCAATCCCTGTCACTGACTGAGCGTCAATCCCTGTCACAGACTGAGATTCAAACCCTGTCACTGACTGAGATTCAATCCCTATCACTGACTGAGGGTCAATCCCTGTCACTGACTGAGGCTCAATCCCTGTCATTGACAGAGATTCAATCCCTGTCACTGACTGAGCGTCAATCCCTGTCACTGACTGAGATTCAATTCCTGTCACTGACTGAGATTCAATCCCTGTCACTGACTGAGGGTCAATCCTGTCACTGACTGAGGTTCAGTCCCTGTCATTGACTGAGATTCAATCCCTGTCACTGACCTAGATTCAATCCCTGTCACTGACTGAGATCAATCCCTGTCACTGACTGTGGGTCAATCCCTGTCACTGACTGAGATTCAACTTCTGTCACTAACTGAGGTTCAATCCCTGTCACTGACGGAGATTCAATCCCTGTCACTGACTGAGGATCAATCCCTGTCACTGACTGAGATTCAATCCCTGTCACTGACTGAGGATCAATCCCTGTCACTGACTGAGGGTCAATCCCTGTCACTGACTGAGGATCAATGCCTGTCACTGACTGAGGTTCAATCCCTGTCACTGACTGAGATTCAATCCCTGTCACTGACTGAGAATCAATCCCTGTCACTGACTGAGGGTCGATCCCTGTCACTGACTGAGATTCAATCCCTGTCACTGACTGAGATTCAATCCCTGTCACTGACTGAGGCTCAATCCCTGTCACTGGCTGAGAGTCAATCCCTGTCACTGTCTGAGATTCAATCCCTCTCACTTACTGAGATTCTATCCCTGTCACTGACTGAAGCTCAATCCCTGTCACTCACCGAGGTTCAATCCCTGTCACTGACTGAGATTCAATTCCTGTCATTGACTGAGGTTCAAATCCTGTCACTGACTGAGGTTCAATCCCTGTCACTGACAGAGATTGAATCTCTGTCACAGACTGAGATTCAATCCTTGTCACTGACTGAGGCTCAATCCCTGTCACTGACTGAGATTCAATCCCTGTCACTGACTGAGGGTCAATCCCTTTGACTGACTGAGATTCATTCCCTGTCACTGACTGAAGATCAATCTCTGTCACTGACTGAGGGTCGATCCCTGTCACTGACTGAGATTCAATCCCTGTCACTGACTGAGATTCAATCCCTGTCACTGACGGAGGATCAATCCCTGTCACTGACTGAGGGTCAATCCCTGTCACTGACTGAGATTCAATCCCTGTCACTGACTGAGAGTCAATCCCTGTCATTGATTGAGGTTCAATCCCTGTCACTGACAGAGATTCAATCCCTGTCACTGACTGAGCCTCAATCCCTATCACTGACTGAGATTCAATCCCTGTCACTAACTAAGGTTCAATCCCTGTCACAAACTGAGATTCAATCCCTGTCACTGACTGAGATTGAATCCCTGTCACTGAATGAAATTCATTCGCTGTCAGTGACTGAGGGTAAATCCCTGTCACTGACTGAGATTCAATCCCTGTCACTGACTGAGATTCAATCCCTGTCATTGACTGAGGTTCAATCCCTGTCTCTGACTGAGATTCAATCCCTGTCACTGACTGAGGTTCAATCCCTGTCACTGACTGAGGTTCAGAACCTGTCATTTACTGAGATTCAATCCCTGTCACTAACTAAGTTTCAATCCCTGTCACTGACTGCGATTCAGTCCCTGTCACTGACTGAGGGTCAATCCCTGTCACTGACTGAGGGTCAATCCCTGTCACTGACTGAGGATCAATCCCTGTCACTGACTGAGATTCAATCCCTGTCACTGACTGAGGGTCAATCCCTGTCACTGACTGAGATTCAATCCCTGTCACTGACTGAGGGTCAATCCCTGTCACTGATTGAGGTTCAGTACCAGTCATTTACTGAGATTCAATCCCTGGATCAACATCTGTCACTGACTGAGGTTTATACCCTGTCACTGACGAGGATCAATCCCTGTCACTGACTGAGATTCAATCCCTGTCACTGACTGAGGGTCAATCCCTGTCACTGATTGAGGTTCAGTACCAGTCATTTACTGAGATTCAATCCCTGTCATTGATTGAGATTCAATCCCTGTCAGTGACTGAGGTTTAATCCCTGTCACTGACTGAGATTCAGTCCCTGTCACTGACTGAGGGTCAATCCCTGTCACTGACTGAGGGTCAATCCCTGTCACTTACTGAGATTCAATTCTTGTCACTGACTGAGGCTCACCCCCTGTCACTGACTGAGGTTTAGTCCCTGTCACTGACTCAGGATCAATCCCTGTCACTGACTGAGGTTCAATCACTGTCACTGACTGAGGTTCAATCCCTGTCCCTGACTAAGATTCATTCCCTGTAACTGACTGAGATTGAATCCCTGTCGCTGACTGAGATTGAATCCCTGTCACTGACTGAGATTCATTCCCTGTCACTGACTGAGGTTCAATCCCTGTCACTAACTGAGATTCAATCCCTGTCACTGACTGAGATTCAATCCCTGTCATTGACTGAGGTTCAATCCCTGTCACTGACTGAGATTCAATCCCTGTCACTGACTGAGGTTCAATCCCTATCACTGACTAAGATTCAATCCCTGTCACTAACGAAGGTTCAATCCCTGTCACTAACTGAGATTCAATCCCTGTCACTGACTGAGATTCAATACCTGTCACTAACTAAGGTTCAATCCCTGTCACTAACTGAGATTCAATCCCTATCCCTGACTGAAGCTCAATCCCTGTCACTGAATGAGGTTCAATCCCTGTCACTGACTGAGATTCAATCCCTGTCATTGATTGAGATTCAATCCCTGTCAGTGACTGAGGTTCAATCCCTCTCACTGACTGAGGTTCAATCCCTGTCACTGACTAAGATTCAATCCCTGTCACTGACTGAGGGTCAATCCCTGTCACTGATTGAGGTTCAGTACCAGTCATTTACTGAGATTCAATCCCTGTCACTAACTTAGGTTCAATCCCTGTCACTGACTGAGATTCAATCCCTGTCACTGACTGAGGTTCAATCCCTGTCACTTACTGAGATTCAATTCTTGTCACTGACTGAGGCTCACCCCCTGTCACTGACTGAGGTTTAGTCCCTGTCACTGACTCAGGATCAATCCCTGTCACTGACTGAGGTTCAATCCCTGTCACTGACTGAGGTTCAATCCCTGTCACTGACTAAGATTCATTCCCTGTAACTGACTGAGATTGAATCCCTGTCGCTGACTGAGATTGAATCCCTGTCACTGACTGAGATTCATTCCCTGTCACTGACTGAGGTTCAATCCCTGTCACTAACTGAGATTCAATCCCTGTCACTGACTGAGGGTCAATCCCTGTCACTGACTGAGGGTCAATCCCTGTCACTTACTGAGATTCAATTCTTGTCACTGACTGAGGCTCACCCCCTGTCACTGACTAAGATTCAATCCCTGTCACTAACTAAGGTTCAATCCCTGTCACTAACTGAGATTCAATCCCTGTCACTGACTGAGATTCAATACCTGTCACTAACTAAGGTTCAATCCCTGTCACTAACTGAGATTCAATCCCTATCCCTGACTGAAGCTCAATCCCTGTCACTGAATGAGGTTCAATCCCTGTCACTGACTGAGATTCAATCCCTGTCATTGATTGAGATTCAATCCCTGTCAGTGACTGAGGTTCAATCCCTCTCACTGACTGAGGTTCAATCCCTGTCACTGACTGAGATTCAATCCCTGTCACTGACTGAGGGTCAATCCCTGGCACTGACTGAGATTCAATCCCCGTCACTGACTGAGATTGAATCCCTGTCACTGACTGAGATTGAATCCCCGTCACTGACTGAGGGTCAATCGCTGTCACTGAATCAGATTCAATCCCTGTCACTGACTGAGTTTCAATCCCTGTCACTGACTGAGGGACAATCCCTGAAACTGACTGAGGTTCAATCCCTGTCACTGACTGAGAGTCAATCCCTGTCACTGACTGAGGTTCAATCCCTGTCACTGAGTGAGATTCAGTCCCTGTCACTGACTGAGGATCAATCCCTGTCACTGACTGAGGATCAACCCCTGTCACTGACTGAGGTTTAGTCCCTGTCACTGACTGAGGATCAATCCCTGTCACTGACTGAGATTCAATCCTTGTCACTGACTGTGGGTCAATCCCTGTCGCTGACTGAGATTCAATCCCTGTCACTGACTGAGGTTCAATCTCTGTCACTGATTGAGGCTCAATCCCTGTCACTGACTGAGGTTGAATCCCTGTCACTGACTGAGGATCAATCCCTGACACTGACTGAGATTCATTCCTTGTCACTGACTGAGGGTCAATCCCTGTCGCTGACTGAGATTCAATCCCTGACACTGACTGAGGTTCAGCCCCTGTCACTGACTCAGGATCAATCCCTGTCACTGACTGAGGTTCAATCCCTGTCACTGACTGAGGTTCAATCCCTGTCACTGACTAAGATTCATTCCCTGTAACTGACTGAGATTGAATCCCTGTCGCTGAATGAGATTGAATCCCTGTCACTGACTGAGATTGAATCCCTGTCACTGACTGAAATTCATTCGCTGTCAGTGACTGAGGGTAAATCCCTGTCACTGACTGAGATTCAATCCCTGTCACTGACTGAGATTCAATCCCTGTCACTGACTCAGGATCAATCCCTGTCACTGACTGAGGTTCAATCCCTGTCACTGACTGAGGTTCAATCCCTGTCACTGACTAAGATTCATTCCCTGTAACTGACTGAGATTGAATCCCTGTCGCTGACTGAGATTGAATCCCTGTCACTGACTGAGGATCAATCCCTGTCACTGACTGTGGATCAACATCTGTCACTGACTGAGGTTTATACCCTGTCACTGACGAGGATCAATCCCTGTCACTGACTGAGATTCAATCCCTGTCACTGACTGAGGGTCAATCCCTGTCACTGACTGAGGGTCAATCCCTGTCACTTACTGAGATTCAATTCTTGTCACTGACTGAGGCTCACCCCCTGTCACTGACTGAGGTTTAGTCCCTGTCACTGACTCAGGATCAATCCCTGTCACTGACTGAGGTTCAATCCCTGTCACTGACTGAGGTTCAATCCCTGTCACTGACTAAGATTCATTCCCTGTAACTGACTGAGATTGAATCCCTGTCGCTGACTGAGATTGAATCCC
Organism: Chiloscyllium plagiosum; assembly: GCF_037043375.1. Taxonomy (NCBI): domain Eukaryota; kingdom Metazoa; phylum Chordata; class Chondrichthyes; order Orectolobiformes; family Hemiscylliidae; genus Chiloscyllium; species Chiloscyllium plagiosum. The sequence goes on from NW_028270167.1 coordinate 53,427,811, forward strand.
TGTCACTGACTGAGATTCATTCCCTGTCACTGACTGAGGTTCAATCCCTGTCACTAACTGAGATTCAATCCCTGTCACTGACTGAGATTCAATCCCTGTCATTGACTGAGGTTTAGTCCCTGTCACTGACTGAGATTCAATCCCTGTCACTGACTGAGGTTCAATCCCTATCACTGACTAAGATTCAATCCCTGTCACTAACTAAGGTTCAATCCCTGTCACTAACTGAGATTCAATCCCTGTCACTGACTGAGATTCAATACCTGTCACTAACTAAGGTTCAATCCCTGTCACTAACTGAGATTCAATCCCTATCCCTGACTGAAGCTCAATCCCTGTCACTGAATGAAGTTCAATCCCTGTCACTGACTGAGATTCAATCCCTGTCATTGATTGAGATTCAATCCCTGTCAGTGACTGAGGTTCAATCCCTGTCACTGACTGAGGTTCAATCCCTGTCACTGACTAAGATTCAATCCCTGTCACTGACTGAGGGTCAATCCCTGTCACTGACTAAGATTCAATCCCTGTCACTGAATGAGGTTCAATCCCTATCACTGACTGAGATTCAATCCCTGTCATTGATTGAGATTCAATCCCTGTCATGACTGAGATTCAATCCCTCTCACTGACTGAGGCTCAACCCCTGTCACTGACTGAGATTCAATCCCTGTCATTGATTGAGATTCAATCCCTGTCAGTGACTGAGATTCAATCCCTCTCACTGACTGAGGATCAATCCCTGTCACTGACTGAGGGCCAATCCCTGTCACTGACTGAGGTTCAATCCCTGTCACTGACTGACGTTCAATCCCTGTCACTGACTGAGATTCAATCCCGGACACTGACTGAGGGTCAATCCCTGGCACTGACTGAGATTCAATCCCTGTCACTGACTGAGATTGAATCCCTGTCACTGACTGAGATTGAATCCCTGTCACTGACTGAGGGTCAATCCCTGTCACTGACTGAGGTTCAATCCCTGTCACTGACTGATGTTCAATCCCTGTCACTGACTGAGATTCAATCCCAGTCACTGACTGAGGTTCAATCCCTGTCACAGACTGAGGGTCAATCCCTGTCACTGAATGAGATTCAATCCCTGTCACTGACTGAGATTGAATCCCTGTCACTGACTGAGATTCATTTGCTGTCACTGACTGAGGGTCAATCCCTGTCACTGACTGACATTCAATTCCTGTCACTGACTGAGGATCAATCCCTGTCACTGACTGAGGTTCAATCCCTGTCACTGACTGATATTCAATCCCTGTCACTGATTGAGATTCAATCCCTGTCACTGACTGAGATTCAATCCCTGTCACTGACTGAGGGTCAATCCCTGTCACTGAATGAGATTCATTCCCTGTCACTGACTGAGATTGAATCCCTGTCACTGACTGAGATTGAATCCCTGTCACTGACTGAGATTAATTCCCTGTCACTGACTGAGGTTCAATCCCTGTCACTAACTGAGATTCAATAACTGTCACTAACTGAGATTCAATCCCTGCATTGACTGAGGTTCAATCCCTGTCAATGACTGAGATTCAATCCCTGTCACTGACTGTGGTTCAATCCCTATCACTGACTGAGATTCAATCCCTGTCACTAACTAAGTTTCAATCCCTGTCACTAACTGAGATTCAATCCCTGTCACTGAATGAGGATCAATCCCTGTCACTAACTAAAGTTTAATCCCTGTCACGAACTGAGATTCAATCCCTGTCACAGACTGAAGCTCAATCCCTGTCACTGACTGAGGATCAATCCCTGTCACTGACTGAGGCTCAATCCCTGTCACTGACTGAGGGTCAATCACTGTCAATGATTGAGATTGAATTCCTGTCACGGACTGAGAGTGAATCCCTGTCATTGATTGAGGTTCAATCCCTGTCACTGACAGAGATTCAATCCCTGTCACTGACTGAGGGTCAATCCCTGTCACTGACTGAGGGTCAATCCCTGTCACTGACTGAGATTCAATCCCTATCCCTGACTGAAGCTCAATCCCTGTCACTGACTGAGACTCAATCCCTGTCACTGATTGAGATTCAATCCCTGTCACTGACTGAGTTTCAATCCCTCTCACTGACTGAGGTTCAATCTCTGTCACTGTCTGAGGGTCAATCCCTGTCACTGACTGAGATTCAATCCCTGTCACTGATTGAGGATCAATCCCTGTCACTGACTGAGTTTCAATCCCTGTCACTGACTGAGGGTCAATCCCTGTCACTGACTGGGATTCCATCCCTGTCACTGACTGAGGTTCAGACCCTGTCACTGACTGAGGTTCAATCTCTGTCACTGATTGAGGCTCAATCCCTGACACTGATAGGGTCAATACATTTCACTGACTGAGATTGAATCCCTGTCGCTGACTGAGGTTGAATCCCTGTCACTGACTGAGGGACAATCCCTGTCACTGACTGAGGTTCAATCCCTGTCACTGACTGAGGATCAATCCCTGTCACTGACTGAGATTCAATCCCTGTCACTGACTGAGGTTCAATCCCAGTCACTGACTGAGGGACAATCCCTGTCACTGACTGAGGTTCAATCCCTGTCACTGACTGAGGTTCAATCCCTGTCACTGACTGAGATTCAATCCCTGTCACTGACTGAGGGTCAATCCCTGGCACTGACTGAGATTGAATCCCTGTCACTGACTGAGATTGAATCCCCGTCACTAACTGAGGGTCAACCCCGGTCACTGACTGAGGGACAATCCCTGTCACTGACTGAGGTTCAATCCCTGTCACTGACTGAGGGTCAATCCCTGTCACTGACTGAGATTCAATCCCTGTCACTGACTGAGTGTCAATCCCTGGCACTGACTGAGATTCAATCCCTGTCACTGACTGAGATTGAATCCCTGTCACTGACTGAGATTGAATCCCCGTCACTAACTGAGGGTCAACCCCTGTCACTGACTGAGTTTCAATCTCTGTCACTGACTGAGGTTCAATCCCTGTCACTGACTGAGATTGAATCCCAGTCACTGACTGAGGTTCAATCCCTGTCACTGACTGAGGGACAATACCTGTCACTGACTGAGGTTCAATCCCTGTCACTGACTGAGATTGAATCTCTGTCACAGACTGAGGTTCAATCCCTGTCACTGACTGTGGGTCAATCCCTGTCACTGACTTAGATTCAATCCCTGTCACTGACTGAGATTGAATCCCTGTCACTGACTGAGATTCATTCGCTGTCACTGGCTGAGGGTCAATCCCTGTCACTGACTGAGATTAAATCCCTGTCACTGACTGAGGATCAATCCCTGTCACTGACTGAGGTTCAATCCCTGTCACTGACTTAGATTCAATCCCTGTCACTGACTGAGATTGAATCCCTGTCACTGACTGAGATTCATTCGCTGTCACTGGCTGAGGGTCAATCCCTGTCACTGACTGAGATTAAATCCCTGTCACTGACTGAGGTTCAATCCCAGTAACTGACTGAGGCTCAAACCCTGTCACTGACTGAGGTTTAGTCCCTGTCACTGACTGTGGATCAATCCCTGTCAATGACTGAGGGTCAATCCCTGTCCCTGACTGAGGATCAATTCCTGTCACTGACTGAGATTGAATCCCTGTCACTGACTGTGATTGAATCCCTATCACTGACTGAGATTCAAGCTTTCTCACTTACTGAGGATCAATCCCTGTCACTGACTGAGTGTCAATCCCTGTCACTGACTGAGATTCAATCCCTGTCACTGACTGAGAGTCAATCTCTGTCATTGATTGAGGTTCAATCCCTGTCACTGACAGAGATTCAATCCCTGTCACTGACTGAGGCTCAATTCCTATCACTGACTGAGATTCAATCCCTGTCACTAACTAAGGTTCAATCCGTGTCACTAACTGAGATTGAATCCCTGTCACTGACTGAGGATCAATCCCTGTCACTGACTGAGGTTCAATCCCTGTCACTGACTGATATTCAATCCCTGTCACTGATTGTGATTCAATCCCTGTCACTGACTGAGATTCAATCTCTCTCACTTACTGAGGTTCAATCCCGGTCACTGACTGAGGGTCAATCCCTGTCACTGACTGAGATTCAATCCCTGTCACTGACTGAGGGTCAATCCCTGTCACTGAATGAGATTCATTCCCTGTCACTGACTGAGGATCAATCCCTGTCACTGACTGAGATTGAATCCCTGTCACTGACTGAGATTAATTCCCTGCATTGACTGAGGTTCAATCCCTGTCAATGACTGTGATTCAATCCCTGTCACTGACTGAGGTTCAATCCCTATCACTGACTGAGATTCAATCCCTGTCACTAACTAAGTTTCAATCCCTGTCACGAACTGAGATTCAATCCCTGTCACTGACTGAGGATCAATCCCTGTCACTAACTAAAGTTTAATCCCTGTCACGAACTGAGATTCAATCCCTGTCACAGACTGAAGCTCAATCCCTGTCACTGACAGAGATTCAATCCCTGTCACTGACTGAGGGTCAATCCCTGTCACTGACTGAGGGTCAATCCCTGTCAGTGACTGAGATTCAATCCCTATCCCTGACTGAAGCTCAATCCCTGTCACTGACTGAGACTCAATCCCTGTCACTGATTGAGATTCAATCCCTGTCACTGACTGAGATTCAATCCCTCTCACTGACTGAGGTTCAATCCCTGTCACTGACTGAGATTCAATCCCTGTCACTGATTGAGGATCAATCCCTGTCACTGACTGTGTTTCAATCCCTGTCACTGTCTGAGGGTCAATCCCTGTCACTGACTGGGATTCCATCCCTGTCACTGACTGAGGTTCAGACCCTGTCACTGACTGAGGTTCAATCTCTGTCACTGATTGAGGCTCAATCCCTGACACTGATAGGGTCAATCCATTTCACTGACTGAGTTTGAATCCCTTTCGCTGACTGAGGTTCAATCCCTGTCACTGACTGAGGGACAATCCCTGTCACTGACTGAGGTTCAATCACTGTCACTGACTGAGGATCAATCCCTGTCACTGACTGAGATTCAATCCCTGTCACTGACTGAGGTTCAATCCCAGTCACTGACTGAGGGACAATCCCTGTCACTGACTGAGGTTCAATCCCTGTCACTGACTGAGGTTCAATCCCTGTCACTGACTGAGATTCAATCCCTGTCACTGACTGAGGGTCAATCCCTGGCACTGACTGAGATTCAATCCCTGTCACTGACTGAGATTGAATCCCTGTCACTGACTGAGAATGAATCCCCGTCACTAACTGAGGGTCAACCCCTGTCACTGACTGAGTTTCAATCTCTGTCACTGACTGAGGTTCAATCCCTGTCACTGACTGAGATTCAATCCCAGTCACTGACTGAGGTTCAATCCCTGTCACTGACTGAGGGACAATACCTGTCACTGACTGAGGTTCAATCCCTGTCACTGACTGAGGTTCAATCCCTGTCACTGACTGAGGGTCAATCCCTGTCACTGACTTAGATTCAATCCCTGTCACTGACTGAGATTGAATCCCTGTCACTGACTGAGATTCATTCGCTGTCACTGGCTGAGGGTCAATCCCTGTCACTGACTGAGATTAAATCCCTGTCACTGACTGAGGATCAATCCCTGTCACTGACTGAGGTTCAATCCCTGTCACTGACTTAGATTCAATCCCTGTCACTGACTGAGATTGAATCCCTGTCACTGACTGAGATTCATTCGCTGTCACTGGCTGAGGGTCAATCCCTGTCACTGACTGAGATTAAATCCCTGTCACTGACTGAGGTTCAATCCCAGTAACTGACTGAGGCTCAAACCCTGTCACTGACTGAGGTTTAGTGCCTGTCACTGACTGTGGATCAATCCCTGTCAATGACTGAGGGTCAATCCCTGTCACTGACTGAGGATCAATCCCTGTCACTGACTGAGATTGAATCCCTGTCACTGACTGTGATTGAATCCCTATCACTGACTGAGATTCAAGCTTTCTCACTTACTGAGGTTCAATCCCTGTCACTGACTGAGGGTCAACCCCTCTCACTGACTGTGGTTTAGTCCCTGTCACTGACTGAGGATCAATCTCTGTCACTGAATGAGATTCAATCCCTGTCACTGACTGAGGTTCAATCCCTGTCACTGACTGAGGGACAATCCCTGTCACTGACTGTGGTTCAATCCCTGTCACTGACTGAGTTCATTCCCTGTCATTGAATGATGTTCAATCCCTGTCACTGACTGAGATTCAATCCCTGTCACTGACTGAGGTTCAATCCCTGTCACTGACTGAGGTTCAAGGCCTGTCATTGACTGAGATTCAATTCCTGTCACTGACTGAGGCTCAATCCTTGTCACTGACTGAGATTCAATCTCTGAAACTAACTAAGGTTCAATCCCTGTCACTGCCTGAGTATCAATTCCTGTCACTGACTGAGGGTCAATCCATGTCACTGACTGAGGCTCAATCCCTGTCACTGACTGAGGGTCAATCCCTATCACTGACAAAGGATTAATCCATGTCACTGACTGAGATTCCATCCCTGTCACTTACTGAGGTTCAATCCCTGTCACTGACTGAGGGTCAATCACTGTCACAGACTGAGATTCAATCCCTGTCACTGACTGAGGGTCAATCCCTGTCACTGACTTAGATTCAATCCCTGTCACTGACTGAGATTGAATCCCTGTCACTGACTGAGATTCATTCGCTGTCACTGGCTGAGGGTCAATCCCTGTCACTGACTGAGATTAAATCCCTGTCACTGACTGAGGATCAATCCCTGTCACTGACTGAGGGTCAATCCCTGTCACTGACAGAGGATGAATCCCTGTTACAGACTGAGGGTCAATCCCAATCTCTGAACAAGGATCAATCACTGTCACTGACTGAGATTCAATCCCTGTCACTGACTGAGGCTCCATCCCTGTCACTGACAGAGGGTCAATCCCTGTCACTGACTGAGATTCAATCCCTTTCACTGACTGAGGATCAATCCCTGTCACTGACTGAGGCTCAATACCTGTCACTGACTGAGGTTCAATCCCTGTCACTGACTGAGGGTCAATCCCTGGCACTGACTGAGATTCAATCCCTGTCACTGACTGAGATTGAATCCCTGTCACTGACTGAGAATGAATCTCCGTCACTAACTGAGGGTCAACCCCTGTCACTGACTGAGTTTCAATCTCTGTCACTGACTGAGGTTCAATCCCTGTCACTGACTGAGATTCAATCCCAGTCACTGACTGAGGTTCAATCCCTGTCACTGACTGAGGGACAATACCTGTCACTGACTGAGGTTCAATCCCTGTCACTGACTGAGGATCAATCCCTGTCAGTAACTGAGGCTCAATACCTGTCACTGACTGAGGTTCAATCCCTGTCACTGACCGAGGGTCAATCCCTGTCACTGACTGAGGTTCAATCACTGTCACTGACTAAGATTCAATCCCTGTCACTGACTGAGGTTCAATCCCTGTCACTGAGTGAGGGTCGATCCCTGTCACTGACAGAGATTCAATCCCTGTCACTGACTGAGGTTCAATCCCTTTCAGTGACTGAGATTCAATCCCTGTCACTGATTGAGGCTAAATCCCTGTTACTGACTGAGATTCAATTCCTGTCACTGACTGAGGTTCAATACCTGTGACTGACTGAGGTTCAATCTCTGTCACTGACTGAGATTGAATCTCTGTCACAGACTGAGGTTCAATCCCTTTCTCTGACTGAGGTTCAATCCCTGTCACTGACTGATGTTCAATCCCTGTCACTGACTGAGGCTCAATCCCTGTCACTGGCTGAGGATCAATCCCTGTCACTGACTGAGGCTCAATCCCTGTCAATGACTGAGGCTCAATCCCTGTCACTGACTGAGGTTCCAACCCTGTCACTGACAGGGTCAATCCCTTTCTCTGAGTGAGATTCAGTTTCTGTCACTGACTGAATGTTCAATCCCTGTCACTGACTGAGGTTCAATCCCTGTCACTGACCGAGATTCAATCCCTGTCACTGACTGAGGGTCAATCCCTGTCACTGACTGAGGTTCAATCCCAGTCACTGACTGAGGATCAAACCCTGTCACTGACTGAGGTTTAGTCCCTGTCACTGACTGTGGATCAATCCCTGTCACTGACTGAGGGTCAATCCCTGTCACTGACTGAAGCTCAAACCCTGTCACTGATTGAGATTAAATCCCTGTCACTGGCTGAGGGTCAATCCCTGTCACTGACTGAGATTCAATCCCTGTCACTGACTGAGATTCATCCCTGTCACAGACTGAGGGCCAATGCGTGTCACTGCATGAGGATCAATCCCTGTCACTGACAAAGGCTCAACCCCTGTCACTGACTGAGATTCAATCCCTGTCACTGACTGAGATTCAATCCCTGTCACTGACTGAGGATCAAACCCTGTCAGTGACTGAGGGTCAATCCCTGTCACTGTCTGAGGATCAATCCCTGTCACTGACTGAGGGTCAATCTCTGTCACTGACTGAGGATCAATCCCTGTCACTGACTGAGATTCAATCCCTGTCACTGACTGAGATTCAATCCCTGTCACTGACTGAGATTCAGTCCCTGTCACTGAATGCGGTTCAATCCCTGTCAATGACTGAGATTCATTCCCTGTCACTGACTGCGGTTCAATCCCTGTCATGACTGAGGTTCAACCCCTGTCACTGACTGAGATTCAATCCCTGTCACTGACTGAGATTCAATCCCTGTCACTGACTGAGGTTCAACCACTGTCACTGAGTGAGGTACAGTCCCTGTCATTGACTGAGATTCAATCCCTGTCACTGACTGAGGCTCAATCCCTGTCACTGACTGAGATTCAATCCCTGTCACTGACTGAGGATCAAACCCTGTCAGTGACTGAGGGTCAATCCCTGTCACTGTCTGAGGACCATCCCTGTCACTGACTGAGGGTCAATCTCTGTCACTGACTGAGGATCAATCCCTGTCACTGACTGAGATTCAATCCCTGTCACTGACTGAGATTCAATCCCTGTCACTGACTGAGATTCAGTCCCTGTCACTGAATGCGGTTCAATCCCTGTCAATGACTGAGATTCAATCCCTGTCATTGACAGCGATTCAATCCCTGTCACTGACTGAGCGTCAATCCCTGTCACAGACTGAGATTCAAACCCTGTCACTGACTGAGATTCAATCCCTATCACTGACTGAGGGTCAATCCCTGTCACTGACTGAGGCTCAATCCCTGTCATTGACAGAGATTCAATCCCTGTCACTGACTGAGCGTCAATCCCTGTCACTGACTGAGATTCAATTCCTGTCACTGACTGAGATTCAATCCCTGTCACTGACTGAGGGTCAATCCTGTCACTGACTGAGGTTCAGTCCCTGTCATTGACTGAGATTCAATCCCTGTCACTGACCTAGATTCAATCCCTGTCACTGACTGAGATCAATCCCTGTCACTGACTGTGGGTCAATCCCTGTCACTGACTGAGATTCAACTTCTGTCACTAACTGAGGTTCAATCCCTGTCACTGACGGAGATTCAATCCCTGTCACTGACTGAGGATCAATCCCTGTCACTGACTGAGATTCAATCCCTGTCACTGACTGAGGATCAATCCCTGTCACTGACTGAGGGTCAATCCCTGTCACTGACTGAGGATCAATGCCTGTCACTGACTGAGGTTCAATCCCTGTCACTGACTGAGATTCAATCCCTGTCACTGACTGAGAATCAATCCCTGTCACTGACTGAGGGTCGATCCCTGTCACTGACTGAGATTCAATCCCTGTCACTGACTGAGATTCAATCCCTGTCACTGACTGAGGCTCAATCCCTGTCACTGGCTGAGAGTCAATCCCTGTCACTGTCTGAGATTCAATCCCTCTCACTTACTGAGATTCTATCCCTGTCACTGACTGAAGCTCAATCCCTGTCACTCACCGAGGTTCAATCCCTGTCACTGACTGAGATTCAATTCCTGTCATTGACTGAGGTTCAAATCCTGTCACTGACTGAGGTTCAATCCCTGTCACTGACAGAGATTGAATCTCTGTCACAGACTGAGATTCAATCCTTGTCACTGACTGAGGCTCAATCCCTGTCACTGACTGAGATTCAATCCCTGTCACTGACTGAGGGTCAATCCCTTTGACTGACTGAGATTCATTCCCTGTCACTGACTGAAGATCAATCTCTGTCACTGACTGAGGGTCGATCCCTGTCACTGACTGAGATTCATTCCCTGTCACTGACTGAGATTCAATCCCTGTCACTAACTGAGGTTCAATCCCTGTCACTGACTGCGATTCGATCCCTGTCACTGGCTGAGAGTCAATCCCTGTCACTGTCTGAGATTCAATTCCTCTCACTTACTGAGATTCTATCCCTGTCACTGACTGAAGCTCAATCCCTGTCACTGACCGAGGTTCAATCCCTGTCACTGACTGAGATTCATTCCCTGTCACTGACTGTGGTTCAATCCCTGTCATGACTGAGATTCAATCCCTGTCACTAACTAAGTTTCAATCCCTGTCACTGACTGAGATTCAATCCCAGTCACTGACTGAAGCTCAATCCCTGTCACTGACTCAGATTCAATCCCTGTCACTGACTGAGATTCAATCCCTGTCACTGACTGAAGCTCAATCCCTGTCACTGATTGAGATTAAATCCCTGTCACTGGCTGAGGGTCAATCCCTGTCACTGACTGAGATTCAATCCCTGTCACTGACTGAGATTCATCCCTGTCACAGACTGAGGGCCAATCCGTGTCACTGACTGAGGATCAATCCCTGTCACTGACAAAGGCTCAACTCCTGTCACTGTCTGAGATTCAATCCCTGTCACTGACTGAGGGTCAATCCCTGTCATTGACTGAGATTCAATCCCTGTCACTGACTGAGGCTCAATCCCTGTCACTGACTGAGATTCAATCCCTGTCACTGACTAAGATTCAATCCCTGTCACTGACTGAGGATCAAACCCTGTCAGTGACTGAGGGTCAATCCCTGTCACTGTCTGAGGATCAATCCCTGTCACTGACTGAGGGTCAATCTCTGTCACTGACTTAGGATCAATCCCTGTCACTGACTGAGATTCAATCCCTGTCACTAACTGAGATTCAATCCCTGTCACTGACTGAGATTCAGTCCCTGTCACTGACTGAGCGTCAATCCCTGTCACTCACTGAGATTCAAACCCTGTCACTGACTGAGATTCAATCCCTGTCACTGACTGAGATTCAATCCCTGTCACTGACTGAGCGTCAATCCCTGTCACTCACTGAGATTCAAACCCTGTCACTGACTGAGATTCAATCCCTGTCACTGACTGAGATTCAATCCCTATCACTGACTGAGGGTCAATCCCTGTCACTGACTGAGGCTCAATCCCAGTCATTGACTGAGGTTCAATCCCTATCACTGACTGAGATTCAATCCCTGTCACTGACTGAGATTCAATCCCTATCACTGACTGAGATTCAATCCCTGTCACTGACTGAGGGTCAATCCCTGTCACTGACCCAGATTCAATCCCTGTCACTGACTGAGATTCAATCCCTGTCACTGACTGAAGCTCAATCCCTGTCACTGATTGAGATTAAATCCCTGTCACTGGCTGAGGGTCAATCCCTGTCACTGACTGAGATTCAATCCCTGTCACTGACTGAGATTCATCCCTGTCACAGACTGAGGGCCAATCCGTGTCACTGACTGAGGATCAATCCCTGTCACTGACAAAGTCTCAACACCTGTCACTGACTGAGATTCAATCCCTGTCACTGACTGAGGTTCAACCCCTGTCACTGAGTGAGGGTCAATCCCTGTCACTGACTAGGGCTCAATCCCAGTCATTGACTGAGGTTCAAGCCCTGTAACTGACTGAGATTCAATCCCTGTCACTGACTGAGGGTCAATCCTGTCACTGACTGAGGTTCAGTCCCTGTCACTGACTGAGGGTCAATCCCTGTCACTGACTGAGGATCAATGCCTGTCACTGACTGAGGTTCAATCCCTGTCACTGACTGAGATTCAATCCCTGTCACTGACTGAGAATCAATCCCTGTCACTGACTGAGGGTCTATCCCTGTCACTGACTGAGATTCAATCCCTGTCACTGACTGAGATTCAACTCCTGTCACTAACTGAGGTTCAATCCCTGTCACTGACTGAGATTCAATCCCTGTCACTGACTGAGGTTCAATCCCTGTCACTGACAGGGTCAATCCCTTTCTCTGAGTGAGATTCAGTTTCTGTCACTGACTGAAGGTCAATCCCTGTCACTGACTGAGGTTCAATCCCTGTCACTGACCGAGATTCAATCCCTGTCACTGACTGAGGGTCAATCCCTGTCACTGACTGAGGTTCAATCCCAGTCACTGACTGAGGATCAAACCCTGTCACTGACTGAGGTTTAGTCCCTGTCACTGACTGTGGATCAATCCCTGTCACTGACTGAGGGTCAATCCCTGTCACTGACTGAAGCTCAATCCCTGTCACTGATTGAGATTAAATCCCTGTCACTGGCTGAGGGTCAATCCCTGTCACTGACTGAGATTCAATCCCTGTCACTGACTGAGATTCATCCCTGTCACAGACTGAGGGCCAATGCGTGTCACTGCATGAGGATCAATCCCTGTCACTGACAAAGGCTCAACCCCTGTCACTGACTGAGATTCAATCCCTGTCACTGACTGAGATTCAATCCCTGTCACTGACTGAGGATCAAACCCTGTCAGTGACTGAGGGTCAATCCCTGTCACTGTCTGAGGATCAATCCCTGTCACTGACTGAGGGTCAATCTCTGTCACTGACTGAGGATCAATCCCTGTCACTGACTGAGATTCAATCCCTGTCACTGACTGAGATTCAATCCCTGTCACTGACTGAGATTCAGTCCCTGTCACTGAATGCGGTTCAATCCCTGTCAATGACTGAGATTCATTCCCTGTCACTGACTGCGGTTCAATCCCTGTCATGACTGAGGTTCAACCCCTGTCACTGACTGAGATTCAATCCCTGTCACTGACTGAGATTCAATCCCTGTCACTGACTGAGGTTCAACCACTGTCACTGAGTGAGGTACATTCCCTGTCATTGACTGAGATTCAATCCCTGTCACTGACTGAGGCTCAATCCCTGTCACTGACTGAGATTCAATCCCTGTCACTGACTGAGGATCAAACCCTGTCAGTGACTGAGGGTCAATCTCTGTCACTGACTGAGGATCAATCCCTGTCACTGACTGAGATTCAATCCCTGTCACTGACTGAGATTCAATCCCTGTCACTGACTGAGATTCAGTCCCTGTCACTGAATGCGGTTCAATCCCTGTCAATGACTGAGATTCAATCCCTGTCATTGACAGCGATTCAATCCCTGTCCCTAACAGAGCGTCAATCCCTGTCACAGACTGAGATTCAAACCCTGTCACTGACTGAGATTCAATCCCTATCACTGACTGAGGGTCAATCCCTGTCACTGACTGAGGCTCAATCCCTGTCATTGACAGAGATTCAATCCCTGTCACTGACTGAGCGTCAATCCCTGTCACTGACTGAGATTCAATTCCTGTCACTGACTGAGATTCAATCCCTGTCACTGACTGAGGGTCAATCCTGTCACTGACTGAGGTTCAGTCCCTGTCATTGACTGAGATTCAATCCCTGTCACTGACCTAGATTCAATCCCTGTCACTGACTGAGGATCAATCCCTGTCACTGACTGTGGGTCAATCCCTGTCACTGACTGAGATTCAACTTCTGTCACTAACTGAGGTTCAATCCCTGTCACTGACTGAGATTCAATCCCTGTCACTGACTGAGGATCAATCCCTGTCACTGACTGAGATTCAATCCCTGTCACTGACTGAGGATCAATCCCTGTCACTGACTGAGGGTCAATCCCTGTCACTGACTGAGGATCAATGCCTGTCACTGACTGAGGTTCAATCCCTGTCACTGACTGAGATTCAATCCCTGTCACTGACTGAGAATCAATCCCTGTCACTGACTGAGGGTCGATCCCTGTCACTGACTGAGATTCAATCCCTGTCACTGACTGAGATTCAATCCCTGTCACTGACTGAGGCTCAATCCCTGTCACTGGCTGAGAGTCAATCCCTGTCACTGTCTGAGATTCAATCCCTCTCACTTACTGAGATTCTATCCCTGTCACTGACTGAAGCTCAATCCCTGTCACTCACCGAGGTTCAATCCCTGTCACTGACTGAGATTCAATTCCTGTCATTGACTGAGGTTCAAATCCTGTCACTGACTGAGGTTCAATCCCTGTCACTGACAGAGATTGAATCTCTGTCACAGACTGAGATTCAATCCTTGTCACTGACTGAGGCTCAATCCCTGTCACTGACTGAGATTCAATCCCTGTCACTGACTGAGGGTCAATCCCTTTGACTGACTGAGATTCATTCCCTGTCACTGACTGAAGATCAATCTCTGTCACTGACTGAGGGTCGATCCCTGTCACTGACTGAGATTCAATCCCTGTCACTGACTGAGATTCAATCCCTGTCACTAACTGAGGTTCAATCCCTGTCACTGACTGCGATTCTATCCCTGTCACTGGCTGAGAGTCAATCCCTGTCACTGTCTGAGATTCAATTCCTCTCACTTACTGAGATTCTATCCCTGTCACTGACTGAAGCTCAATCCCTGTCACTGACCGAGGTTCAATCCCTGTCACTGACTGAGATTCATTCCCTGTCACTGACTGTGGTTCAATTCCTGTCATGACTGAGATTCAATCCCTGTCACTAACTAAGTTTCAATCCCTGTCACTGACTCAGATTCAATCCCTGTCACTGACTGAGATTCAATCCCTGTCACTGACTGAAGCTCAATCCCTGTCACTGATTGAGATTAAATCCCTGTCACTGGCTGAGGGTCAACTCCTGTCACTGTCTGAGATTCAATCCCTGTCACTGACTGAGGGTCAATCCCTGTCATTGACTGAGATTCAATCCCTGTCACTGACTGAGGCTCAATCCCTGTCACTGACTGAGATTCAATCCCTGTCACTGACTGAGATTCAATCCCTGTCACTGACTGAGGATCAAACCCTGTCAGTGACTGAGGGTCAATCCCTGTCACTGTCTGAGGATCAATCCCTGTCACTGACTGAGGGTCAATCTCTGTCACTGACTTAGGATCAATCCCTGTCACTGACTGAGATTCAATTCTGTCACTAACTGAGATTCAATCCCTGTCACTGACTGAGATTCAGTCCCTGTCACTGACTGAGCGTCAATCCCTGTCACTCACTGAGATTCAAACCCTGTCACTGACTGAGATTCAATCCCTGTCACTGACTGAGATTCTTTCCCTGTCACTGACTGAGCGTCAATCCCTGTCACTCACTGAGATTCAAACCCTGTCACTGACTGAGATTCAATCCCTGTCACTGACTGAGATTCAATCCCTATCACTGACTGAGGGTCAATCCCTGTCACTGACTGAGGCTCAATCCCAGTCATTGACTGAGGTTCAATCCCTATCACTGACTGAGATTCAATCCCTGTCACTGACTGAGATTCAATCCCTATCACTGACTGAGATTCAATCCCTGTCACTGACTGAGGGTCAATCCCTGTCACTGACTGAGATTCAATCCCTGTCACTGACTGAGATTCAATCCCTGTCACTGACTGAAGCTCAATCCCTGTCACTGATTGAGATTAAATCCCTGTCACTGGCTGAGGGTCAATCCCTGTCACTGACTGAGATTCAATCCCTGTCACTGACTGAGATTCATCCCTGTCACAGACTGAGGGCCAATCCGTGTCACTGACTGAGGATCAATCCCTGTCACTGACAAAGTCTCAACCCCTGTCACTGACTGAGATTCAATCCCTGTCACTGACTGAGGTTCAACCCCTGTCACTGAGTGAGGGTCAATCCCTGTCACTGACTGAGGCTCAATCCCAGTCATTGACTGAGGTTCAAGCCCTGTAACTGACTGAGATTCAATCCCTGTCACTGACTGAGGGTCAATCCTGTCACTGACTGAGGTTCAGTCCCTGTCACTGACTGAGGGTCAATCCCTGTCACTGACTGAGGATCAATGCCTGTCACTGACTGAGGTTCAATCCCTGTCACTGACTGAGATTCAATCCCTGTCACTGACTGAGAATCAATCCCTGTCACTGACTGAGGGTCGATCCCTGTCACTGACTGAGATTCAATCCCTGTCACTGACTGAGATTCAACTCCTGTCACTAACTGAGGGTCAATCCCTGTCACTGACTGAGATTCAATCGCTGTCACTGACTGAGGCTCAATCCCTGTCACTGGCTGAGAGTCAATCCCTGTCACTGTCTGAGATTCAATCCCTCTCACTTACTGAGATTCTATCCCTGTCACTGACTGAAGCTCAATCCCTGTCACTCACCGAGGTTCAATCCCTGTCACTGACTGAGATTCAATTCCTGTAATTGACTGAGGTTCAAATCCTGTCACTGACTAAGGTTCAATCCCTGTCACTGACTGTCATTGAATCCCTGTCACAAACTGAGGTTCAATCCCTGTCACTGACAGAGATTGAATCTCTGTCACAGACTGAGATTCAATCCCTGTCACTGACTGAGGCTCAATCCCGGTCACTGACTGAGATTCAATCCCTGTCACTGACTGAGGGTCAATCCCTGTCACTGACTGAGATTCATTCCCTGTCACTGACTGAAGATCAATCCCTGTCACTGACTGAGGGTCGATCCCTGTCACTGACTGAGATTCAATCCCTGTCACTGACTGAGATTCAATCCCTGTCACTGACTGAGATTCAATCCCTGTCAATGACTGAGGTTCAATCCCTGTCACTGACTGTGATTCTATCCCTGTCACTGGCTGAGAGTCAATCCCTGTCACTGTCTGAGATTCAATCCCTCTCACTTACTGAGATTCTATCCCTGTCACTGACTGAAGCTCAATCCCTGTCACTGATTGAGATTAAATCCCTGTCACTGGCTGAGGGCCAATCCCTGTCACTGACTGAGATTCAATCCCTGTCACTGACTGAGATTCATCCCTGTCACAGACTGAGGGCCAATCTGTGTCACTGACTGAGGATCAATCCCTGTCACTGACAAAGTCTCAGCCCCTGTCACTGACTGAGATTCAATCCCTGTCACTGACTGAGGTTCAACCCCTGTCACTGAGTGAGGGACAGTCCCTGTCATTGACTGAGATTCAATCCCTGTCACTGACTGAGATTCAATCCCTGTCACTGACTGAGCGTCAATCCCTGTCACTCACTGAGATTCAAACCATGTCACTGACTGAGATTCAATCCCTGTCACTGACTGAGATTCAATCCCTATCACTGACTGAGGGTCAATCCCTGTCACTGACTGAGGCTCAATCCCAGTCATTGACTGAGGTTCAATCCCTGTCACTGACTGAGATTCAATCCCTGTCACTGACTGAGATTCAATCCCTATCACTGACTGAGATTCAATCCCTGTCACTGACTGAGGGTCAATCCATGTCACTGACTCAGATTCAATCCCTGTCACTGACTGAGATTCAATCCCTGTCACTGACTGAAGCTCAATCCCTGTCACTGATTGAGATTAAATCCCTGTCACTGGCTGAGGGTCAATCCCTGTCACTGACTGAGATTCAATCCCTGTCACTGACTGAGATTCATCCCTGTCACAGACTGAGGGCCAATCCGTGTCACTGACTGAGGATCAATCCCTGTCACTGACAAAGTCTCAACCCCTGTCACTGACTGAGATTCAATCCCTGTCACTGACTGAGGTTCAACACCTGTCACTGAGTGAGGGTCAATCCCTGTCACTGACTGAGGCTCAATCCCAGTCATTGACTGAGGTTCAAGCCCTGTAACTGACTGAGATTCAATCCCTGTCACTGACTGAGGGTCAATCCTGTCACTGACTGAGGTTCAGTCCCTGTCACTGACTGAGCGTCAATCCCTGTCACTGACTGAGGATCAATGCCTGTCACTGACTGAGGTTCAATCCCTGTCACTGACTGAGATTCAATCCCTGTCACTGACTGAGAATCAATCCCTGTCACTGACTGAGGGTCGATCCCTGTCACTGACTGAGATTCAATCCCTGTCACTGACTGAGATTCAACTCCTGTCACTAACTGAGGTTCAATCCCTGTCACTGACTGAGATTCAATCCCTGTCACTGACTGAGGCTCAATCCCTCTCACTGTCTGAGAGTCAATCCCTGTCACTGTCTGAGATTCAATCCCTCTCACTTACTGAGATTTTATCCCTTTCACTGACTGAAGCTCAATCCCTGTCACTCACCGAGGTTCAATCCCTGTCACTGACTGAGATTCAATTCCTGTAATTGACTGAGGTTCAAATCCTGTCACTGACTGAGGTTCAATCCCTGTCACTGACTGTCATTGAATCCCTGTCACAAACTGAGGTTCAATCCCTGTCACTGACAGAGATTGAATCTCTGTCACAGACTGAGATTCAATCCCTGTCACTGACTGAGGCTCAATCCCTGTCACTGACTGAGATTCAATCCCTGTCACTGACTGAGGGTCAATCCCTGTCACTGACTGAGATTCATTCCCTGTCACTGACTGAAGATCAATCCCTGTCACTGACTGAGGGTCGATCCCTGTCACTGACTGAGATTCAATCCCTGTCACTGACTGAGATTCAATCCCTGTCACTGACTGAGATTCAATCCCTGTCAATGACTGAGGTTCAATCCCTGTCACTGACTGTGATTCTATCCCTGTCACTGGCTGAGAGTCAATCCCTGTCACTGTCTGAGATTCAATCCCTCTCACTTACTGAGATTCTATCCCTGTCACAGACTGAAGCTCAATCCCTGTCACTGATTGAGATTAAATCCCTGTCACTGGCTGAGGGTCAATCCCTGTCACTGACTGAGATTCATCCCTGTCACAGACTGAGGGCCAATCTGTGTCACTGACTGAGGATCAATCCCTGTCACTGACAAAGTCTCAGCCCCTGTCACTGACTGAGATTCAATCCCTGTCACTGACTTAGATTCAATCCCTGTCACTGACTGAGATTCAGTCCCTGTCACTGAATGCGGTTCAATCCCTGTCAATGACTGAGGTTCAATCCCTGTCACTGACAGAGATTCAATCCCTGTCACTGACTGAGCGTCAATCCCTGTCACTGACTGAGATTCAAACCCTGTCACGGACTGAGATTCAATCCCTGTCACTGACTGAGATTCAATCCCTATCACTGACTGAGGGTCAATCCCTGTCACTGACTGAGGCTCAATCCTGTCACTGACTGAGGTTCAGTCCCTGTCATTGACTGAGATTCAATCCCTGTCACTGACTGAGATTCAATCCCTGTCACAGACTGAGGATCAATCCCTGTCACTGACTGAGGGTTAATCCCTGTCACTGACTGAGGATCAATGCCTGTCACTGACTGAGGTTCAATCCCTGTCACTGACTGAGATTCAATCCCTGTCACTGACTGAGAATCAATCCCTGTCACTGACTGAGGGTCGATCCCTGTCACTGACTGAGATTCAATCCCTGTCACTGACTGAGATTCAACTCCTGTCACTAACTGAGGTTCAATCCCTGTCACTGACTGAGATTCAATCCCTGTCACTGACTGAGGATCAATCCCTGTCACTGACTGAGGGTCGATGCCTGTCACTGACTGAGATTCAATTCCTGTCACTGACTGAGATTCAATCCCTGTCACTGACTGAGGCTCAATCCCTGTCACTGGCTGAGAGTCAATCCCTGTCACTGTCTGAGATTCAATCCCTCTCACTTACTGAGATTCTATCCCTGTCACTGACTGAAGCTCAATCCCTGTCACTGACCGAGGTTCAATCCCTGTCACTGACTGAGATTCAATCCCTGTCATTGACTGAGGTTCAAATCCTGTGACTGACTGAGGTTCAATCCCTTTCACTGACTGAGATTCAATCCCTGTCACTGAATGAGATTCAATCCCTGTCACTGACAGAGATTGAATCTCTGTCACAGACTGAGATTCAATCCCTGTCACTGACTGAGGTTCAATCCCTGTCACTGACTGAGGTTCAATCCCTGTGACTGACTGAGGCTCAATCCCTGTCAATGACTGAGGCACAATCCCTGTCACTGACTGAGGGTCAATCCCTGTCAATGACTGAGAGTCAATCCCTGTCACAGACTGAGGGACAATCCCTGTCACTGACAGAGATTGATTCTCTGTCACAGACTGAGATTCAATCCCTGTCACTGACTGAGGTTCAATCCCTGTCACTGACTGAGGTTCAATCCCTGTGACTGACTGAGGCTCAATCCCTGTCACTGACTGAGGCACAATCCCTGTCACTGACTGAGGGTCAATCCCTGTCACTGACTGAGGCACAATCCCTGTCACTGACTGAGGCACAATCCCTGTCACAGACTCTGGGCCAATCCGTGTCACTGACTGAGGATCAATCCCTGTCACTGACAAAGGCTCAACTCCTGTCACTGTCTGAGATTCAATCCCTGTCACTGACTGAGGGTCAATCCCTGTCATTGACTGAGATTCAATCCCTGTCACTGACTGAAGCTCAATCCCTGTCACTGACTGAGATTCAATCCCTGTCACTGACTGAGATTCAATCCCTGTCACTGACGGAGGATCAAACCCTGTCAGTGACTGAGGGTCAATCCCTGTCACTGTCTGAGGATCAATCCCTGTCACTGACTGAGGGTCAATCTCTGTCACTGACTGAGGATCAATCCCTGTCACTGACTAAGATTCAATCCCTGTCACTGACTGAGATTCAATCCCTGTCACTGACTGAGATTCAGTCCCTGTCACTGAATGCGGTTCAATCCCTGTCAATGACTCAGATTCAATCCCTGTCACTGACAGAGATTCAATCCCTGTCACTGACTGAGCGTCAATCCCTGTCACTCACTGAGATTCAAACCCTGTCACTGACTGAGATTCAATCCCTGTCACTGACTGAGATTCAATCCCTATCACTGACTGAGGGTCAATCCCTGTCACTGACTGAGGCTCAATCCCAGTCATTGACTGAGGTTCAAGCCCTGTAACTGACTGAGATTCAATCCCTGTCACTGACTGAGGGTCAATCCCTGTCACTGACTCAGATTCAATCCCTGTCACTGACTGAGATTCAATCCCTGTCACTGACTGAAGCTCAATCCCTGTCACTGATTGAGATTAAATCACTGTCACTGGCTGAGGGTCAATCCCTGTCACTGACTGAGATTCAATCCCTGTCACTGACTGAGATTCATCCCTGTCACAGACTGAGGGCCAATCCGTGTCACTGACTGAGGATCAATCCCTGTCACTGACAAAGTCTCAACCCCTGTCACTGACTGAGATTCAATCCCTGTCACTGATTGAGGCTCAATCCCAGTCATTGACTGAGGTTCAAGCCCTGTAACTGACTGAGATTCAATCCCTGTCACTGACTGAGGGTCAATCCTGTCACTGACTGAGGTTCAGTCCCTGTCACTGACTGAGGGTCAATCCCTGTCACTGACTGAGGATCAATGCCTGTCACTGACTGAGGTTCAATCCCTGTCACTGACTGAGATTCAATCCCTGTCACTGACTGAGAATCAATCCCTGTCACTGACTGAGGGTCGATCCCTGTCACTGACTGAGATTCAATCCCTGTCACTGACTGAGATTCAACTCCTGTCACTAACTGAGGTTCAATCCCTGTCACTGACTGAGATTCAATCCCTGTCACTGACTGAGGCTCAATCCCTCTCACTGGCTGAGAATCAATCCCTGTCACTGTCTGAGATTCAATCCCTCTCACTTACTGAGATTCTATCCCTTTCACTGACTGAAGCTCAATCCCTGTCACTCACCGAGGTTCAATCCCTGTCACTGACTGAGATTCAATTCCTGTAATTGACTGAGGTTCAAATCCTGTCACTGACTGAGGTTCAATCCCTGTCACTGACTGTCATTGAATCCCTGTCACAAACTGAGGTTCAATCCCTGTCACTGACAGAGATTGAATCTCTGTCAGAGACTGAGATTCAATCCCTGTCACTGACTGAGGCTCAATCCCTGTCACTGACTGAGATTCAATCCCTGTCACTGACTGAGGGTCAATCCCTGTCACTGACTGAGATTCATTCCCTGTCACTGACTGAAGATCAATCCCTGTCACTGACTGAGGGTCGATCCCTGTCACTGACTGAGATTCAATCCCTGTCACTGACTGAGATTCATCCCTGTCACAGACTGAGGGCCAATCCGTGTCACTGACTGAGGATCAATCCCTGTCACTGACAAAGTCTCAACCCCTGTCACTGACTGAGATTCAATCCCTGTCACTGACTGAGGTTCAACACCTGTCACTGAGTGAGGGTCAATCCCTGTCACTGACTGAGGCTCAATCCCAGTCATTGACTGAGGTTCAAGCCCTGTAACTGACTGAGATTCAATCCCTGTCACTGACTGAGGGTCAATCCTGTCACTGACTGAGGTTCAGACCCTCTCACTGACTGAGGGTCAATCCCTGTCACTGACTGAGGATCAATGCCTGTCACTGACTGAGGTTCAATCCCTGTCACTGACTGAGATTCAATCCCTGTCACTGACTGAGAATCAATCCCTGTCACTGACTGAGGGTCGATCCCTGTCACTGACTGAGATTCAATCCCTGTCACTGACTGAGATTCAACTCCTGTCACTAACTGAGGTTCAATCCCTGTCACTGACTGAGATTCAATCCCTGTCACTGACTGAGGCTCAATCCCTCTCACTGGCTGAGAGTCAATCCCTGTCACTGTCTGAGATTCAATCCCTCTCACTTACTGAGATTCTATCCCTTTCACTGACTGAAGCTCAATCCCTGTCACTCACCGAGGTTCAATCCCTGTCACTGACTGAGATTCAATTCCTGTAATTGACTGAGGTTCAAATCCTGTCACTGACTGAGGTTCAATCCCTGTCACTGACTGTCATTGAATCCCTGTCACAAACTGAGGTTCAATCCCTGTCACTGACAGAGATTGAATCTCTGTCACAGACTGAGATTCAATCCCTGTCACTGACTGAGGCTCAATCCCTGTCACTGACTGAGATTCAATCCCTGTCACTGACTGAGGGTCAATCCCTGTCACTGACTGAGATTCATTCCCTGTCACTGACTGAAGATCAATCCCTGTCACTGACTGAGGGTCGATCCCTGTCACTGACTGAGATTCAATCCCTGTCACTGACTGAGATTCAATCCCTGTCACTGACTGAGATTCAATCCCTGTCAATGACTGAGGTTCAATCCCTGTCACTGACTGTGATTCTATCCCTGTCACTGGCTGAGAGTCAATCCCTGTCACTGTCTGAGATTCAATCCCTCTCACTTACTGAGATTCTATCCCTGTCACAGACTGAAGCTCAATCCCTGTCACTGATTGAGATTAAATCCCTGTCACTGGCTGAGGGTCAATCCCTGTCACTGACTGAGATTCATCCCTGTCACAGACTGAGGGCCAATCTGTGTCACTGACTGAGGATCAATCCCTGTCACTGACAAAGTCTCAGCCCCTGTCACTGACTGAGATTCAATCCCTGTCACTGACTTAGATTCAATCCCTGTCACTGACTGAGATTCAGTCCCTGTCACTGAATGCGGTTCAATCCCTGTCAATGACTGAGATTCAATCCCTGTCACTGACAGAGATTCAATCCCTGTCACTGACTGAGCGTCAATCCCTGTCACTGACTGAGTTTCAAACCCTGTCACGGACTGAGATTCAATCCCTGTCACTGACTGAGATTCAATCCCTATCACTGACTGAGGGTCAATCCCTGTCACTGACTGAGATTCAATCCCTGTCACTGACTGAGATTCATCCCTGTCACAGACTGAGGGCCAATCCGTGTCACTGACTGAGGATCAATCCCTGTCACTGACAAAGTCTCAACCCCTGTCACTGACTGAGATTCAATCCCTGTCACTGACTGAGGCTCAATCCCAGTCATTGACTGAGGTTCAAGCCCTGTAACTGACTGAGATTCAATCCCTGTCACTGACTGAGGGTCAGTCCTGTCACTGACTGAGGTTCAGTCCCTGTCACTGACTGAGGGTCAATCCCTGTCACTGACTGAGGATCAATGCCTGTCACTGACTGAGGTTCAATCCCTGTCACTGACTGAGATTCAATCCCTGTCACTGACTGAGATTCAACTCCTGTCACTAACTGAGGTTCAATCCCTGTCACTGACTGAGATTCAATCCCTGTCACTGACTGAGGCTCAATCCCTGTCACTGGCTGAGATTCAATCCCTGTCTCTGTCTGAGATTCAATCCCTCTCACTTACTGAGATTCTATCCCTGTCACTGACTGAAGCTCAATCCCTGTCACTCACCGAGGTTCAATCCCTGTCACTGACTGAGATTCAATTCCTGTAATTGACTGAGGTTCAAATCCTGTCACTGACTGAGGTTCAATCCCTGTCACTGACTGTCATTGAATCCCTGTCACAAACTGAGGTTCAATCCCTGTCACTGACAGAG
Source organism: Chiloscyllium plagiosum (assembly GCF_037043375.1). NCBI lineage: Eukaryota > Metazoa > Chordata > Chondrichthyes > Orectolobiformes > Hemiscylliidae > Chiloscyllium > Chiloscyllium plagiosum. The sequence goes on from NW_028270167.1 coordinate 53,452,266, forward strand.
ATTGAATCTCTGTCACAGACTGAGATTCAATCCCTGTCACTGACTGAGGCTCAATCCCTGTCACTGACTGAGATTCAATCCCTGTCACTGACTGAGGGTCAATCCCTGTCACTGACTGAGATTCAATCCCTGTCACTGACTGAAGATCAATCCCTGTCACTGACTGAGGGTCGATCCCTGTCACTGACTGAGATTCAATCCCTGTAACTGACTGAGATTCAATCCCTGTCACTGACTGAGGGTCAATCCCTGTCACTGACTCAGATTCAATCCCTGTCACTGACTGAGATTCAATCCCTGTCACTGACTGAAGCTCAATCCCTGTCACTGACTGTCATTGAATCCCTGTCACAAACTGAGGTTCAATCCCTGTCACTGACAGAGATTGAATCTCTGTCACAGACTGAGATTCAATCCCTGTCACTGACTGAGGCTCAATCCCTGTCACTGACTGAGATTCAATCCCTGTCACTGACTGAGGGTCAATCCCTGTCACTGACTGAGATTCATTCCCTGTCACTGACTGAAGATCAATCCCTGTCACTGACTGAGGGTCGATCCCTGTCACTGACTGAGATTCAATCGCTGTAACTGACTGAGATTCAATCCCTGTCACTGACTGAGGGTCAATCCCTGTCACTGACTGAGATTCAATCCCTGTCACTGACTGAGGTTCAATCCCTGTCACTGACTGTGATTCTATCCCTGTCACTGGCTGAGAGTCAATCCCTGTCACTGTCTGAGATTCAATCCCTCTCACTTACTGGGATTCTATCCCTGTCACTGACTGAAGCTCAATCCCTGTCACTGACCGAGGTTCAATTCCTATCACTGACTGAGGTTCATTCCCGGTCACTGACTGTGGTTCAATCCCTGTCATGACTGAGGTTCAACCCCTGTCACTGACTGAGATTCAATCCCTGTCACTAACTAAGCTTCAATCCCTGTCACTGACTGAGATTCAATCCCTGTCACTGACTGAAGCTCAATCCCTGTCACTGACTCAGATTCAATCCCTGTCACTGACTGAGATTCAATCCCTGTCACTGACTGAAGCTCAATCCCTGTCACTGATTGAGATTAAATCCCTGTCACTGGCTGAGGGTCAATCCCTGTCACTGACTGAGATTCAATCCCTGTCACTGACTGAGATTCATCCCTGTCACAGACTGAGGGCCAATCCGTGTCACTGACTGAGGATCAATCCCTGTCACTGACAAAGTCTCAACCCCTGTCACTGACTGAGATTCAATCCCTGTCACTGACTGAGGTTCAACCCCTGTCACTGAGTGAGGGACAGTCCCTGTCATTGACTGAGATTCAATCCCTGTCACTGACTGAGATTCAAACCCTGTCACTGACTGAGATTCAATCCCTGTCACTGACTGAGGATCAAACCCTGTCAGTGACTGAGGGTCAATCCCTGTCACTGTCTGAGGATCAATCCCTGTCACTGACTGAGGGTAAATCTCTGTCACTGACTGTGGATCAATCCCTGTCACTGACAGAGATTCAATCCCTGTCACTGACTTAGATTCAATCCCTGTCACTGACTGAGATTCAGTCCCTGTCACTGAATGCGGTTCAATCCCTGTCAATGACTGAGATTCAATCCCTGTCTCTGACAGAGATTCAATCCCTGTCACTGACTGAGCGTCAATCCCTGTCACTGACTGAGATTCAAACCCTGTCACGGACTGAGATTCAATCCCTGTCACTGACTGAGATTCAATCCCTATCACTGACTGAGGGTCAATCCCTGTCACTGACTGAGGCTCAATCCCAGTCATTGACTGAGGTTCAAGACCTGTAACAGACTGAGATTCAATCCCTGTCACTAACTGAGGTTCAATCCCTGTCACTGACTGAGTTTCAATCCCTGTCACTGACTGAGTGTCAATCTCTCTCTCTGACTGAAGTTCAAACCCTGTCACTGATTGAGATTCAAACCCTGTCACTGACTGAGATTCAATCCCTTTCACTGATTGAGATTCAAATTGCTGTCACTGAATGAGATTCAATCCCTGTCACTGACTAAGATTCAGTTCCTGTCACTGATTGAGATTCAATCCCGGTCTCTGACTGAGATCCAATCCCTTTCACTGACTGAGATTCAAAGCCTGTCACTGATTGAGATTCAATCGCTGTCACTGAATGAGATTCAATCTCTGTCACTGACTGAGATTCAATCCCTGTCACAGACTGAGGATCAATCCCTGTCACTGACTGAGGGTTAATCCCTGTCACTGACTGAGGATCAATGCCTGTCACTGACTGAGGTTCAATCCCTGTCACTGACTGAGATTCAATCCCTGTCACTGACTGAGAATCAATCCCTGTCACTGACTGAGGGTCGATCCCTGTCACTGACTGAGATTCAATCCCTGTCACTGACTGAGATTCAGCTCCTGTCACTAACTGAGGTTCAATCCCTGTCACTGACTGAGATTCAATCCCTGTCACTGACTGAGGATCAATCCCTGTCACTGACTGAGCGTCAATCCCTGTCACTGACTGAGGATCAATCCCTGTCACTGACTGAGGGTCGATCCCTGTCACTGACTGAGATTCAATCCCTGTCACTGACTGAGATTCAATCCCTGTCACTGACTGAGGCTCAGTCCCTGTCACTGGCTGAGAGTCAATCCCTGTCACTGTCTGAGATTCAATCCCTCTCACTTACTGAGATTCTATCCCTGTCACTGACTGAAGCTCAATCCCTGTCACTGACCGAGGTTCAATCCCTGTCACTGACTGAGATTCAACTCCTGTCATTGACTGAGGTTCAAATCCTGTCACTGACTGAGATTCAATCCCTGTCACTGACTGTCATTGAATCGCTGTCACAAACTGAGGTTCAATCCCTGTCACTGACAGAGATTGAATCTCTGTCACTGACTGAGATTCAATCCCTGTCACTGACTGAGGTTCAACCCCTGTCACTGAGTGAGGGACAGTCCCTGTCATTGACTGAGATTCAATCCCTGTCACTGACTGTCATTGAATCGCTGTCACAAACTGAGGTTCAATCCCTGTCACTGACAGAGATTGAATCTCTGTCACTGACTGAGATTCAATCCCTGTCACTGACTGAGGTTCAACCCCTGTCACTGAGTGAGGGACAGTCCCTGTCATTGACTGAGATTCAATCCCTGTCACTGACTGAGATTCAAACCCTGTCACTGACTGAGATTCAATCCCTGTCACTGACTGAGGATCAAACCCTGTCAGTGACTGAGGGTCAATCCCTGTCACTGTCTGAGGATCAATCCCTGTCACTGACTGAGGGTAAATCTCTGTCACTGACTGAGGATCAATCCCTGTCACTGACTGAGATTCAATCCCTGTCACTGACTTAGATTCAATCCCTGTCACTGACTGAGATTCAGTCCCTGTCACTGAATGCGGTTCAATCCCTGTCAATGACTGAGATTCAATCCCTGTCACTGACAGAGATTCAATCCCTGTCACTGACTGAGCGTCAATCCCTGTCACTGACTGAGATTCAAACCCTGTCACGGACTGAGATTCAATCCCTGTCTCTGACTGAGATTCAATCCCTATCACTGACTGAGGGTCAATCCCTGTCACTGACTGAGGCTCAATCCCAGTCATTGACTGAGGTTCAAGACCTGTTACAGACTGAGATTCAATCCCTGTCACTAACTGAGGTTCAATCCCTGTCACTGACTGAGTTTCAATCCCTGTCACTGACTGAGTGTCAATCTCTCTCTCTGACTGAAGTTCAAACCCTGTCACTGATTGAGATTCAAACCCTGTCACTGACTGAGATTCAATCCCTTTCACTGATTGAGATTCAAATTGCTGTCACTGAATGAGATTCAATCCCTGTCACTGACTAAGATTCAGTTCCTGTCACTGATTGAGATTCAATCCCGGTCTCTGACTGAGATCCAATCCCTTTCACTGACTGAGATTCAAAGCCTGTCACTGATTGAGATTCAATCGCTGTCACTGAATGAGATTCAATCTCTGTCACTGACTGAGATTCAATCCCTGTCACAGACTGAGGATCAATCCCTGTCACTGACTGAGGGTTAATCCCTGTCACTGACTGAGGATCAATGCCTGTCACTGACTGAGGTTCAATCCCTGTCACTGACTGAGATTCAATCCCTGCCACTGACTGAGAATCAATCCCTGTCACTGACTGAGGGTCGATCCCTGTCACTGACTGAGATTCAATCCCTGTCACTGACTGAGATTCAACTCCTGTCACTAACTGAGGTTCAATCCCTGTCACTGACTGAGATTCAATCCCTGTCACTGACTGAGGATCAATCCCTGTCACTGACTGAGCGTCAATCCCTGTCACTGACTGAGGATCAATCCCTGTCACTGACTGAGGGTCGATCCCTGTCACTGACTGAGATTCAATCCCTGTCACTGACTGAGATTCAATCCCTGTCACTGACTGAGGCTCAGTCCCTGTCACTGGCTGAGAGTCAATCCCTGTCACTGTCTGAGATTCAATCCCTCTCACTTACTGAGATTCTATCCCTGTCACTGACTGAAGCTCAATCCCTGTCACTGACCGAGGTTCAATCCCTGTCACTGACTGAGATTCAATCCCTGTCATTGACTGAGGTTCAAATCCTGTCACTGACTGAGGTTCAATCCCTGTCACTGACTGTCATTGAATCGCTGTCACAAACTGAGGTTCAATACCTGTCACTGACAGAGATTGAATCTCTGTCACAGACTGAGATTCAATCCCTGTCACTGACTGAGGTTCAATCCCTGTCACTGACTGAGGTTCAATCCCTGTCACTGACTGAGGCTCAATCCCTGTCAATGACTGAGGCACAATCCCTGTCACTGACTGAGGGTCAATCCCTGTCAATGACTGAGAGTCAATCCCTGTCACAGACGGAGGGACAATCCCTGTCACTGACAGAGATTGAATCTCTGTCACAGACTGAGATTCAATCCCTGTCACTGACTGAGGTTCAATCTCTGTCACTGACTGAGGTTCAATCCCTGTGACTGACTGAGGCTCAATCCCTGTCACTGACTGAGGCACAATCCCGGTCACTGACTGAGGGTCAATCCCTGTCAATGACTGAGAGTCAATCCCTGTCACAGACTGAGGGACAATCCCTGTCACTGACTGAGATTCAATCCCTGTCACTGACTGAGATTCATCCCTGTCACAGACTGAGGGCCAATCCGTGTCACTGACTGAGGATCAATCCCTGTCACTGACTGAGAATCAATCCCTGTCACTGACTGAGGGTCGATCCCTGTCACTGACTGAGATTCAATCCCTGTCACTGACTGAGATTCAACTCCTGTCACTAACTGAGGTTCAATCCCTGTCACTGACTGAGATTCAATCCCTGTCACTGACTGAGGATCAATCCCTGTCACTGACTGAGCATCAATCCCTGTCACTGACTGAGGATCAATCCCTGTCACTGACAGAGATTCAATCCCAGTCACTGACTTAGATTCAATCCCTGTCACTGACTGAGATTCAGTCCCTGTCACTGAATGCGGTTCAATCCCTGTCAATGACTGAGATTCAATCCCTGTCTCTGACAGAGATTCAATCCCTGTCACTGACTGAGCGTCAATCCCTGTCACTGACTGAGATTCAAACCCTGTCACGGACTGAGATTCAATCCCTGTCACTGACTGAGATTCAATCCCTATCACTGACTGAGGGTCAATCCCTGTCACTGACTGAGGCTCAATCCCAGTCATTGACTGAGGTTCAAGACCTGTAACAGACTGAGATTCAATCCCTGTCACTAACTGAGGTTCAATCCCTGTCACTGACTGAGTTTCAATCCCTGTCACTGACTGAGTGTCAATCTCTCTCTCTGACTGAAGTTCAAACCCTGTCACTGATTGAGATTCAAACCCTGTCACTGACTGAGATTCAATCCCTTTCACTGATTGAGATTCAAATTGCTGTCACTGAATGAGATTCAATCCCTGTCACTGACTAAGATTCAGTTCCTGTCACTGATTGAGATTCAATCCCGGTCTCTGACTGAGATCCAATCCCTTTCACTGACTGAGATTCAAAGCCTGTCACTGATTGAGATTCAATCGCTGTCACTGAATGAGATTCAATCTCTGTCACTGACTGAGATTCAATCCCTGTCACAGACTGAGGATCAATCCCTGTCACTGACTGAGGGTTAATCCCTGTCACTGACTGAGGATCAATGCCTGTCACTGACTGAGGTTCAATCCCTGTCACTGACTGAGATTCAATCCCTGTCACTGACTGAGAATCAATCCCTGTCACTGACTGAGGGTCGATCCCTGTCACTGACTGAGATTCAATCCCTGTCACTGACTGAGATTCAGCTCCTGTCACTAACTGAGGTTCAATCCCTGTCACTGACTGAGATTCAATCCCTGTCACTGACTGAGGATCAATCCCTGTCACTGACTGAGCGTCAATCCCTGTCACTGACTGAGGATCAATCCCTGTCACTGACTGAGGGTCGATCCCTGTCACTGACTGAGATTCAATCCCTGTCACTGACTGAGATTCAATCCCTGTCACTGACTGAGGCTCAGTCCCTGTCACTGGCTGAGAGTCAATCCCTGTCACTGTCTGAGATTCAATCCCTCTCACTTACTGAGATTCTATCCCTGTCACTGACTGAAGCTCAATCCCTGTCACTGACCGAGGTTCAATCCCTGTCACTGACTGAGATTCAACTCCTGTCATTGACTGAGGTTCAAATCCTGTCACTGACTGAGATTCAATCCCTGTCACTGACTGTCATTGAATCGCTGTCACAAACTGAGGTTCAATCCCTGTCACTGACAGAGATTGAATCTCTGTCACTGACTGAGATTCAATCCCTGTCACTGACTGAGGTTCAACCCCTGTCACTGAGTGAGGGACAGTCCCTGTCATTGACTGAGATTCAATCCCTGTCACTGACTGTCATTGAATCGCTGTCACAAACTGAGGTTCAATCCCTGTCACTGACAGAGATTGAATCTCTGTCACTGACTGAGATTCAATCCCTGTCACTGACTGAGGTTCAACCCCTGTCACTGAGTGAGGGACAGTCCCTGTCATTGACTGAGATTCAATCCCTGTCACTGACTGAGATTCAAACCCTGTCACTGACTGAGATTCAATCCCTGTCACTGACTGAGGATCAAACCCTGTCAGTGACTGAGGGTCAATCCCTGTCACTGTCTGAGGATCAATCCCTGTCACTGACTGAGGGTAAATCTCTGTCACTGACTGAGGATCAATCCCTGTCACTGACTGAGATTCAATCCCTGTCACTGACTTAGATTCAATCCCTGTCACTGACTGAGATTCAGTCCCTGTCACTGAATGCGGTTCAATCCCTGTCAATGACTGAGATTCAATCCCTGTCACTGACAGAGATTCAATCCCTGTCACTGACTGAGCGTCAATCCCTGTCACTGACTGAGATTCAAACCCTGTCACGGACTGAGATTCAATCCCTGTCTCTGACTGAGATTCAATCCCTATCACTGACTGAGGGTCAATCCCTGTCACTGACTGAGGCTCAATCCCAGTCATTGACTGAGGTTCAAGACCTGTTACAGACTGAGATTCAATCCCTGTCACTAACTGAGGTTCAATCCCTGTCACTGACTGAGATTCAATCCATTTCACTGACTGAGTGTCAATCTCTGTCTCTGACTGAAGTTCAAACCCTGTCACTGATTGAGATTCAAACCCTGTCACTGACTGAGATTCAATCCCTTTCACTGATTGAGATTCAAATTGCTGTCACTGAATGAGATTCAATCCCTGTCACTGACTAAGATTCAGTTACTGTCACTGATTGAGATTCAATCCCGGTCTCTGACTGAGATCCAATCCCTTTCACTGACTGAGATTCAAAGCCTGTCACTGATTGAGATTCAATCGCTGTCACTGAATGAGATTCAATCTCTGTCACTGACTGAGATTCAATCCCTGTCACAGACTGAGGATCAATCCCTGTCACTGACTGAGGGTTAATCCCTGTCACTGACTGAGGATCAATGCCTGTCACTGACTGAGGTTCAATCCCTGTCACTGACTGAGATTCAATCCCTGCCACTGACTGAGAATCAATCCCTGTCACTGACTGAGGGTCGATCCCTGTCACTGACTGAGATTCAATCCCTGTCACTGACTGAGATTCAACTCCTGTCACTAACTGAGGTTCAATCCCTGTCACTGACTGAGATTCAATCCCTGTCACTGACTGAGGATCAATCCCTGTCACTGACTGAGCGTCAATCCCTGTCACTGACTGAGGATCAATCCCTGTCACTGACTGAGGGTCGATCCCTGTCACTGACTGAGATTCAATCCCTGTCACTGACTGAGATTCAATCCCTGTCACTGACTGAGGCTCAGTCCCTGTCACTGGCTGAGAGTCAATCCCTGTCACTGTCTGAGATTCAATCCCTCTCACTTACTGAGATTCTATCCCTGTCACTGACTGAAGCTCAATCCCTGTCACTGACCGAGGTTCAATCCCTGTCACTGACTGAGATTCAATCCCTGTCATTGACTGAGGTTCAAATCCTGTCACTGACTGAGGTTCAATCCCTGTCACTGACTGTCATTGAATCGCTGTCACAAACTGAGGTTCAATCCCTGTCACTGACTGTCATTGAATCGCTGTCACAAACTGAGGTTCAATACCTGTCACTGACAGAGATTGAATCTCTGTCACAGACTGAGATTCAATCCCTGTCACTGACTGAGGTTCAATCCCTGTCACTGACTGAGGCACAATCCCTGTCACTGACTGAGGCTCAATCCCTGTCAATGACTGAGAGTCAATCCCTGTCACAGACGGAGGGACAATCCCTGTCACTGACAGAGATTGAATCTCTGTCACAGACTGAGATTCAATCCCTGTCACTGACTGAGGTTCAATCTCTGTCACTGACTGAGGTTCAATCCCTGTGACTGACTGAGGCTCAATCCCTGTCACTGACTGAGGCACAATCCCGGTCACTGACTGAGGGTCAATCCCTGTCAATGACTGAGAGTCAATCCCTGTCACAGACTGAGGGACAATCCCTGTCACTGACTGAGATTCAATCCCTGTCACTGACTGAGATTCATCCCTGTCACAGACTGAGGGCCAATCCGTGTCACTGACTGAGGATCAATCCCTGTCACTGACTGAGAATCAATCCCTGTCACTGACTGAGGGTCGATCCCTGTCACTGACTGAGATTCAATCCCTGTCACTGACTGAGATTCAACTCCTGTCACTAACTGAGGTTCAATCCCTGTCACTGACTGAGATTCAATCCCTGTCACTGACTGAGGATCAATCCCTGTCACTGACTGAGCGTCAATCCCTGTCACTGACTGAGGATCAATCCCTGTCACTGACTGAGATTCAATCCCTGTCACTGACTGAGGTTCAACCCCTGTCACTGAGTGAGGGACAGTCCCTGTCATTGACTGAGATTCAATCCCTGTCACTGACTGAGATTCAAACCCTGTCACTGACTGAGATTCAATCCCTGTCACTGACTGAGGGTCAAACCCTGTCAGTGACTGAGGGTCAATCCCTGTCACTGTCTGAGGATCAATCCATGTCACTGACTGAGGGTAAATCTCTGTCACTGACTGAGGATCAATCCCTGTCACTGAGTGAGATTCAATCCCTGTCACTGACTTAGATTCAATCCCTGTCACTGACTGAGATTCAGTCCCTGTCACTGAATGCGGTTCAATCCCTGTCAATGACTGAGATTCAATCCCTGTCACTGACAGAGATTCAATCCCTGTCACTGACTGAGCGTCAATCCCTGTCACTGACTGAGATTCAAACCCTGTCACGGACTGAGATTCAATCCCTGTCTCTGACTGAGATTCAATCCCTATCACTGACTGAGGGTCAATCCCTGTCACTGACTGAGGCTCAATCCCAGTCATTGACTGAGGTTCAAGACCTGTAACAGACTGAGATTCAATCCCTGTCACTAACTGAGGTTCAATCCCTGTCACTGACTGAGTTTCAATCCCTGTCACTGACTGAGTGTCAATCTCTCTCTCTGACTGAAGTTCAAACCCTGTCACTGATTGAGATTCAAACCCTGTCACTGACTGAGATTCAATCCCTTTCACTGATTGAGATTCAAATTGCTGTCACTGAATGAGATTCAATCCCTGTCACTGACTAAGATTCAGTTCCTGTCACTGATTGAGATTCAATCCCGGTCTCTGACTGAGATCCAATCCCTTTCACTGACTGAGATTCAAAGCCTGTCACTGATTGAGATTCAATCGCTGTCACTGAATGAGATTCAATCTCTGTCACTGACTGAGATTCAATCCCTGTCACAGACTGAGGATCAATCCCTGTCACTGACTGAGGGTTAATCCCTGTCACTGACTGAGGATCAATGCCTGTCACTGACTGAGGTTCAATCCCTGTCACTGACTGAGATTCAATCCCTGCCACTGACTGAGAATCAATCCCTGTCACTGACTGAGGGTCGATCCCTGTCACTGACTGAGATTCAATCCCTGTCACTGACTGAGATTCAACTCCTGTCACTAACTGAGGTTCAATCCCTGTCACTGACTGAGATTCAATCCCTGTCACTGACTGAGGATCAATCCCTGTCACTGACTGAGCGTCAATCCCTGTCACTGACTGAGGATCAATCCCTGTCACTGACTGAGGGTCGATCCCTGTCACTGACTGAGATTCAATCCCTGTCACTGACTGAGATTCAATCCCTGTCACTGACTGAGGCTCAGTCCCTGTCACTGGCTGAGAGTCAATCCCTGTCACTGTCTGAGATTCAATCCCTCTCACTTACTGAGATTCTATCCCTGTCACTGACTGAAGCTCAATCCCTGTCACTGACCGAGGTTCAATCCCTGTCACTGACTGAGATTCAATCCCTGTCATTGACTGAGGTTCAAATCCTGTCACTGACTGAGGTTCAATCCCTGTCACTGACTGTCATTGAATCGCTGTCACAAACTGAGGTTCAATACCTGTCACTGACAGAGATTGAATCTCTGTCACAGACTGAGATTCAATCCCTGTCACTGACTGAGGTTCAATCCCTGTCACTGACTGAGGTTCAATCCCTGTCACTGACTGAGGCTCAATCCCTGTCAATGACTGAGGCACAATCCCTGTCACTGACTGAGGGTCAATCCCTGTCACTGACAGAGATTGAATCTCTGTCACAGACTGAGATTCAATCCCTGTCACTGACTGAGGTTCAATCCCTGTCACTGACTGAGGTTCAATCCCTGTGACTGACTGAGGCTCAATCCCTGTCACTGACTGAGGCACAATCCCTGTCACTGACTGAGGGTCAATCCCTGTCAATGACTGAGAGTCAATCCCTGTCACTGACAGAGATTGAATCCCTGTCACTGACTGAGATTCAATCCCTGTCACTGACTGAGGCTCAATCCCTGTCACTGGCTGAGAATCAATCCCTGTCACTGACTGAGATTCAATGCCTATCACTGACTGAGGGTCGATCCCTGTCACTGGCTGAGATTCAATCCCTGTCACTGACTGAGATTCAACTCCTGTCACTAACTGAGGTTCAATCCCTGTCACTGACTGAGATTCAATCCCTTTCACTGACTGAGGTTCAATCCCTGTGACTGACTGAAGCTCAATCCCTGTCAATGACTGAGGCACAATCCCTGTCACTGACTGAGGGTCAATCCCTGTCAATGACTGAGAGTCAATCCCTGTCACTGACAGAGATTGAATCCCTGTCACTGACTGAGATTCAATCCCTGTCACTGACTGAGGCTCAATCCCTGTCACTGGCTGAGAGTCAATCCCTGTCACTGTCTGAGATTCAATCCCTCTCACTTACTGAGATTCTATCCCTGTCACTGACTGAAGCTCAATCCCTGTCACTGACCGAGGTTCAATCCCTGTCACTGACTGAGATTCAATCCCTGTCATTGACTGAGGTTCAAATCCTGTCACTGACTGAGGTTCAATCCCTGTCACTGACTGTCATTGAATCGCTGTCACAAACTGAGGTTCAATACCTGTCACTGACAGAGATTGAATCTCTGTCACAGACTGAGATTCAATCCCTGTCACTGACTGAGGTTCAATCCCTGTCACTGACTGAGGTTCAATCCCTGTCACTGACTGAGGCTCAATCCCTGTCAATGACTGAGGCACAATCCCTGTCACTGACTGAGGGTCAATCCCTGTCAATGACTGAGAGTCAATCCCTGTCACAGACGGAGGGACAATCCCTGTCACTGACAGAGATTGAATCTCTGTCACAGACTGAGATTCAATCCCTGTCACTGACTGAGGTTCAATCCCTGTCACTGACTGAGGTTCAATCCCTGTGACTGACTGAGGCTCAATCCCTGTCACTGACTGAGGCACAATCCCGGTCACTGACTGAGGGTCAATCCCTGTCAATGACTGAGAGTCAATCCCTGTCACAGACTGAGGGACAATCCCTGTCACTGACTGAGATTCAATCCCTGTCACTGACTGAGATTCATCCCTGTCACAGACTGAGGGCCAATCCGTGTCACTGACTGAGGATCAATCCCTGTCACTGACTGAGAATCAATCCCTGTCACTGACTGAGGGTCGATCCCTGTCACTGACTGAGATTCAATCCCTGTCACTGACTGAGATTCAACTCCTGTCACTAACTGAGGTTCAATCCCTGTCACTGACTGAGATTCAATCCCTGTCACTGATTGAGGATCAATCCCTGTCACTGACTGAGCGTCAATCCCTGTCACTGACTGAGGATCAATCCCTGTCACTGACTGAGATTCAATCCCTGTCACTGACTGAGGTTCAACCCCTGTCACTGAGTGAGGGACAGTCCCTGTCATTGACTGAGATTCAATCCCTGTCACTGACTGAGATTCAAACCCTGTCACTGACTGAGATTCAATCCCTGTCACTGACTGAGGATCAAACCCTGTCAGTGACTGAGGGTCAATCCCTGTCACTGTCTGAGGATCAATCCCTGTCACTGACTGAGGGTAAATCTCTGTCACTGACTGAGGATCAATCCCTGTCACTGACTGAGATTCAATCCCTGTCACTGACTTAGATTCAATCCCTGTCACTGACTGAGATTCAGTCCCTGTCACTGAATGCGGTTCAATCCCTGTCAATGACTGAGATTCAATCCCTGTCACTGACAGAGATTCAATCCCTGTCACTGACTGAGCGTCAATCCCTGTCACTGACTGAGATTCAAACCCTGTCACGGACTGAGATTCAATCCCTGTCTCTGACTGAGATTCAATCCCTATCACTGACTGAGGGTCAATCCCTGTCACTGACTGAGGCTCAATCCCAGTCATTGACTGAGGTTCAAGACCTGTAACAGACTGAGATTCAATCCCTGTCACTAACTGAGGTTCAATCCCTGTCACTGACTGAGTTTCAATCCCTGTCACTGACTGAGTGTCAATCTCTCTCTCTGACTGAAGTTCAAACCCTGTCACTGATTGAGATTCAAACCCTGTCACTGACTGAGATTCAATCCCTTTCACTGATTGAGATTCAAATTGCTGTCACTGAATGAGATTCAATCCCTGTCACTGACTAAGATTCAGTTCCTGTCACTGATTGAGATTCAATCCCGGTCTCTGACTGAGATCCAATCCCTTTCACTGACTGAGATTCAAAGCCTGTCACTGATTGAGATTCAATCGCTGTCACTGAATGAGATTCAATCTCTGTCACTGACTGAGATTCAATCCCTGTCACAGACTGAGGATCAATCCCTGTCACTGACTGAGGGTTAATCCCTGTCACTGACTGAGGATCAATGCCTGTCACTGACTGAGGTTCAATCCCTGTCACTGACTGAGATTCAATCCCTGCCACTGACTGAGAATCAATCCCTGTCACTGACTGAGGGTCGATCCCTGTCACTGACTGAGATTCAATCCCTGTCACTGACTGAGATTCAACTCCTGTCACTAACTGAGGTTCAATCCCTGTCACTGACTGAGATTCAATCCCTGTCACTGACTGAGGATCAATCCCTGTCACTGACTGAGCGTCAATCCCTGTCACTGACTGAGGATCAATCCCTGTCACTGACTGAGGGTCGATCCCTGTCACTGACTGAGATTCAATCCCTGTCACTGACTGAGATTCAATCCCTGTCACTGACTGAGGCTCAGTCCCTGTCACTGGCTGAGAGTCAATCCCTGTCACTGTCTGAGATTCAATCCCTCTCACTTACTGAGATTCTATCCCTGTCACTGACTGAAGCTCAATCCCTGTCACTGACCGAGGTTCAATCCCTGTCACTGACTGAGATTCAATCCCTGTCATTGACTGAGGTTCAAATCCTGTCACTGACTGAGGTTCAATCCCTGTCACTGACTGTCATTGAATCGCTGTCACAAACTGAGGTTCAATACCTGTCACTGACAGAGATTGAATCTCTGTCACAGACTGAGATTCAATCCCTGTCACTGACTGAGGTTCAATCCCTGTCACTGACTGAGGTTCAATCCCTGTCACTGACTGAGGCTCAATCCCTGTCAATGACTGAGGCACAATCCCTGGCACTGACTGAGGGTCAATCCCTGTCAATGACTGAGAGTCAATCCCTGTCACAGACGGAGGGACAATCCCTGTCACTGACAGAGATTGAATCTCTGTCACAGACTGAGATTCAATCCCTGTCACTGACTGAGGTTCAATCCCTGTCACTGACTGAGGTTCAATCCCTGTGACTGACTGAGGCTCAATCCCTGTCACTGACTGAGGCACAATCCCGGTCACTGACTGAGGGTCAATCCCTGTCAATGACTGAGAGTCAATCCCTGTCACAGACTGAGGGACAATCCCTGTCACTGACTGAGATTCAATCCCTGTCACTGACTGAGATTCATCCCTGTCACAGACTGAGGGCCAATCCGTGTCACTGACTGAGGATCAATCCCTGTCACTGACTGAGAATCAATCCCTGTCACTGACTGATGGTCGATCCCTGTCACTGACTGAGATTCAATCCCTGTCACAGACTGAGATTCAACTCCTGTCACTAACTGAGGTTCAATCCCTGTCACTGACTGAGATTCAATCCCTGTCACTGACTGAGGATCAATCCCTGTCACTGACTGAGCGTCAATCCCTGTCACTGACTGAGGATCAATCCCTGTCACTGACTGAGATTCAATCCCTGTCACTGACTGAGGTTCAACCCCTGTCACTGAGTGAGGGACAGTCCCTGTCATTGACTGAGATTCAATCCCTGTCACTGACTGAGATTCAAACCCTGTCACTGACTGAGATTCAATCCCTGTCACTGACTGAGGATCAAACCCTGTCAGTGACTGAGGGTCAATCCCTGTCACTGTCTGAGGATCAATCCCTGTCACTGACTGAGGGTAAATCTCTGTCACTTACTGAGGATCAATCCCTGTCACTGACTGAGATTCAATCCCTGTCACTGACTTAGATTCAATCCCTGTCACTGACTGAGATTCAGTCCCTGTCACTGAATGCGGTTCAATCCCTGTCAATGACTGAGATTCAATCCCTGTCACTGACAGAGATTCAATCCCTGTCACTGACTGAGCGTCAATCCCTGTCACTGACTGAGATTCAAACCCTGTCACGGACTGAGATTCAATCCCTGTCTCTGACTGAGATTCAATCCCTATCACTGACTGAGGGTCAATCCCTGTCACTGACTGAGGCTCAATCCCAGTCATTGACTGAGGTTCAAGACCTGTAACAGACTGAGATTCAATCCCTGTCACTAACTGAGGTTCAATCCCTGTCACTGACTGAGTTTCAATCCCTGTCACTGACTGAGTGTCAATCTCTCTCTCTGACTGAAGTTCAAACCCTGTCACTGATTGAGATTCAAACCCTGTCACTGACTGAGATTCAATCCCTTTCACTGATTGAGATTCAAATTGCTGTCACTGAATGAGATTCAATCCCTGTCACTGACTAAGATTCAGTTCCTGTCACTGATTGAGATTCAATCCCGGTCTCTGACTGAGATCCAATCCCTTTCACTGACTGAGATTCAAAGCCTGTCACTGATTGAGATTCAATCGCTGTCACTAAATGAGATTCAATCTCTGTCACTGACTGAGATTCAATCCCTGTCACAGACTGAGGATCAATCCCTGTCACTGACTGAGGGTTAATCCCTGTCACTGACTGAGGATCAATGCCTGTCACTGACTGAGGTTCAATCCCTGTCACTGACTGAGATTCAATCCCTGTCACTGACTGAGAATCAATCCCTGTCACTGACTGAGGGTCGATCCCTGTCACTGACTGAGATTCAATCCCTGTCACTGACTGAGATTCAACTCCTGTCACTAACTGAGGTTCAATCCCTGTCACTGACTGAGATTCAATCCCTGTCACTGACTGAGGATCAATCCCTGTCACTGACTGAGCGTCAATCCCTGTCACTGACTGAGGATCAATCCCTGTCACTGACTGAGGGTCGATCCCTGTCACTGACTGAGATTCAATCCCTGTCACTGACTGAGATTCAATCCCTGTCACTGACTGAGGCTCAGTCCCTGTCACTGGCTGAGAGTCAATCCCTGTCACTGTCTGAGATTCAATCCCTCTCACTTACTGAGATTCTATCCCTGTCACTGACTGAAGCTCAATCCCTGTCACTGAGCGAGGTTCAATCCCTGTCACTGACTGAGATTCAATCCCTGTCATTGACTGAGGTTCAAATCCTGTCACTGACTGAGGTTCAATCCCTGTCACTGACTGTCATTGAATCGCTGTCACAAACTGAGGTTCAATACCTGTCACTGACAGAGATTGAATCTCTGTCACAGACTGAGATTCAATCCCTGTCACTGACTGAGGTTCAATCCCTGTCACTGACTGAGGTTCAATCCCTGTCACTGACTGAGGCTCAATCCCTGTCAATGACTGAGGCACAATCCCTGTCACTGACTGAGGGTCAATCCCTGTCAATGACTGAGAGTCAATCCCTGTCACAGACGGAGGGACAATCCCTGTCACTGACAGAGATTGAATCTCTGTCACAGACTGAGATTCAATCCCTGTCACTGACTGAGGTTCAATCCCTGTCACTGACTGAGGTTCAATCCCTGTGACTGACTGAGGCTCAATCCCTGTCACTGACTGAGGCACAATCCCGGTCACTGACTGAGGGTCAATCCCTGTCAATGACTGAGAGTCAATCCCTGTCACAGACTGAGGGACAATCCCTGTCACTGACTGAGATTCAATCCCTGTCACTGACTGAGATTCATCCCTGTCACAGACTGAGGGCCAATCCGTGTCACTGACTGAGGATCAATCCCTGTCACTGACTGAGGATCAATCCCTGTCACTGACTGAGATTCAATCCCTGTCACTGACTGAGGTTCAACCCCTGTCACTGAGTGAGGGACAGTCCCTGTCATTGACTGAGATTCAATCCCTGTCACTGACTGAGATTCAAACCCTGTCACTGACTGAGATTCAATCCCTGTCACTGACTGAGGATCAAACCCTGTCAGTGACTGAGGGTCAATCCCTGTCACTGTCTGAGGATCAATCCCTGTCACTGACTGAGGGTAAATCTCTGTCACTTACTGAGGATCAATCCCTGTCACTGACTGAGATTCAATCCCTGTCACTGACTTAGATTCAATCCCTGTCACTGACTGAGATTCAGTCCCTGTCACTGAATGCGGTTCAATCCCTGTCAATGACTGAGATTCAATCCCTGTCACTGACAGAGATTCAATCCCTGTCACTGACTGAGCGTCAATCCCTGTCACTGACTGAGATTCAAACCCTGTCACGGACTGAGATTCAATCCCTGTCTCTGACTGAGATTCAATCCCTATCACTGACTGAGGGTCAATCCCTGTCACTGACTGAGGCTCAATCCCAGTCATTGACTGAGGTTCAAGACCTGTAACAGACTGAGATTCAATCCCTGTCACTAACTGAGGTTCAATCCCTGTCACTGACTGAGTTTCAATCCCTGTCACTGACTGAGTGTCAATCTCTCTCTCTGACTGAAGTTCAAACCCTGTCACTGATTGAGATTCAAACCCTGTCACTGACTGAGATTCAATCCCTTTCACTGATTGAGATTCAAATTGCTGTCACTGAATGAGATTCAATCCCTGTCACTGACTAAGATTCAGTTCCTGTCACTGATTGAGATTCAATCCCGGTCTCTGACTGAGAACCAATCCCTTTCACTGACTGAGATTCAAAGCCTGTCACTGATTGAGATTCAATCGCTGTCACTGAATGAGATTCAATCTCTGTCACTGACTGAGATTCAATCCCTGTCACAGACTGAGGATCAATCCCTGTCACTGACTGAGGGTTAATCCCTGTCACTGACTGAGGATCAATGCCTGTCACTGACTGAGGTTCAATCCCTGTCACTGACTGAGATTCAATCCCTGTCACTGACTGAGAATCAATCCCTGTCACTGACTGAGGGTCGATCCCTGTCACTGACTGAGATTCAATCCCTGTCACTGACTGAGATTCAACTCCTGTCACTAACTGAGGTTCAATCCCTGTCACTGACTGAGATTCAATCCCTGTCACTGACTGAGGATCAATCCCTGTCACTGACTGAGCGTCAATCCCTGTCACTGACTGAGGATCAATCCCTGTCACAAACTGAGGTTCAATACCTGTCACTGACAGAGATTGAATCTCTGTCACAGACTGAGATTCAATCCCTGTCACTGACTGAGGTTCAATCCCTGTCACTGAATGAGGTTCAATCCCTGTCACTGACTGAGGCTCAATCCCTGTCAATGACTGAGGCACAATCCCTGTCACTGACTGAGGGTCAATCCCTGTCAATGACTGAGAGTCAATCCCTGTCACAGACGGAGGGACAATCCCTGTCACTGACAGAGATTGAATCTCTGTCACACACTGAGATTCAATCCCTGTCACTGACTGAGGTTCAATCCCTGTCACTGACTGAGGTTCAATCCCTGTGACTGACTGAGGCTCAATCCCTGTCACTGACTGAGGGTCAATCCCTGTCAATGACTGAGAGTCAATCCCTGTCACAGACTGAGGGACAATCCCTGTCACTGACTGAGATTCAATCCCTGTCACTGACTGAGATTCATCCCTGTCACAGACTGAGGGCCAATCCGTGTCACTGACTGAGGATCAATCCCTGTCACTGACTGAGAATCAATCCCTGTCACTGACTGAGGGTCGATCCCTGTCACTGACTGAGATTCAATCCCTGTCACTGACTGAGATTCAACTACTGTCAATAACTGAGGTTCAATCCCTGTCACTGACTGAGATTCAATCCCTGTCACTGACTGAGGATCAATCCCTGTCACTGACTGAGCGTCAATCCCTGTCACTGACTGAGGATCAATCCCTGTCACTGACTGAGATTCAATCCCTGTCACTGACTGAGGCTCAATCCCTGTCACTGGCTGAGAGTCAATCACTCTCACTGTGTGAGATTCAATCCCTCTCACTTACTGAGATTTTATCCCTGTCACTGACTGAAGCTCAATCCCTGTCATTGACTGAGGTTCAAATCCTGTCACTGACAGAGGTTCAATCCCTGTCACTGACTGACATTGAATCTCTGTCACAAACTGAGGTTCAATCCCTGTCACTGACAGAGATTGAATCTCTGTCACAGACTGAGATTCAATCCCTGTCACTGACTGAGGTTCAATCCCTTTCACTGACTGAGGTTCAATCCCTGTGACTGACTGAGGCTCAATCCCTGTCAATGACTGAGGCACAATCCCTGTCACTGACTGAGGGTCAATCCCTGTCAATGACTGAGAGTCAATCCCTGTCACTGACAGAGATTGAATCCCTGTCACTGACTGAGATTCAATCCCTGTCACTGACTGAGGCTCAATCCCTGTCACTGGCTGAGAATCAATCCCTGTCACTGACTGAGATTCAATGCCTATCACTGACTGAGGGTCGATCCCTGTCACTGGCTGAGATTCAATCCCTGTCACTGACTGAGATTCAACTCCTGTCACTAACTGAGGTTCAATCCCTGTCACTGACTGAGATTCAATCCCTTTCACTGACTGAGGTTCAATCCCTGTGACTGACTGAGGCGCAATCCCTGTCAATGACTGAGGCACAATCCCTGTCACTGACTGAGGGTCAATCCCTGTCAATGACTGAGAGTCAATCCCTGTCACTGACAGAGATTGAATCCCTGTCACTGACTGAGATTCAATCCCTGTCACTGACTGAGGCTCAATCCCTGTCACTGGCTGAGAGTCAATCCCTGTCACTGTCTGAGATTCAATCCCTCTCACTTACTGAGATTCTATCCCTGTCACTGACTGAAGCTCAATCCCTGTCACTGACCGAGGTTCAATCCCTGTCACTGACTGAGATTCAATCCCTGTCATTGACTGAGGTTCAAATCCTGTCACTGACTGAGGTTCAATCCCTGTCACTGACTGACATTGAATCTCTGTCACAAACTGAGGTTCAATCCCTGTCACTGACAGAGATTGAATCTCTGTCACAGACTGAGATTCAATCCCTGTCACTGTCTGACGTTCAATCCCTGTCACTGACTGAGGTTCAATCCCTGTGACTGACTGAGGGTCAATCCCTGTCACTGACTGAGGCTCAATCCCTCTCACTGACTGAAGCTCAATCCCTGTCACTGACCGAGGTTCAATTCCTGTCACTGACTGAGATTCATTCCCTGTCACTGACTGAGGGTCAATCCCTGTCATGACTGAGGTTCAACCCCTGTCACTGACTGAGATTCAATCCCTGTCACTGACTGAGATTCAATCCCTGTCACTAACTAAGGTTCAATCCCTGTCACTGACTGAGATTCAATCCCTGTCACTGACTGAAGCTCAATCCCTTTCACTGATTGAGATTAAATCCCTGTCACTGGCTGAGGGTCAATCCCTGTCACTGACTGAGATTCAATCCCTGTCACTGACTGAGATTCATCCCTGTCACAGACTGAGGGCCAATCCGTGTCACTGACTGAGGATCAATCCCTGTCACTGACAAAGGCTCAACTCCTGTCACTGACTGAGATTCAATCCTTGTCACTGACTGAGGTTTAACCCCTGTCACTGATTGAGGTACAATCCCTGTCATTGACTGAGATTCAATCCCTGTCACTGACTGAGGCTCAATCCCTGTCACTGACTGAGATTCAATCCCTGTCACTGACTGAGATTCAATCCCTGTCCCTGACTGAGGATCAAACCCTGTCAGTGACTGAGGGTCAATCCCTGTCACTGTCTGAGGATCAATCCCTGTCACTGACTGAGGGTCAATCTCTGTCACTGACTGAGGATCAATCCCTGTCACTGACTGAGATTCAATCCCTGTCCCTGACTGAGATTCAATCCCTGTCACTGACTGAGATTCAATCCCTGTCTCTGACTGAGATTCAATCCCTGTCACCATCTGAGATTCACTTCCTGTCACTGATTGAGATTCAATCCCTGTCACTGATTAAGATTCAATTCCTGTCACTTACTGAGGTTCAGTCCCTGTCACTGACTGAAATTCGATCCCTGTCACTGACTGAGATTCAATCCATTTCACTGACTGAGTGTCAATCTCTGTCTCTGACTGAAGTTCAAACCCTGTCACTGATTGAGATTCAAACCCTGTCACTGACTGAGATTCAATCCCTTTCACTGATTGAGATTCAAATTGCTGTCACTGAATGAGATTCAATCCCTGTCACTGACTAAGATTCAATTCCTGTCACTGATTGAGATTCAATCCCGGTCTCTGACTGAGATCCAATCCCTTTCACTGACTGAGATTCAAAGCCTGTCACTGACTAAGATTCAATTCCTGTCACTGATTGAGATTCAATCCCGGTCTCTGACTGAGATCCAATCCCTGTCACTGACTAAGATTCAATTCCTGTCACTGATTGAGATTCAATCCCGGTCTCTGACTGAGATTCAATCCCTCTCACTTACTGAGATTCTATCCCTGTCACTGACTGAAGCTCAATCCCTGTCACTGACCGAGGTTCAATCCCTGTCACTGACTGAGATTCAATCCCTGTCATTGACTGAGGTTCAAATCCTGTCACTGACTGAGGTTCAATCCCTGTCACTGACTGTCATTGAATCGCTGTCACAAACTGAGGTTCAATACCTGTCACTGACAGAGATTGAATCTCTGTCACAGACTGAGATTCAATCCCTGTCACTGACTGAGGTTCAATCCCTGTCACTGACTGAGGTTCAATCCCTGTCACTGACTGAGGCTCAATCCCTGTCAATGACTGAGGCACAATCCCTGGCACTGACTGAGGGTCAATCCCTGTCAATGACTGAGAGTCAATCCCTGTCACAGACGGAGGGACAATCCCTGTCACTGACAGAGATTGAATCTCTGTCACAGACTGAGATTCAATCCCTGTCACTGACTGAGGTTCAATCCCTGTCACTGACTGAGGTTCAATCCCTGTGACTGACTGAGGCTCAATCCCTGTCACTGACTGAGGCACAATCCCGGTCACTGACTGAGGGTCAATCCCTGTCAATGACTGAGAGTCAATCCCTGTCACAGACTGAGGGACAATCCCTGTCACTGACTGAGATTCAATCCCTGTCACTGACTGAGATTCATCCCTGTCACAGACTGAGGGCCAATCCGTGTCACTGACTGAGGATCAATCCCTGTCACTGACTGAGAATCAATCCCTGTCACTGACTGAGGGTCGATCCCTGTCACTGACTGAGATTCAATCCCTGTCACAGACTGAGATTCAACTCCTGTCACTAACTGAGGTTCAATCCCTGTCACTGACTGAGATTCAATCCCTGTCACTGACTGAGGATCAATCCCTGTCACTGACTGAGCGTCAATCCCTGTCACTGACTGAGGATCAATCCCTGTCACTGACTGAGATTCAATCCCTGTCACTGACTGAGGTTCAACCCCTGTCACTGAGTGAGGGACAGTCCCTGTCATTGACTGAGATTCAATCCCTGTCACTGACTGAGATTCAAACCCTGTCACTGACTGAGATTCAATCCCTGTCACTGACTGAGGATCAAACCCTGTCAGTGACTGAGGGTCAATCCCTGTCACTGTCTGAGGATCAATCCCTGTCACTGACTGAGGGTAAATCTCTGTCACTTACTGAGGATCAATCCCTGTCACTGACTGAGATTCAATCCCTGTCACTGACTTAGATTCAATCCCTGTCACTGACTGAGATTCAGTCCCTGTCACTGAATGCGGTTCAATCCCTGTCAATGACTGAGATTCAATCCCTGTCACTGACAGAGATTCAATCCCTGTCACTGACTGAGCGTCAATCCCTGTCACTGACTGAGATTCAAACCCTGTCACGGACTGAGATTCAATCCCTGTCTCTGACTGAGATTCAATCCCTATCACTGACTGAGGGTCAATCCCTGTCACTGACTGAGGCTCAATCCCAGTCATTGACTGAGGTTCAAGACCTGTAACAGACTGAGATTCAATCCCTGTCACTAACTGAGGTTCAATCCCTGTCACTGACTGAGTTTCAATCCCTGTCACTGACTGAGTGTCAATCTCTCTCTCTGACTGAAGTTCAAACCCTGTCACTGATTGAGATTCAAACCCTGTCACTGACTGAGATTCAATCCCTTTCACTGATTGAGATTCAAATTGCTGTCACTGAATGAGATTCAATCCCTGTCACTGACTAAGATTCAGTTCCTGTCACTGATTGAGATTCAATCCCGGTCTCTGACTGAGATCCAATCCCTTTCACTGACTGAGATTCAAAGCCTGTCACTGATTGAGATTCAATCGCTGTCACTGAATGAGATTCAATCTCTGTCACTGACTGAGATTCAATCCCTGTCACAGACTGAGGATCAATCCCTGTCACTGACTGAGGGTTAATCCCTGTCACTGACTGAGGATCAATGCCTGTCACTGACTGAGGTTCAATCCCTGTCACTGACTGAGATTCAATCCCTGTCACTGACTGAGAATCAATCCCTGTCACTGACTGAGGGTCGATCCCTGTCACTGACTGAGATTCAATCCCTGTCACTGACTGAGATTCAACTCCTGTCACTAACTGAGGTTCAATCCCTGTCACTGACTGAGATTCAATCCCTGTCACTGACTGAGGATCAATCCCTGTCACTGACTGAGCGTCAATCCCTGTCACTGACTGAGGATCAATCCCTGTCACTGACTGAGGGTCGATCCCTGTCACTGACTGAGATTCAATCCCTGTCACTGACTGAGATTCAATCCCTGTCACTGACTGAGGCTCAATCCCTGTCACTGGCTGAGAGTCAATCCCTGTCACTGTCTGAGATTCAATCCCTCTCACTTACTGAGATTCTATCCCTGTCACTGACTGAAGCTCAATCCCTGTCACTGAGCGAGGTTCAATCCCTGTCACTGACTGAGATTCAATCCCTGTCATTGACTGAGGTTCAAATCCTGTCACTGACTGAGGTTCAATCCCTGTCACTGACTGTCATTGAATCGCTGTCACAAACTGAGGTTCAATACCTGTCACTGACAGAGATTGAATCTCTGTCACAGACTGAGATTCAATCCCTGTCACTGACTGAGGTTCAATCCCTGTCACTGACTGAGGTTCAATCCCTGTCACTGACTGAGGCTCAATCCCTGTCAATGACTGAGGCACAATCCCTGTCACTGACTGAGGGTCAATCCCTGTCAATGACTGAGAGTCAATCCCTGTCACAGACGGAGGGACAATCCCTGTCACTGACAGAGATTGAATCTCTGTCACAGACTGAGATTCAATCCCTGTCACTGACTGAGGTTCAATCCCTGTCACTGACTGAGGTTCAATCCCTGTGACTGACTGAGGCTCAATCCCTGTCACTGACTGAGGCACAATCCCGGTCACTGACTGAGGGTCAATCCCTGTCAATGACTGAGAGTCAATCCCTGTCACAGACTGAGGGACAATCCCTGTCACTGACTGAGATTCAATCCCTGTCACTGACTGAGATTCATCCCTGTCACAGACTGAGGGCCAATCCGTGTCACTGACTGAGGATCAATCCCTGTCACTGACTGAGGATCAATCCCTGTCACTGACTGAGATTCAATCCCTGTCACTGACTGAGGTTCAACCCCTGTCACTGAGTGAGGGACAGTCCCTGTCATTGACTGAGATTCAATCCCTGTCACTGACTGAGATTCAAACCCTGTCACTGACTGAGATTCAATCCCTGTCACTGACTGAGGATCAAACCCTGTCAGTGACTGAGGGTCAATCCCTGTCACTGTCTGAGGATCAATCCCTGTCACTGACTGAGGGTAAATCTCTGTCACTTACTGAGGATCAATCCCTGTCACTGACTGAGATTCAATCCCTGTCACTGACTTAGATTCAATCCCTGTCACTGACTGAGATTCAGTCCCTGTCACTGAATGCGGTTCAATCCCTGTCAATGACTGAGATTCAATCCCTGTCACTGACAGAGATTCAATCCCTGTCACTGACTGAGCGTCAATCCCTGTCACTGACTGAGATTCAAACCCTGTCACGGACTGAGATTCAATCCCTGTCTCTGACTGAGATTCAATCCCTATCACTGACTGAGGGTCAATCCCTGTCACTGACTGAGGCTCAATCCCAGTCATTGACTGAGGTTCAAGACCTGTAACAGACTGAGATTCAATCCCTGTCACTAACTTAGGTTCAATCCCTGTCACTGACTGAGTTTCAATCCCTGTCACTGACTGAGTGTCAATCTCTCTCTCTGACTGAAGTTCAAACCCTGTCACTGATTGAGATTCAAACCCTGTCACTGACTGAGATTCAATCCCTTTCACTGATTGAGATTCAAATTGCTGTCACTGAATGAGATTCAATCCCTGTCACTGACTAAGATTCAGTTCCTGTCACTGATTGAGATTCAATCCCGGTCTCTGACTGAGATCCAATCCCTTTCACTGACTGAGATTCAAAGCCTGTCACTGATTGAGATTCAATCGCTGTCACTGAATGAGATTCAATCTCTGTCACTGACTGAGATTCAATCCCTGTCACAGACTGAGGATCAATCCCTGTCACTGACTGAGGGTTAATCCCTGTCACTGACTGAGGATCAATGCCTGTCACTGACTGAGGATCAATCCCTGTCACTGACTGAGATTCAATCCCTGTCACTGACTGAGAATCAATCCCTGTCACTGACTGAGGGTCGATCCCTGTCACTGACTGAGATTCAATCCCTGTCACTGACTGAGATTCAACTCCTGTCACTAACTGAGGTTCAATCCCTGTCACTGACTGAGATTCAATCCCTGTCACTGACTGAGGATCAATCCCTGTCACTGACTGAGCGTCAATCCCTGTCACTGACTGAGGATCAATCCCTGTCACTGACTGAGGGTCGATCCCTGTCACTGACTGAGATTCAATCCCTGTCACTGACTGAGATTCAATCCCTGTCACTGACTGAGGCTCAGTCCCTGTCACTGGCTGAGAGTCAATCCCTGTCACTGTCTGAGATTCAATCCCTCTCACTTACTGAGATTCTATCCCTGTCACTGACTGAAGCTCAATCCCTGTCACTGACCGAGGTTCAATCCCTGTCACTGACTGAGATTCAATCCCTGTCATTGACTGAGGTTCAAATCCTGTCACTGACTGAGGTTCAATCCCTGTCACTGACTGTCATTGAATCGCTGTCACAAACTGAGGTTCAATACCTGTCACTGACAGAGATTGAATCTCTGTCACAGACTGAGATTCAATCCCTGTCACTGACTGAGGTTCAATCCCTGTCACTGACTGAGGTTCAATCCCTGTCACTGACTGAGGCTCAATCCCTGTCAATGACTGAGGCACAATCCCTGTCACTGACTGAGGGTCAATCCCTGTCAATGACTGAGAGTCAATCCCTGTCACAGACGGAGGGACAATCCCTGTCACTGACAGAGATTGAATCTCTGTCACAGACTGAGATTCAATCCCTGTCACTGACTGAGGTTCAATCCCTGTCACTGACTGAGGTTCAATCCCTGTGACTGACTGAGGCTCAATCCCTGTCACTGACTGAGGCACAATCCCGGTCACTGACTGAGGGTCAATCCCTGTCAATGACTGAGAGTCAATCCCTGTCACAGACTGAGGGACAATCCCTGTCACTGACTGAGATTCAATCCCTGTCACTGACTGAGATTCATCCCTGTCACAGACTGAGGGCCAATCCGTGTCACTGACTGAGGATCAATCCCTGTCACTGACTGAGAATCAATCCCTGTCACTGACTGAGGGTCGATCCCTGTCACTGACTGAGATTCAATCCCTGTCACTGACTGAGATTCAACTACTGTCAATAACTGAGGTTCAATCCCTGTCACTGACTGAGATTCAATCCCTGTCACTGACTGAGGATCAATCCCTGTCACTGACTGAGCGTCAATCCCTGTCACTGACTGAGGATCAATCCCTGTCACTGACTGAGATTCAATCCCTGTCACTGACTGAGGCTCAATGCCTGTCACTGGCTGAGAGTCAATCACTCTCACTGTGTGAGATTCAATCCCTGTCACTGACAGAGATTTTATCCCTGTCACTGACTGAAGCTCAATCCCTGTCATTGACTGAGGTTCAAATCCTGTCACTGACAGAGGTTCAATCCCTGTCACTGACTGACATTGAATCTCTGTCACAAACTGAGGTTCAATCCCTGTCACTGACAGAGATTGAATCTCTGTCACAGACTGAGATTCAATCCCTGTCACTGACTGAGGTTCAATCCCTTTCACTGACTGAGGTTCAATCCCTGTGACTGACTGAGGCTCAATCCCTGTCAATGACTGAGGCACAATCCCTGTCACTGACTGAGGGTCAATCCCTGTCAATGACTGAGAGTCAATCCCTGTCACTGACAGAGATTGAATCCCTGTCACTGACTGAGATTCAATCCCTGTCACTGACTGAGGCTCAATCCCTGTCACTGGCTGAGAATCAATCCCTGTCACTGACTGAGATTCAATGCCTATCACTGACTGAGGGTCGATCCCTGTCACTGGCTGAGATTCAATCCCTGTCACTGACTGAGATTCAACTCCTGTCACTAACTGAGGTTCAATCCCTGTCACTGACTGAGATTCAATCCCTTTCACTGACTGAGGTTCAATCCCTGTGACTGACTGAGGCGCAATCCCTGTCAATGACTGAGGCACAATCCCTGTCACTGACTGAGGGTCAATCCCTGTCAATGACTGAGAGTCAATCCCTGTCACTGACAGAGATTGAATCCCTGTCACTGACTGAGATTCAATCCCTGTCACTGACTGAGGCTCAATCCCTGTCACTGGCTGAGAGTCAATCCCTGTCACTGTCTGAGATTCAATCCCTCTCACTTACTGAGATTCTATCCCTGTCACTGACTGAAGCTCAATCCCTGTCACTGACCGAGGTTCAATCCCTGTCACTGACTGAGATTCAATCCCTGTCATTGACTGAGGTTCAAATCCTGTCACTGACTGAGGTTCAATCCCTGTCACTGACTGACATTGAATCTCTGTCACAAACTGAGGTTCAATCCCTGTCACTGACAGAGATTGAATCTCTGTCACAGACTGAGATTCAATCCCTGTCACTGTCTGACGTTCAATCCCTGTCACTGACTGAGGTTCAATCCCTGTGACTGACTGAGGGTCAATCCCTGTCACTGACTGAGGCTCAATCCCTCTCACTGACTGAAGCTCAATCCCTGTCACTGACCGAGGTTCAATTCCTGTCACTGACAGAGATTCATTCCCTGTCACTGACTGAGGGTCAATCCCTGTCATGACTGAGGTTCAACCCCTGTCACTGACTGAGATTCAATCCCTGTCACTGACTGAGATTCAATCCCTGTCACTAACTAAGGTTCAATCCCTGTCACTGACTGAGATTCAATCCCTGTCACTGACTGAAGCTCAATCCCTTTCACTGATTGAGATTAAATCCCTGTCACTGGCTGAGGGTCAATCCCTGTCACTGACTGAGATTCAATCCCTGTCACTGACTGAGATTCATCCCTGTCACAGACTGAGGGCCAATCCGTGTCACTGACTGAGGATCAATCCCTGTCACTGACAAAGGCTCAACTCCTGTCACTGACTGAGATTCAATCCCTGTCCCTGACTGAGGATCAAACCCTGTCAGTGACTGAGGGTCAATCCCTGTCACTGTCTGAGGATCAATCCCTGTCACTGACTGAGGGTCAATCTCTGTCACTGACTGAGGATCAATCCCTGTCACTGACTGAGATTCAATCCCTGTCCCTGACTGAGATTCAATCCCTGTCACTGACTGAGATTCAATCCATGTCTCTGACTGAGATTCAATCCCTGTCACCATCTGAGATTCACTTCCTGTCACTGATTGAGATTCAATCCCTGTCACTGATTAAGATTCAATTCCTGTCACTTACTGAGGTTCAGTCCCTGTCACTGACTGAAATTCGATCCCTGTCACTGACTGATATTCAATCCCTGTCACTGACTGAGATTCAATCCATTTCACTGACTGAGTGTCAATCTCTGTCTCTGACTGAAGTTCAAACCCTGTCACTGATTGAGATTCAAACCCTGTCACTGACTGAGATTCAATCCCTTTCACTGATTGAGATTCAAATTGCTGTCACTGAATGAGATTCAATCCCTGTCACTGACTAAGATTCAATTCCTGTCACTGATTGAGATTCAATCCCTGTCTCTGACTGAGATTCAATCCCTTTCACTGACTGAGATTCAAAGCCAGTCACTGATTGAGATTCAATCCCTGTCACTGACTGAGATACAATCCCTGCTACAGATTGAGATTCAATTGCTGTCACTGATTGAGATTCAATCCCTGTCACTGACTGAAGGTCAATCTCTGTCTCTTACTGAAGTTCAAACCCTGTCACTGATTGAGATTCAATCCCTGTCACTGACTGAGATTCAATCCCTGTCACTGATTGATATTCAATTACTGTCACTGATTGAGATTCAAATTGCTGTCACTGAATGAGATTCAATCCCTGTCACTGACTGAGATTCAATCCCTTTCACTGACTGAGATTAAATCCCTTTCACTGACTGAGATTCAAAGCCTGTCACTGATTGAGATTCAATCCCTGACATTAACTGAGTTTCAATCCCTGTCAGTGACTGATTGTCAATCCCTGTCACTGTCTGAGGGTTAATCCCTGTCACTGACTGAGATTCAAACTTGTTACTGATTGAGATTCAATCCCTGTCACTGACTGAGATTCAATCCCTGTCACTGAATGAGATTCAATCCCTGTCACTGACTGAGTATCAATCCCTGTCACTGACTGAGTTTCAATCCCTGTCACTGATTGAGATTCAATCCCTGTCACTGACAGAGGTTCAATCCCTGTCACTGACTGAAGCTCAATCCCTGTCACTGATTGAGATTCAATCCCTGTCACTGACTGAGGTTCAATCCCTGTCACTGACTGAGATTCAATCCCTGTCACTGACTGAGATTCAATCCCTGTCACCATCTGAGATTCAATTCCTGTCACTGACTGAGATTCAATCCCTTTCTCTGACTGAGATTCAATCCCTTTCACTGACTGAGATTCAATCCCTGTCACTGAATGAGATTCAATCCCTGTCACTGACTGAGGATCAATCCCTGTCACTGACTGAGTTTCAATCCCTGTCACTGATTGAGATTCAATCCCTGTCACTGACTGAGGTTCAATCCCTGTCACTGACTGAAGCTCAATCCCTGTCACTGATTGAGATTCAATCCCTGTCACTGACTGAGGTTCAATCCCTGTCACTGAATGAGATTCAATCCCTGTCACTGACTGAGATTCAATCCCTGTCACCATCTGAGATTCAATTCCTGTCACTGACTGAGATTCAATCCCTTTCTCTGACTGAGATTCAATCCCTTTCTCAGACTGAGATTCAATCCCTGTCACCATCTGATATTCAATTCCTGTCACTGATTGAGATTCAATCCTTGACATTAACTGAGTTTCAATCCCTGTCACTGACTGATTGTCAATCCCTGTCACTGTCTGAGGGTTAATCCCTGCAACTGATTGAGATTCAATCCCTGTCACTGACTGAGATTCAATCACTGTCACATGACTGAGGTTCAGTCCCTGTCACTGCCTGAAATTCGATCCCTGTCACTGACTGATATTCAATCCCTGTCACTGACTGAGATTCAATCCATTTCACTGACTGAGATTCAAAGCCTGTCACTGATTGCGATTCAATCCCTGTCACTAACTGAGGTTCAATCCCTGTCACTGACTGAGATTCAATCCCTGTCACTGACTGAGGATCAAACCCTGTCAGTGACTGAGGGTCAATCCCTGTCACTGTCTGAGGATCAATCCCTGTCACTGACTGAGGGTAAATCTCTGTCACTGACTGAGGATCAATCCCTGTCACTGACTGAGATTCAATCCCTGTCACTGACTTAGATTCAATCCCTGTCACTGACTGAGATTCAGTCCCTGTCACAGAATGCGGTTCAATCCCTGTCAATGACTGAGATTCAATCCCTGTCACTGACAGAGATTCAATCCCTGTCACTGACTGAGCGTCAATCCCTGTCAATGACTGAGATTCAAACCCTGTCACGGACTGAGATTCAATCCCTGTCTCTGACTGAGATTCAATCCCTATCACTGACTGAGGGTCAATCCCTGTCACTGACTGAGGCTCAATCCCAGTCATTGACTGAGGTTCAAGACCTGTAACAGACTGAGATTCAATCCCTGTCACTAACTGAGGTTCAATCCCTGTCACTGACTGAGTTTCAATCCCTGTCACTGACTGAGTGTCAATCTCTCTCTCTGACTGAAGTTCAAACCCTGTCACTGATTGAGATTCAAACCCTGTCACTGACTGAGATTCAATCCCTTTCACTGATTGAGATTCAAATTGCTGTCACTGAATGAGATTCAATCCCTGTCACTGACTAAGATTCAGTTCCTGTCACTGATTGAGATTCAATCCCGGTCTCTGACTGAGATCCAATCCCTTTCACTGACTGAGATTCAAAGCCTGTCACTGATTGAGATTCAATCGCTGTCACTGAATGAGATTCAATCTCTGTCACTGACTGAGATTCAATCCCTGTCACAGACTGAGGATCAATCCCTGTCACTGACTGAGGGTTAATCCCTGT
Source organism: Chiloscyllium plagiosum (assembly GCF_037043375.1). Lineage (NCBI taxonomy): Eukaryota > Metazoa > Chordata > Chondrichthyes > Orectolobiformes > Hemiscylliidae > Chiloscyllium > Chiloscyllium plagiosum. Next base: position 53,484,414 of record NW_028270167.1, read on the forward strand.
CACTGACTGAGGATCAATGCCTGTCACTGACTGAGGTTCAATCCCTGTCACTGACTGAGATTCAATCCCTGTCACTGACTGAGAATCAATCCCTGTCACTGACTGAGGGTCGATCCCTGTCACTGACTGAGATTCAATCCCTGTCACTGACTGAGATTCAACTCCTGTCACTAACTGAGGTTCAATCCCTGTCACTGACTGAGATTCAATCCCTGTCACTGACTGAGGATCAATCCCTGTCACTGACTGAGCGTCAATCCCTGTCACTGACTGAGGATCAATCCCTGTCACTGACTGAGTTTCAATCCCTGTCACTGACTGAGATTCAATCCCTGTCACTGACTGAGATTCAATCCCTGTCACTGACTGAGGCTCAATCCCTGTCACTGGCTGAGAGTCAATCCCTGTCACTGTCTGAGATTCAATCCCTCTCACTTACTGAGATTCTATCCCTGTCACTGACTGAGATTCAATCCCTTTCTCTGACTGAGATTCAATCCCTTTCTCAGACTGAGATTCAATCCCTGTCACCATCTGATATTCAATTCCTGTCACTGATTGAGATTCAATTCTTGACATTAACTGAGTTTCAATCCCTGTCACTGACTGATTGTCAATCCCTGTCACTGTCTGAGGGTTAATCCCTGCAACTGATTGAGATTCAATCCCTGTCACTGACTGAGATTCAATCACTGTCACATGACTGAGGTTCAGTCCCTGTCACTGCCTGAAATTCGATCCCTGTCACTGACTGATATTCAATCCCTGTCACTGACTGAGATTCAATCCATTTCACTGACTGAGATTTAAAGCCTGTCACTGATTGCGATTCAATCCCTGTCACTAACTGAGGTTCAATCCCTGTCACTGACTGAGATTCAATCCCTGTCACTGACTGAGGATCAAACCCTGTCAGTGACTGAGGGTCAATCCCTGTCACTGTCTGAGGATCAATCCCTGTCACTGACTGAGGGTAAATCTCTGTCACTGACTGAGGATCAATCCCTGTCACTGACTGAGATTCAATCCCTGTCACTGACTTAGATTCAATCCCTGTCACTGACTGAGATTCAGTCCCTGTCACAGAATGCGGTTCAATCCCTGTCAATGACTGAGATTCAATCCCTGTCACTGACAGAGATTCAATCCCTGACACTGACTGAGCGTCAATCCCTGTCAATGACTGAGATTCAAACCCTGTCACGGACTGAGATTCAATCCCTGTCTCTGACTGAGATTCAATCCCTATCACTGACTGAGGGTCAATCCCTGTCACTGACTGAGGCTCAATCCCAGTCATTGACTGAGGTTCAAGACCTGTAACAGACTGAGATTCAATCCCTGTCACTAACTGAGGTTCAATCCCTGTCACTGACTGAGTTTCAATCCCTGTCACTGACTGAGTGTCAATCTCTCTCTCTGACTGAAGTTCAAACCCTGTCACTGATTGAGATTCAAACCCTGTCACTGACTGAGATTCAATCCCTTTCACTGATTGAGATTCAAATTGCTGTCACTGAATGAGATTCAATCCCTGTCACTGACTAAGATTCAGTTCCTGTCACTGATTGAGATTCAATCCCGGTCTCTGACTGAGATCCAATCCCTTTCACTGACTGAGATTCAAAGCCTGTCACTGATTGAGATTCAATCGCTGTCACTGAATGAGATTCAATCTCTGTCACTGACTGAGATTCAATCCCTGTCACAGACTGAGGATCAATCCCTGTCACTGACTGAGGGTTAATCCCTGTCACTGACTGAGGATCAATGCCTGTCACTGACTGAGGTTCAATCCCTGTCACTGACTGAGATTCAATCCCTGTCACTGACTGAGAATCAATCCCTGTCACTGACTGAGGGTCGATCCCTGTCACTGACTGAGATTCAATCCCTGTCACTGACTGAGATTCAACTCCTGTCACTAACTGAGGTTCAATCCCTGTCACTGACTGAGATTCAATCCCTGTCACTGACTGAGGATCAATCCCTGTCACTGACTGAGCGTCAATCCCTGTCACTGACTGAGGATCAATCCCTGTCACTGACTGAGGCTCAATCCCTGTCAATGACTGAGGCACAATCCCTGTCACTGACTGAGGGTCAATCCCTGTCAATGACTGAGAGTCAATCCCTGTCACTGACAGAGATTGAATCCCTGTCACTGACTGAGTTTCAATCCCTGTCACTGACTGAGATTCAATCCCTGTCACTGACTGAGATTCAATCCCTGTCACTGACTGAGGCTCAATCCCTGTCACTGGCTGAGAGTCAATCCCTGTCACTGTCTGAGATTCAATCCCTCTCACTTACTGAGATTCTATCCCTGTCACTGACTGAAGCTCAATCCCTATCACTGACCGAGGTTCAATCCCTGTCACTGACTGAGATTCAATCCCTGTCATTGACTGAGGTTCAAATCCTGTCACTGACTGAGGTTCAATCCCTGTCACTGACTGTCATTGAATTGCTGTCACAAACTGAGGTTCAATCCCTGTCACTGACAGAGATTGAATCTCTGTCACTGACTGAGATTCAATCCCTGTCACTGACTGAGGTTCAATCCCTGTCACTGACTGAGGTTCAATCCCTGTCACTGACTGAGGCTCAATCCCTGTCAATGACTGAGGCACAATCCCTGTCACTGACTGAGGGTCAATCCCTGTCAATGACTGAGAGTCAATCCCTGTCACAGACTGAGGGACAATCCCTGTCACTGACAGAGATTGAATCTCTGTCACAGACTGAGATTCAATCCCTGTCACTGACTGAGGTTCAATCCCTGTCACTGACTGAGGTTCAATCCCTGTGACTGACTGAGGCTCAATCCCTGTCACTGACTGAGGGCCAATCCGTGTCACTGACTGAGGATCAATCCCTGTCACTGACTGAGAATCAATCCCTGTCACTGACTGAGGGTCGATCCCTGTCACTGACTGAGATTCAATCCCTGTCACTGACTGAGATTCAACTCCTGTCACTAACTGAGGTTCAATCCCTGTCACTGACTGAGATTCAATCCCTGTCACTGACTGAGGATCAATCCCTGTCACTGACTGAGCGTCAATCCCTGTCACTGACTGAGGATCAATCCCTGTCACTGACTGAGATTCAATCCCTGTCACTGACTGAGGCTCAATCCCTGTCACTGGCTGAGAGTCAATCACTCTCACTGTGTGAGATTCAATCCCTCTCACTTACTGAGATTTTATCCCTGTCACTGACTGAAGCTCAATCCCTGTCATTGACTGAGGTTCAAATCCTGTCACTGACAGAGGTTCAATCCCTGTCACTGACTGACATTGAATTTCTGTCACAAACTGAGGTTCAATCCCTGTCACTGACAGAGATTGAATCTCTGTCACAGACTGAGATTCAATCCCTGTCACTGACTGAGGTTCAATCCCTTTCACTGACTGAGGTTCAATCCCTGTGACTGACTGAGGCTCAATCCCTGTCAATGACTGAGGCACAATCCCTGTCACTGACTGAGGGTCAATCCCTGTCAATGACTGAGAGTCAATCCCTGTCACTGACAGAGATTGAATCCCTGTCACTGACTGAGTTTCAATCCCTGTCACTGACTGAGATTCAATCCCTGTCACTGACTGAGATTCAATCCCTGTCACTGACTGAGGCTCAATCTCTGTCACTGGCTGAGAGTCAATCCCTGTCACTGTCTGAGATTCAATCCCTCTCACTTACTGAGATTCTATCCCTGTCACTGACTGAAGCTCAATCCCTGTCACTGACCGAGGTTCAATCCCTGTCACTGACTGAGATTCAATCCCTGTCATTGACTGAGGTTCAAATCCTGTCACTGACTGAGGTTCAATCCCTGTCACTGACTGTCATTGAATTGCTGTCACAAACTGAGGTTCAATCCCTGTCACTGACAGAGATTGAATCTCTGTCACTGACTGAGATTCAATCCCTGTCACTGACTGAGGTTCAATCCCTGTCACTGACTGAGGTTCAATCCCTGTCACTGACTGAGGCTCAATCCCTGTCAATGACTGAGGCACAATCCCTGTCACTGACTGAGGGTCAATCCCTGTCAATGACTGAGAGTCAATCCCTGTCACAGACTGAGGGACAATCCCTGTCACTGACAGAGATTGAATCTCTGTCACAGACTGAGATTCAATCCCTGTCACTGACTGAGGTTCAATCCCTGTCACTGACTGAGGTTCAATCCCTGTGACTGACTGAGGCTCAATCCCTGTCACTGACTGAGGCACAATCCCGGTCACTGACTGAGGGTCAATCCCTGTCAATGACTGAGAGTCAATCCCTGTCACAGACTGAGGGACAATCCCTGTCACTGACTGAGATTCAATCCCTGTCACTGACTGAGATTCATCCCTGTGACAGACTGAGGGCCAATCCGTGTCACTGACTGAGGATCAATCCCTGTCACTGACTGAGAATCAATCCCTGTCACTGACTGAGGGTCGATCCCTGTCACTGACTGAGATTCAATCCCTGTCACTGACTGAGATTCAACTCCTGTCACTAACTGAGGTTCAATCCCTGTCACTGACTGAGATTCAATCCCTGTCACTGACTGAGGATCAATCCCTGTCACTGACTGAGCGTCAATCCCTGTCACTGACTGAGGATCAATCCCTGTCACTGACTGAGATTCAATCCCTGTCACTGACTGAGGCTCAATCCCTGTCACTGGCTGAGAGTCAATCACTCTCACTGTGTGAGATTCAATCCCTCTCACTTACTGAGATTTTATCCCTGTCACTGACTGAAGCTCAATCCCTGTCATTGACTGAGGTTCAAATCCTGTCACTGACAGAGGTTCAATCCCTGTCACTGACTGACATTGAATTTCTGTCACAAACTGAGGTTCAATCCCTGTCACTGACAGAGATTGAATCTCTGTCACAGACTGAGATTCAATCCCTGTCACTGACTGAGGTTCAATCCCTTTCACTGACTGAGGTTCAATCCCTGTGACTGACTGAGGCTCAATCCCTGTCAATGACTGAGGCACAATCCCTGTCACTGACTGAGGGTCAATCCCTGTCAATGACTGAGAGTCAATCCCTGTCACTGACAGAGATTGAATCCCTGTCACTGACTGAGATTCAATCCCTGTCACTGACTGAGGCTCAATCCCTGTCACTGGCTGAGAATCAATCCCTGTCACTGACTGAGATTCAATGCCTATCACTGACTGAGGGTCGATCCCTGTCACTGACTGAGATTCAATTCCTGTCACTGACTGAGATTCAACTCCTGTCACTAACTGAGGTTCAATCCCTGTCACTGACTGAGATTCAATCCCTGTCACTGACTGAGGATCAATCCCTGTCACTGACTGAGCGTCAATCCCTGTCACTGACTGAGGATCAATCCCTGTCACTGACTGAGGGTCGATCCCTGTCACTGACTGAGATTCAATCCCTGTCACTGACTGAGATTCAATCCCTGTCACTGACTGAGGCTCAATCCCTGTCACTGGCTGAGAGTCAATCCCTGTCACTGTCTGAGATTCAATCCCTCTCACTTACTGAGATTCTATCCCTGTCACTGACTGAAGCTCAATCCCTGTCACTGACCGAGGTTCAATCCCTGTCACTGACTGAGATTCAATCCCTGTCATTGACTGAGGTTCAAATCCTGTCACTGACTGAGGTTCAATCCCTGTCACTGACTGACATTGAATCTCTGTCACAAACTGAGGTTCAATCCCTGTCACTGACAGAGATTGAATCTCTGTCACAGACTGAGATTCAATCCCTGTCACTGACTGACGTTCAATCCCTGTCACTGACTGAGGTTCAATCCCTGTGACTGACTGAGATTCAATCCCTGTCACTGACTGAGGCTCAATCCCTCTCACTGACTGAAGCTCAATCCCTGTCACTGACCGAGGTTCAATTCCAGTCACTGACTGAGATTCATTCCCTGTCACTGACTGAGGGTCAATCCCTGTCATGACTGAGGTTCAACCCCTGTCACTGACTGAGATTCAATCCCTGTCACTGACTGAGATTCAATCCCTGTCACTAACTAAGGTTCAATCCCTGTCACTGACTGAGATTCAATCCCTGTCACTGACTGAAGCTCAATCCCTGTCACTGATTGAGATTAAATCCCTGTCACTGGCTGAGGGTCAATCCCTGTCACTGACCGAGATTCAGTCCCTGTCACTGACTGAGATTCATCCCTGTCACAGACTGAGGGCCAATCCGTGTCACTGACTGAGGATCAATCCCTGTCACTGACAAAGGCTCAACTCCTGTCACTGACTGAGATTCAATCCTTGTCACTGACTGAGGTTCAACCCCTGTCACTGATTGAGGTACAATCCCTGTCATTGACTGAGATTCAATCCCTGTCACTGACTGAGGCTCAATCCCTGTCACTGACTGAGATTCAATCCCTGTCACTGTCTGAGATTCAATCCCTGTCACTGACTGAGGATCAAACCCTGTCAGTGACTGAGGGTCAATCCCTGTCACTGTCTGAGGATCAATCCCTGTCACTGATTGAGGGTCAATCTCTGTCACTGACTGAGGATCAATCCCTGTCACTGACAGGGATTCAATCCCTGTCACTGACTGAGATTCAATCACTGTCACTGACTGAGATTCAATCCCTGTCTCTGACTGAGATTCAATCCCTTTCACTGACTGAGATTCAATCCCTGTCACTGACTGTGATTCAATCCCTGTCACCATCTGAGATTCACTTCCTGTCACTGATTGAGATTCAATCCCAGTCACTGATTGAGATTCAATTCCTGTCACTTACTGAGGTTCAGTCCCTGTCACTGACTGAAATTCGATCCCTGTCACTGACTGATATTCAATCCCTGTCACTGACTGAGATTCAATCCATTTCACTGACTGAGTGTCAATCTCTGTCTCTGACTGAAGTTCAAACCCTGTCACTGATTGAGATTCAAACCCTGTCACTGACTGAGATTCAATCCCTTTCACTGATTGAGATTCAAATTGCTGTCACTGAATGAGATTCAATCCCTGTCACTGACTAAGATTCAATTCCTGTCACTGATTGAGATTCAATCCCTGTCTCTGACTGAGATTCAATCCCTTTCACTGACTGAGATTCAAAGCCAGTCACTGATTGAGATTCAATCCCTGTCACTGACTGAGATACAATCCCTGTCACTGCTTGTGATTCAATTGCTGTCACTGATTGAGATTCAATCCCTGTCGCTGACTGAGGGTCAATCTCTGTCTCTTACTGAAGTTCAAACCCTGTCACTGATTGAGATTCAATCCCTGTCACTGACTGAGATTCAATCCCTGTCACTGATTGATATTCAATTACTGTCACTGATTGAGATTCAAATTGCTGTCACTGAATGAGATTCAATCCCTGTCACTGACTGAGATTCAATCCCTTTCACTGACTGAGATTAAATCCCTTTCACTGACTGAGATTCAAAGCCTGTCACTGATTGAGATTCAATCCCTGACATTAACTGAGTTTCAATCCCTGTCAGTGACTGATTGTCAATCCCTGTCACTGTCTGAGGGTTAATCCCTGTCACTGACTGAGATTCAAACTTGTTACTGATTGAGATTCAATCCCTGTCACTGACTGAGATTCAATCCCTGTCACTGAATGAGATTCAATCCCTGTCACTGACTGAGGATCAATCCCTGTCACTGACTGAGTTTCAATCCCTGTCACTGATTGAGATTCAATCCCTGTCACTGACTGAGGTTCAATCCCTGTCACTGACTGAAGCTCAATCCCTGTCACTGATTGAGATTCAATCCCTGTCACTGACTGAGGTTCAATCCCTGTCACTGACTGAGATTCAATCCCTGTCACTGACTGAGATTCAGTCCCTTTCTCTGACTGAGATTCAATCCCTTTCACTGACTGAGATTCAATCCCTGTCACTGAATGAGATTCAATCCCTGTCACTGACTGAGGATCAATCCCTGTCACTGACTGATTTTCAATCCCTGTCACTGATTGAGATTCAATCCCTGTCACTGACTGAGGTTCAATCCCTGTCACTGACTGAAGCTCAATCCCTGTCACTGATTGAGATTCAATCGCTGTCACTGACTGAGGTTCAATCCCTGTCACTGACTGAGATTCAATCCCTGTCACTGACTGAGATTCAATCCCTGTCACCATCTGAGATTCAATTCCTGTCACTGACTGAGATTCAATCCCTTTCTCTGACTGAGATTCAATCCCTTTCACTGACTGAGATTCAATCCCTGTCACCATCTGAGATTCAATTCCTGTCACTGATTGAGATTCAATCCTTGACATTAACTGAGTTTCAATCCCTGTCACTGACTGATTGTCAATCCCTGTCACTGTCTGAGGGTTAATCCCTGTCACTGACTGAGATTCAAACCCTGTTACTGATTGAGATTCAATCCCTGTCACTGACTGAGATTCAATCACTGTCACTGACTGAGGTTCAGTCCCTGTCACTGCCTGAAATTCGATCCCTGTCACTGACTGATATTCAATCCCTGTCACTGACTGAGATTCAATCCATTTCACTGACTGAGATTCAAAGCCTGTCACTGATTGCGATTCAATCCCTGTCACTAACTGAGGTTCAATCCCTGTCACTGACTGAGTTTCAATCCCTGTCACTGACTGAGTGTCAATCTCTCTCTCTGACTGAAGTTCAAACCCTGTCACTGATTGAGATTCAAACCCTATCACTGACTGTGATTCAATCCCTTTCACTGATTGAGATTCAAATTGCTGTCACTGAATGAGATTCAATCCCTGTCACTGACTAAGATTCAGTTCCTGTCACTGATTGAGATTCAATCCCGGTCTCTGACTGAGATCCAATCCCTTTCACTGACTGAGATTCAAAGCCTGTCACTGATTGAGATTCAATCGCTGTCACTGAATGAGATTCACTCTCTGTCACTGACTGAGATTCAATCCCTGTCACTGACTGATTGTCAATCCCTGCCACTGTCTGAGGGTTAATCCCTGTCACTGACTGAGATTCAAACCCTGTCACTGATTGAGATTCAATCCCTGTCACTGACTGAGATTCAATCCCTGTCACTGACTGAGATTCAATCCCTGTCTCTGACTGAGATTCAATCCCTTTCACTGACTGAGATTCAATCCCTGTCACTGACTGTGATTCAATCCCTGTCACCATTTGAGATTCACTTCCTGTCACTGATTGAGATTCAATCCCTGTCACTGATTAAGATTCAATTCCTGTCACTGACTGAGGTTCAGTCCCTGTCACTGACTGAAATTCGATCCCTGTCACTGACTGATATTCAATCTCTGTCACTGACTGAGATTCAATCCATTTCACTGACTGAGATTCAAAGCCTGTCACTGATTGAGATTCAATCCCTGACACTGGCTGAGATTCAATCTCTGTCACTGACTGAGATTCAATCCATTTCACTGACTCAGATTCAAAGCCTGTCACTGATTGAGATTCAATCCCTGTCACTGAATGAGATTCAATCTCTGTCACTGACTGAGATTCAAACCCTGTCACTGATTGAGATTCAATCCCTGTCACTGACTGCGATTCAATCACTGTCTCTGACTGAGGTTCAGTCCCTGTCTCTGACTGAGATTCAATCCCTTTCACTGACTGAGATTCAAACCCTGTCACTGATTGAGATTCAATCCCTGTCACTGATTAAGATTCAATTCCTGTCACTGACTGAGGTTCAGTCCCTGTCAATGACTGAGATTCAATCCCTTTCACTGACTGAGATTCAAACCCTGTCACTGATTGAGTTTCAATCCCTGTCACTGATTAAGATTCAATTCCTGTCACTGACTGAGGTTCAGTCCCTGTCACTGACTGAGATTCAATCCCTTTCACTGACTGAGATTCAAAGCCTGTCATTGATTGAGATTCAATCCCTGTCACTGACTGAGGTTCAATCCCTGTCACTGACTGAGGTTTAAACCCTGTCACTGACTGAGTTTCAATCCCTGTCACCATCTGAGATTCAATTCCTGTCACTGATTGAGATACAATCCCTGTCACTGATTAAGATTCAATTCCTGTCACTGACTGAGGTTCAATCCCTGTCACTGACTGATTGTCAATCCCTGTCACCATCTGAGATTTAATCCCTGTCACTGACTGAGATTCAATCCCTGTCACTGACTGAGATTCAATACCTGTCACTGACTAAATCTCTATCCCAGTCACGTTTTGAGATTCAATCCCAGTCACTGACTGAGAATCAATTCCTCTCGCTGATTGAGATTCAATTCCTGTCTCTGATTGAGTTTCAATTCCTGTCATTGACTGATGTTCAATACCTGTCACTAACTGAGATTCAATCCCTGTCACTGATTGAGATCCAATCGCTTTCACTGACTGAGATTCGATCCCTGACAATGACTGAGGTTCAATCCCTGTCACTGATTGAGATTCAATTCCTGGCACTGACTATGATTCAATCCCTGTCACTGACTGAGATTCAATTGCTGTCACTGATTGAGATTCAATCCCTGTCACTGACTGAGAATCAATCCCTGTCACTGACTGAGGTACAATCCCTGTCACTGACTGAGATTCAATTGCTGTCACTGATTGAGATTCAATCCCTGTCACTGACTGAGTGTCGATCTCTGTCTCTTACTGAAGTTCAAACCCTGTCACTGATTGAGATTCAATCCCTGTCACTGACTGTGATTCAATCCCTGTCACTGATTGATATTCAATTACTGTCACTGATTGAGATTCAAATTGCTGTCACTGAATGAGATTCAATCCCTGTCACTGACTGAGATTCAATCCCTTTCACTGACTGAGATTAAATCCCTTTCACTGACTGAGATTCAAAGCCTGTCACTGATTGAGATTCAATCCCTGACATTAACTGAGTTTCAATCCCTGTCAGTGACTGATTGTCAATCCCTGTCACTGTCTGAGGGTTAATCCCTGTCACTGACTGAGATTCAAACTTGTTACTGATTGAGATTCAATCCCTGTCACTGACTGAGATTCAATCACTGTCACTGACTGCGATTCAATCCCTGTCTCTGACTGAGATTGAATCCCTTTCACTGACTGAAGCTCAATCCCTGTCACTGATTGAGATTCAATCCCTGTCACTGACTGAGGCTCAATCCCTGTCACTGAATGAGATTCAATCCCTGTCACTGACTGAGGATCAATCCCTGTCACTGACTGAGTTTCAATCCCTGTCACTGATTGAGATTCAATCCCTGTCACTGACTGAGGTTCAATCCCTGTCACTGACTGAAGCTCAATCCCTGTCACTGATTGAGATTCAATCCCTGTCACAGACTGAGGTTCAATCCCTGTCACTGACTGAGATTCAATCCCTGTCACTGACTGAGTTTCAATCCCTGTCACCATCTGAGATTCAATTCCTGTCACTGACTGAGATTCAATCCCTTTCTCTGACTGAGATTCAATCCCTTTCACTGACTGAGATTCAATCCCTGTCACCATCTGAGATTCAATTCCTGTCACTGATTGAGATTCAATCCTTGACATTAACTGAGTTTCAATCCCTGTCACTGACTGATTGTCAATCCCTGTCACTGTCTGAGGGTTAATCCCTGTCACTGACTGAGATTCAAACCCTGTTACTGATTGAGATTCAATCCCTGTCACTGACTGAGATTCAATCACTGTCACTGACTGAGGTTCAGTCCCTGTCACTGCCTGAAATTCGATCCCTGTCACTGACTGATATTCAATCCCTGTCACTGACTGAGATTCAATCCATTTCACTGACTGAGATTCAAAGCCTGTCACTGATTGCGATTCAATCCCTGTCACTAACTGAGGTTCAATCCCTGTCACTGACTGAGATTCAATCCCTGTCACTGACTGAGTGTCAATCTCTCTCTCTGACTGAAGTTCAAACCCTGTCACTGATTGAGATTCAAACCCTGTCACTGACTGAGATTCAATCCCTTTCATTGATTGAGATTCAAATTGCTGTCACTGAATGAGATTCAATCCCTTTCTCTGAGTGAGATTCAGTTCCTGTCACTGATTGAGATTCAATCCCGGTCTCTGACTGAGATCCAATCCATTTCACTGACTGAGATTCAAAGCCTGTCACTGATTGAGATTCAATCGCTGTCACTGAATGAGATTCAATCTCTGTCACTGACTGAGATTCAATCCCTGTCACTGACTGATTGTCAATCCCTGTCACTGTCTGAGGGTTAATCCCTGTCACTGACTGAGATTCAAACCCTGTCACTGATTGAGATTCAATCCCTGTCACTGACTGAGATTCAATCACTGTCACTGACTGAGATTCAATCCCTGTCTCTGACTGAGATTCAATCCCTTTCACTGACTGAGATTCAATCCCTGTCACTGACTGTGATTCAATCCCTGTCACCATTTGAGATTCACTTCCTGTCACTGATTGAGATTCAATCCCTGTCACTGATTAAGATTCAATTCCTGTCACTGACTGAGGTTCAGTCCCTGTCACTGACTGAAATTCGATCCCTGTCACTGGCTGAGATTCAAAGCCTGTCACTGATTGAGATTCAATCCCTGTCACTGGCTGAGATTCAATCTCTGTCACTGACTGAGATTCAATCCCTTTCACTGACTGAGATTCAAAGCCTGTCACGAATTGAGTTTCAATCGCTGTCACTGAATGAGATTCAATCTCTGTCACTGACTGAGATTCAATCCCTGTCACTGACTGATTGTCAATCCCTGTCACTGTCTGAGGGTTAATCCCTGTCACTGACTGAGATTCAAACCCTGTCACTGATTGAGATTCAATCCCTGTCACTGACTGCGATTCAATCACTGTCACTGACTGAAGTTCAGTCCCAGTCTCTGACTGAGATTCAATCCCTTTCACTGACTGAGATTCAAACCCTGTCACTGATTGAGATTCAATCCCTGTCACTGATTAAGATTCAATTCCTGTCACTGACTATGATTCAATCCCTGTCACCATCTGAGATTCAATTCCTGTCACTGATTGAGATATAATCTCTGTCACTGAATAAGATTCAATTCCTGTCACTGACTGAGGTTCAGTCCCTGTCAATGACTGAGATTCAATCCCTTTCACTGACTGAGATTCAAACCCTGTCACTGATTGAGATTCAATCCCTGTCACTGATTAAGATTCAATTCCTGTCACTGACTGAGGTTCAGTCCCTGTCACTGACTGAGATTCAATCCCTTTCACTGACTGAGATTCAAAGCCTGTCATTGATTGAGATTCAATCCCTGTCACTGACTGAGGTTCAATCCCTGTCACTGACTGAGGTTTAATCCCTGTCACTGACTGATTGTCAATCCCTGTCACCATCTGAGATTTAATCCCTGTCACTGACTGAGATTCAATCCCTGTCACTGACTGAGATTCAATCCCTCTCATTGACTGAGTTTCAATCCCTGTCACTGACTGAGATTCAATACCTGTCACTGACTAAATCTCTATCCCAGTCACGTTTTGAGATTCAATCCCAGTCACTGACTGAGAATCAATTCCTCTCGCTGATTGAGATTCAATTCCTGTCTCTGATTGAGTTTCAATTCCTGTCATTGACTGATGTTCAATCCCTGTCACTAACTGAGATTCAATCCCTGTCACTGATTGAGATCCAATCGCTTTCACTGACTGAGATTCGATCCCTGTCAATGACTGAGGTTCAATCCCTGTCACTGATTGAGATTCAATTCCTGGCACTGACTATGATTCAATCCCTGTCACTGACTGAGATTCAATTGCTGTCACTGATTGAGATTCAATCCCTGTCACTGACTGAGATTCAATCCCTGTCACTGACTGAGATTCAATTGCTGTCACTGACTGAGGTTCAATCCCTGTCACTGACTGAGATTCAATCCCTGTCACTGACTGAGTGTTAATCTCTGTCTCTGACTGAAGTTCAAACCCTGTCACTGACTGATTGTCAATCCCTGTCAGTGACTGAGGGTAAATCCCTTTCACTGACTGAGATTCAATCCCTGTCACTGATTGTGATTCAATCCCTGTCAAAGACTAAGATTCAATCCCTGTCTCTGACTGAGATTGAATCCCTTTCACAAACTGAGATTCAAAGCCTGTCACTGAATGAGATTCAATCCCTGTCACTGACTGAGATTCAATCCCTGTCTCTGACTGAGATTCAATCCCTTTGACTGACTGAGCTTCATTCCCTGTCACTGATTGAGATTCAATCCCTGTCACTAACTGAGGTTCAATCCCTGCCACTGAATGAGATTCAATCCCTGTCACTGACTGATTGTCAATCCCTGTCTCTGACTGAGGGTAAATCCCTGTCACTGACTGAGATTCAATCCCTGTCACTGATTGAGATTCAATCCCTGTCACTGACTAAGATTCAATCCCTGTCTCTGACTGAGATTGAATCCCTTTCACTGACTGAGATCCAAAGCCTGTCACTGATTGAGATTCAATCCCTGTCACTGACTGAGGTTCAATCCCTGTCACTGACTGAGATTCAATCCCTGTCACTGACTGATTGTCAATCCCTGTCACTGAATGAGGGTTAAACCCTGTCACTGACTGTGATTCAATCCCTGTCAACATCTGAGTTTCAATTCCTGTCACTGATTGAGATACAATCTCTGTCATTGATTAAGATTCAATTCCTGTCACTGACTGAGGTTCAGTCCCGGTCAATGACTGAGATTCGATCCCTGTCACTGACTGATATTCAATCCCTGTCACTGATTGAGATTCAATCCCTGTCACTGACTAAGATTCAATCCCTGTCTCTGACTGAGATTGAATCCCTTTCACTGACTGAGATCCAAAGCCTGTCACTGATTGAGATTCAATCCCTGTCACTGACTGTGATTCAATCCCTGTCAACATCTGAGTTTCAATTCCTGTCACTGATTGAGATACAATCTCTGTCATTGATTAAGATTCAATTCCTGTCACTGACTGAGGTTCAGTCCCGGTCAATGACTGAGATTCGATCCCTGTCACTGACTGATATTCAATCCCTGTCACTGACTGAGATTCAATCCCTTTCACTGACTGAGATTCAAAGCCTGTCACTGATTGAGATTCAATTCCTCTCACTGAATGAGGTTCAATCCCGATCATTGACTGAGATTCAATCACTGTCACTGACTGATTGTCAATCCCTGTCACTGACTGAGGGTTAATCCCTGTCACTGACTGAGATTCAATCCCGGTCACTGACTGAGATTCAATCCCTGTCACTGATTGAGATCCAATCCCTGTCACTGACTGAGATTCAATTACTGTCACTAACTGAGGTACAATCCCTGTCACTGACTAAGATTCGATCCCTGTCACTGACTGAGAATCAATCCCTGTCACTGACTGACATTCAATCCCTGTCACTGACTGAGAATCAATCCCTGTCAATGACTGAGGTTCAATCCCTGTCACTGATTGAGATTCAATCCCTGTCACTGACTGAGATTCAATCCCTGTCACTGACTGAGATTCAATTGCTGTCACTGATTGAGATTCAATCCCTGTCACTGACTGAGGTTCAATCCCTGTCACTGACTGAGATTCAATCCCTGTCACTGACTGAGGTTCAATCCCTGTCACTGACTGAGAGTTAATCCCTGTCACTGACTGAGATTCAATCCCTGTCACGATCTGAGATTCAATTCCTGTCACTGATTGAGATTCAATCCCTGTGTCTGATTAAGATTCAATTCCTGTCACTGACTGAGGTTCAGTCCCTGTCACTGACTGAAATTCGATCCCTGTCACTGATTGATATTGAATCCCTGTCACTGACTGAGATTCAATCCCTTTCACTGACTGGGATTCAATCCCTGTCACTAACTGAGATTCAATCTCTGTCACTGACTGAGATTCAATTCCTATCACTGACTGAGATTCAATCCCTGTCACTGACTGAGATTCAAAGCCTCTCACTGACTGAGGTTCAATCCCTATCATTGTCTGAGATTCAATCGCTCCACTGACTGATTGTCAATCCCTGTCACTGAGTGATGTTCAATCCCTGTCACTAACTGAGATTCAATTCCTGTCACTGATTGAGATCCAATCCCTGTCACTGTCTAAGATTCAATTCCTGTCACTGACTGAGGTTCAATCCCTGTCACTAACTGAGGTACAATCCCTGTCACTGACTGAGATTCGATCCCTGTCACTGACTGAGAATCAATCCCTGTCACTAACTGAGTTTCAATCTCAGTCTCTGACTGAAGTTCAAACCCTGTCTCTGATTGAGATTCAATCCCTGTCACTGACTGAGATTCTATTCCTGTCACTGATTTAGATCCAAATTGCTGTCACTGAATGAGATTCAATCCCTGTCACTGACTAAGATTCAATTCCTGTCACTGACTGAGATTCAATCCCTGTCTCTGACTGAGATTCAATCCCTGTCACTGACTGAGATTCAAAGCCTGTCACTGATTGAGATTCCATCCCTGTCACTAACTGAGGTTCAATCCCTGTCACTGATTTATTGTCAATCCCTGTCACTGACTGAGTGTTAATCCCTGTCACTGACTGTGTTTCAATCCCTGTCACCATCTGAGATTCAATTCCTGTCACTGATTGAGATTCAATCCCTGTCACTGATTCAGATTCAATTCCTGTCACTGACTGAGGTTCAGTCCCTGTCACTGACTGAGATTCAATCCCTGTCACTGACTGAGGTTCAATCCCTATCACTGACTAAGATTCAATCCCTGTCTCTGACTGAGATTCAATCCCTTTGACTGACTGAGCTTCATTCCCTGTCACTGATTGAGATTCAATCCCTGTCACTAACTGAGGTTCAATCCCTGCCACTGAATGAGATTCAATCCCTGTCACTGACTGATTGTCAATCCCTGTCTCTGACTGAGGGTAAATCCCTGTCACTGACTGAGATTCAATCCCTGTCACTGATTGAGATTCAATCCCTGTCACTGACTAAGATTCAATCCCTGTCTCTGACTGAGATTGAATCCCTTTCACTGACTGAGATCCAAAGCCTGTCACTGATTGAGATTCAATCCCTGTCACTGACTGAGGTTCAATCCCTGTCACTGACTGAGATTCAATCCCTGTCACTGACTGATTGTCAATCCCTGTCACTGAATGAGGGTTAAACCCTGTCACTGACTGAGTTTCAATTCCTGTCACTGACTGTGATTCAATCCCTGTCAACATCTGAGTTTCAATTCCTGTCACTGATTGAGATACAATCTCTGTCATTGATTAAGATTCAATTCCTGTCACTGATTGAGATTCAATCCCTGTCACTAACTGAGGTTCAATCCCTGCCACTGAATGAGATTCAATCCCTGTCACTGACTGATTGTCAATCCCTGTCTCTGACTGAGGGTAAATCCCTGTCACTGACTGAGATTCAATCCCTGTCACTGATTGAGATTCAATCCCTGTCACTGACTAAGATTCAATCCCTGTCTCTGACTGAGATTGAATCCCTTTCACTGACTGAGATCCAAAGCCTGTCACTGACTGAGATTCAATCCCTGTCACTGACTGAGGTTCAATCCCTGTCACTGACTGAGATTCAATCCCTGTCACTGACTGATTGTCAATCCCTGTCACTGAATGAGGGTTAAACCCTGTCACTGACTGAGTTTCAATTCCTGTCACTGACTGTGATTCAATCCCTGTGAACATCTGAGTTTCAATTCCTGTCACTGACTGTGATTCAATCCCTGTCAACATCTGAGTTTCAATTCCTGTCACTGATTGAGATACAATCTCTGTCATTGATTAAGATTCAATTCCTGTCACTGACTGAGGTTCAGTCCCGGTCAATGACTGAGATTCGATCCCTGTCACTGACTGATATTCAATCCCTGTCACTGACTGATATTCAATCCCTGTCACTGACTGAGATTCAATCCATGTCACTGACTGAGATTCAATTGCTGTCACTGATTGAGATTCAATCCCTGTCACTGACTGAGGTTCAATCCCTGTCACTGACTGAGATTCATTCCTGTCACTGACTGATTGTCAATCCCTGTCACTGACTGAGAGTTAATCCCTGTCACTGACTGAGATTCAATCCCTGTCACGATCTGAGATTCAATTCCTGTCACTGATTGAGATTCAATACCTGTGTCTGATTAAGATTCAATTCCTGTCACTGACTGAGGTTCAGTCCCTGTCACTGACTGAAATTCGATCCCTGTCACTGATTGATATTGAATCCCTGTCACTGACTGAGATTCAATCCCTTTCACTGACTGGGATTCAATCCCTGTCACTAACTGAGATTCAATCTCTGTCACTGACTGAGATTCAATTCCTATCACTGACTGAGATTCAATCCCTGTCACTGACTGAGATTCAAAGCCTCTCACTGACTGAGGTTCAATCCCTATCATTGTCTGAGATTCAATCGCTCCACTGACTGATTGTCAATCCCTGTCACTGAGTGATGTTCAATCCCTGTCACTAACTGAGATTCAATTCCTGTCACTGATTGAGATCCAATCCCTGTCACTGTCTAAGATTCAATTCCTGTCACTGACTGAGGTTCAATCCCTGTCACTAACTGAGGTACAATCCCTGTCACTGACTGAGATTCGATCCCTGTCACTGACTGAGAATCAATCCCTGTCACTAACTGAGTTTCAATCTCTGTCTCTGACTGAAGTTCAAACCCTGTCTCTGATTGAGATTCAATCCCTGTCACTGACTGAGATTCTATTCCTGTCACTGATTTAGATCCAAATTGCTGTCACTGAATGAGATTCAATCCCTGTCACTGACTAAGATTCAATTACTGTCACTGACTGAGATTCAATCCCTGTCTCTGACTGAGATTCAATCCCTGTCACTGACTGAGATTCAAAGCCTGTCACTGATTGAGATTCCATCCCTGTCACTAACTGAGGTTCAATCCCTGTCACTGACTTATTGTCAATCCCTGTCACTGACTGAGTGTTAATCCCTGTCACTGACTGTGTTTCAATCCCTGTCACCATCTGAGATTCAATTCCTGTCACTGATTGAGATTCAATCCCTGTCACTGATTCAGATTCAATTCCTGTCACTGACTGAGGTTCAGTCACTGTCACTGACTGAGATTCGATCCCTGTCACTGACTGATATTCAATCCCTTTCACTGACTGAGATTCAAAGCCTGTCACTGATTGAGATTCAATTCCTGGGCGGCACGGTGGCTCAGTGGTTAGCACTGCTGCCTCACAGCGCCAGAGACCCGGGTTCAATTCCCGACTCAGGCGACTGACTGTGTGGAGTTTGCACGTTCTCCCCGTGTCTGCGTGGGTTTCCTCCGGGTGCTCCGGTTTTCTCCCACAATCCAAAAATGTGCGGGTCAGGTGAATTGGCCATGCTAAATTGCCCGTAGTGTTAGGTTTAAGGGGTAAATGTAGGGGTATGGGTGGATTGCGCTTCGGCGGGTCGGTGTGGACTTGTTGGGCCGAAGGGCCTGTTTCCACACTGTAAGTAATCTAATCTAATCCTGTCACTGACTGAGGTTCAATCTCTATCATTGACTGAGATTCAATCTCTGTCACTGACTGATTGTCAATCCCTGTCACTGACTCAGATTCAATCCCTGTCACGGACTCGCGAGCACAAGTTTATCCAGTGGGGTTGTACATGATATTTTAACCTAACACCTCACACAATGACCTGATCAGCGTTTCAAACAGTCACTCGAAATTCGAACTGCAGAAAATCCCACCAATGAATCGAACCTTTCATTCTTTCACAAATTTCTCCTGTGTGTGAATTATACAACGATCCAATATCCAGCGTGATCACTGACTTGCCAACTGTATAAGGTCTACCCATTGTGTTCAGCGATCACAGCTTCTGTAAATAGCCACCTGTGCTGTGCCCAATGTCATTTGCTGCCCACAGCTCACACCACATTTCTTCTTCCTGAGCTGATGAGCTTTGTTCCTGATCTGTCTGATCTGTTAATAAACCTTTTCTATCACTTCATCCTATCAACTCACAATTCTGAACATATGAATAAAATAAGGCGTTGGACCAAATGTTAAACTTAGTGGAAGTCTGCCATTCAGCCCATCGAGTCCGCCCCACCATTCAACGAACTCATGGTTGATCTGATAACCTTCAACTCCATTCTGTTCACTTACCTCGACAAAGTTTCATCATCTTTCTGATTATCTATCTGTCATAGTTTGAAAATACCTAACAACTCAACCTTAACAGTGGTTACCCCAAAAATGCCAAACACTCTCTGGTCCCTGAGCAAAGAAATTACTCCTCATTCCTGAATTTAATGGGCAATATATAATTCTGAAATTATTTCCTCTTGTGCACTCCTCAGAGCATAGGGCAAACCACCTGCCCGTATCTACCCTGTCAAGATCCAGTAAATATTGAACGTTTATAAATGTTATTATGTGATTATAGAGCTCCCTTCCACCTCCTTTTCTTCAAGGAGAATAATCCCAGTTTCACCAATCATTGCACGAAGCTCCATTTTATACAGAGTTAGCAACATGTTTGCAAATCTCTGCTCTCCCTTCCAGCATCCTTACATATTATTAAGACAGGTGGAGAAATTTCGTCGAGGAAATTTCAGGCGCAGACGGAAATTGGAATTTGAAATCAGAAAGCGATTGGAATCGGATTGACCCACAGAAGGACCAAATGCAGCGAAGATAACTCTGACAAATGAGAATCTAATCATATTCGATTGACATTCAATGGCTTCATTGTAACTGAATTCCTCCGTGTCATCGTCCTGGGAGCTAGTATTTCGGAAAAATGGAACCTGGCCGCCCATATAAAGAAGTTGACGACAAAAACATGTCCGCCGGTTGACTTTGTTTGATTATTAACTCAACTCTTGTCTCCTCGAAGCCTACATCGACCGCAACGTGCAAATTAGATGTTTAACAGAACTCTCTCCATTTGCCGCGGTGGGTGCAGCTTCAATACCACTGAGGGAACTGGACACCCTCCACCTCAATACAGTCAGTTAACTGTATATTGTTCAACACCTAAATATTTATTCCCTTAACTGCTTAGACACAATTGCAGCAGAGTTCACCACCTTGAAGATTCACTGGAGTAAGTCACCCAGGCTTTGTTGATAGAACCTTCAAAGCTAAAAAAATCTGTACTACTATAAGGACAAGGTTGAAGATGTACTGTACCGTCACCATTTGCAAATTACTCCCCAAGGCACAGACCAGCATGAATTGGAGAGGTATCAGTGGTATTGAAGTGGTCTTGATGGGCCAAGAGCAATAGTTCAGCCTTTTTTCTTTTATCTTACAATGTTTTAAAAATGTTGATTATTACATTGACCTGACATTCCTTTAGTTGTTTCCTAACATGGCGGTTTCTGAAGATCTAATATCATCCTCAGGCTGCGATCAACAATAGAAAATGTCCAAAACCTCTCTTGAGCAACTGATCTCCCTGTCCAACAATCTTCAGAGATCTGTGAATGCCCACTCCAAGATCACTTTGTTCCTATACACCATTCAGAATCCTCACTGTTATTGTTACAACTCCCAAAATTCATTTCCCCTTTTTGGTCTGGATTCAATTCCAGTCGCCGTTTTTCCCTTCCGCCTGATTGATACATCCCTGCAGTGCCTGAGATAATTCATCACAGTCAATTACATGACCAATTGTTTCATCGTCTGTAAACTTCTGAACATGAATCCTACAACTAAGTTAGAATTATTGATCTACATCAGGAAACAGTGGTACTCCACTGGAAACAGGCATCCAAGCATGGTTCATTGCTGGATGGGATGGCCACCTGCAATAACAGCAGAATCGGACCATTTCAATCATTTCTAATAGCAGCTCTGCAGTTGGTCTCCTGACTGATTCCTTCTCACATATGGGAGTGGTGAATGACCTGCTCACATTGTGACTGAGCAAATGAATTTATATTTCAGCGGGTAATTGAATCGCTTCCTACAGACCCCCCCCCCCCCCCCCCCCCCCCCATGGACCTGACTTCATGGCGGCGTGGGTATCCTTGTGTCTATTATTTTGGATAATCAGTTGAATTTGCGTCCACGCTGAGACGTCTCCCAATTTTCCCCGTCATCCATGTATCTTTTTTATCCTTCCTTATTCTCCCATGGAGTGTGGCCATCATAGTCTGAACAGCACTTGTTATTCATCCTTAATTCTCCTTGACTTGAGTCAGAGGGAATGTATGGGTGAACCGCACTATTGTGGGTCTGGAGTTACATGTTGTCAGGTCTCATTAAGGGCGGCAGATTTCCCTTTTGAAGGGATATGAATACGTTTTCAGCAAATTAACACTTTTTGTCACTCTTCATCTGAGCGGGTTTATATTCCAGACTTTATTAATCGAATCTAATTGCCACCAGCTGCCATGCTCCATTCTCCAAAGGTTGCTTTCCAAATATCGCCATTACATTTGCAGATGTCACGAAGATTGATGGAATAGCAGAAAGCATAGGGGACTGTCAACGAATGACGGAGAATATAGATAGATAGAAGAGTTGAGCGGAGAATTGGCAGATGGAGTTGAATCCAGGCAAATGTGAGATAATGCATTTTGGGAAGTCTAATTCTCGAGCCAAGTAGACTGGAAACGGAAAAGCATTGGGTAAAGTTGATGAGCAGAGAGATCTGGGAGTTCAGGTCCTTTGTACCCTGAAGGGTATAACCAGGGTGGATAAAAATAAGCATTTTCCCAAGGTGAGGGATTCAATAATGAGATGTCATGCGTTCAAGGTGAGAGGTGAAAAGTTTAAGAAAGATAAACGTTTGAAGTATTTTATACAGAGGGTGGTAGGTGCCTGGAACGTGTTGCCAGCAGAGGTAGTAGAGGCAAGCACGGTAGATTCATTTCAGGTGCGCCTGGACATATGCATGAGTAGGTGGGGTGTAGAAGATAAAGACGCTTAGGAATTTGGTGATAGGTTTAGACAGTGGATTTGGATCAGCTCAGGCTTCGACGTCCAAAGTGTCTGTTCCTGGCCTGTAAATTTTCTGTGTTTTTGTTCTTCTTTGTTCACTACACTACCAACTTCATGCTACATTGCTTCATCTCAGAGAATGACATTGTCAATTCCAATTATCTCAATATGTCATGCGGCTGTGTTGGAATGAAAGTGATGTACGCTGGATTGGAGTGTTTACTGGGAGCAAGAGGCTGATGTGGAGACGATGTGATCAAAAACAGCTCTTACTGTCAAAGTAACAAAATAGCGCATTGCTAAGGAAATTTTCAGAGAATCTTTTGAATTAATCGCTTAAGGCGCCAGCTGAACCAATCTGCAGTGCGGGGTAATGCTGCTGTTGTGTCTTAATAATCTAATAAACAGAGACAAATATGCCCTTCCTCCCCGTCTTTAA